>NC_062553.1:15331490-15937778 GCF_016906955.1 Phacochoerus africanus | reverse complement strand
AAACTCCCTGCACATCTTAAATCTCAAATTAAATGTAATCTTCTGGAAGTCTTTTCTTTAAGGAAAACCAGTTATCTCTCATCTGTTCTCCCATTACTTTGTGTATCTCCTAATATGGGTGAAACAGATGGCCTTTGGGCTAGGTCAGTGATGAGGCCAGGCTTTAGCTGTCAGAAAGCACTGCATACCCCCAGCCTGTGTGCTTTGCAATGAACTGACTTCAATTGCTACATTCTCAGAGTATGTTTTAGCTGTCATGGACTGTTTAGGGATAATGAAAGAGAGGCCCAGCCATATGCCTTGGTGTTCATTGAGAACCAGGGGCTCTGTGGGAAATAATTAGAACCAAGGAGATAAGACATATGCAGACCTAATGGACTGGGTGGGTGAGTGGGGTTGATGTTTGACTGAATAATGGTCCCCAAAGATATCTATTCTTTAATGTGTAGAGCCAGTGAATATGTTGCATTACATGTGATATTGAAAGATTATTCTGAATTATACTGGTAGGTCAGTGTAATCATGCAAATCTTTAAAAGTACAAGAGAAAGGCAGAAGAGTCAGAATGATGTGATATGAGAAGGACTCAGCTTGCCACTTCTGTCTTTGAAAGTGGAAGATGGGGCTCGGCTTATGAGCCAAGGGATGCAGGCAATTTCTAGAATCTGAGAATGGCTCCCAGCTTTCAGTCAGCAAGAAATTGGACCTTAGTCCTACAACCACAAGGAATTGGACTCAGCTAGCAGCCTGAGTGAGCAAGGAAAATGATTTTCCTCTTAGAGCCTCTAGAAAGTAATACAGCTTTGCTGACATCTTGATTTCAGCCTCGTGAGATTATAGACTTGGATGATCACTCTGAATATACGACCTATGGAAAATAGGAGCCAGTAAATTACTGTTCCCTTAAGCTGCTAAGTTTGTGGTAATTTGCAGTGGCAACAAGAGAAAACTAATTTAGGATCAGAGAGGGGAAAGCCCGTAATGAAGACCATCATGGAAAAAAAGAGGGGGGAGGCCTTAAGAGAAAAGTACCCTGGGTGTAAGAGGCCGGCAGAGTGGGCTAGATGGAACATCCAAGCCTGAAATAGACCCAGAAGTGGTTTTAGACACTTTGCACAGCTGTGTATAAAGCATCTCTTCTCCCCAGTTCTCAGAAGCCTATTTACCGTGTAAAGAAGATGGCAGTGGGACAATGGAAATTATTATTCCCAGGGAGCCCATCAGCTCTGCTGTGGGAATACTCTGAAAAATCCAGGCCAACCCTAGGATTTCCTGTGGCCTGGAGGACAAACAGGCTGGTCCATGGTTGAGAGACCAGTAGTTCTGTGCACAGCTGCTCGGGCATTAGGATACCAATCCTCAGTGGGCAAGAAGGACTAAGATAACCAGCTGAGCTGCACACTGGCTTATCCATGTGAAACCCTCTGTACATAGGAATTTCCAGAGTGAATGGATGCCTCAAGAGATCCTGGGAACAGATCAGCTCTTCTCTAATTATGTCCATGGGCCCTTAGAGTGTTGACATGGAAGAAAGCTCTGTCAATGTCTCTTCTTTACACCTCTGATCAAATCTCCATTTCTAGGTCTGAGAACTTTAGACATTCACTATATATATTGATTCTGTCCCTTTTTTGGGAGAAGTTAAATGGACATCTGAGTTATTAACTTTAATTGAACACTAATTTTAATGGTCAAATATATTTCATAAATTAACTCATTTTATTCTTACAAGAGCCCTGTAAGATAGACACTATTAGCTGCATTTTATAAATGAGGAAACTGAGGTACAAAGCAGCTATATCATTAACCCAGTGTTGCATGGCTAGTATGTGGTGGCACCAGGATTGAACTGAGACAAAATGACTTAATCATCATATTTCTCATACCTGTTAATGGTAGATCGAATAAAGACTCGCTGAAATGTCCACATTCTAGTTCCAGACCCATGATTACGTTATGGTACCCAGCAGAAAAAGAATTAAGGTCATTAATCTGCTGACTTAAAATAGGGAGATTTTCTTGGAATATGCATGTGGGCCCAAAGTATCACAAGATTCCTAAGAGGTAAAAGAGGGAGATGGGGAGAAATATGGCTGAAACTCGGCCTCTGCCCACCGGTGCCAAATAGAAACGTGGAAACAGAGTTTGGGGCAAAGGAGAAGAAAAATAGCTTTATTGCTTTGCCAAGCAGAGGAAGCCACGGCAGGCTACCACCCTAAAGACTGTGCCCTCCCTTGAGAAAGAATAGGAAGTGGTTTTATGGTTCGGGATAGAAAATAGGGCCACAGATAAGGATCAGGGTAGATGCAAGTTTTCATTCTTCTTCAAGTTTGTTATTTAGTGGTCCCAGGACTTGTTCTGGTGGTCCTCCTCTCTTGTTTTCATTTGTTGGAAGTTTTAGTTCTGCAGAAGAACTCAAAGACATTGTTATATATTCCTCGAAGAGGAACGGGGATGCTGCCTCAAGGCTGCACAATTGTTTCTTGACTGCTCCTCTCTGGTCCCAGCCTCTCTCCTCTCCCTGATTAACAACTGTTTGAACCTGCCCTTCAGAATGCAGGGAACATCATGGAGGCTGAAGCTTATTCCCTACAAATAAGAAATGGGGGACCCAGAAAGCCCCACAGGGCCCCACTCTTGTTTCAGAAGGTTGGAGTGATGTGATGTGGGGAGGACTCACTCCATCGTTTCAGGCTCTAAAGAGGGAAGCAGACAGCAAACTTAAGACCATATCCAGCCACTGAACACAAGAAAAATCAAAGGAAGGGATTCCCCCCTAGAGCCTCCAGAAAAGATTGCAGCCCTGTTCACACCTTTGCTTCAGGCCAGTGAAACCCATATTAGACTCTTAGAGAGGCATGAGGTAACAAAGTTGTATTGGTTGAAGCCTCTGGGTTTGTGGTAATTTGGTGCAATAATAGAGAACTAATACACCTACTAACCACTGTTCTCAAGTCATAAGTGCTCTCAAAAAGAAAACCCCCTCCTCACCACCAGTTCTCAAAGCTGTATCACCAGCGGTGTGATGCCACTGTTTCAAATACTCTCCACATAGCACAATTTAGAGATTAGGAAGTTGCCACATCTAGGGAGATCCTTACTCTGAATTGCCACTTCTGAAAGATCATGGCCCCAATTTACCATCCAACTAATACTTTCTTTGGCTATTCATGCCTGACTTTAGTGCCCCCATAAACTTGTCCACAGTGCTTGTTTTGATGTTTAAGGGATGTCTCATTTTTCATACATATTTTCCAGCCCAAAGAAGAGGTAATGGGAGGGAGGCAACTTATTGGGCAGCATTTCCATGCCATCAGAGGGGCAGCTTCCTCTGGCTGGGAGAAGACTCCCTCCACTTCCACCTACTCAGGGCCACTATCCTTTGGGTTTTGGTGGTGATGGAGGCACGGGGAAGGTAATGACCTTGGTTTCTATACAAAAACAAACTTGTTACATTTTTGGTGGGGAAGAAGGGGCTCTTTTTGTTTTCATGTGAAAACTGATTTATGTTGGTTTTTAAAGTCCATAAGCATTTTAAAAAGGAATATTAAAAATAGAATATTTTCAGACTGGTGTGTTGATCACACCATGGAAGTTTTAGCCCCAGCCCATGGCAGGGCAGGGCACAGGACTGAATAATGTAAAGACCCTTAAGAAGGATTCAGTTCTAAAATTCACTCCTTTGCTGCCTTTTACTCATGTATTCTGGGGAAGAGCTTGTAGCATCCGAGGAAAACTCACTGCCCCTCTGAGCCACATGGCGAGCCTCTCCAGTACACCGTTTTAAACAGCATCGACGAGCAGGGTAAATGAGGACTTGAGGAATCTGTTATTTCCGACACATGAGTCTACAACCAACCAGATGGCATTGTCCCCTGGAGGGGTTGGTGTTCCTGTTTATGATACACCTGGTCTCATAGACTCTTAGCTTCCAAGCCCTAGGCAGGCAATATTTCTCCATTTCAATCATAACTACATTTTTTCTTCCAGTGATCAGCCCACCTAAAAGCCCACCAAGGAAGGTTTAATATTCTGTCCCCAGAAATATTCTTACGTCCTTTAAAATTTAGACAATGCCAAAGGCACAACACTTAGACTAAGCTAACTGGATTAAATGTCTGCCCTGGGAATGTTCTGACACAATTGGAGATCTGGAGTGAAGTAATTTGACCGCTTTGAGGCGTCAGAAATAATTGATCAAAGTGAAAGCTCTTTCCACTCAGCTCCTTTACTTTTCTGAATTTATCTTCCAATCTCTTTATCCCACAGTGACTTTCAAAAGAATCGCATGAACTTGTCTAAATTTAGCGTGACAAAAGGGATATCAAAATGCATCTTAATTTTGAGACAAAATAGCATCCTATTTCTATCTTTCAAAAGTATTCCATGTGAAAATTGGGTTTACTTTAAGTACAGCCAGTATATGAAAACCTGTCGTGAAACACAAGATAAAAGACGGGCATTATTCACTGTTTAAAAAAAAAAAAAATGTCCAATAGCAAATAGACCTTCCATTTAATTTGATTTGCTAAATTCCATTTATACCTGATATTGGGAGAGAAATATTTTTGCATTAAACAGGATAGAGGTGGTATTGCCTTTTATTGCTGGATTGTAAAGCTTAAGAACTTTACTCTGAAATCACAAAACTGGTTCCCAAAATGATTAGATCTGTAAACTTGAGCAAGTTACTTGAACTCCTTTTTTTCTAGTTTCTTCATTTATAAAAAGAGGGAATAAGAACAACTGTCTTAATAGGAGGTACTTATGCAGCACTTGGTTCACTATTTAGCAGAGAATAAGAGCAATAAGAACACTTATCAGCAATGTAATTATCACTTACAATAACAAAGAGTAGGTATGCCCTTAACCTTTAAGTTTCTGGGCAGGTTATTTGACTCAAGGCAAAGAAGTGCTCCACTTCCACACGACAGCAATAGAGAATATTTCATTAGCCTCAATTAGTACAGTAATAGAAGATACATAATTTTAAAAGTAACATATTTGACTTCATTTTTAGGCAAATGACATAACCAAACTTTTCTGTGCAGTAAATTATTGTGAAGCCAAAATCTAAACATTGATAATCAGTGAACAAAGGAATGCTCTTAGGCCTCCCATTACTGCATCCAGGTCTACTAAAGCTTCAGCCTAAAATCACATATCTGTGTAAATTACTAAATTTCACATTTTAAATTATATTACAAGATTATCACTTCTGTAGACCAAATTCTTTTCCAGCATTTCGGGGCCATAAATCCCCTAGTGTGTAAATTTTTAGACATGAGGAATCAGTTGTATAATTTCAAATGATAATCTTATTTGTTTCATCTTTGTGTTCTTGATTTTTTTGTCTTCTTTGATATTAAAAGATACATTCCTAGGCGGAGAGAGACTAGTACCATTTCTGTTATCTGGGGTTATTTTCAAACACTTCTACTTAATTCCCATTATCTTAGCCTTAGACAATGAGTGGCCACTCAGGCACTTGCCTCCCAATTAATTACAGTTGGATCAAGTGATTTTTAGCTCAGCTGGCAGAGTCCGGGAGGGTTGGCCTCTTAGTTCATATAATGTAATTCCCCATCTGCTCTCAGTCTCCAACCAGGTAAATTGTTTGATTGGATTTTGAATTTTCTTTGTTCATTTGGGGTCTTGTATTTTTCTTTCTTCCTCCTTTTTCTACCACACATTCTTATAATCAAAACAGCTGAATGAATTGTCTTTATTTCTATGGCTTTATCTAACTTATGGAGACAACTCCACTCCAAGGTCATTTTGCTGACACAGTGGAGTGATTCAAAACACAGAATTTAGAAAACTAATGAAACTGCACAAGTTAGTAAATGAATGCCCAAATAAGCTTATTCATCCATGTAATGAGGGGTGATAAAGGAATTTTTTTATAGCTCTTTGGCAGTACCAACAGAGGAGAGACTTGTTCACGAGTCTCTTAAGGATTATTATGGTTGTTTTTTCCTGAAAATAAATATATAAAATGCAACTGCCAAAAAGAAAAGATAATTGAAACTGAAGAGATACAGAGATGCAAGAGTACACTTAACATTTATAGGAATTCATGTAAACATAGATATTATTTCTTGCCCATTAATTGGTTTCATAAAATTTGAAATGGAAGAATTTAAATCCAGTGATTAGTTCCTCACTGAATCTTATTTTTTCCATTTATTCAATTAAGTATTTTAAAACTCCTTCTATAGACTATTTTTTGTCAGTTGATTCTTACTCTTCCTTCTTCATCCTAAACCTATCAATCTAGTAAAACATATGCATTTGCAAATCAGCAAGATGAATAAGATACAATCACATTTAGAATCATCAGTGAATGATCAAATATGTTTACAAATATATTCTAAATAATTATGCATTATTCTATTATATATGATTTCTTTAAATGATTGTGCTTGAGGGTTACCCATGTTTTACATATCTGTGTATATTTATATTAAAAATTGACACAAGCATCTATACAGAGACTTTAAATTCAGCTGATTTATTCATTGAAGGAATATATCACTGATCATCATAGTTGTTACAACATTTTATCTACCTTATGGTATAGATTATGGCAGCAAATTCATTGTGCTCTGCAGAGGATACTGAGATGAACAAGACACAGTATTTATCATAGGAAATCTTAGTTAGGAAGAAGTGCTTGCAAACAAATAATTAGGAATAACAGCTTGGTACTGTTACAGAGACAGGAACCATATATTGCAGAGTCAAAACTGGGTGTGATCAACCCTGTTTGTGATAAAGGGTGAACTTCTCAGCAGAAGAGCTTCTCAAAGCAAGGATTGGAATGTGACCAAGAGCCTGTCAAGTAATCACTGGTCAGGCTGGAGAGCCATATTCCAAAAAGAAAAATAGCATACATAAAGCCATTGAGACATTCAGCAAAAGCTTACAGAACTAGTGTCCTGTGTGGGAAGCTTATAGTTGAGTGGGGAAAGGGGCATTAGTAAATTAGTAAACAAAGTAATTAAGGATGATTTTCCATAATGAGAAATGACATAAACAAAATAAAATAATGTAGTATAAAATACGTTGAGGGAACTCCTGCTGTGCTGCAGCAGGTTAAGGATCCTCCGTCATTGTCTCTAGGCAGCAGGCGTTCAATCCCCAGGCAGTGGGTTAAGGATCCCGTGTTGCTGCAGCTGTGGTGTAGGTCATAGCTGTGGCTTGTATTCGATCCCTGGCCTGGGATCTTCCATGTGCTGCATGTGCAGCTGAAATAGAAATTTAAAAAAATTGCTTTGAATACACCTACCAATTTTTGGTATGGTCAAGGAAAGCTTCTCTAATTTTTTTTTTTTTGTCTTTTTGTCTTCTCTAGGGCCACACTCATGGCATATGGAGGTTCCCAGTCTAGGGGTCTAATCAGAGCTGTAGCCACCGGCCTACACCACAGCCACAGCAATGTGGGATCCAAGCCACATCTGCAGCCTACATCACAGCTCACGGCAACGCTGGATCCTTAACCCACTGAGGGAGGCCAGGGATCGAACCACAACCTCATGGTTCTTTGTCGGAATCGTTAACCACTGCGCCACGACAGGAACTCTGCACTTTCTTCTCCGTTTTTTTTTTTTTTTTTTCTTTCTTAAGCTTCTCTAATAAAGTGACAAAACCTGCATAAATGGAAACCATCCACGCATATGTGTGGAGGGGAAGGCTCCAGGAAGGTTCCAAGCGCAAGACCCCTAAAGCAGAAATAAGCTTCACCCATTTGAGGATCCGAAAGAAGGTCACTTTGGTTGGAGTGATTTGAATGAGTGGGAGAATGGAAAGAACAGGGCAGAGAGAAGGCAGGAGTCAGATCACATAGGGCGTTATAGACCAAGGAATGGGATATGGCCTTTTGGGTCCAGGTGCAGCAACTGGTGAACCAAGCGAAGGACTGGCAAGATCTAATTATGTTTTTAAAATTCACTTTGGGGATCAGGTAGTGAAAGTCTTTAGCAGGTGAGAAGCAAAAAAGAAGAGGGTCTTGCCAAGAGCCAGGGAAACAAAATAGTGGTTTGAGTTTCTGTGGCAGAAGCCAGAAGCATTTGGGGCACTTTAAGTACTTATTATGGCTGTATTTTTGTATATTAGATTAGGGAAGAAGATGGAGATTGGATTGGATATGTGGACAGGGTCTAGTTTATAAATTCATTTTTTAGTGATATGGATTTTGAAATTTACTCTTCTGGTAATATGGAAACATTAAAGTGTCTTAAGGAGAAAAGAGAGCACAGTGTCATGAGATGTGGGTTTTATAACACCATTCAGGCTGAGCTGAAGAGAAGGAACTGTGAGAAAGGAGACTGGAGCTATAGGACCGGTGAGAATCCTGTAACACTGGTGCCTGAGAAATATTGAGAGTTTAAATTAAGGCATACGCGGTAAGCATGAAGTCGAAGAGATGGCTTTAAAATAATAAAGAATCAAGTCTGTTGGTGAGTGATTTCCTTGGCAGACACAAGGATCAATAAGAACTCCATGATGATACCTGGTATCTGTTTTGTTCTGTTTAACATTAGTGATGGATGAGGGTTGGCATGGTGAAATAAGATTTTTAAAACTCAGAAAGGGAGTTCCCGTCGTGGCGCAGTGGTTAACGAATCCGACTGGGAACCATGAGGTTGCGGGTTCGGTCCTTGCCCTTGCTCAGTGGGTTAAGGATCCGGCGTTGCCGTGAGCTGTGGTGTAGGTCGCAGACGCGGCTCGGATCCCGCGTTGCTGTGGCTCTGGCGTAGGCTAGTGGCTACAGCTCCGATTCGACCCTTAGCCTGGGAACCTCCATATGCCTCGGGAGCGGCCCAAAGAAATAGCAAAAAGACAAAAAAACACTCAGAAAGGAGGTTAAGTTTGAGGCGTTGATAGGATAGTTTGGGATCTCTGTGGGATTTCCACCAGGAGATGTCCATTAGCCAGCAGAGGAGCAAAGAGATATAATTCAAGCCTGGGAATACAGGATATTGCTAGATTCCAGAAGGAACTTGGGAGCGAGTGGTCACAATGGGGACAGAATGGAGCATGTGGTGGTCTGGAGGGGGTCTGTTCAGGTACCAAAGTGTGAGGAATACTTTGCAACCTTGTAGAAAGAAAAAGTCGTATGAGGACGTTCAGGGCATGTGTATTTTTCTAGTACTTGGTCAAGAATCTAGACAAGGCTAGAAAACAAGATGAACCTTAAAAGTTGATGATTTAGAAGTTTGGGGAAGCATTGGTCAAAGATCTAAGTACAAACTACAAAATGTTGTTGTAAGTTGATATCTCAGCCCGAAAGTTTTCGTGTTGTCTACCTGCTTTATGAGGAAGCAGTCCTTCCTTGTGACCAGACCCAGCCAGTGTGCTGAATGGGGAAGACCTGGTTAGCAGAGAGAGTAAATGAATGAAGAAAGGCAGTTCCAACAGTTCTATTTAGATCAGTATTTTTTTTAAATGTGATTTCAAGAGCCACCTAAAACAGAATCACTAGGAATTTCTGTTTTAAAAAAATTAAGCATACTTCTGAAACCTACCCACATCTATCAACACCTCTAGGAATGGGGTTATATTTCCTTTGTAATCAAGTCATATATTTAGTACTCTCTAGAACCTGCTTTGAGTTTGCCCTCAGTTTTTATAGGTGTAGCTCAAAATCCTGATTTCTTAAAGTCTCTTGGCATCTGAAACTGTTGTTCCCCTTTGGTAGGAAAAAGAGGTAAGCTAGCATGGAGATCAGATTGGCCAGAGCAAGTCCGCTCAAAATAGTTACTGAATTCATACCTAAAACCTAGAATTTCACTAGTAAAATCTGAACGCTAGATATTTTATAAAAGAAGCCCCTGAGGAAGGTTGTAGAAAAGTCTGGCCTGTTCCTCCACAACTCTTGTCACTTGAGCTAGTTATTGTGATTATGCTTTGCTTCTGAGTTTTCCTCTGTTTTTGTTTGCATATTAAAAAAATTAATGTATTTATGGTCCTAAATTTAGTCTGTGGCAGCTATTAAGGACAATACATAGTAGCTGCTACCTTTTTCTTTTTTCATATCATTTTTATTATTTGCATTTTTTTCGCAGGGGAAGTTGTGCAATTGGAAAGTAATTTAAGAAACTGCTGAAATTAAAATACCATACAAATAGTAAATCATAATTATAATAGAAACTTCATACAAAAGCCCTCTTGATTATTTTCCCCTTTCTAAGAAGGGAAAGTATAAATAAAAGATTGTACAGAAGTGAAACATAATTTTCTAAAAAGTGTATTAATTTCAAAATGTGTTATTTGTTTTAATATGTGAACAGGGGTTGAGTATTCAAAGCAGGACCTTGGAGGTACCAGAACATTCTCTAAAGAGTCTCAATTCTCACATTGAAGCTGAGTGAAAAAGAGGGGCAATTATATTACAAGGATCCCAAAATCAAGATTTGAAGGATGTTGACAGTGAAACGATAATCCAGGCATAGGGCTGCAGGGATGGTGCAGTTAATCAAATCCATCAACCTCATAAATTCTGATATGTTCTGGGATCACTGTCTCATGAAGAGAAGTCTAATAAACCCAATGTAATGTGTCTTCCAGGAGCCATAGCCTGGCTCTGTTTAATAGAAAATCAGCTAAGAGGATATTTGCACTTGGACTGGGAAACTGTGGGAAGAGCTAGGGAGAACATGAAAAATCCATAAATTGGATGGGTTGGGGTCCCCCTGGTGCAGGAATGAAAATGAACCAGGGCACAGATGGGTTGATCTTGCAAATACTTAATGTGCTCAGCTGAACCTTTTTAACTAGGGGGAAAAAAAAATCTCAGTTCTGTCTTTTGGAGGGTGTTGGTGAGGCATTTTCTAAACAAAGCAGAGTAATGAAAAAGAGTGCCTTAAGATTTCGGCTCTGTGACTTGTTAATGAGGGACTTTCTCATCACCATGTCCCCATCATCTAGCACTTAGATAAAGCCCAGGTCAAATCTGGCCTAAGGCCTGTTTTTGTAAATAAAGTTTTATTGGCACCAACCACTCTCATTCCTTGACATAGTGCCCACGGCTGCGTTCACAAGACAACTGCAAAGTTGAGTAGTTGCAACAGAGATATATGACTTACAAAGCTTAAAATAGTTATTATTTTAACTATTTTGCAGTAAGTTACACCTTACAGTGCAAGTTTTCTGATCCTGATCTTGTATACAGCCTGGCATAGAGTATGAGTAAAATAACTCTATAATGGACTTAGGAGGTATACTAGCTCTGTACTTTGGGCAAGCTGATTACTCTCCCTGAGACTCAGTTTTCCTCAATGCTAAAATAGACATAATGATGCCAGTCTTGGAAAAAAAAAAATTTTCCTGTGCCAGAATACTGTTTGGAAGGTTTATGGATAAAGTAACATTCCTTTCCTCTCCCTCCTATCTCTTCACTTAATGGTAGCAGGTGCTGCTTTAATCCAGAATAGTCCATGGCATGCTAACTGGTGATTTTACAGCTTTGTAAATTTTCAGCCATACAGAAATAATACTCTTCCCATTGAATCAATGGTTTATAATTATTTCTGATTTTCCTGAATCAAGAGCATTTTTTTCTTTTCTCTTCTCTTGTCCTCTTTCTCTCCTTTTAAGTAAAAGTTTGTTTTCCCATGCATCAAATAAGTCCTTTTTTAAAGTTTTTATGTTTACCACATGGAGTCTAATTCATTCCATTTTTCCTGAAAAATACAATATCATAAAAGCCTGTAGTATCGGGTTGCTTTGCTATTGAGGCAGTAGATGTAACACAGAACTGTTTTTAAGAAATTCCCTCAACTTTTGATTTTTGGTCACTCCCCAATCTATCTTGAGACGGAAAACTGAGTGAATAGAGTAGGTCTAGGCAGAGCCCCACTGTGGACTAAGGAGAGGTGCCCCCAGCTGATAGGGTTTGTTGACTGGGCCCTTGCCTCTGCTTTCCGAGAGAAGCCCATGTTTTATCCTGTGCTTATCGTGAAGTAAGCCCTCGGCCTAGAAAGTGGTACGGAGGCATTCATGAGCAATATTTTATCAAAGACAGTGTAGTAGAAGGGCTTTACATCCACCCCGTATCGCGTTTCGCTTCACAGAATGTTTCATTACACACTTTCCCCCTCAGGCTCTTCAGACCCAGTCCACAGGCTCCTGTTGCTAGAGACCTTCCCCCACCATCACTCCACTTTCTCAGCTGCTTTTTCTATTCCCAGTTTGACTTGAAGCTCAGTTGTTCTTTGTTTCTTTACAGTAGCTTGGCCTTTTGTCAGCGTCTAGCTCCATACCTATACCTCCAGTTTCTCTTTAGTACTATCTTAAATAAGGGTTCCACTAAAGGTAAAGATATGGTTTTGCTAAGCAAACAAAAGACGGTCCCCTGATTAGGCTCCATCTTTCCTAGAGAGCAATTCGGGCATATGAATAGCAGTAATAACGAAAGCTTTGCTTTTCTTTCCTGGCTCTAAGCCAGGTGGAGGCAGCTTTGTTTGATTTTCTTTGTTTTTTTTTCTTTTTTGCTTCCCAGATGGGTGGTCCGGGGCTGGAAGGATTTCAAAACCCTCACATATATTTGATATGGCTAGGACTTTAGCAATATTTCAAGGTACATGAGTCTTTATCCCAGAAAGTGGGACAACTTTTTAAAACAATAGTGGAAATAAAAATTTTAGCAGGTGTCACTGTTTATTGGGTCAATATAGTTCTTTTATTATGTATATGAAGTGTTAACAAAATTGCTTTTGAAAGACAGTTACAGTTTACTCAGATATTTGCCCATTAGAATTAATCTGAACAGTTGGAAATTTTTAGTGTCGTGTTGCAGAATGTAAATATTAATTGAACTGCTAAGATGATAGACTGATTCACAGTATAATAGGGCTAGCCTATCTTCATCTGAAACTGTGAGGTATGGACCATTCTATAAACAGTGAGCAGAAAGTGAGACAATTAGGAAAGCTGAGCCGATGAAACAACATGTAGGCAGTAACAAAGGACAAACTCTAGCTATTCTCTAATAACAACTTTATATCTGGGGATTTACTGAGCCAGCAACCTGAGCCACTTCCTTGGTGCTTCAGCACAAGTTTTCCTGGAAAGCAGGTGATTTCTAATGGTCCCTGCAGCTGCCTCATTCCCCCGAGGCTCCTGACGATTCTATGGACCACCTAGGACAGGATTGAGACTCATCACTGAAAACAGTGGCCAGCAAATAGTGGGTTCTCTATAAATATTTTCCAAGGGAATAGGTAATACAAATATTCCAAATTGAAACCTTGAAGTCTTTTTCCATGGTGCAACTTCATAGACATTAAATTGCACAGTCCTTAAAGGCATGAACCTTGAAGCCAGATGACTCAGACTTAATTCCTAGGCCCAGCATTTTTAGTTGCTTGCTGGAAAGGTGATTACCTATGGTGCCTCAACTGACACATCTGTAAAATGGGAACAACAGTAGTATCTATTTCACAGGATTGTTGTGAGGATCCAATGAGGTATCCCCACAATGAGGTGGTAGGTGGTGAATGATTAAAATAGTTCCGGGCCCATAGTAAGATCATAAATGTATGTCCTGTGTTCCCTCACTTATGTTCCCTCACTTATGTTCCCTCACTTATGTTATGAATGTATTCATCAGAATATGATATGTCATACTGTACCCCAAATTAGCCCTGAAGTTCCTTAAAGCAACAGAAGTTCATTTCTCATTCGTGGCCCATATTCAGTGCGGTCAATGGGGAACTCAACTCCATGCAATCAGCCCAGGCTGATTCTTCTTTGTCCACTTTGGAACAGCACAGTCTAGAACATGCAACTTCTTCTATCATCTAGACAAGAAAGAGTTTGCTGAGAAGTTTCAAACCAGTAATTAAATACTCTAGTCTGGAAATATCAGGTCTTACTCCCACTTATTTGATGGCCAGCTTTGGTCAGTTAGTTGTGTGCCCCCATCTCCTGGTCCAGGGTATTCTTATGAATATTCAGTGAGCAGATTGGTTGATATCATGTCTTCAGTGAATCAACTCCCTGTGCTAATTGTGTTTAGCTCTATTTCTGATCCCTTAAGAAATCCCTCATGTCTTATTTATCTTTATATCTTTATATCTTCTGTAAGGCCTAAGTACTGTTCACAGTGGGCATCCGATAAATGCTCATGAAAGGAGGAAAGATATGAGGAAGGAATCAGGCTGAATCTTTGGGAACTCAGCAGCTGAAGGGAGTTCTGTGCTACAGTCAGGAAATCAAAACCCAAACCAAAATAACAACAGAAAAACCCTGGGCCTTACGGAAGAATTAACTGGTTTTATAAAATGGATTTGCATTACCTAAACAGAAAACTCAAAGAGAGAATATTGCTAACTGACATTTGATGTACTTGACTCAGGAATAAATCTGTTGCATAAACCAAGATGCATCTATGAACAGATGAGAAGAGCAATGGTATTTTTTTCCTGTAATTGAAGCTAAAGCTCCTCCTCTGAATATTCATTACTTTCAGATTAATGTTACGTTGTTTTTCTTTCTGTTCTTGTTCAGCTTCACTTAAGATGCTTTTGTTCTTTAAATGGATTACCCTTCAAAACCCAAAATTGTCTCATACCAAAAGCCTGAAGTAGACATTATTTTTCCTCTTCCCTTCTTACTTCTGTAAGAGAAGATGAACAGAGATGTGGAGATAAGAAGAATTAAGTAGGAATTGAAATACTGATCTAACATCAATCTCAGATGTGTTAGTTGAGTTAGATATCTCCTTACTCAAAACCCAAAATCAGTTCAAAGTTAAAACCTAATCAAAGTAAAATTATTTAGAAACTAGAATTTCTAGTTTAATTTCAACTTTAGATTACCCCCCCCCCTTATTTATAAACTTGGAAAACTTTCATATAGTTAGTGGAACACCTATTATTCAATGAAGAGTAGATAGAAGGATAAACAGAATCTAATATATAGCACAGATGAACCTTGCCACAGAAAAGAAACTCATGGACTTGGAGAACAGACTTGTGGTTGCCAGGGGGCAGGTTAGGGGAGTGGGATGGACTGGGAGTCTGGGATTCATAGATGCAAACTATTGCATTTGGAGTGGATAAGCAATGAGATACTGCTGTATAACACAGGAAACTATATCCAGTCACTTATAATGGAACATGATGGAGGATAATGTGAGAAAAAAATTATATATATATATGTAATATATTTGTGTGAGAGACTGGGTTACTTTGCTGTGCAGTAGAAATTGACAGAACACTGTAAAACAACTATAATGGAAAAAAATCATTATAAAAAAAGGAAATTAAGAGTTGTGAACCTTACTCTGTATGAATATGTACCTAAAGGCAGTTTAGCATGTTGGTAAAAACAAAGCTTCTAGATCTAAATTATCTGGGTTCATATTTGAATTTTTGTGCTTATTGACCATATTACCTCATGCAACTTACTTAACCTCTTTCTACCTCAGGTAATTTGTCTCTAAAATAAGGGCAACAGGAGCACCTACCTCAGTGTTAAGTGATGGTTAGATGATTTCTTACATATAAAGTGCTTGTTTCAGTTTCTGGTCCATATAGATGGATGAGTGTTGGCTGTGATTACTGGATGGTTAACCATGTGGTTTGGATAGATTCTCACATTTTATCCAGGATTTTGGAGGCTAGTCATTTGATTCGAGGTCATACAGATAAGAAAATGTGGCTGGCAAAATTAAACCCATCATCCGTTCCTAAGCCTTGGCTCTTTATGGTCCGCCAAGAACCTTGGTGCTAATAAGGGCAAGAAGGAAGTCAGGAGTAATAAAGGGAACTTTATTATCTTTTTTAAAAATAAAATTTATTTTTAGAGCAGATATAGGTTCACAGCAAAACTGAGGGGAAGGTACAGAAAGTTCCTGCAGATCCTTTACCATCACACAGGTGCAAACTCCCCAACTATCAACATCCCCCACCAGAGTGGTACATGTGTGACAACTGATGACCCTGCATGGATCCATCCTGTTGTCCAGAGCCTTGGTGATTCACTCTTGGTGTTATACATCTATGACCTTGGACAAATGTATATCCACCGTTACAGTGTGAGAGAATTTTCACTGCCTAACAATCCTCTGTGCTCTACCTATTTATCTTCCACCCCTGGCAATGCCTGGCAACCACTCATCTTTTTATTGTCTTTTTTTTTCTGCCTAGTTTTGCCTTTTCCAAAATGTCATGTTGTTGGTCTTATATACAGTATTAGCCTTTTCAATTTGGTTTCTTTTACTTAATATGCATTTTAATGTCTTTCCATGGCATAATAACTCATTTCTTTTTAGCACCGAAAATATTCCATTGTCTAAATGTACCAATCTATCCATTCACCCAATGAAGGATATTGGGCAACTATAAATAAAGCCACTTATAGACATCTATATACAGGTTTATGTGAGGTGGACATAAGTTTTCAGTTTACTGGATTGTATAGTAAGAGTATGTTTAGTTTTGTAAGAAGCTGCCAAATTGTCTTCCAAAGCGACTGCTATTTTGCATTCCCACCAGGAGTGAACCTTAGTTCCTGTTGCTCCATATCCTTGTCAGCATTTGGTGTAGCCAGAATTTTGGATTTTGACCATTCTAATTGGTGTGTAGTAGTATCTCATTTTTTAAAAATGTATTTTAATTCATTTTTAAATTTTTTTATTTTATAATTATTTTTTTAGGGCCATACCTGTGGCATATGGAAGTTCCCAGGCTGGGGGTCGAATCGGAGTTGCAGCTGCATGCCTATGCCACAGTCACAGCAACATAGCATGTGAGCTGCATCTGCAACTTATATCACAGCTCAAAGCAATGCCAGACCCTTAACCCACTGAGTAAGGCCAGGAATCAAACTCGCATCCTCATAGATATTAGTTGGTTTTGTAACCTGTTGAGCCATAATGGAAACTCCCCTCTCATTTTTGTTTTAACTAGTAATCCCCTAATGACATATCATATTTAACATCTTTTCCTATGCTCCTTTGCCCTTCATTATCTTTAAATTCTGTATCTAAATATTTGAAAAGACTATCTTTTGTGGGAAAGTGCATATTTTTATGGCTTCCTAGCATGTGTTTGCTTTCTTCTGAGACAGTACACTGAAAACTTTCTTGGAGAAACATCCCTTCTCAACTCTCAGACTCCACATTTCAGATGGAGTTGATTATGTCCCTTCCCTTTTCCACGAGTGAGCAAAGAAGTGAGGCCTGGCCAGTTAAAGGACTGAATTTCTGGTCAGAGTAATTGCGTGCGGGATAGGCACTTGACTCTTGCAGCCAATGACACAGGATGAAACTTACATTGATGTTGTCAGGAAAACAGGTTCTGTTTCCTGCTGAACTTGAACTAGGAGAATGTAAGTTAACAGCTGCCATAGTCAACTTGCCACCAAGAAGTGAGAGGAAGAAAATGCTTGGACCTCATTTATTCCAGTTATGGAATCTGACAAGTTTATCAAGTGGTTTATGAGGCATTTGGTTCTTCCCTTTGTTCACAAGCTAATCTTCCCACCCAAGATTACACCCAACCAGTGTAATCTACAAAATTCAACCAGTCAATTTCTTTTCTATTTATGTCACCAGTATCTGACTATGGTGTGCAACTAAAGACATCTGATAAAGCCAGTGCAAAATATCACATTTCACCTTGTCTCTGTTTTAGAGGAGAACTAGTTTCTTAGAAGAAGCCTGACAGTTGCCACACTAGCTGCAAAGAAAAATATTCAGTGTGGCGCTCTTGACTGAAAACAAAGGACTCCAATTTCTGTGTTACTATAGAGATAAATTTCTGAATTCAGACTTTGATTTTCTTCCAGTTGCCCAATTGGGTGAAGTAGTTTTAAAAGTGAGAAGCCCTGAAGGAGATAGCTCATGAGTATTTCAGTAGTAGAATACTAGACAAAAGTGAGGATCCTTGCAAATGATGTAGTTCTTGTGACTGGGAGAAAAAAAAAAAAAGTCCTTAGTTAAAAACTTTATTAACATGAACTTTTGCAGAAGACATTCTGTCTGGACCATTTCCTCCAGGATATTCTCTTGGCTAGAAGGCAGCAAGCTGGCTGGGTAGGGAGGAGACAGACAGTTCTCATTTCATTAGGTATTTATGCCACAGTTATGGTAGAAGCCAACTCATTACAAAACAGGGCATATCAAATTACTCTGAGTCAATGAGGCTCCAGTGACAAGATAGTCCAGGGAGAAACTGGGGATAGGGAAAGAACTTAGAGATGAAAGCATTTATTGTTACTCTGAAGAAAAGAGAAGCCAGGAAGACCCATTTCATCTTCCCCAAAGCTCAACCCTCTACCCCATCAGAGTTCCCCAGAGATTCCATATTCTGCTGCCAGGTGAATTGAAAGAAAAAAAATGAGCTGCTTCTTTCATGTTTGTTTGTTTGTTTGTTTGTTTTTAGGGCCACACTTGCGGCATATGGAGGTTCCCAGGTAGGGGTCGAATCAGAGCTGTTAGCTGCAGCCTAAGCCACAGCAACAGCAACGCAGGATCCAAGCTGTGTCTGTGACCTACACCACAGCTCACGGCAACGCCAAATCCTTAACCCACTAAGCAAGGCCAGGGATCAAACCTGAGTCATGGATGCTAGTCAGATTCGTTTCTGCTGAGCCACGACGGGAACTCCCTGCGTCTGTCTTAATGGTAAATTGTGCGCCAAGTATATGAGCTATCCATCATCAAATAAAGGATAGGCATAGTGATCATGTAATACTATATAAAAGGATTTTGCCAACATGTCCATTTGGACACAGAATTCCATAATTTCTAAAGACACAAATTTATCATTTCCATTGCATCTTCAGTCAAAGACAGTCTCATGAGTTTTACCACATAGTTCATGCCAAAGCCATTTGTGAGCAGTGGTTAAGTCAGAGTGACAAGGATATGTAGCATTTACCTCCTCAAATTGGTGCTTTCTCTTTCATGTATCAGCTCAGTGATTCTCTACACTAGTCACCCATTAGAATTGGATTGTAACCAGGACATCGGTATTATTTTCAAAGCTCCTCAAGGGATGCCAGTAACATCTAACACTAAGCATCACTAATCTCAGGACCCTCTACCTGTAGCATGAGTCAATATTATTGAACATTTACTGTTAGTTTTACTAATCGATTTTCAGAGTGATCAGTGCTATCATCGTATTATGGGCAACTTCTTACAACTATGATCTGTACTTTAATTCAAGATCAAGATGATGTCATATCACTCAGTGCCTGATCTCAGGGAGATACATAAGCCACATGGCAGGTTCATGGCCACATATTTCTTTATTCTGAAACTGTACTTAGTAAGCTGCCAAGGAAGCGTTATATCTCATTGTCTGAAGAATGCTTAAGTCTGAATGTTATTAGTAAAAAAATCCTCTTTAATTAAACAAAGCATTGAGAGGTATATATTCTTAAAGTAGTAAACCTGTCCAACTATGAGAGCTTGCTTGCTTCTTAAGTCAGAGCTAGGGGAGCAAAAACAAATTTGGAAGTGGGAACATAATGACGACCTAGATAGGAATATAATTCCAGTGAGGGGAACCTTGAAACTATAAATTGTTTACTGTTTATGAGGAACTGTTGGATAGATCAGACTATAAATTTAGAAACTTAGTTGAAAAAGCACAAAGTGTTGTGTAGGCAAAAATGCATTAAAGAGTTTTAAAGTATATTAGTGAAAGTAATCTGCTTGTTATACATCTATCAGCTTGCCCTAGAGACAGAACTGTGTTCTAAGGTACCACAACCTCTAAGTGTAATAAAAAGAGATCAGATATAATTATAGGCCTGTGACCTTAGGCATTTTCAAGCCCAAATCCTCATAAAATGTAAGTATGTATTTTGAAACACTGACAAAAATGGCTAAACATAGGGTGTTGCTGTGGCCTTATAAAGTCCAGTCCTATGGGACAAATAAGAAATTCTGTGCAATGTACATGGATTAAGAACCTACAAGGTTCTTTGCACTTAACTGGATGTCATGTGATGCATTCAACTCCAGGCATTGGTCCCATCTGGTGTGGCTTGTTTCTTTACCAATATTTGGCTAGAATTATATGCATAATTAATCCCCTCTAATATTTGCATATGTATGATGTTTTGTAATTATAAATTATTTTATGTGACTGGGGTCTCAATTTCCAGTTAAATGCTAAGTACCATGGGAGCAGAAATGATATACTCTCTTGTTCTAATTACTCTCCTTTGCTTTTATCCAAATAATTCGTGCCTATAATTATGATTGACTTGCCTTTTAATTCTGTTTATGGTTAGTCCTTATGAGCAGAAATTTTAAATTTAATGCAGACACTTCTATTGATTTTTTAAAAAAATCTCTTGCGATATCTTCCATTACTTTTAAGTTTAGGTAGCATTTTTCCTTTCCAAGTTCAAATTAAATATTCACCCATATTTTGTTCTGTTCCGACTGATTGATTGATTGCATTTTACTGTTCCTCTTTCTCCTTCTTCATTTTCCTGCCCTCCCCATTATAAGTTCTAAAGCTGGTTTGCATTTACTAAAGCCTCATTCTCTGCCAAACATGGCCCTAAGCCTTTTGTGTCTTTTGTGTGGTCTTCTCAGCAGCCCTGCAGGTTGATATTAGTATGGGTCTAATAAAGGTTAGACTTTGCTCAAGGTCATGAAGTAATTAATCATATGTTTTCCAACCCAAAGCCTTTGCTTATAACAATGATGCTTTCTTGTTTGTTGTTTTTATTATTGTCAGTTGAATTATCTTGCAACCTTGGCTAGTAGTTCATTTAAGAAATACTGAGTTATTGTGTCCCCCCCCATCTCTAAAATAGTATCACAATTTCCCAACATGTGGTATAGCTCTGAGGATTCAATGAGGCAGGACACATACAGCACAGAATACAGCTTCATTCACAGAACAAATATAACTGCCTTTGTCCCTTCACAGTGATCCTGTGGAGTGACTTTAGCTCACAGGAAATACGGCATCATCTCTCTCAAGTTATTTCCCTTTCACCTGGTCCACAAGCCTTGTTTCCTATCTTCCAACAGAGCAATCATATATAAGCTTCACAATATACTAGGTCAGCAAATTGATGGATGATAGATTTTTAACAGTTTGTTAACACAAATGCTTCCTGTTTTATTTTGACACCACTAGAAAACAATGATTCTTCAGCAGGGAAGAACAGCCTCCGTGTGACTCACTCAGTGATAATTCCTTATTTCTCTTTTTGGTGACATGAGGTTAGTGCTGCTGTGAAACAAGAGTTTTCAAAATCTCCATGACACGGAGAATTGGACAAATTGCCCTGATTCAGGTCTTGGCATAGTTCCACAGCGGGACATGTGTCTGTCTTGATGTATCAAAAAATGTCCTCTTCAGCGAGGCTTGGAAACTTTCACCAGCTGGTTTGAGTGTGTTGTGGGGCAGTGGGGACAGTGGGAAATATAACCTGGCATGGAGATGGGTGCAAATCTGCAGTGCTAAAGGGGAACAGCAGGGGAAGGTAATGAATCATTTTATGAGGACGAGGTTAGGCAGGTTTGTGCCAGTTCTGGGGACCATAGTGTCAAGAGGGATACAGACAGCAGTCTCTGAATGGAGAATTCTAATTAAGGTTAAGAAAGGAACAGGACACTGACAGACTGTCAGCACACAAGCCCAGTACCCAGACCACAAAACCACCCGAGGCTGCCACCCTATCTATGCTCTTTCACAGATAATAAATGCATCACATTTTTAACTCTTGCAATTTTAGGGTAAAGTTTAAGCAGCATGGGCATTCAGCCTAGTCGTGATTGCATAAATTAAAAATTCCATTCTTGAATTTATAGTTCCAGTGTGTTTATACAAACACTCCCTTTGTTCTTGGCTCCAACACTTACCGAGTAGTAGGATTGTTTATTTTTTTCCACTTTATAAAAAGAGTAAAAGCTATTTACATTGAAAGATGAATACATGCAATGCAGCAGTTTAGACAAGGGTAAAAGGTGCTGGAAATGGATTGGACATGATTGCTCCAAACTCTTGGGAGGTTATAATATGGAGGTTTCAATAAACATGTGTGTTTTTCCTTCCTATTCATCGCGTTTCAGTGGACATACCATGCAACCATGAGGTTTCCATTTGAAGAGAAACTAAGACTCTCCCTAGCCCTGGATTGTTGTTTCTTCCTTTCCATCCCAAATCCAAAAAAAATCCTGACCTGTTTGTCATTCAGTAATTCATTTCTTGCTGCATCCTTAAACAGGAATGAATATTTCTAATTGTGGATGCATGTTTGCTTTGCTAGAAGAATTATAATTATTCCTTTTTCAATGAAGTAGAAAATTGAAGATGCAGCTTTCTTATAAACCTGTACCTTGTAATGAAGATGAACTCAAGAATGAGGTTGGATTCAGGAATTCTTGGAATACAAACAGCCATGAACAAAATCATTAAAAACACCATTAAGAAGAATCCAAAATAACTAAGTCCTTGTTTTTGCCCGTTAATGATTATCAACCCTAATAAAGCTAGCTGGGCCTTTCAAAACTCCAATCAATCAATCAATCACTCAGACAGTCAGTCAATCAGTCAGTATCTCCCTTTGTCTAAGGAAAACCTACGAAACTTAAGATGAAACATTAAAAGTCAACATGTTTTACAGTTGAATACAGTATATGGCCACAGTGGTTCTGAGCTGAACAATATTCAGTGGGATAGTGGGATAATTACTTTCCTTTATTTAATACTATTTCTCTTTATGTGGCTTAAACTGTTTTGCTCTGATGATGCTGAGGTGAGGATAGAAGCTAATTTTCTTTGTAAGCATCGCTTTACTGATACAGTAGTCCAAATGTCTTATATGGTTCCCTTTCTCTACAAAATAATAAACTAATAACCACTAGTGTGCACTGAAGACAGAAATAACCTATTAGAATTACATATTAGTGGGACTTGAAATCCATGACAGACTGACAGACTGTGTAATTTAAGGCTATTTTGAATTTATGTTCATCCTTGTCTTACAACTTCATGAATATATGGACAAACACATTCTCTAAATCTTTTATTTTCCATCCTTCTTTTCTTTTTTCTTTCCTTCCTTCCTTCATATGGAATGTTTACCAACAGAGCCAGCTTCATGAGTGCACAGTCTATGTCCAATCTTAGAGGGTCCTAGTACTTGTTTTAATGTGCTGTTGTCACTGTCTGGAAATTTTTAAACAAAGCAGCCTGCAGTTTCCTCTGCCATGGGTCCAGCAAGCTCTGTAGCTATTTCTAGTTACCAAGTCAAGTCTAAGCCATCTTACTGACAAATGATTTTTTGTTTGCTAGCCATTCCTTTCCTCCCTCTTCACCCCTCACGGAAACACTTTAGAACAGGGCTTAGTCCCTTGCCAGCTAGACTGAGTGGGACCCCAGCTGACTGTAGTCACTCTCCCTTTGACTCTTTTGTCACATATGACCTGAGCAAACCCTTATGCTACATGTTTTCCATCACATTACTTTCATACTCAAAAAATCTCAACAATAGTGGGTTTAAATTTTGCCAAGTCTGGAGTTCCCATCGTGGCTCAGTGGTTAACAAATCTGACTAGGAGCCATGAGGTTGCGGGTTCGATCCCTGGCCTTGCTCAGTGGGTTAAAGATCCGGCATTGACTTGAGCTGTGGTGTAGGTTGCAGATGCAGCTCGGATCCTGTGTGGCTGTGGCTCTGGCGCAGGCTGGTGGCTACAGCTCCGATTCGACCCCTAGCCTGGGAACTTCCATGTGCTGTGGGAGCGGCCCAAGAGAAGACAAAAAAAAAAAAAAATTGCCAGGTCTGCAAATAGCAGTCTGTTCCTACTTTCTAATTAATCCTTTCTTAATTCCTGCTGCTCCCCCAAATTTTATTTTTAATCTGGATAGAATTATCAATTCATTAAAACATGAGTTTGTTTTAAAATGCCTTACATTTTTTAGCATCTTTAGGAAATCAGTTTATTAATTCACTTCTTCTACTGTTTAACAAATATTTATTAAGCATACACTCTTTAATAAGCACTATGCTAGAAATGAGAGCAGTGAGATGGAGAAGAAAACATTCCTGGCCTCTATCCTTTTGTAATTCACAGTTTAGAAGAGGATAGAAATATTTAATAAGTTATTACATATTTGTTAAAGGAATCTTGAAGATAATTAGGAATTTGGGGAGAGAACCAAAGGGAACAAAATTTACCTTCTGTCCTCTGATGATTCAAACCTCATATGCAGTTTAAAATCTAGATAAATGGCAACTTTTTACAATGTAGCTCCTTATTACTTACCTCCCATGCTTACAGTATTTTGAGTCTGCTTATCTAGTTCAACTCTTTTTCATCACTGTTTTATGTCTTGTTTCCCCAATTAGATTGTGGTGTAGACTATGCCTCATATGCATTTTTGTCCTTTAGTACAGTTCAGCTATTACCTTCTCTAGAACTTGCCTAACTTTCCTTCCAACCCTAAATGCAAAGTATGTATTATATATATGTATATGTATGTGTGTGTATATATATGTATGTTTATGAATATATATATTCTCCCCTTTATGCATTAATTCTACTGAAGACAATTTTTTATCCCATTGTCAGTGCTAACAGCTCACTAGGCTCATAGTAAGAGATGCTCAACAACTTCCAATTGAATGAAAAAAAAAAGATTAGTTCTATCAACTCTGTGATACTTATGGATTTAAAAATTAAGGAATATTCCAAGTTATGATTGAAGAATCTTGACATTACAGAGATCTGATAGAATTTGTTCCAGAATGATAGAATTGCAATTTCTTCGGTCCTCACCCTGCCGTAGCAAAGCATTGAAACGGTGGGCATCTTACACATTTATTACAGTGAAAAGTACATTTTCAGAGAGAGAGAAAGAAAGCACACATGTGTGCACAGGTGAAAAAGACAGTTCACCTCACTTTACAATTGTTTTTACATCCCTGCACTGCACACCTGAGTGGGAACTTGATTTCTGTTGCCACAGCCCCCCATGCCATGCCTAAGAGCTGAGAGTTGTTTGTTTGATCTTGTATGGGACATATTTGATCTTCTGATTGGTCTTGGGCAGGATACCTTATTTGCTTGGGGAACAAGTTATATAGAGGCAGAGTGAGGAACGGGCCACATTCCTTCCCAAGCAGAGATAGAGAGCATCCTAGGTTGCTCAAGGTGGGGGAAGGGGCATTACATTGAGACATGACCAGAGGCTTTTGGGTTTAATTTCCTTGAAGGGGATTTGAAGTCTAAAATCTATTACTGTAATGTACAAACACAAAGTAAGACTATTCGTATAAACACAAAACCTCATTCCTGGATAAATATTAGACAGTATTTCCTAGAGGCAAGGTAGATGTCAATGTTGCTTATTATATGATGTGTTTTCTTATTTCTTTCATTACCAGATTGCTGTTTTAGAGTACTTCACCTAATGCTTCTTTGGTTGGTGGTTGTGTTTAGGATCATAGCTCTCTCTAAGCAAAGATATAGAAATTAGAAATATCCTGCATAAGATATTTGAAAGCTAGGTAATTCAGAGTCTTATATGGGACTTGAGATACTTAGGGTTCTGATCCTGCCCTCCTTAGGTGGGTTTTCTATATTATGGACTATCAAAGGAAAGGAGACACAACCTTAATGCCTAATTAGCTTTAGAATTTTTCTTCTTCCTCCTTTGGTTTGAGACTTGCAGTGATAAAGAGAGAAGGGCAGATCAGTGACAAAGTATTGGGAATTAAGTGTTTTTTGAGACTTTCCCTCACTATACCAGTCTTTGACATGTCACTTGCCATGTATAGCGTGGTAGATACATGTGGTTGATAAACATGGCTCCTGGGAGTATTGGGTAGAGAGAGGTTCCTGAATTCCTTAAATTCAAATAGAGGCTCAATAAATTTATTTCATTGATAGAAACTGGCAATTATGTACACATATGCTTCTGACCAACCAGCATAGTTTGGATATCCCAACGACCTCTTTGAGTTAGATTAATTTGCAAAAGCAACTCACAGAACACAGAGAAACATTTTACTTACTAGATCAACAGTTTGTTATAAAAGGATATGACTCAGGAAGAGCCAGATGGAAGAAATGAATAAGGCAAAGTGTGTGAGAAGGAATGTGAAGCTTCCATGCTCTTCCAGCTGATCACTCTTCCCAGCCTTCAAATGCTCACCAACCCAGAGGCTCTCTGAACCTCATCCTTTTGGGTTTTTATGGAGACTAGATTACATATTCATGATAGATTAAGTCAGTGGGCACTGGTAATTAAATCAACCTCCATCCCCATCTATCCTCTTCAAAGTCAGGTGGTGAAACTGAAATTGTCCACCCTCTAATTACATGGTCCGTTCTCCTGGCAACCATCCTTAAGTGCAATCCCCAAATGACCTCATTAACATAACAAAAGACACCAATATTGCTCTCACCATTTTAGGAATTCCAAATATTTTAAGAGCTCTGTGCCAGACTTGGAAACAAAGAACAACTATCTATTTCTTATTGTAAATCAAAATATCACAGCAGGCAGTGATTTCTACTTGAGGACAAGGATAATTTTACTGATAAGTGAATACCATTTGACTCCTGACTAGGGAGAATAAGACTTTAGCTTTTGCTTTTTTTTTGTAAAAAATGATACTAAGGGCACCTCATGGGAACTACTACTTTAAAATAATGAGGCTGAGACAATTAAAAAATAGCTTGGGTTCTAAATACCACACACATAAACAATGGTTACTTGTTTTCTGATTAAGGAAGAATCTAAGGCTTATTTTAATATCAGGAGTACCATATTTTTGGGGGGGACACACCCAGGCACATGAAAGTTCCCGGGCTATGGGTCGAATTGGAGCTGCAGCTGCCAACCTATGCCATAGCCACAGCAACACCACCACCTAGCCTCATCTGCAACCTACACCACAGCTCATGGCAATGCTGGATCCTTAGCCCACTGAGCGAGAACAGTTGATCAAACCTGAGTCCCCATGCATGCTAGTCAGGTTCCATTGAGCCACAAGAGGAACTCTTGGAAAACCATATTTTTATAAATGGACTTTGGAAGCTGAATATATTTTCTCTTCAATTGTAAAGAAATGTTACCAAAGTGGCTAATGATTGATTTAGGCTCCATGTTGTAAGTTTTTTTTTTTGGTTTGTTTGTTTGTTTGTTTTTGAACCTTGTCTCTATTCTTTGTCAAGAGTCTCCAATAAGTTGGTTAGTATCAAAGGGGAGATCTCCTATCTTGAAGCTTTTCTTTGTAGACGCCGTTTGTTTAGCTCTTATTGCACCTTCTTTAGATTTTTCTTTTCATCTCTGCCTATAAGTTTCATGATCTCACTGCTCTTTCTATTATCACCTTCCTACTCATGTACTCACCCAAAGTGAGACACTGGGAAGGACACCAGGATGAAATGGTTTATGCATATAAATTTTTGCAACTCATTCTTCCCCACTTGTATTCATTTATTTATTCCACATATATTTTCCGAGCACCTATAATGAGCCAGGCATTGGATACACAGAGATCTATAAAATCCACCATTCCTCCTCTCATGGAACATATAGTCTAAAATGAATAAAGACTTTAAATTAAAATTATACAAGTAAATATTTATGATTGGAAACATGCTACAAAGGAAAAGTAGAGGATGCTGCTAGGATAGGTATAGGTCACATTCTTAATTTTCCCACCTTAGTCTCATCCTTTATACAAAAGAGGTATTGATACTTATCCTCATTGAAGAAATAGCAAAATGACACAATGTGGATGAATAGTTGGTACAGTGGCACAGGTGTGCATTATCTTTAGTTGGTGCTATTGTTATTCATGAATTTAAAAAGTAGCTTCTCATCTTCACCAAAAAACTGGAGACCTTCTTTTTAGGTAAATGTTAAATTTATCAGTTACTATAATTGGTAATCATTCAATTAAGTCATAATCATGGTCCATTGCAGTCTTCCAAACTGACATTCATTAGCCGTATTTCTTTCTTATGCGTCTCTATTCCATTATCTCAAAGTTTTGCATTCCCTTCAATACTCTCATTTCATAAAATAACAGTCAATAAATTAAGCTTCTTGGAAGTTTCTTTTATGATTTCTGGAATAATGGACTTTATACACAAATGATTTTATTATATATTCAAACACAGTTGTTTTATGAGAAAGGTTTCCTGTAATATATGTTACTGATGAGTTTTCAAGTATATTTTCCACTTTTCCTGACAGCATACCAGCGTGGTGCTTAAAGGGGAAAGAGGAAGCTTCAGATCTGCTGGGCTCAATAGTTCTCAATCTTATTTTACAATGAAATGTAGCACAATTCATTTTAATTTTTTCTTCTTTATTTCTGTTTTGTGTTTTTTATTTTATGAAAGCAGTGGATGTCTTGAAAATCAACTTTTAAAGTAAAATTTGTTTCAAGTGTAATTGGAATCAGCTAAGAAAGCCCTGATTATTCCATTAATTGAGCGAAGTCTAATGGTAAGATCTGTTCCTGGGTCAGGCCAGGTTCTCCACTGACTTGGAGGTGAGCAGGTAGCATACTCTCTCTGAGTATCAATTTCTTCATCCCTCATGGGGAATGGAGGTGAGAAGAATGACCACCTTGCAGCCTTTTCATGAGAAATATGTCAGTTAATAATCCAGAATACTTGCTCAGTACCTGACACACAGTAAGCACTGAATGCATATTTGCTATTGTTGTTGTATATTCCAGAAATATTTATGAAGCACCTGTTTTTGCCAAGTCCTGTGCTAAGTGTCAGGATGCATCACATTCAGCTTTTGTTCAATGGTTTTTTCCTACCCCTTTTCTACCCTTGAGCCACTTGCCTTCTGCAGCCTGGTTTGTTTTCTTCTTTGAAAATGAAATAAACTGAAACAGTCAATCATAGGAAATGGTCAGGCTTGCTTGGAGAAAGTAATGCACCTTGCTCTTCTACAAAAGTTCAAATCCATTCAATATGTTATTTTATCTTTTCTTCAAATTCCTACCTCTCTCTCTCTCATTGCTTTTACAATTTTTTCCTCCTTCCTTCCTTTCTTCTTTCCTTCCTTTTTAATTTTATCTTGTTCCTTCCAACTTGTTATCCCTGCAGTGCAGTATTGTGGAAAGAAATCAAGCTTTGAAGGCTGATAGACCCACAATTGAATCTAGGATTTGCCCTTCACTCACTGTGTGACCTGGAACAAGGCAGTCTCTGAGCCTAAGCCTTCTTCTTTCTAAATTGGGAAGAAGGTCAGCTAATTGGTTATTTTGAGGATCTGTTATAACGGCAGGTACTTAATAAATAGTAGTTATTGTTAATTGAGGCAATTTACTGTCTATACTATCTAATTTGATAAATTATACAAATTATCACTTAATCATATTCTGCCTTGTCATTTTATTAAATCTATGTGTGTCTATTGATTTGGATTATAAGTTTCTTGAAAGCAGATTCTGTTATGGCATGTGAATTCTCTATGATTAGAATAATTGGGGGTAAATGTGTGGTATAACTTAGGTTGACATGAGTAGCCTTCTATGAATTAGACAAAATTTAAAAACACAGAGTTCCCATCATGGCACAATGGAAATGAATCCGACTAGGAACAATGAGGTTGCATGTTTGATCCCTGGCCTCGCTCAGCAGGTTAAGGATCCAGCGTTGCCATGAGCTGTGGTGTAGGCCGGCAGCTACAGCTCCAATTCCACCCCTAGCCTGGGAACCTCCATAGGCTGCAAGTGCGCCGCCACCCCACTCCCCGCCAAAAAAAAAAAAATTTAAAAACTGAGGACCTGCTGTATAACACAGGGAACTCTACCCAAAATTCTGTGATAACCATATGGGTAAATAATCTGGAAAAGAATGGATATGTGCTTATGTATAATCGAATCACTTTGTTGTGCAGCAGAAATGATCAAAATATTATCAAACCACACTTCAACAAAACTTCAAAAAAATGAAAAAAAAAAGATATCTTTCAAAATGATAAAGTTACAGTTTCCTCGGTTCCCATCTTGCCATAGCAAGGCATTGGAATGGTGTACATTTTACGAATTTATTAAAGTACATTTTCAGAGAGAGAGAGCATGAGAACTCACACATGTGCACAGGTTAAAAAAAGAAGGTCTGACGGACTTAATCTCCTTGAAGGGGACTTGAAGCCTATAACAAAAATTGATTTTATTTTTTAAAGGGAAACAAATTTTTAGGCCTACCATCTAAACAGTCTAGAAGGAAAAGTTCTAAGCTAACTTTATTCTCCCTAAAGTCTAAGTGATAAGCGGGAAAAGAAAATTAGAAAATGAAAGAAATGATCTATCCTCCTGCTACTCACAAACCATGGGCTAGGCAGATTGCTCAGGTGTAAGTTCTTTTTAAGTGTTTGTGAAAATCATATATCGGTATCATTTATTATAAATCCAATGACTGGCTAGCTATCATGTGATAGTGATATGAGGATGAATGAGATGGATTTTGCGCTTGTAAATGAACAAACGGAAAAAAATTAGAAATTTAAAGCCACAAAAATAACCTTACAATGAAATATAATTATATAATATAAAATATAATATATGCTATAAAATATATAATATATATGGAGTCATTATCCTATAAACTCTCTTGATTCACTTTGTGTAAGTAACTTCTCAGTGTCATGATAACACAGTTTCTGTCTCTCAAGTTAATGAAGTCAAACGGCCCACTCATTCTATTTCCTCCTCATTTCTTCTCTGCTTGGAACTCAGAAGAAATGGGTAAAATACAAGCATTTTTATAATGGGCTTTGTTCAATATTTCAGCCATGCACATTTATCTTTATATATAAATTCATATTGGAATAGCATTTGAATAATACATCATAATTTTAAAAGCTGATTTTAAAGTAGTTTCTTTAATGTAATTTATTTTATGAAAGGCCAAGTATATATTCCTGGCATTGTACTCAGTAGCCAGTTCCTATGTTTATGACTGTTCTCACCCTTAATAGCTAGCGGTTATTGAGTACTTATTATATGTCAGGTCCTGGCAAAACTGTTTTATATATATTGCCTTATTTAAGCATCTCTTCCACCCTATAAAGTAGATATTATTATCCTTATTTTACCTATGAGAATATTGAGGCATGGAAGGCCTAAGTAATTTTCCAAAGTCACAAAGCTACAAAACAGTTGTGTTGGCATTTGAACTCAGACATTTAAACTTCAGATTTATCAAATTCTAAAGCCCTTGGCCCTAAGTACTGCTGTAAGTCTTGAATGAATGTGCTTATAAATTGTTCACAGTGTTTTATTTGTATTCAGTTTTTAAAGATGATGGATATGCATTAAAATTCACTTTTGGTTGTTCTGAGGGCAGTTTCTCGTCAAAGGGGAAAAGAAAATACCACAAGCTTATCCAATGAGTCTGATTTTGCAGAAGAGTTCTCTCTTACTAGTTCGAACTAGGGCAGTTACAGATTTTCTGTGAAGGCCCTGATTTAGGACAGTTCCTCGTGGTATGACCAATCCTCAGTTACCCTGATTTCTCTGAAATTACAAAGAAGGAAAGACAATGAAGATCTTTGAAACTAAGAATAACTGTGGGGATGGATGTCCACATGAATGTTAACGTATTTGGCCTCTTTGTTCTCATCCTTCCCCCAAAAGCACCCTCATCGTACTTGAGTGACTATCTAACTGTAAAATGGAGACTTCTCATTTATCTCAGGAGCATCATATTTTTATATCAGATGCCCTGTTTTCATTCTTTGGATCTTGTCTTCATGGTTTATTTACAAGTTGAATACATAGATTTGTGTTGGAAATATTTTGCTTTGAAAATGCATCTCCACAGAGAAATATTTTCATTTAACAAGTGGGAGACCATTATTCTCACATTTATAGAAAAATTTTAGGCAATAGAAATTGTCAAACTCCCATTTTTGTTCCATTCTTGGTTCATAATATACTTAGCAATGATTAAATCATATTCATTTTTTCTCCCCTGTGGGAATGGAATGGGAAGCACCACGATAGGAGACTATTACCACCTGCAGTCTAAATATATACATCTTGGAGTTCCTGTTGTGGTGCCATGGAAACAAATTCAACTAGTATCCATGAGGATGCAGGTTCCATCCCTGGCCTCGTTCAGTGGGTCGGGGATCAAGCATTGCTGTGAGCTGTGTTGTAGGCTGCACAAAAGGTGAGGATCCTGCATTGCTGTGGCTGTAGTGTAAGCTGGCAGCTACAGCTCCAATTCGACCTCCAGCCTGGGATCTTCCCTGTGCTGCAGGTATAGCCCTAAAAAGCAAAATACATACATACATCTCCACAAGTGAACCAGTAAATTTAGATAATAAAATCACCAACTTATACAACCCTGAGTCTTATACTCCAATTCCCATCATATTAAACTATTTATCCCACCTGAAAAGTATAAAGTAAGCAAAATGCATGCTGTTCATTTTCTGGTCACTGGGTCATGAACATAGAGTGACCAAGACTGGCAGAGCTCAAAAGCTTGAGTGTCATCCTGTCCAGGGCTTCTCAGACTTTTTGGATTATTACCTAAGGAAGAATATGTATTTCACTGTAATGCAGTGTATGTATGTACTCACAGACACTGACAGACATACACACATGCACACAGTAACTGTAATAAAAATTTTCAGAAATAACCTTTATCCTTACCATGCATGATGTGCTCTGATGGTGTCTGGTCTATCCCATCCCATTCCATTCTAATTCCATTCCATTCCATCCTATTCTATCCTTTCTTCTTTTATTTTTAAATTTCATTCCAACTCATCATTAAATTCATTTCAGGACTCATTAGTGGACCAGGACCTAAAGTTTGAACAACACTGTGTATAAATAGTAGGTAATCCTAAGAGGTAAATAGCAGGAGAATGATATGATCACAAACATTTGGCCAAGTGTTTAGGATGGACAGACTGAAGGAGGCAGGTCACCAAGAGAAAATGCAAGGGCCTGAACCACCCTGTACAAATAATAATGAAAGTCAACATTTTTTGAAAAATTTCTTGTTGAATACCCTATGAAAAACAGCTTTGAGTGCATTCTATCATTTCTATCACTTAAGCCTTTAAACAACTGTGTATAAATGTAATAAGTATTATTTATTATCCCTATTTACAGATATAAGAGGTGAGGCTTTGAAAATACTTTTCTCAAGTTCATATAGTTTGTATTTGGCAAAGCCAGAATTTGAACACAGATTTTGTAAGACTAGGACCAAACACTCATACATTCCATTTCTATTCTCTTTCCTCTCAAAAATATTGTGTATTTTATTGTGCAAAGTTCAGTACATTTTGTTATGGATCAATAGCATGCATCCAACAAAATGTCTGCAGTCCCTCTGAGATTTCTCAGGAGAGAGGAGCCATGGAATGTTTCTAATAAGAAAGATATTTTCGATTTAGAATTGTGAATTAGTCAAGTTGTCACTTCCCTTGAAAATCACAAAATAAACCTCCTGCAGGTCTGTTATTACGCCATTCTTTTACTAAGGGGTTTGTTTTTATTTGTTTAGAAATGGAATGGTGTTTCACTTAAGCCTTTCAGAAACATATTATATTCTCTGCAGGTCTATACTAAATGTCGTCATTCAGAATGACAGAGTGAAATGCAGAAAATAAATTGAACATGTGCTAGAGTTTCTAAATTGAGCTCCAGTTGAGTGTCAGTTATCACGGATAAACTCTCAGCATACTCACTGAACTTGGTCATTTGCTCTTGGAAGAGGTGACATGTCCTTACAAAAGCACAAATGTCACCAGCTTGCCTTTTCTCTCTCCTTCTTCACCATGATACTCAAGAAAGGAAATCCAGTTTCTGTGTACCATATCTTTAATGGCCCCTCCTGATAGTGTATAAAGTACTTACTGACACAGTGGCTGAGTTGATTTTCTAGAGGAGAGGAAAGGCATGTTGGGACGTCACGTCTTTTTTATAGGATAATATTCTTTAAACGTGTACTTGGCAATTGCAATATGATGAGTTTGGGGGAATGCTCAGAATGATCACTTTTGAAACATTTGTTTACTTTGCATGAGGCATTTTACATAATTACATAGAGGAGAGTGACTGCTCCATGTCACCCTAGGGTAAGTGCAATTTTTATTCAGTAATATTATGTTTATCTTAAAAATAATTTCTAGCTAATATTAAACATTCCCACTAAGGCATAATTTTTCACTTCATAGGGAACTATTTTTTTAAAAAATTCCTTGAACAAAACTAACTTAAAAAATAAGAGCTGGTTTTAGAACAAGACATCCAGAGTGAAATGTAGTTACTATTGCCTATTAACAGTATAACCTTGGATGCGGTGTTTAAATTTTCTGAGCTGAAGTGTCTTTATGTGCAACATAGGGCAATAACACTTAAAGATGGTGCAATGGATACTAAGTGAGATAAATAAGGCCTAAAATAATTCCTGGCTCAAGGTCAAGGCTCAGTAAAGATTCATTCCTTTTTCTTTCCAAACATTGTGAACTTCTATACTAAGAAGTCCTGTAGTTTTTAAATTACCTGGATAAAATTCAGTGGTAAAAAGATATTGCCACTCAACCATACCAGTAAAGATATTTTATTACAGCATAGATTTAAGCACTCGTTATTATTATAATTGGAAATGATATATTTAGTAGTAGTTGGTGTCAGGTGATAGTTCTTAATGTAAAACATAATGGGCCTCAACTTATCTAAGAGTTCCTGTATGAAAAACTATGAGTTTTACTGGATTATGCCCAAGTTAACTAAAAAAATTATTTTTCAAAAGTAATTTGCGTCATGTAATATATTCTTGTTCTGCTACATGAGTCAGGATAGATGGAAACAGTTAAATTAAGTTTTTATCTCTAAGCTGAAAGGCGGTTTATGGAGAATAATAACTAGAATGGCATTGTATTAAACATGTATTGAATTATCTATTGGCTTTGAGAATATAGAAAGTATCAATATAGTTTGCCCTCAATACAGTTCAAGAGTTTTCAGCAATGAAAAGCATGGTGGTTTAGTGTAGCTGATTCTAGTGGGTTACTACATTTAGAATTCTAAACATGGAATTATGATAAATAATCCATGAGAAGATAAATACATAAATGAATATATGTAATTCACTTAAAACAAATTAATAGGCTGCATAGCAAGCAGTTTACAAATAAGATGAATAAATGAGATTAAATCAATATTTAACATGGCACAAAGGAATCTGAATGGGAGCAAGGCATGCAAAGGATGCAAATGATAATATATTCCTCTGGGATGGAGTCAATTTATTGTGTCAACTTTTCTCCAAAGTAGTTCTCTTTCTTTTGGATACATTCACAGGCTCATCTTGTCCTTGTGTTATGCTCAGACAGCACTATGGCTTTAAATTTGTTTTTCTGCATTGTCAGTAAATATAAGACACTGTGTTCTGGCTTAGTGTTGATGTGGCCATGGCTTATGGTATGCCTAGGGAAGCAAAGGAGAGCAGTGGATTTTCATGCTTCTTGGGTTTCCACCTCATAAAAGATATTTTATATGAAACAGCCCTAAATCAGTTGATCCCTTAGAGTCTCTGATGTAGAACTGTTTAAGTTGGAAAGGGAGCAGACAATAAAAAATGTAGGCATCTGTGAGCAGAAATAAATGTTGATGAGAGTAGCATTGATTTATGGACTCATTAAGTCATTTCTACAGATATTTTTGAGCACCTGCAATATGCAAAACAGTAGTATTCTCAAGTCAGTGCAAGGTACTTTAACAAGGTGCAACATTACTGAGGGACTGCCTCTGAATTAATCCACTGTGGGATATATCATCTCCATGCTGGAGAAAGGTCACTGTTTCTTTGGTTGAATACAGTGTGAGGTCATTGGCTTATCCTTGGGTGCCAAGAGGTAGGGAAAGTATATAGGATTAAAGACAGAATCGAGTTCCCGTCATGGCTCAGTGGTTAACGAATCCGACTAGGAACCATGAGGTTGTGGGTTCGATCCCTGCTCTTGCTCAGTGGGTTAAGAATCTGGCATTGCTGTGAGCTGTGGGGTAGGTTGCAGACGTGGCTCGGATCCCACATTGCTGTGGCTCTGGCATAGGCCAGCAGCTACAGCTCCAATTAGACCCCTAGCCGGGAAACTCCATATGCCGCAGGAGCAGCACAAGAAATGGCAAAATGACAAAAAAAAAAAAAAAAAAGAATCATACTCAGGACTGAAAGATGACTTGCTGCTTGCCCATGTCATGTCATGTCACATATGTGAAGCAACAGATTGTGACGTGACATGGGCAAGCAGCAGAGTCACCTCCTTTTCTCTTGTTCACTTACTCTTGGTCATTCACCTAATGGGTAGAATGCTGTGTTGAAGAATCTGCCATATTTAAATCCTTGCATTTTGCTCTCTCACTTACTATCTCTTCCTCTTTTCTTTCTTCTTTCCTCTTTGACTCTCTCTCAGTCATACATACATATTGCATGACCCCAGATCATTAAGAGTCTTGAAATCTATACATTCTTTATAAACTGACATTCGAGATTACTGTGGCTTTCCTTTTTAGAGTCAAAAGTTTCCCAGACATGGCATACTGCTTGGTTTGAAGTCCTAGGTTAGCATTCAGCAAAGCACATGCAAAGTACAAGTAAACACCTTTTAGCTAAAGTGGTTTTGTTAGTGTTTAATGCAGGTCATGACTGGAAGAATAAATCGGCATTAGTTTATAGGGTAGAATTTATTAAACTAAAGAAAACATAGGCAAAATTGCAGTAGGTAGGCAGCTGATTAATTTTTTAATGAACTTAACCTTAAAACTAATATTTTAAGGAAAGAAGTATGCTCAATAAATAATAAATTCTACTATAATTCTCAAAATCACTAAGTGATAATGGAGCAATCGTAAAAATAAAATACAATAGTATTTTAATTAACCTAATTAAATCTGCAGTGGTTAAAACCTTAAGTGTTTCAACTGAGTATAATCTCTGAAGAAATTAGCATATTAATGTTAGATAATTATAATTATAGCACTTCAACTGTTATTAATTCAAGGGTTAGAGAAAAGTGTATTATTGAAGAAAGTAATAATTCGATAAAATAATCAAAATTAAATAGATAACTTTGAAGTCTTCCAAATTTTTTAAAATTTTGATAAACCACTAATCAAAGACTTGTAATTCATTTCTGAAATAAATTTTCATGTACTTTGGACAGAATTTCAAATAATTCTGTGTGCATTAAGCAATTTTAGGACTTTGGTTTTTAGTTAGTGTGCAAGCCAGGTCTTTTGTTTCTGCTTTGGTGTTCAAAACTTTTCAAGGGTTTTTGGATTATTTTCAATCAGCAGACATCCATAACTTAACACAACAGGCCAGTTCCTGTGAAAGGTGATCTCAAAAATTTCAGTGGTTTTAACCAAATAGAAGTTTATCTTCCTGCTTGTCTCTATACCAAAATTTACCCAATTAAATACCTTTCCTCCAAATCGTAGCTCACCGACCCCAGCTGCTTCTCTCTTGTGACTCTACCGTCTTCAAAAAGTGATTGTCAAGGCCTTTCCACTGGTCCGCTGAATTGGAAGATTGCATGCAGGAGATTTGGATGAGCTTTTCTGAAAGTGGCATAGATCACATCCGCTCATATTCCCTTGTCCAGAATTCAGTAACGTGGGCACTTCTAGAAGTATGGCAAGTGTACAATAGCCCCAAGCATAGAAGGAAGAAAAGGCAGGCATGATGAGGCCCTTATCAGCACCAGCTACTCATTCTGAGGAAGGAAAGGAACTCAAGTACAGGAAACCTGCACGTGCCAGGTAGGTGAGGCTGACTGTCATGGTCCCTCTCACATTCCTTCATTTAACCTTCACTATGTCTTATAGCATAAGAAACTGTTCTGTGGCACTTATTCGAACATTTAAAAAACAACACTGTAATTTGAGGTCAATCAGCTCTTTCATCTTGGCGTCTAGTAGCGGCATGGGTTTTGCAGCCCAACAGTCTTTTTTTTAAATGGTATTTATTTATTTATTGGGTTATGATAAGATATGACGGCTCCTTAGTTTCTTGTTCCACTTTCAACCTGGTAGTCTTGATTTGCCACCCCTTTGCTGTTGCCTATTTGTGTGCCATTGATGATATTAATTAACCTATTCAAGTGTTAATAGTTTCCTTGACAATCTTAAAATATTTATATTCACTTTCCATTTTTCCTGGCACAGACAAAATGCTCAATAAATAGAAGCTGGCATTTTTTTAATCTTAAAATTAAATAATTTGAGAGATTTCATACTCTCAAATCCACATGGACCTGTTCTATAATCGGTTAATGAAATAAATTGGGCTTGTTAGAAACTGTGACATGAAGAGTGTAATATAAAATGTGCTTTGAATATTTGACAATGAGGGAGTTCCCGTTGTGGCGCAGTGGTTAACGAATCCGACTAGGAACCATGAGGCTGCGGGTTCGGTCCCTGCGCTTGCTCAGTGGGTTAACGATCCGGTGTTGCCATGAGCTGTGGTGTAGGTTGCAGACGAGGCTCGGATGCCATGTTGCTGTGGCTCTGGCGTAGGCCGGCAACTACAGCTCCGATTGGACCCCTAGCCTGGGAACCTCCATATGCCGTGGGAGCGGCCCAAGAAATAGCAAAAATACACACACACACAAAAAAAAGAATTAAATATTTGACAATGAATACCAGACTAGGACAATGAATCTAGGGATTGTCTGTATGTAGTACTTTGTGGAAATGACAATTAATTATGTACATAATCAGAAATTTAAATTATGTCTGAATAACTGCTAAGAGGTAAGCTGAAGGGGGGCAAAAGGAAAGAGAAAAGAAAGCAAAGTGTTGGACATTATTCTCTTTCAATAAACAGATTTTTCGGGGGTATAAGAAACTGTAGGGAAAAGTAGTTTCCTCCTTAAATTCTTGAAAATCTGACCCCTAATGTAGCAACTATTGACCTTAATACAAAACAGAATAAGTGATTTGGCCCTAAACTTTCCTATCTCAAGATTTCCAAATCATCTTGGATTCTTCATTCAATACGTGTTAGATCTCTAACCTCTTGTCTACTTTTTCCTGTGACTCCTAATTCAAGCCCTATGGTTGCCAAACCATCACCTCTACGATTTACCTCCCTGCAATGTGTTTGAGGGTAATATTAGCTCTACTTCAGGTACCAGACTAAGTGTAAAACATTTACTAATACAGTGTCTATCAAACATTTACTAATACAGTGTCTATCCTTTTGTACAAAGGATAAGGGAAATTATCCTAGAAGATTCATAGACAAAGTTTTTTAATTGCCATATTTCATGCCATGCATTGCATCATTCCATCAGTTCATGGATAGTGTTAAAAGCAAAGATATATAAAGAGTGAATTGATACAAAATATTTTTACAGAACGTTGTTAGGTTAACAATAGTAGAGCTAACTCACAGAAATCTCAGAAATGAAAAACATTTAAGGCACAAATACTAAAAATGCTGAAGTGAGGCAAAAACACAGGAAGAAGAGAATGGATAGACTGGGGATAAGACTCCCATCATCAAATCTGTCTTATCTCTTTAATTCTTCATTTATTTTATTTAAATCTTCAAGCGCATGTTCTGCCTTAGACTCCTAGACTGCCTACTGCCTAGACGTCAGTAACTAAGGACAATCACTCTCCTTCAAATCTTGTTCTTTCTTTCTCTTAATTTTTCCTCCAAGGGTGGCAGAATTTTATTTATAGCCATATTTAAATTAAATTCTACCAAGTATGAAAGGATTCCATTCCTTCAAAAGACAATTACTTATTATCTTTTGACAAGACTGTTTTAAGAGCTACCAAAAAAAAAAAAAGCTAAGTAGATTATTTAAGCATATAAATAATGTAAACCACATTCTCTGGTCTCTATATGATAAAGCTAGATATTAAAAACAAAACTGGAAACCGAAAAAAAAAAAAGAAAGAAAGAAACAGTGTAGCCTGGAGATTTCAAAATTCTTTCTTAGAGACACATTCATCAAAATAGAAATGAAAACAAAATTGTAAATTTCTAGCAAATTATAATTTTAAAGATACCAAATAAAATTTTTCATCAAATTTAAGATAATGTCAGTTGTGGGTTGCGTAGTTATTTTATTTTCTTTAAGAAGAAATTTTCTGGGAGTTCTCACTGTGGGGCAGTAGGTTAAGGATCCAACTGCAGTAGTTCCGGTTGTTGCAGAGGCATATGATCAATCCCTGCCTGGTACAGTGGGTTAAGGATCTGAGGTTGCCACAGCTGTGGCATTAAGTTGCAGCTGTGGCTCAGATTCGATCCCTGGCCCAGGAACTTCCATATGCTGTGAGTGTGGGTGAAAAAGGAAAAAAAGAAGAAAATTTCTGCCAATAAACTATGACAAGTCTTTTTTTATATTCCTTGGAATATTTCATCCACTATACCACCAAGTGTGTTACCTATGAAAATAGTCCACAGTTACTGCCAGAATTTTCTTCCAAGCCATTAACACACATTTTAAAATGCTTCTTACTTGATCTTCTTAGAAGGTATCCGTAGAATACTTTCAGTTGACAAAATGAAGGTATTAGAAAGCAGGAGCTAAACTCGGCTCTTACAGAATGAGTAAGGGACATAACTCAACTGGAGTGATGATAGCAGAAATAACTTTCCCGTGGTTATGCAGGCTCTGGGTGACACCTGTGTCAAAACTGCAGCCTGGCTGATACCCACTGGAATCTGCTCAAAGTGGAGCTTAGCGTGCGAAGAGATCCATATGTCCATCCTTTGGTGAAGGCATCTCTTGATTGTAAGAAGTGTTACAGGTTGAAATGACATTAAAAAGAGTGCCTCAGAATTAATGAGATATGAATTTGGATAGTATGATACCCAATTAAGGCATTGCATCAGGGGAAATCCATTGGCTTAGATAGTTGCATTAATAAAATATGAAAATTAAATAAATTATCTGGGCTCAAATTGTCTAAAAAGAAACAAAAATTACCCTAAGAAAGACAGAATTTAATAGAAAAAGTTCAGAAATCAATGATATAGAAATCAGAAAAACAGAAGCACCAATATAAATACAAAAGATAATTCTTGTGGAAAAAAAATCTAAATATATATCTAAACTGCTTAAAGGAGAAAAGGAGGTGGCATAAAGACAGAAAATAAGAACTAATAAGGAAGAAATAGCAACAGACAAAGGAGAAATGGAAAGAAATTTGGTTTCCCTCAGTTGTGAAATGGGGAAATTAATTCATGCTAATCCATGGGACTTCAGTGAATTAGAATTAATTAATTAACATATTTATTTATTTTGTCTTTTTTTTTAGAGCCGCACACATGGCATATGGAGGTTCCCAGGCTAGGGATCTAATCAGAGCTGTAGCCACTGGCCTACACCACAGCCACAGTAATGTCAGATCCAAGCTGCGTCTACGACCTACCCCACAGCTCACAGCAACATCCGATCCTTAACCCACTGAGTGAGGCCAAGGATCGAACCTGCAACCTCATGGTTTCTAGTCGGATCTGTTTCTGCTGTGCCATGATGGGAACTCCATTAGAATGAATATATTTAAAACTTCTGATCCTGTGTGGCACACAGGAGGTGTTCACTTCATGGCAAATACCATTGCTGCTGGTGATGTAAGTTTAGATGTTAGTTAGTATTACCGTTTTTGCCCCTACTGCACTGTTGCTAGTCCTATTGCATCCTAGTACTGCTATGGACTATTTCTACCATTACTGTCCCAACTAAACTGCAATGATAGTAATAACTTGCCCAGATGCTCTTGGAACATCTGAGATGGACATGTAACCCAGTTGGAGAGGACAAGGAAGCTTTGCTGAAGAGAAGCGGAACAAACTGTATGTTCAAGTACAACTAAGAAATGCAGGGAAGGGGGGGTCCCATTGTGGCTCAGTGGAAATGAACCCCACTAGTATCCATGGGATGCAGGTTCGATCTCTGGCCTCGCTCAGTGGGTTAAGGATTTGGCGTTGCCTTGAGCTGTGGTGTAGGTCACAGACACGGCTCGGATCCTGTGTTCCTGTGGCTGTGGTGTAGGCTGGCAGCTGCAGTTCTGATTTGCCCCCTAGCCTGGGACCCTCCATATGCCATGGGTGTGGCCCTAAAAAAAAAAGAAAAGAAAGAAATGCAGGAAAGGAAATGAAAGAGAAGAGGAGAATGCACAAAGGCACAGTAGGATGAGAAATCTCAATGGAGGATCCATCTATTTTTTTTTAATACTTTATGTTGTTACATAAAATATGCATAGGGGTGAAGGGGAAGATGATAAAAAATGAAACGAATGCACAAATCAGGATGCGTATGTTAAGACATTATGACTCATGTTGGCAAAATTATTTTATTGTGGTTTTTCTTGGCTTATCTACATGATATCCCACATAGAATGTAAAAAGGATTTGCCCTGGATGTGTACCTTAAATTTCTTTTGCCCTAGAGTTTGAATGTATTACTGGATAAATAAAAGAGACCATGATAAATTTACCTTAAACTCTTCAGGTAGGACAAACCAAGTTTTTCTGATGTATCTAAAAAATGAAAAATATAAGCATCAAACTTTAAACGAGATTCAAACTGGTCATAACATATCATACCCCCCAAACATGTGTTTGCTAGAAATTTTGACAAATAGTAGGTTCTTTTAGAAACAGATGAAGGGCGTTCCTGTCGTGGCTCAGTGGTTAACGAATCTGACTAGGAACCATGAGGTTGCGGGTTCGATCCCTGGCCTTGCTCAGTGGGTTAACAATCCGGCATTGCCATGAACTGTGGTGTAGGTTGCAGATGCGGCTTGGATCCTGTGTTGCTGTGGCTCTGGCGTAGGCCGGTGGCTACAGCTCCGATTCGACCCCTAGCCTGGGAACCTCCATATGCCGCAGGAGCAGCCCAAGAAATGGCAAAAAGACACACACACACACACAAAAACAAACAAAAAAACAGATGAAGTTGTCAGAGTAAAAGTATGTGTTTATAAGTAATCTGATTGTTTTAAATTCAAAAATGTACAGCAATCAAGATGTGAGATATGTCAGTTTGTTATAGTACTTACTAATTTAGGTAGTTCTAGATTAAAATTCATTTTCTACATCTCATTTTCTATATCTATAATAGTTATGTAGCTCTATATATCTAAAATATCTCTATTTTAGGAAAGTTACTTTACGTCTCTAAGATTCAGTTTCTGTATCAATAAAATAGTGTATCATATATATCCTCTAAGGTTGAGGTGACGATGCATCTATATAAGCAAAATACTCAGCACTGTACTAGATGGATGCTATTAGGATTATTATAATTGCTTCCTTTTTTCTAAATCCTTTTGCATTTGTGTGCAAACTCCCCACAAAGCCTTAAACATTTTGGTATTCACAAGCTCTGGATTTTCTTTCAGTGCAATTATACCTCTTGTGTCCCTGGGCAGCTTCCAGCTCTGGGCAATAAGTGGCCCTTCTGTAAACCAGATGAGGTTTAATTTAACTTGCCTGCTCAGTGCTCCCTTCCTCCACCCGCCGTCTGCAGTGAAACCAATGGATGTGTGCTTACACTGATCAGCTTGGCTTAATACTTGCATAATATCTTGGCAAGAAAATACCTGTGCACCTGCTGCTTGTTTGTATGAAGGTTTTGTCTATTGTGTTTATATGTATAAGATAAAGAGCCAAGCCATTAAGGCTTAGGAAAGAGAGCCACTGTAACCCATAGCCATACATTTGTATTTCTGAGTTTAACTGTCCTTTCTTCTGAATCAGTTCTGCGTGGGTGTGCACACCAGTAATTCCTGTTTATGTTAAAACAGCTGGGGCTGCTCTCTCTCAGGTGCGTCCTCTGCAAACCTCTCCTTGCCCACTCCTGGCAGCCTCTCCTGTTTATGGACTTTATATTACTACATTCTCATCACCATCATTCAGCCTGTCATCTCAGAGGACTGTGACAAACCTTTAAAAAGTGAGAAGGAGGGGAAGTAATACTCAGAGGGGATTACAAATGGGCTGAGCTAAGAACTTGGAGAGATGGCTCAAGTTGCCAGGTGGTACTTGAATCTTGAAATGACCTTGCTGATGAATATTGCGAAAGAATGTGTGAGTCTGGATGACTTTCCTGAGATGCTGTAGAGTGTGGTGCTTAAGAGAAAGGAATTTGGAGTCGGGAATTTGGATTGCTTTTGAATCCAGGTTCAACATGACTTTGACCAAATAACTTATCAGCTCTGCTCTTCAGTTTCTCCCCACATAAAATAGAGGTCAGAATACATACTCCATAGCATCGTCTGGAGGGTTTGATATGATGTAAGGAAAGTGCTCGGTTCTTGCACAGAGTAAGTGCGTGCTGGATAAGCAATACAAGAATGATGATGGTGGTGGTGGTGTTAACAATAATGAAATAAGTTTGACCATTAGAAAAAGTGAACCTATTCTATGAAGTTCTCTAAATTATTGCTACTAACCCACTGACAGATATGCAGGCCTATTTTCAAAAACGCTGAAGATTAAGCATGGTTATTGGGTTATAGGTACTTCCCTCTTACTGGTGGCTCAAGCTTTCTAGAATACAGTTCCAGGCATCTATTCTTCCTTGTTAGTCCAGTTTCCTACTGTTCCCTTATACACACCTGTTCCTCAAACTAAATAGTCCACAGGTAACTATGATCCCGTTTGCTCGCTTTAATGTCTCCAATGTCCAGACCCGTTCCTGACACCTACCAGAGGATCAAAAGCATTGACTGACCTTCCCCTACACTCCAAACTCTTTGCCTATGCTCAGGCACTTCAAATAAGCTCTTTTACCCTATTTTTAAAAAATCAAAACATTTACACCTTCGCATCTGTTGCCAATTGCCTCCAAGCCCCTCCCTTATTCTTTTCTGAGAAGCTAGGATTAAAACTCCAGAAAGTACCTTTCCCACCTTCTATTACCAGCCAATTTCAGGGCATATTTTGCCAGTGGACAACACTGCCATGGGACTAGAAGGAGACCAGTTACGAGAAGGACTCTTTTCTGGTTTCCATTTTGGGTCTTGCTCTCCTAGACAACTATGGCTCCAGCTTTCAACTTATGTGGAAACTTGCAGACTCAACTTACTCCACCTGCATTAGGAGACAGGTGTCTGGTATGTCAGCTCTACCCCAGTCCAACACCCAGCCATGCCCCTCTGGGTGGTCTGGGAAAACAACCAAGCCTCTAAGTGGTCTACTACCTGCAGGGGGTCTAGCACTTCTCCTCTGAGAGATCTGATCACCAGCTGCAGAGAGCTCCTTCTTCCAGATTCTCTTTTTTTCCCTCTGTCCGCCTGGGGGATGGTAGCTTCTTCCTCCAGCAGCCCATGTTGACCTCTAGGTTACATCAGCATGGTGTGGAAAGCCTCATGATCTTCTTTAGCCTCTCAGTACCTGAATCACCATTGCCTGGTATTAACTCCCTTCTGTCCAAAACAATAGTCATGGTTTCTGTTTTCTTGGCTGGAGCCTGATTGATAGAGCTTCTTTCAGAGTTCTCAGATGCTCCCTCTTTCTCTGACCTCACAATGGGATTTTTCTCACACTTAACCCCTCAGAGTTCTTTCTTGTTTTTACATTCCTTTTGTTGTTGTTGTTTGTTTTTGTTTTGTTTTTTGTCTTTTTGCCTTTTCTAGAGCCACACCCACGGCATATGGCAATTCCCAGGCTAGGGGTCTAATCAGAGCTGTAGCCACCGGCCTTTGCCAGAGATCTGAGCCTTGTCTGCAACCTACACCACAGCTCACAGCAACGCTGGATCCCCAACTTGCTGAGCAAGGCCAGGGACCAAACCCGCAACCTCATGGTTCCCAGTCAAATTTGTTAACCACTGTGCCACGGCGGGAACTCCAATTTTCACATTCTTTATTGGACTTTATTTTCTTTGCTTTGTACAGAAGCCCTTGCCTCAGTTTTTGCGAATGTGTCCCAAGAACTTCATGAATCCCCAAGTACTGTACTACCAATATTTTAAACTCTTGTACTTTCTATTCAGTTCCTTCACGAGCACTCATTATAAGCAATTTTTGAAAAGGACAATTTGCTCTTCAAAAAGCAAAGTTTTCCCCTATTTCCTCTCAAGTGTCGTGTTGAAATACTCAACAAGCTGGGTGTATTCTCTACTGAAGTTGCCGAGATCATCAGTCTCTTAATGCATGTGATTCAGAAACATCTTTCAAGAAAACTATAGATTCCACTGAGATTTGTATTAGTTTGCTAAGGCTGCCATAACAAAGCACCACACGGTGGGTGGCCTAAACAACAGAAAGTTATCATCTCACTGTTTGGGAAGTTAGAAGTCTGAAATCAAGGTGGCAGCAAGTTTGAGTCCTTCTGAGGGCTGTAAGGAAGCATCTGTTCCATGCCTCTTCCTTAGCTTCTGGTGGTTTGCCTGCAGTCTTTGACATTTCTTGGCATGGAGAAACATCACCCAGCTCTCAGCCTTTCTCCTCTGGTGTTCTCCCTGTGGGTGCATTGTGTCCTTATTTCTCCTTTGTATGGGGTAAGTGGTTGTATTGGATCAGAGGCTCAATCTACTCTAATACAACCTCATCTTAACTAATTATGTCTTCAGTGATACTATTTCCAAATAAGATCAGATTTCAAGGTGCTCAGGGTGAGGACCTCAGCATAAGAATTTTGGGGAGACACAATTCAGCTCATAAAAAGTTACTTCTAAAAAGTTGAAATCGTGACTATTCATTCAAGTCTACCATATTATAATACCCCTTGAATTATGTCCCTTCTCCCCTTCAAAGCTAGGCTTTAAAGTACTATTTCTCCCCCGAGGGCATCTCATCATGGAGACTATTTGTTGAGTTGTAAGCTGCTAAGTAGTACTTGCTATGGCTATAAAGTATGTCATTTATTGCCAAGTACTAGTCTCTCTCCCCTCTGGTTTATAAACTGTTCGGAATTGAGAAGCATATCTTTCTTCCTCACTGATACCTAGAAAAAAATATATAGGGTTTTAAGATACCCCATCATTGATCTCTCGAGTTTATGTGATAGAGTGCTCATTCTGTATGATACTCAAGATTATCATGACTGCGAATATAACTTTTTTTCCTCATCCATTTTTCAGTTTATATTAGACTGTTGGGAGTAGCGATGAAAAAAGTACTGGTGTTAGAGTTATATCCTCCTATATTATCTCATATCATTTATGCATTTTACTTATCTTTGCTTTCTGTAGCTTTAAGCGTATGGCTATCTGTACTACGTATTTATTGGTTTTGGTAGCATACATTACAAACTCCAAATAAAATTAGCTTTATAAATTTGTATTATAACACTAATTTTTACTGTGTGTACTAAGGTCAGCAGTAAGCTAAAATGGACTGATATGGAAGAGGTGGGCTCCTTTTTGTTCTATGAGGATTAGCATGTATTTCCATTCTTGAGCTGTGGCCCTTACAGATACAATCCAAAATAAACAAATAAATAAATAAACAAAAAATAGGAAAAAAAATGGTAGAAGGGCAAACGTGCTTGATTTCCATGTAAGTCTACTCCTTTTAGTGTTTCCCCAGATGCCCCACCAATTACTTCCCTTTGTATCTCATTGACAGCTCCTAGTTTTATTAGACAATGGAATAAAATTGACTACCTTGTCAATCTTAATAAATCAGGGTTCTGTTCTTAAATGGAAGCCAGAATAGGTATTGGGTAGGTAACTAGCAATTTATGTTACAGTGATTATAGGAAATAATTAATAAATATTTGTTGTCCATAATGGAATTTTTACAAATTATTGTAGGGAACGCCATCTCCCTATACTATAGTTATCTTTAAAGAGGTAGTTGGTAACAGTCTAGCAGTTCCTTACTGATTGGCACAAACCTGATATTACCTAATATGGAGGTGTTTTGATGCATCATCTTTTGCAGTTTATTCTTCATGTCTTGTATGTTGGCAAGCCTACATTTATGGATTCCTTGAAACTGCGGTCATAAAATCTGACTCTACCCTAGCAACCAGTGTCTGCCTATCTGTTTTCTCAGTAGATTTAAATCTTTTAATCCTCCTAAAAATAAGGGCTGTAGCTCTACTTGTGCAGCTTCCTGGGTTATTTGGAGGATCAGCAAGAAGATGGATTCAAGGTTTTTTTGTTTTTTTTTTTTTTTACAAGTTTTATTATACAAATCTTGCCAAACATGACTTAATACCACTATATATGGATGGCTATTTAAATCTAGAGTTGAGTTATAAGAGCTATCACATATTTAATTGTGGAACATTAATTAAATCCTAACATAACTTAGAATTCTACTAGCTTGAGTTGGGCAGGCATAATTTACATTCAATAAATGTCTAACAAAAAGTCCAGTTTCCCTTTGCTAGTATGTATTGGGCTAGGAGTTAGGGAAAGGTGGAAAGGAGATTAATTGAGCTGCAAATAATTACACATTTTCTGTATTTCTTGGTTCCATCCTTTATTTCATTACATGCCTACTTTTTAAGACTAGAAATCTTAGCATTTTCTCCTTTTTTTTTTTTTGTCTTTTCTAGGGCTGTACCTGCGGCATATGGAGGTTCCCAGGCTAGGGGTCTAATCGGAGCTGTAGCTGCTGGCCTACGCCTTAGCCACAGCAATGCAGGATCCGAGCCGTGTCTGCGACCCACACAGCAGGTCAATGCCAGATCCTTAACTCACTGGGTGAGACCAGGGATCAAACCCACAACCTCATGGTTCCTAGTCAGATTCGCTAATCACTGAGCCACGACGGAAACTCCCATTTTCACCTTTCTCTTGCCTCATACCTAGTCACCAACCTGTACTGAGTCTGTTCCCAGAGCCATCTCACTGTTACCTCTTCCTTCTTGGATCAATCCATCCATCACTTTTTGTCCAGAGACTCTGACACTGGAATCCTAACTGGTCTCCTTGCCATTAGTCTCTCCCTAGACCAATCCATCCCCTACACTTAGCCAACCTTCACTTAAAACTATTTTTTGGTATTTTTCCAGTCTATTTATGTGGCACAAGAGGTCTTTCACAGTCTAAAGATCAGCTACATCAATCATTTCATTTCCTTAACTTTCTCTCCATGTGACTATGGCTCCAGTGATTCCTAAATGTCTTTTAGTTTCCCCATATTTTTTTTGCTTGGTCCCACATTAGGTCCCGTTCTCTCTAGGTAGAACATCCCAATTCCCTTTGTGCTAGTTGGTAGAGAAATTTTACTTGGGCACCCAGATTCACCTGAACTGTCACTCTTCCTTCCAGCTTTTATTAATTTCCTTGAACAGAATTAGTTACACGTTTTCCCCAGGCTTTATTCTATTTTATATTCCTGTAATCTCATTAGAGTTCTGTCTATTCCTCGCTGTCCTGTGAGCTTCTCAGGTATAGAAATTTTACCTTACACATATTGTACATCCTTTTTTCTCTCCAGTGTACGGTACAGTGCCTGGTACATAGAAGCCTCTCTAAATGATTTCTGAATAGCTATGAAACTGTAGTGAGTGATATTGGTATACAAATCAATGCAAACTCTTCCACTTAGAATGGATAAGCAGTAAAGTCCTACTGTACAACACAGGGAACTCTATCCAATCTCTTGGGGATAGAACAGGATGGAAGATAGTATGAAAAAAAGAGTATGTGTGTGTGTATATATATATACATAGAGAGAGAGAGTGCATATATATATATATAAGGAATATATATATGTATATATATATAAGGAGTAGAGTATGTATACGTGTGTGTGTGTGTGTGTGTGTGTGTGTGTGTATGACTAGGTCACTATGTTGTGCAGTAGAAATTGATACAACACTGTAAATCAACTATACTCTAATTTTTTTTAAGTAAACAAATTACTGCATATTATAGGAGATGGTCCTGATGTGGACGTAAGACATGAATAGTCGTATAACAGAAATAGCTACCAGTTTTGGAGAGCTGATATTCCTGGTTTAAGGCTGAGCATTTCACATATTTATGAAAACTTCAAACTATTGTATGATAGGTTTATCTTCATTTTATGCAGCTTGCCTCAGGTCACACAGCTAGCAAGTAGCATTATCACTGTCTTCTACATTTGTCTGAATTAGCTCACACTCTTTTTTTTTTTTTCTTTTTGCCATTTCTTGGGCCGCTCCCATGGCATATGGAGGTTCCCAGGCTAGGGGTCCATTCGGAGCTGCAGCTGCCAGCCTGCACCAGAGCCACAGCAATGCGGGATCCAAGCTGCGTCTGCAACCTACACCACAGCTCACGGCAACGCCGGATCCTTAACCCACTGAGCAAGGCCAGGGATCGAACCCTCAACCTCATCGTTCCTAGTCGGATTCATTAACCACTGCACCATGACGGGAACTCCCATAGCTCACATTCTTAATGAATATACTCTGGTACCCCCACTTAGAAGAACATGGACAGGTGTTAGAAGGAGCAGGAACCTGAGTGTGAGAAGGGGAGATGGAAGACTCCCCAAATACCTATGATTCAGGGACATGTGGAAGGGGAGTCATATGCTTATCCTCCTCCAAGATGCATTTTTCCATCTAAATTAAATATATAGTCCTCTGGGTAGTAATCATTGGAGGGTTGAATAGGTGCATATGCTCCTTTCTGAACACTGCTTTCTGATTAAATCCACTGGAGAAGGACCACTCTGGTCAGCTTGCTCCTCATTTGGGAGCAAGCACCATCTCTCTGCACTCATCAGTTGGCCTATTGAAACATCAATGCAAAAATATTTTAAGTTGTGAAATAAAATGGACCAACCATCTACTTGCAAAAGAGTATAGTGGAATAGAGTATAGTGGAAAGGCATGGTTTTAAATTCAGGTAGTTCTTGGCTTACTTTGAATTTTCAAAACTATAAATGAACATATAACAATAATACTTACATCACAGCATTGAGATACTAGATAAAAACCATAATATCTTAGATGTATTAATTATACAGAGTATTTGATTATACTCTCTCTTATCTTCTTTCCCTCCTCCTTTTTCAAAGGCTCTAGGTGTCCTCTCAGTTGACTGAAGAGGTGACATGAATGTTGTATGATCAAACATACCCTAGGTAATCCTGTCCCTTCAAAACCATAACCTCCTCCCCCATCTGCCACATGCCTTCTCCTCTGAAAGCCAAATCTCAGTATTTCCCAAGACCCATTTTAAATAGTATCACTTTATTCTTCTCTCATTTTTCCCTCTCTCTCAGTTAGAATCATCTTTCTCCTCCTCTGAACTCTCTCAGCATTTGAACTCAACTATCCATATAGCACTTGCTATAATTTAAGTATTTCTCCCATTGTCCAATTTGAGTATTTTTTTCTGAATCATCTCCATGTTTAGTAGTTTCTTATTAAATATTTGATTAGTCAGTGATGGACAGGGCCAGCCATTAATTTGGCGTTTTGTAATTTTCATTGCCTTTCATATTTATTATGCCATTTGGTTCTCATATTAGTTATGGGAAGATCTGTAATGAAAGTAAAAGCCTTCTCATTTTGCATATGGTAAGGCACAGAGAGGTTAAGCAAAATACCAAAAGTCACACAGCAAAGTAGCTACAGACTATAAATAAAAATGTGATTTTTTTTCAGATTCTCTTTCCAGTATACATTTCATTATCCTTTCTATCCTATCTGGAGAAGTACTTCAAACATACAGAAAGTACAAAGTGTTAGGTTGATGGGAGTCATCTTGAGTTTGGATCGGTATTTAATGCATCAGTTCCTTCTACCAAAATACAGTAATTTATTTGTAGCAAAATTCACCTGTCTTTAAAAGAATATAATTATTAGCATTGCAAAATGATGGCCCTACAGAAACTAATCCTTTGAAGTGAAACCTGGTTTTTTAACATATCTATTCATTGACTCAAACACATTTAAAATACCAGACCAACCAACAAAGAAGTAATATTTTAAAAATCCAGTAAAATCTAGCTGACATTAACAAGAAATTACAATTTCAAATGCATTACCCTTGTAAGATAAATCAAAGGTAACAGTAATTAAGATAATTGCAAAAGATATTTTGGGTTCTGTGTATTTGCGCAAGTGTTGAGAGGTGGAATATAAATGTGAAAGTATTTTTGTTCACTTTGGTATCTTGAGCTTGAAATAATTTTTAGACTACAACATTTTTTCATGCCGAGTTAAAATCTGAAATTTGTTGCTGCCATCTTATCTCTGTATGTGCACATAGTCTCATATTTTAAAGCAAAATACTGATTAAATAGGGTTTGCTATGGTTGCTGGCCTTATATAAAACATGAAATTCACTGCATAACCTTTACTACATTCTTTTTGTGTGGGTTAGGAAAAGTTTGCTCATTTATGTTTGAGACATAATAAACATGTGAATCATTATTTGGTTCTGATATTAAAAGTCATCAAGTCAGTATTAAATCTGCAAATATTACATGTCATTTTATTGGACGAATTTAAGCATGAATGTTTATTAGAAGTAAACATTTAACACTGTTTTAGTGAGAAGTGATCCCAAGCTATCCTAGGAGGTGGAGGAGCCATTTAAATATAACATGAATAACATTCATTCTTACTTATGGCTCTTTAATATCAGTGGTGAAAGGCTTATCCACCTCTGTAAATTAAATGTTAATGATAGCCACTTAAACTCTAATCATTCATTCTAACTCTTTTAGAATTGCTTATATGCTTCAATAACACTTCAATCGTCTGATATATCCCAGGGTTCAGCAACTTTTCAACAAGAGCATATTAAAGCTTCAGCTTATTTCTTTTGAATACGAAAATGACTTTTCCATAGTAGTTTCCATGGTGAATGAGCTTACTACTAGTTTGACTGAGAAAGGCAGGAGAGGGCATATAGGGAGAAAGAAAGAAAGGGAAAGATTTTACTAGTTCTAGATCCACAGTAAATAACCAGAGGGTTTTTCACAAAATTGGATACTTTCAGGAAAAGTCCAGGATTCTGTCACACTGACCAGATACTAGTTATCACCTGTTCACTCTTGAACTAATATTCACCATGGAGTTCTCACTAACCAGCCATATGTTCACCCCACCAGCCAAGGATGGGACCTTCCTTATAAATGACCAGTGTGGAAGACAGCATAATATTCTAACACATAAGGATAGGCTCTGCTGTCAAGAAACTGATTTGAGGCAGGCTGACATAGAAGATTAAATTAAATTATTAACGTATGTGAAACACTTTACACCACTCTCAGTAAGTAGTAAATGCTCACTTCATAGCACTTATTATAATCCTTTCCTTAATAATGATAGTGAGTAATATAATTGCCTTAACGTTTGCTTCTTCAAATATTTTGGTCTGATGTTTCTGGTGGAATATATAGACAGCATGCATCAAACTGGCACATTCTTCCTGATGAGGTTTGTCATTCATTTTGGAATCAGCACGAGTGGAATCATTGCTATTTAGCAGAGTTTGAGTGATCACAATTAAAAAGACAATTCTCATGAGTTGTTTCTAAGATCACTTTTGAAGGGTAAGAGGAGATTCAACCAATCCTGAAGTTCTCTTTGGTCTTCGGTCTGAGGAAATGATCAAGCAGACTTGCCTGTCTCAGTGGTGTCCAAGGACATTGTGGTTCTACCCCCTCTATTTTTAGTCTTTAATGGATTCTCTCTTTCACTCCCTCTTTCTTTCCTTCCCATCAGGAAAGGATACTGAAAGAGAAACCATCTTTTTTGTTCTGGTGCTTGTTGCTTGTTCACTTGGACAATGGGGAGCAAACAGTACTGTACCTTCTTTTTATTCCCACTGATCCTCCAAAAGGTCCTGAGGACATTGAAACTCCCCTAATGGGAAAGGTTATTTCCTTACTCATCTGTTTACTCAACTTGCTCCAGTGCATGTAACTGATAAAGTGTGCAATGCAGACGCCAGCTGTGGCAAAGTGGAAAACTCCAGGTAATAGGTTCTATTGTTTTTCCCCATGCAATTTAATAGACCAGTAATTTTAATACCAAAAAAAATGTTTCTAAGACAAATCAAAATGTGGTTCTAATTGCATCCCTTGTGTTCTTTTTCCAAAATTGATTTTTTTGTTTTAATTATATAATATAACCTATTCACTATCAATATGAACAGGGTTTCATTGTTCATTTGTGGCAGCATCAACCTGAACACTTCACAGCAGCACACTGTTTTGCACTTGTTGGCTGACACTTCCTAGAGGATTGCAGAAATTAAAGCCTGCTATCTTCTGTGAATAATCATAAAAACAAATTTGCTTAAATTTATGACCCTTTTCAAAGGGCCAGAATCAAGTCAATCAGTGAAGTAAATAAGCTGAAAATGATATCCTTGTTGACGCATTAAATAACATAATGTTATATGATACTTTATCACTGCTCAAACATTAACATTACAACATCGTTCCATCAATGAGAGCTATGATTGCTGTGTTCCCCAAATAAAATCAGATGTCTTCTCATCTCATGCTACAAAAGAGGTTGCTTAACATTAATACAGTATCCTTATTGCAGGCATAACTAAGACGATTTGGTACTAAGTACTAATATTATTTGGCTTTCAGTAATTTTGAGTCTGTGGTTTTGTAAAATGAGCTGTATTTGTGAATATTTAATTTTTAGGACTTTGATCTATAATAGGCACTTATGTATTTATGGATACACTTTAAATTTTAATAAGGCTCAATTTCAGAAACAGCTATTGTCCATTTGCTGCAACAGCCTCTAATCAGAGTTATGGTAAGTATGATGGTATAATAATCAGAAAAGCAAATGCAGAGTTGGTTTTACAGTTGAAATAACCCAAGAGGACAAGACCTTAAGGTCAGGACATTGCGAATCAAAGTTCAATTTAGAACCCCATGAAGTATCATTGGAAACCTATTTGCATTTACATTATTTGCTCATTTTTATAATATACATACATTAACTCTCCTGCAGGGGGTGGAGACAAATTGCTATATACAAGGAGAGAATAAAATGTTCTCAAAGCAGTAGCACTTGAATAAGAAGGGAAAAGTCAAGGTAAAATGAGATAAAGCAAGTAAAGTTATACATCAACTAAGAGAGAACAGTTCCATGAGAAAAATGAAAAAAATTAAAAGTTATCCCCAGTGGAACTAAACTGATGAAATTATGTCTTCCTGCAAATGTAGGTATTAATTTTTGGGGAGAATATGAGGAAGAGTGGATTAAAAGAGTAGAAGTGTTTTATAGCAAAATTTGGTTGTGATGATTGTTGTACAACTATACATGTAATAAAATTCATTGAGTAATAAAAAAAAAGAAAAAAAGAGTAGAAGTATTAGTAGATATAGGTCATAGGACCTGAATTTCTGCTCCAATTCTGGCCCTCATCAGTTATGGGAACTTGGACAATTGATGTATTTTTTTTTTCAAGTTCTTGGTTTTCTCATTGGTGGAGTTGATACTCTCTGTCTACCTTACAGGGATATGGTGCACTCTGCTCCTTCTCGTTCCTCTAGACTCAGAAAATCATCACCTTTTCCCTGAAATGACTATAAGGCAGATTGATTGCTTCTTGTCTTCTCTCATCACGCTGTGGAGATCTCCACCACACCCTGGGATGCACCATGGGTCACTCTTTCAATGCAAGGATGTGTCACTGATCCCCCTGTTGTATGTATATTCTGAATTCAAAGGGCGGCTGACATCAGTTATTTCCTGAATAAATCTGAGTACCAGTAAACAGTATCTATGTGTTCACAGGGAAAGTACGTCCTTTGAATTTCCAGTGCCTACCATAGAACTTGACAAATGGTGAGTCTACAATATATGGCCAAATATATTTTTAAAAAGTACTTTGACACTGTTTAGAATGAAACAATTCAGTATCCTTTTTCAAGCAGTAAAAAAGACTTCAATTGAAGGAACTCTGAGTTCCCTTTTATCACCCTTAACAGTAGCTGATAATTATTATTGTAATTATTTCTCACTATTTATTTGCTGATGGGTAATGTACTACATACTGTTCTGAAGTTTATATTCATTCCAGTTGGCCATAAATAGGTCTATTTGGGTAGCTTTTTATTATCCCACTTTTTGCAGAAGAAAAAACAGAAGCTTAGAAAACATGATTGTCTTCTTTAAAGCAGATGGCAGAGCTCATATGTAAATTATGGTCCCCCTGATTCCAAAGCCCATTCTCTCATCCACTAGGTAAAAGAAAATACGGAGAAAGATCCTTATGCATGTGGTTTCAGAGTAATTTTATTCACCTAATGAAATACATTGAACAGAACAACAAAGACTGGGAACTCACATCACCAAAAAGTAAATGGCCAAAGTAAGAACTGCTTATACCACTCACCAGATGTGCACTTGTTTTTAATCACCACCATCTTAATGTTACAACATCCAATGAAGCATGATCCATAAAATATTTCATGTTCCAATTAACTTATTATCATGGCATGGCTCTAAACAGGTAAGAGATCATTGTTTTCCTTTAATCATCACTTTTGACTGTCGTATCTAAATACGTAGTGTTAACATCCTTAGTTCTTGTACCTTGATATTTCTCTTCAATGTCACTTAGTAAGGCAGCACTCCCTGATGAGCTAGGGAGGTATGGTTGTATTACTTTTCTAAATGTATGTTCTGAAAAACACAGACTGCGTCTTAACTAAAGGTAGCAGGCACAATGCCTGCAAATATCCAAGGTAAAGATGATTGGTAGCACAGCTCATGGATGCAATGCACTCTGGTTTATGGGAAGTTTCTAACTACAGATGCTTCTGGCCACAGCACACCTCTCTGGCTGCTCTTAAAATCAGAAAGCATCAAACCCACCTCCCCTTCATAGTAGCTTCTATTCAGACACTCAGCCAGGAACTTCAGCCTTAGCATCCATAGTCTTTCCCTTTTCTCCTCATCCATAAGTCCCGTGTGCACTTTTCCATTGCTGGTCCAGCTCCTGACCACCTGTGTTAGAAGAAGCTGTGCTCCTTCCTTGGTACCTTGATTTTATTAATTTTCCCCTTGTTTTATTGTTATATAATTGGCATATGATATGGCATGATTTTAAGGTGTATATGGTAATGATTTGATAGATGTCTACAATATAAAACACTTGCCAAATAAGTTTACATCTATCACTCACATGGTTACAAAATTTTCTTTTTTGTGATGAAGACTTAATATTTGCTCTCTTAGAAACATTCAGCTATACACTGCAGTATTGTTAATTATACAATGCTGTACATTACATCTCCAGCACTTACAACCAAAAACTATGCATTCATACATTTTGACCATTTTTACCCATTTCTCCCATTCTACCGTGTTGTTCTACAGTTACCAAACCTCAGAAGGAAAGTGAACTTACTATGGTCTAAATTTGTTAACTTATTTGGGAAACATTTGACTTTGGCTTCAAAATTAGAAGGTAACATGTTCTACCATCTCAAGGACGTCCTCACAACACTACTGAGCAGTATGATCGGCCAGGGAGTGGTGCTAATAAGACCTGAGTGATGGATTTGTATCCACTTGGAATCATTTTTCCACTCTTCATTTTATGTCACCAAGACACACTGCTCTCTCTAGTTTTTTGATTTTCAGATGCAAAACATTGATTATTATGGAGCTTAAAAGTGGAGAATTTTTCATAAAATCACCAATGAAATATTCCTGGAATCATAAGGGTTATACAGGACATTTTTCTTTTTTTGATATTTTAATTTTTTAAATGATTTTTTATTTTTTTCTGTTATATTTGGTTTAGAGTGTTCTGTCTGTACTGCAAAGTGACCCAGTTGCACATACCTACATACATTCTTTTTCTCACATTATCCTCCATCATAGGTGACTAGACATAGTTCTCAGTGCTATTCAGCAGGAACTCATTGCTTATCCATTCCAAATGCAGTAGTTTGCATCTATTAACCCCAGATTCCCAAGCCATCCCACTTCTTCCCCCTCCTCCTTGGCAACCACAAGTCTATTCTCCAAGTCCATGAGTTTCTTTTTTGTGGAACGGTTCATTTCTGCCATATTTAAGATTCCAGATATAACTGATATCATATAGTATTTGTCTTTCTTTTTCTGACTTACTTCACTTAGTATGAGAGTCTCTAATTCCATCCATGTTGTTGCAAATAGCATTATTTTGTTCTATTTAATGGCTGAGTAGTATTAAAAAGACTATATATGGTGGAAATATTCATTTTTATTTCTATTTTTCCCCCAATATTCTTTTTTACTCTTCTAATCTTTCTTGCCATCTTAATGACAGGAAATAATGCAATTCTGGTGATATCCACGGTAAAACTAGCCAAGGTAATACATCAGTGTTAGAATATAACTTACCCTGTGTACATATTATCTGATATATATTAAATCCTAGGAAAGATCTATTACTATAAGACACTAAAGTTTCTATCAGCAGAACCTTCCTAAATATTTATCTGGGAGAAAAATAATAAAGCAGTCATGTGGTCCAACAGATTTAGTCTGTGCTGTGTACTCTCCCCACTACTGGAGGGTAAGCAATGAACACGTTCTATTTAAGGTGGTAGTAGGTGCTGCAGTAAGGAAATAGGTTTCACATAGCTTAACCTAGTGTTTTTCTTGACAGCTTTTTGTATTGTTTTCAGTAATGTCTACTGATGTATTTTGGAATTAGTATTCCACAGAAGACTTTCTGCAGTAAGCCATCCTATAGTTATTTCAAGGTAACTGACAATTTGGGAAAGCAGTAACGGCAACCATTTCTAAAATCATGCCAGAGAAAGGAAACATGGCATTCCATCCCTGAAGAGGGTAACTCTCCTGGGGAGGTTTGACTTTTTATCCTATATGAAACAGGAGACAAAAGACTTTAGTTTGTGTCCCATCTCGGACACAAATCAGCTATGAGAACTGGGGCAAATGATTTAACTTCTCTAGATTAGAAAATCCTCATCTATAAATTGGATACAGTGATAGCTGAATCATGTACTTAACCCATGTGTTGAGAAAGCATTTCATACAATGAGAGAACTACATCAAAAAGAATTGCCATTGTATCAGTGTCATTGTTATTATCTCTTGAAGGCTCTCCAGCTCGAAAGCCAAAAATCTATGAACATTTCTCAGTGTTCTCAAAATTCATCTTTAAACATTTGTTTTTTCATTAAAAAAAAGTCTTTGCAAGTTCACCAAGCAAAATTTACCTACATAAATAGTATATTTAGATACAATAAACTAAAAAGATAATCTTTCTCTCTCAATATTTGAGATCAGAAATCATTCCAGGGTTAACGAAGCATGAGTTTTTTAACAGCACACAGCTGCGTCCACAGACACACCTGGGCCAGCATGCTTCCAGCCTCTGATAGACTGGCTAACTCGACCTGGATCTGGAGTTGAGATATGAACTCTGACAGCTATGAGAATAACAGGGGACATTGGTCAAAATGATTCTATTTTTTGCCTAGTTGCATAATGGTGGCCTCTCTGTTTAGATGCTCAGGTTAACTGGATATATTCATTTATATAGGAAGACATTTTTCAGACATGAAAGTGAAGTCCATCTGAAATCTTTTTTTTTATTAACACCAATATTTAAGAATATATGTTGTCTAAAATGGCTCAGGTGTCTTTTTCCTTCAGTAAGATGTGCCCATTTTGGTTTGGGGTTCTTATTTCCGCAACTATCATGTGTCAACTGCACATACTTTGGAGTTTTCATTAGAGAAAATTCAATCAGGAGAATTTGATTCATCAAAAAGTTGAATGTTGGAGTTCTCCTTGTGGCTCAGGGGGTTAAAAACCTGTGGCAGTCTCTGTGAGGATTTGGGTTTGATCCCTGGCCTCGCTCAGTGAGTCAATGATCTGGCATGGCCACAAGCTGTGGTGTAGGTCATAGATGCAGCTTGGATCCAGCATTGCCATGGCTGTGGCATAGGCCTCAGCTGCAGGTCCCATTCAACCCCTAGCCTGGAAACTTTCATATGTCACAGACCCAGCCTTAAAAAGAAAAACAAAACAGAAATTGAATGTTTCCAAAAATTGCCCTAGAAGTATCACGGAAGCCACAGCTGGTGGGTCCATTCATGCAGGATTAATTGAGGGAGCAGAATCTGTTTGCTACCTTCATGTGTGTATGTGTGGGGAGGGGGTGTATGGTTCACAGATTTTATTGATTTTTCAGAACTCAGGTGCATGAAAACACAGCACAGCTCGGTGAGTTCAGCATACAGCAGGGGTGGGAGAAAGCAGCTCCCTTAATAACAGATTTGGCTGTTCTCCTGCAGTGATTTGGTGGTGGTCTTGGACAGGTGTGTGCAGCCTGCTTTTCCTGTAATCTCAAATTTAATGTAGGGAAACCACCTGCCACACACCTGCTTTTTGAGGCCTTTGCAAGAATAGGCAAGTACCTGAGCAATTCTACTGAACTGTTAGAAAAAGGTTTGGATTGTGTCCTGGCACGAACCTTCTACAAATTTATTCAACACCAAAAGAGAGCCTATGTTTAATTAAATAATAGGATGGAATAAATAAGCCCAGGAAAGATCAATTTAAATAAGACCAAGATTCATTCACACATTTAACAGAATTTTATTCATTATCCACTGTGCCATGTACTAGTTTCTGGGACTACAAAGATGAGTAAGACAGCAATGTGACCGTAAAGAAGTGCACAGCCCAGTGGAGGGGGCACACTTGTAAACAAACAGTGGCAGTGCAGTGAAGGGAGTGCTCAGGGGAATAAGTGTCCTGGAGCGTAGAAGGAGGGGGAATGGCCTTTGACCAACCACAGCAGAGGGAGGAGGCACACTGGGAAAGGGCTGCGGACAGAAGGAATCCTTTATGCAAACACATGATGTGTTCAGTGAAGCACAAGATGATGAGAAGAAATGGTAGGAAATCCAGAATCTAGTTTTAATATTGGCAAGGAGTTGCTCTTAGAGAATGTTCTCATTATTGGAGCTAATTATTTGAGAATATAATTAAATGTCTAAGGTTTGGTTTAAAATAGAATGTCTGCCTTAAAGATGAAGATGACTTGGCTTCTCTCAGCCTTGCCTTGACTTACCAGTCTTAGAAAAAATGTAGAATCCTCCTTTTTTTTTTCCCCATTAAAAGAATTACTGAAGTATAGTTTATTTACAATGTGATAATTTCTTTTGTACAACAAAATGATTCAGTCATACATGTACACGTATCTATTCTCTTTCCGATTCTTTTCCCACATAGATTATCACAGAATATTGGGTAGAGTGTGCTATACAGCAGGTCCCCTTTGGTCAATTATTCCACATACCTGCAGTGTGCATATGCCAGTCCCAAACCCCAGTCCCTCCCTCCCACCCCACACCTGATTCCTTTGGTAACCAGCAGTTTGTTTTCAAGGTGTGTGAGTCTGTTTCTGTTCCACAAATAAGTTCCTTTGTATCGTTTTTTAAGATTCCACATGTAAGTGGCATGATATGATGCTTCTCTTTCACTGTCTGTCTAACTTCACTTAGTATAACCCTTAGGTCCATCCCTGTTGCTACAGAATCATCCTTGTGACCTGTATTTTCTTTAGCTTGGGCTCCTATAAAATAGACTAGGTGGCTTCTCAACAACAGAAATTTATTGCTCACAGCTCTGGAGGCTAGATGTCTGTCTGGGTGACAGCATGACTCTCACCGGGTTCTGGTGAGAGTCTTCTGGGTTGCAGATGACCATCTTCCCCTTGTGTCCTGTCCTGATGAAGGGTAGAGAGAAGAAGGAAGCTCTCAGATCTCTTCTTATAAAAGCACTAATCTCTTTACTGATAGCTCCATCCTCATGAACTCCTTTCCTTCCCAGAGCCCTTCTTCCAGTATCGTCACATTGGGGATTAGGATTTCAACAGATGAATTTTGGAGCACACAAATATTCCATTAATAACATCATCTCTTTCCCTACTGCCCTGCTCCCTCACTGTTCTTCCAGCCACCTTGACTTTCTTAGTTTTCCTGGTATATATTTCTATATACCCTACTGGTTCCACTTCTATGGAGAACACTGGCGAACACACAGTGTTCCTGGTTATACATGCCATCATATAAGAAGGCTCCCTGCCACTTAGCCTGAAACATTTTCCAAAACTGGTTTGATGGGGTTTCATTGAGGGGGAAAGAGGGAGAGGAAGAGACTTTCACAAATCTGTGGGGAAAACTCAATTCAGCTTGAGTCATGCCTTCACCACCAAAATAATCATGTTCCCCTGGGCCACCTGGACATGTTGGTTGCATTCTTCAGTCAACCTGATGACAGCAGGCCAAAGGAGTTGATTTTCACCCAAATTAAAGGTAAAGACAGAAAAGCCTGTCAGTCTAAGCCTGCTACACACAGACCAGGCTCTGCATGTAGAAAGGATGCATTAGAGGAAAACATGCACCAAAGAATGGATAGAAGAAACTGGGAGTATTTCAGGGCAGTGGGGTAACAAGACTGAGGACTGGATAGCTGTTCATGCTGGTGCAGACACTGCATGCTCTCATAAGAAGCAGAAATCTCTGCATTCGCTGCACATTCTGTCTAGAACATATGTCTTCCATCTATTTGCATGCCTTGCTCTTTTGTAGTGTCATTCAGCTCTTGGCTCAGATGTCCCTTAGGAGACTTTCACTCATTGCTCTTTCCAAAGATCACCCCTCCATTCATCCTTCACCTTTATTCTTTAGAGCACAATCACTACTTGGTATTACAGAACACATCAATTTATATTCTTGTGTCTAGGCTGAATTGTGATTTCCCCAAAGATGTGACCATCTTCTAACACTGGGGAACCTATGAATGTGACCTTATGTGAAAAAAGTGTATTTGAAGATGTAATTGAGGTTAGGATCTTGGGATGAAATCGTCCTAGATTTAGAGTGGGCCCTAGATACAATGACAAGTGTTTTTATAGGAGAAAGGGAGAAGGTAGACCTTTTGACTCTTGTGCTGTACTAACCATAATGGTAATAATAACAGAGACTAATATTAACACACAAGGAAATTTTCCTTCCTTTTCCACTTTAATGCTCATCACAATCAAATGAGATGATGAATTATTATGATCCTACTTTATAACCAACTGAATTGAAGCTCAGAAAAATCTTAGTAACATGTCCTGAGATCACATAGCTGCTAAGGTGCTTCCTCAGTCAGCATAGGGGTCTCAGGTGAGACACCTGCATCTCTGAAGTCCCCAGCTCTGCTCTGTGCTCCTTGAAGGGTTATGCCTTCTAGCAATGGCATCAGTTGTGGGAAAAAGAAACAAACTTCCATGAAAGTGAAAGGTATGCAAATGTTATGATTGGTATTTTCCTACGCATTATCTCATTCAGTCTTCTTCGCACTTCACTTCTGCAAGGCTGCTATTGTTGGCTTCAGTTTACAGACAGGCAAGCGGGGATTAGCACAAAGCTGGAGAGAGAAGGATGGCATCACGAAGTTGCTACCGTTGACTCCAGCTCCCGGTCTTCCCACAATAAACAGCGTTCAGATTACACACACCTGGGCTCATAAGTTATTTCAACTCTTTTAAGCCCATTTTGAGCTCCCAGTGGTTATTTTGTACAGTTCTACAAGTATGCTGCATTGATTGGCCTTTTTCTTTGGTCCTCTCTGCCCTTGTAAGAAAGATTTTATGTTTTTCCATCCATCACCACCTAGTGCTTATTCCCCAGGAGGCTGAGCTTTTTGCTGCTTTCCATTCTCAGGACAGCTGAGTAGGATGTGAGCTAGGAAGTCAAAAAGCCACCTTTGGCCTTTCAGAGATTCTTCAACATCCTTCTTGAACTTAGCAGAAACTTCATTTCAATTGTATATTTTGCTCCCATATCCCTTTTATTTTCTGACTCTGCTTCTTCATAGCTTTGTGAACCCCAGGGTGGGCCGGAAATAGTGTTCCATGGCAAGATAAGCTACTCTAAGAAAAGGTCAATCTGCCAAGAGAAACCTAGGAAACAAGGTATTTTAAAAAACAGGCTTTACTGTGGCAAATACAGATAACGCTCTGTCCTCCACATCCTCCTCAACTTCCACCCTCTTTGAAAATAAAAGTATTCACCATACAAGAGACTTTCAAACTCCCTGGTTTTATCTGATCAGGATATTGTCAAGGAATAGTCCATAGGTAGGAATTTCTTGTGCTTTGTAAGAACAAGAACATAGCAAAGTGATCTCTGCATGCTATTTATTTGGTCTTGGAATGATCACATTTTAATGCTTAAAATAGTTTCTCTAAAGTAAGATTGGTAAACTATCCCAATCCATTAAGATAACATTAAAGGAAAAAGACTAATATCTTTAATTAGAATTTTTTCTGCAAATCTTTTACCTGTATTTCTATTGTATCCAGTAATGTCCAATGATGCATTAATTTTAACAACACTTTCAGTGTAAAATCTTGTGGTTTGAAGGAATTATCACTAAATGGTAAGGTTAGAAGCTTCTTTGTCTTCAATTGAATGTAATTTAGGAAATGAAATATCAAATTGACCTTTTCTAGTCACATGACTTACTAATATAATTTTACCACATGCATTCCATACCTATTATTTATAAAATAAGAATACCTATATTTTGAAACATATAGATTTAAAAAAAAAAAAAACCCTTTCTCCTCCAGTCTTTCTTCGTCTATACAATAACCCAGTGAGCTGATGGAAAATGGAAAGACTTAAGCCACTTGAATTTGCCTGGAGGACCTGAGTATTTTAATTATATCTGACGTACCTCTTAAGTAATATCTTTTCTCCAAACCCAGCATTTCTTCCATTCTCCATTTTAACTGCTACCTCTGTTCTTTAAATGTGAATTGCCATTTATGGAGGAAAGAAGATAAAAAAATCTAGGGCTAGTGAAAGGAACTAAGTTATAATGATCCAGTGTATGCCAGGCAAGGCTAGATATTTGGTATATGCTAGTTGATCCTCATAAAATAGCCTACAAGAGAGAAATTGAGAACTCTGAAAGGTCCACAATTAACAGCTTTTGGCAGAGTTTCATCTTTTCCATTGAAGGAATAATAATTAATTTTCTATCAGGCTGTCAAAGATGTTTAGTCTTTTGGTAACAGTTCACAACACTAAGACACATCAGACGGTCATATTTGTATGAACTGAAGCCAACTCCAAAGACCATTTAATAATTCAGTAGGGAAAGCTTTTAGTATCATAAGGCAAGGCGGTATAAAACTGGCTATGGATTTGGTACAGGTAGAAATTACAATTATTCAGCATGAGAAAATTTATCATTAAAAGCTGAAAGAAACAAAGAGAGTTCTAATTAGGCAACTGTCGACCTTATCATCTGCCTCATTGCATGCCTCTTGAATAATCTAAGTGTGTATCTGTGTTTTCAAAATATAATGACACCCTTCATAAAAAATTTTCAGAATTTGAAGTAAGCAAGCATTTTTCAGTTTTGTCTATCAATTAAAGGATATGTTTTATGTATGGCATTTATTCATAGCTATTGTACATTTATTCCCATATATCATATATATGATAAAAATCATGGCTCCTGTTTGCTGTATTTTTTATTTGTTTCTGGTTTTTAATATTTACAGGAATGTAACTGGGTTATGAAACTATCTGAATATGCAGTAAGTGACCATAAGTGACCCTCTAAACATTTTATTTTATTTTATTTTTATTTTTGTCTTTCTGCCTTTTCTAGGGCCAGTCCTGCAGCATATGGAGGTTCCCAGGCTAGGGGTCTAATCAGAGCTATAGCCGCCAGCCTATGCCAGAGCCACAGCAATGTAGGATCCGAGCCACAACTGCAACCTACACCACAGCTCACAGCAACGCTGGATCCTTAACCCACTGAGAAAGGCCAGGGATCAAACCCATAATCTCATGGTTCCTAGTTGGATTCGTTAACCACTAAGCCATGACAGGAACTCCTATTTTATTTTTTAAAGCATTTTAAAGAATGACAATGTGTGGTTGTGGAAGGAACAGAGCCTTTGGGACAAGACTTAGCACTGTGGGTTTCTGGCTCAGGAAGACTGAGAACTATATCTTTGTAAAAAATTTGCTTAGGGTGTATATTCACAAACTTTCTCCGTCAAAAATCATAATCAGAGTTCCTGTTGTGGCTCATAGGGTTAAGAACCCAACATAATGTCCGTGAGGATGCGGGTTTGATCTCTGGCCTTGCTCAGGGGGTTAAGGATTTGGTGTTGCTGTGGCCATGGTGTAGGTTGCAGCTACAGCCCCACTTCGACTCCTAGAGCGGGAACTTGCATGTGCCTCAGGTGTGGCCATAAAAAGAAAAAAAATGATAAATCAGAAAATAAATGTGGGACAGAGTTCTCCTGGCATTTCCTATTAGGTCAGAGTCGTTTATCATGTAAATAACCATGTACATCTTCATTTTTCCATTGGAATTTCTAAGAATGCATGGCAGAGATTATGCCTATGGGTGGGGAGAAGTTAAGTAGTCAAGAATTTGACCCCTTAGGGGTGGATGTGGTGATAAGCTTTAAGAAATTGTGTGAAATGAATAGTAAACTGTAACAGAAAAGTGGTTTTCATAGTAACCCAATAGGTTCATTGAGGGAGAAGAAGTTAGAGACAGATGAACTAGTGAAGATGGATTTTCAATAAGGTTATAGAATGGAATATTCTCATGCACCGTAGTCTTCCAATCTGTTTTGAGATTTGCAGTAGTCATCTCTGATGAGGAAACTGGCTTCTTCCAGCATTCATTATTAATTTCATTAACACTCTTGGGATAACCACTTAACTTCAAAGATTAATCTTCACTGTCATCTGGGCAGCAGTTAACTCCTTCTCCCACTGGCTATGCAAGAAGGGAGAACTTATGTGTGTCCTCTCCAACCATGTCTGTGATTGGCTGTGATCTCGAAGACCTTGTGAAGAGATCCATGAAGAAATGTGCAAGACTGTTTTGTGAGCAACCTGTCTTCCCTACAGTTTTCTCATAGCAGTCAGGTTTAAGAAAAGGTAGGCACTAAAACACTGAGCAATGAAGATGGATGACTGCCATTAGGAGCTGAGCTGCTGTTGCTGGACATTATCTAATGTGTGGTTAGCTTGCCTTTATTGAAATAAATCCAGCCAAATAGATTTGCCTGTAATTTAGGGACCCACAGATCCTCTGAGGTCATCCAGCTTCACTCCCAGTTAGAACAGATGAGCAAAGATAGCTCTAGGGGACACTGCTCATGTGTCCAAGGTCTTGCTGGAATCCTGATGTCCTGAAGCCCGATTCCTTTAGGATTTTCTCCCCATAAGGGGAGAAACTCCTGTGTTCGAATCCAGGCTCACTTACTGCTTAAGCAATTCGCTTCTTTATGCTTCAGTTTCTCATCAATAATAGCGGGGTAATAATAATAATGTATAAGGCATTATTTCACTTGTGTGAGGAGTAAAATGAGTTACTATGTATCTGGCAAATAGTAAACATCATAAAATTGTGGCTGTTCTGATGCTTGTGATTAGCATCTGGTATTAGAAGAAAGAGCATATTGCACACATCTCCAGATCATTGGTTTTCAGCCGGGGGTGATTTTGACCCCAGGGGACATTTGGCCATGTATGGAGACATCATAGGTTGCCAAAGCTCTGGGTGAGAGGGTCCTTTGGACATCTATTATGTAGAAGCCAGGGATGCTGCTGAGCATCTTATAATGAGCAGGTCAGCCCCCTACAACAAGGAATTATCCAGCCCAAAAGGTCCATAGTGCTGTGGTTGAAAAGCCCTGCTCTAGATTGGAAATATAATCATTTGAATCTAGAATATAAATTAAATTTAATAAGAAAAATGATGGTGCCTTAATAATAATTTTATAAATGGGAGAGAGTTTCCTAGTTTCAACAATATGTCACTGAATGTGGGTTGTCCCCACCTGTGAAGGACTATGTGTAAGATGTACTTACTCATTGCCAAACCCCCTCATTCTGCCCCAGCAATTGGTTGTTATGATTTCAGCAATTTGAAACCATCCATGTCTTTTTTTTTTAACCCCAAAGTTGATAAGAATGTATATACATTTTCAGCACTTTATATATTGGTTATTTGCTTGGATTATGGAGTCTTTCCACTCACTATTTTTGATTTTCTGGTGAGGAGGAAAAGAAATCTCATGGTCAGATGTCTTTATAGACAGCGATGTGCTTTTACAACTGTTGAAGTAGTCAGCTTTCCCATCCATTTAAATTTATTTCAGTAGTGCTTTTGATGTGTTCCTTCCGCCCCTGTATTCCCATTTTTCTTTTGATGCTATTTTGATGCAGGGGGAGAAATTGTGACCTTGATATAATCTGCAAATATTTTTCACTTATTTAAAAAAATCAAACATCTCACCAAATTAGATGTAATATATAATTGGAATATTTAAAAAGTTATAGCCTTCTCAAATGGCAGTTTTCTGCATATGTCTATGTTTATAGAGTTATAATATTGCTTTAAAATTGTGAATAAGCAGGAGACTAGAGTGGCTAATAGCCCAACATGGAGAAATAACATTTCTGGCTGCAATGTTGTTACATTTCACTGTGAACGATGTTATCACATAAAGGCCTCTTTAAATATAAATTTTAGCATAAAATTATCTATCAAAAGAGTAATTTTATAAATGTGATACACTGTTAAGAAAGCCCTACATATACACATAGGCATGTGCTCTCTCTCTCACTCTCTCTCTCTCTATAGAGGGTACTAGAGACACACAGAGAGAGGGAATATAAGTATGTATACATTTAACTGAATAAGGTTTAAATAAAAATCAGTATCTCTAGATTTTTTTCCCTCCTTTTCTCTTTCCTATTAGTCAGCTAGTGCTAGAGCAATGCTGTGTAACCATCTCAAACTCACTAGGCTTGCAACGGCAAGCTTTTATCTTTAAACTCACAGATCTGCAGGTGACTCTGGTTCAGCTGATTGACACCAGGTTTAGCTGGGAGGCTTAGCTGATCAGCAGGTTTTGTTAGCTCTGCTCCATAGTTAGGTGTCCCATTGTGCAGTCTGAAGGGGCTTGCTTTTATCTAGTGGGTCACCAGAGCACAAGAGACAAGCCAAATTTCAAATACATTTTATGGCCTTTTGTCACATTATATTCATTAGAGTTCTGTTGACCAAAACAAGACACATGGCCAAGTCCAATGTTAAGGAACTTAAAAAATGTATTTTTTCCATAGTGATAAAGAAACGGGATTGGAATAGATATTTGCTTAAAAATGTCCAACTGTCACAACTTCATCTTATTTCAGATAGAGGTAAGCTGTCCATTTTACCCAGAGTTATGTTCTCTGCCTCCTCCCACCCCCAGAATTGGGGCCAGGTTCCAGAAAATCCAGCCCAGATCTGTGCAGCATCATTCTGCTAGACATTCTATTGCATACATCTATATTTTTCCACACTTATAATGATATGTTAATGTATGCACAGATATGGTTAATTTGAGACAATAATTTAATTATAGACTCCAACATTCCGCAGCATAAACAACTCAACAGGAAAGAAAGACATAAGAATGGCTCAAATTTGGTACCAGAGTGTAATTATGAAATGACATACCAATTAGGAATGCAAATAACTTTTAAGAAAAACAAACATTTTAGGTGTTTCATGTCTTCCCCTAGAGAACATACATTAGCAAACCAGAGAGGAAATAGAATGTGCCCGGGATTTGGGGGTCATGGCAAGTCTGTTCCTCTATTTTTCTCTCTTCTGCTCTGTGGAATTATCTCTCTCTGTGTCTCTTGCTCAATCTCTGATTTACTTCCTGAGCTTTACATGGACCAGGGTTCAATCTGCTTGAGAATGTATCAACTTGGCTTCTCCTTGACTTGGACTGTACATGCAGTATGAAATCATGTAACCACAATAGAATGTGGTAGGCAAAATTCTACAAGTGGCTCTTAATGACCCTTTACCCTTGTATAATCCCCTCCTCTTTGAGTGTGTGTAGAATATTTCAGTATGTTGAAATATAATTCCTGGGATCATATTATTACATATCAAAATTCACCTTAAGATCAGGAGTTTATCTATGTGGGTCTACCCTAATCATGTAATTCCTTGAAAGTATAGAATTTTCTCCAATAGGTGGCAGAAGAACAAGCCAGAGAGATTCAAAGCATGAAAAGAATTCAAGAGTTCCTATTATGGCTCAGCAGTACTGAACCCGACTAGTATCCATGAGGATGTGGGTTTGGTCCCTGGCTCAGCTGAGTGGGTTAAGGGTTCGATGTAGCCATGAGTTGTGGTGTAGGTCACAGACACAGCTGGGATCTGGCATTGCTATGGCTGTCGTGTAGGCTGGAGCCTGTAACTCCAATTCTACCCCTTACCTGGGAACCTCCATGTGCTGTGGGTGCAGCCCTGAAAAGATAAAAAAAAAAAAGAGAGAGAGAATTCAATGTACCATGGACAATTTGAAGATAGAGAAAGTTACATGAGCAGAAATGCGGGACAGTCTCTAGGAGAAAAGGCAGCCTGAGGAGAGACAGACAAGCAGCCAAAAGATGGGGACCTCAGACCTTCAACCACAAGAAACTGGATCCTGCCAATAACCAGAATGAACTTGATGCGCATTAGTCCCTAGAACTCCCAGAAAAGAGCCCAGCCAGCTGATACTTGGATTCTAGCCTTCTGAGAGCTGGAGCAGAAAACCCAGTCAAGCCTGCCCAGACTTCTGACCTGCAGAACCATGAAATACTAGATGGACAATGCTATCAGTTGCTAGGATTTGGGTAATTTATTATGCAGTGATATAAAGTAAATAGATGTCTCAAAACCTGTGTGTGTGTGGGTGTGTGTGTGGGTGTGGGCATTTCTCAGAAGGCTGATTCATCCTGTGGTACCCTCTTCATATGTCACATTAGTTCTGACAAATCAATGACATAAATTATGCTAGATCTCTAGTTTTGAATTGGCTTTGGAGTTGACTTAGGCCATTTAATCTTACTATCATACAGAAGTAGATTTATGTTGGTGGGGTCTGGAATTTTATGACACCTTTTTAAGAAAGATTATGATTAAAACTGATAACTGTTTAAATTATATAAATATTTTTTGAGGGTAAGAAATTAGAAATTTTGAAATGATAAATTTTAGAAAGCTGGCAAGTTGCATAAATATGAAAAAGTTAAAACTAACAATTTTAAATATATTGGCTGCATTATGCACCTATGTAATATTTGTACATATTCTGGCTTGAACAGTTTGATGGTTTTGCAATCTTCTTATAGATAGAGTAGAAAGATAATTCAGACTTAGAGTTGATAGCTATTTTTTATTATAATTAAGGAAAGTTTCCTCTCACTTAATAGCTCATTATTTGCAATGTTATGTAAATGTTTAGGATTATTGTCAAATAGGAAACTATCTTTACTTTTCTTTCATAAGTGGTAACTTTTTTTGATTTTTTGAAATTTAGTATGCATTAGTCTTAAGTCATCATTGAGTTGACAGTATTCATTATCAGTTTATCACTGAGGCTCTCATTTCTATAGTAAGAGTTTTTTTATTTTCATCAGCATCAGTGTTTTGTGTCACTTCAACATGAAATTGAAATCTTTTTTCCAACATAATTATTTGATCTGTCATTTATTCCTCTTCACTACTTGGATTATCAATCCAAGAGTCTAATCATTATTTAGTTAAAACACATCTGTTCTATGAATGATTACTCTTTTGGTATAATTTTAGGGTTTTCTTTTTTTTCTGTCTTTTTTGGTGTTGTGGCAGTATGCTTCTTCATGTCACCATAATTTCACTTTCCAGGTTTAGCACTTTTGTTTTACATTGTATTATTCTTCATCTAAATTTTTCTCATGTTTAATGTCATTTAAAATAGCAATAAAGGTAATTTCTTATATATCCTAAGCAGAAGTCCATATTTTCTTATTCTGATATTGAAATGTGATGCAACATGTCTTCAAATAGTAATTAAAATGGCATATTAGGAATTTCTCAAGTTTGTTTTTTTTTTGTCTTTATGCCATTTCTTGGGCCACTCCCGCAGCATATGGAGGTTCCCAGGCTAAGGGTCCAATCGGAGCTGTAGCCACCGGCCTACATCAGAGCCACAGCAACGCGGGATCCAAGCTGCGTCTGCAACCTACACCACAGCTCACGGCAATGCCAGATCCTTAACCCACTGAGCAAGGCCAGGGATCGAACCCACAACCTCATGGTTCCTAGTTGGATTTGTTAACCACTGAGCCACAACGGGAACTCCAAGAATTTCTCAAGTTTTTGAATATTTTACGAGCTGGTTTTTATTTGAGGTTTTCCTGGATATATGTCTCTGATGCCTAAAATATCTTTGACTTCAAGTTGCAAGACTTGAACAGCTTTGTAAAGAGCTGTCCATTCTCTACCCATACACTGTCATGGTCGAGGACTACCTGAGATATTCATGGGTCATCTTCGGGTCACCTTTGGGTCATGACACCAGGTGAGTTCTCATATTTGATGGTGGTCACAGCTGTAGAAGCCATTTGTACCTGAGGATAGCCATTCATAACTTCATTGTACATAAAAATGGGTTATGAACCACATAAATAAACCTGAGCTATCCCTTAACTGGATTCTTAAATTCTAAAGTCTGGGAGACATGAGAGAAAGTGTGTCATAGAAAAAGAAAAGTTGGAGTGGAAAGGGAGAGCAGCGCTAATAATTAATTGCAGTTAAACTATCCTGCTTCCTATATATTATGGAAATATATGACTTGTGAATGGGTTGGTAGGAACCCTGGATGGAAATAATGTGCAAGAGTGGTGCATGAAGCCTGAGCTTCATAGGTCCATTGTAAATAGGACCCTGCAGGTAGGTGGAGCATGTGCACATTTTTTTTCCCCATAATAACCCTTTCCTCCTCTCACCACCACCCTCCATACAGTCAGGTTATAAGTAGAACCTGAGCACCAGACTGAACCCAAGAAATAGAACAGACAGTCCCTCTGGGAAAGGGAAGACTAGGAACAAAAGAGAGAAAAGATTATCAGCACAGGGACTCAAATTAGAAAAGACTATGGAGTTCCCATTGTGGCTCAGTGGGTAAAGGACCCAACATAGTCTCTGTGAGGATGCAGGATAAATCCCTGGCCTCTCTCAGTGGGCTAAAGATCTAGCAGCTGCAAGCTGTGGTGTAGGTCATAGATGTGGCCCGGATCTGGTTTTGCTCTGGCTGTAGCATAGACTGGCAGCTGTAGCCCTAGCCTGGAAACTTCCATATGCTACAGATGCACCTCTAAAAAGAAAAATAAACAAACAAAACACACACAAAAAAACAAGATTAAACTAGTTTTTCTTTCTGTAATGTTTGAGCCTTTAATAAGCTAGTAAGAATTGTGAAATCTAAGAGTCAAAATACAAAATCAGTTCTCATTATTTGTGGCAGTTATGTTCTATAAGATTGCTGTGAATGCTGAATTAGCAACTATGTTCATTGTTCCTAGAGAAAATACGGGGTTAGGTGCCTGTGAGCCTTGTATTCTGTGTATTTCTGTTTAAAGGAACTTCTTTAATATAAGTTGACCCTTGAACAACATAGGAATTAAGGGCATTGAACTCCACACAGCCAAAAATCCTGGTGTAATGTATAGTTGCCCCCCTATATACATGGTTTCTCCTCATCTATGGTTCTACATGCAGAATTCAACCAATCCCAGATCAGGTAGTTCTGTAGTATTTATTATTGAAACATTTGCATATAAATGGACCTACATAGTTTAAACCTGTGTTGTTCAAGGATCAGCTGCATATTGTTGACTCATTAACGTTGAACTCTCAGGCAATAGTGCTATACCTCATACTTCAGTGAAGCTTATCTAACGTACTGTTTTATCTGGAAGGCACACTGCTTTCTTGTGCTGAGTTTGCTAGACAGCACTTCAGCGCTGTGCATGGGATTATTTTAAATAGCAAAATCAGCACCAAAATGGCAAAATGTGATAAACATGGCCCAAAACCTACTGTGAAAAGAACACTTGTTTACAGTTTGAGAGGTGAAACAGGAAGGCAGAATGTCACCTTGCTCCATGTCAGCTAGGAACATACACATCAGAATAGGAATGTGACTTAAATTTTTGGTGCTTTCACATGCACAGATATGTCAGTGACCATACAGCATCCTAACTAACAATTTGGGAAATGTAGATAAATTTTAGCAAATGTTCCCATTTCCAAATACCAAAACTGTGAATAATGAGAATCAATGGTATAACTTAATTGCATTTATGTATTCACTTAATCATTTGCTCAACCACTTAATGAGTATTTATTGGGTGCCTCCCATGTGTTAGGCACGGTCCAGGTCCTGGGACTCAGTAGTTCATCCTCGCCTTCATAAAATGGACAATTTAATACGGATTAGAAGAGGCATTACTTAAAATCCTCTCCCGTTCTATTGACAATTTGCTTTTTGAACCCACATGCAAATCATTTTATACTTGGAAGCTTGGTGGTTCTAGAATATAAAAACATTTCCCTGATAACTTGGAGAAGAGTTATCACTCTAAGCTAAGCTTGCCCCTATGGGCAGAGCTATTCAATGCTCTTCAGTATTAGATGGTTTTACCTTAGATCAGTGTTATCCAAATCTGTCTCTTTCCATCAGAGATGCTAATCAGTATTAAATAAATTTTTAAAAAAGGAAAAACAAAACAGAATGTTTGACTAAATTAGTTTTGGAAACTCTGAGTTTGTTTCCTTTAAGGCAGGGCTTTCCAAAGCTTTTAAATCTGCTGAACATGATGAATTTCCTGGAGAGTGACAGAGCATGCGGTTTCTAAAATTCATTTGATCACCAAAATTTTTCAATGGGGGAGAGGGGTCAAATGTGCAAAACCAGGCCCTTAAGACTTTGACACCCAAGATTTTACTGAGCACTTTCTGGGGGAGGCAGATCTGTGGCTGTCATCCAGTTACTGTGCAGGCACCTCTCTTGTATCCTGTTCTGGAACCCACTACATCCAGGGTCTCCAAGTTTACTTCTTTTCTCTGTGTTCCAAGCTTCTCTTGATGACTAATGCCTTGTTTATGTTGTGTTTATATCAAAAGGGCCTTGATTTCTAGAGGGAACTTCTGGTGGATGCTGCAGCTTCTTCGCATCAGTTTAGACTTCCCATTATCTGTAATGAAGGAACAGCCTCTCTTTTGCATATACTCACCTGATGTACGCCTTCATGTTGAGGCCTCAAAGCTTATAATTTTAGTGGTAGCTCATTGTTGGAAAACTGCTGCTTAAGGCTGTGTACCTGTGAGGTTGTCTATTTTTGTTATTAAAGGCCATCATGTGGCAATGTGTTTTTGACTATAAAATGTAAGACTTCTTATCTCATTTAGCCATGTGCCTGTTCTATAAAAGTGGGGGAAAAAAAAGATTCCTCTCGTGATAACATGTGCCCTAGGATTTGTGCAAAAATATATTTGGGGAAGCCATGTGGTTTAGTGGAAAGAGCATTACATTTTCAAATCTGAAGACCTAATTAAGTTTAAGGCCCAGCATCTCTATTTGTTACAATAGCGTACAGTCAATACACAAATTATTGGAATTTGGTGCATCTCAATTTTGCCATATGTCAATTGGCAAAATGGCCAATAGGATTCATAAAAAGCATGAAGACAAGTGTCTGGTACAACATCTGAAACAGAATAGGTGCTCAATGAGTGTTAGCTCAAGTCAGACATTAATATTTCAGTGGTCTTTCCATTTTTTATAACATCTCATGTAAATCTATAAACAAATTCATGGAGCATGATACACAGTTTTTAAAAAATTCCTAATTTACAACACCAAGGAAAGCAATATTAAGAACTTTAAGAACCTCTGAAATTCACTCATTTTTGTGGCCCCTTCCTTCCTTCCCTCCCTCACTCCCTCCTTCTCTTTACCTCTTTATCTAATCTAGCTCTCTTCCCTCCCTTCCTCCCTTGCATTCACTAATAGGAGCATTTTCTACTTATTCTTTTAATTTAAGAAGAACTAAATTTTGTAAAGAGTGCCTTTTAAAAGATGGTCCTCCTTAATGCTCTTTCCACTAAACCGCATGGCTTCCCCAAATATATTTTTGCACGTTTTGAAAAATAACACTTTAGCTGACATGATGGAGGAGGATGAAACTGGAAAGCATGGGGGGAGGCCACTGCATTTACACAAGTCCAATTACTGTTTTTATGCATTGGATGGATTAAAAAAGCTATTTGTTTTGCAATGTGTATCGTCGTTTTATGATAATGGTTTTCTGGTTTGGGTCCTGCCACATCCACATGAGGCATGCACTGGCCTTGCAGAAGCTTGAGTGACAGTGTGCGGAGCTCAGGTACTGGGAACAAGGCTTGATAAAACCAGCGATATGTTAACATAAGCTCCGTGTAAAGCATGTGTTTATACCTTGTGCCATTTGATTATACTGCAGCAAAAACACAAGTACAAGGCATAACATAGTGGAAAGAGAAGGGAATACTAGGAACTCCACTGTGTAAGCAGCAGGTTGTGAGCTGAGGACTGATGAGGAAAAGAAATAATGATCTGTGGCTCTTCAGAAGAGAAATAATAGGCTAGAGCTAAAAAGAAGTGGAACTCATCAACCTTCCTCCTCTAGCCCTGCAGGCATGGCTGTGGGCTTCAGAAGCCAGGCTCAGATTCGCACTAGTCCACACTCTCAACACTGAGCATGTGGTGTCTTGCACATGGCCATAGGTGGATATTTATGGATGACATTTTTATTTCCTAGGGCTGCTGTAGCAAGTACCACAAACTGGGTCTTAAAACAGTAGAAATGTATTATCTCACAATTCTGGAGGACAGAAATCCAAAATCAAAGTGTCAGCAGGGCCATGCTGCCTTTGAAGTCTCTAGGGAAAAATCTTGCCTCGCCTCTTCCAGTTTCTGGTGGGGGACAGCAATCCTTGTCATTCTTTGGCTTATAAATGCAACTCTCCAATCTCTGCCTCTGTCTTCTCATGGCTTTCTTTTCTATGTTTCTGTGTTCCTGTATCCAAATTCCCCTTTTCCTATAAGGCCTCTAGTCTTACTAGATATAAAGCTCACATTAATTTAGCATCTTAATTACATCTCTAAAGACCCTATTGTCAAATAAGTTCACATTAACAGATTTGGGGTGGATATGACATTTTCAGACAATGCTATTCAACCCAGTATTAGATAGTTTTACTTTAGTTTTTTTTTGTTTTTTGTTTTTTTGTCTTTTCTAGGGCCACACCTGTGGCATATGGAGGTTCCCAGGCTAGAGGTGCAATCAGAGCTGTAGCCGCCGGCCTATGCCAGAGCCACAGCAACACAGGATCTGAGCTGTGTCTGCGACCTACACCACAGGTCACAGCAATGCCAGATCCTCAACCCAATGAGCGAGGCCAGGGATCGAACCTGCAGCCTCATGGTTACTAGTCGTGTTCATTAACCACTGAGCCACAACAGGAACTCCCTACTTTAGTTTTTAAATGTAGGGTTAATGAGGGTACTTCTCAAATATATGCAGAAAGTAAGCAGGGGTTTCAGAAAAATAAAGTCTAGAATTCCTACAAATAAAAAGATATCTGTACTCTATTTCTTCCAGCTATCCGAGATCATGGTGCTTTACAGAAAGGAGGGATTGGCAAAAATTACAGGCAAATGTGATCTGTATAAAATCCAGCAGTGATGGTTTAGCACGTTCTGAGGAAAAGAGAACTGTGATTTGAGATTGTAGGTGCTGGATCTTAGCTGGAAGAAACCCCAGCATAGTGAAAAGGGGCTTTCTAGTTTTCATGGCTCATTGAAAATATACCTTGAAAGTGTATTACTTTATCTTCACAAATAAAGTTCCTAAGAATGAAATCTTCTAAGTAGACTTGTCTACTAATTGAAAAACACCGTGACCAAATATCATTTTAGACTCAAGAATATTCAAAAGTATTCAGATTACTTTATAGTAGATTCCATTTCACAGATTGAGATGTACTATAAATTACTAGTTAATTTTTGGTTTTGTAACCTATCTACTAATTGAAGCTCGGTCAGCCTGAGGGCTCCTTGAAAGCAAAACGTAATCATTTTTGCCATTGTAGCAGCAACTGCTCCTTTCTTCTTGGGATAAGTAATTGACACATTTGAATGGAATGAACTAGAATAGAATGGAGAGGAATATAAAGGAATAGAGTGGGAATGGAACAGAATGGAGAGGGATGAAATGGATGAAATGTGAAATGGAATGGAGTAAGCAGAATGCATTGTTTTGGATCCACCAGAGTTTGACCTGGGTCCACTCTGGATGAATTGATGGTGTCCTGACTCAGGACCATAAAGATGAGGACCTGACTCTGCTTACGGTACTTCACTCAACTTCTGCCCTCATTAGTGACACTGCCTAGAGTAGGGCACCATCTCCTGCTGGTCCTGGGTTGTCTCTGATGATGGGAAGAAGTTCAGTTGGGTCCCTGGTTCTCCTGGTCAGGAGATGTGCTCTGGGATGATATATCCTACAAGCAGGCAGTTAGAAGTCACTTCAATAGCCAGAATGCTTTATAAAGCACAATAACCACTGAAAATGAAAAGGGAACCCACAGGTACTGATGCTGCCATTCTATACCTATCTCACACTATTCCTTAAAAAGGCACCATAATGTAGTTGTCCAGAGTATGGACTTAAGGTCAGAACATCTGGTTTTTAATATAGACTCTACCAACCATACTGTGAACTTGGGCAAGTTATTAAAGTTCGTTCCACCTTTACATCCTCCCCTGAAAATGGGGATCACAGCACCTACATCAAAAAGTTGTTCAAATTAAAGGAAAATAAAAGCTATATAAAATCCTTCACAAAATCCTTTTCATGATAAATGCTATATTTATGTTAGTAATTATTTAAAGGATAAGATACTGAGATGATATTCCAATGCACTTTAGTGATTCTAAAGACAACATGAGAACTCCTTTTAAAGTACAAAAGCACAAGCAATCTGTCTTTATGAAAATACTTAGAGCTAACTTTCTATACATGATTACTGTAAACATGGGACCATGCTAAGTGTTTTATATGCATTTAGTCATTAGTTTTCATAGTTTCCAGTGGAGTATTGTTGTCATTTTATAGATGAGGAAACAAAGGCACAGAGATGATAAATAACTTACCTAGATTCACATATTTATTGGGTAGCAATATTGTAATTCAGACTCAGCAGTTCAGACACAAAGATCATATTCAACTACTGTTCTTTTCAACTGTTACCATTACTTAAGGAGCTTTAGGCTTTTTCGGTTTTCATGAAGCTTTCTACCAGAGTCATTTATCTTATGCCTTATATCTCCATTTTCATGACCTACTAAAGCTCAATGGCTACCCAGAGCATTTATTTTACTATGAATCTTTTTCTTGTTAACTTCCCAAAGCTTTGTGAAAATGGTTCCAGTTTTCACTTCCTTTACATCATTTTTTTGTCTGTCCAACCTCAATTTCTTAATAAGTAGGTTTTATAGGATTCACTGAGAAGGAATAAATGAAACACCTAGCTAACATAGTATCTATAACAAATGAGACACTTATTAAAATGTTTTTCTGCTTTCTCCTTATTGTCCATCCCTACAAAACTCCAATCAATTTCAGTAAATTTAAAATCAACAGGGCTATTCTCCAGAAAGTGATTATTGATCAAGATATCTTCCCAGTGGATGTTAAATCTGTACTTAAATATAACAAATGAAAATATTTTAAAACGGGATAGGGAGACCAAGCCAGTTAGTAGGCAAGACAAGCTATTGGTTCTGAAGCACATATTGATGCACCCTGAATTTACCTTTTACTTTTCTGCCTTCAAAATCAGTTAATCTATCAAGCAAAAGAGCAGTTTGCCTTTAATTTAATAAAAGAGGAAGGCTCTAAATAGCAAATAGGCTGGAGTCAGTAGTGCCATCTTTAATCAGCCCACCTGGTGCATTGGGACAGGCATAATCTTGGGAGTCAGACATACTGGAGTGGAGTTGGGATCTTAGGTCTCACTCATGCTTCTCTGAGACTTTGCTCCTTATTCACCTGTGCTAACTTCAGTTCGTCAGAAAGGGGAGAAGGGAGGCTTGAAGGACAGGATAGGGTGACTGATATTTCCTGGTTTGCTTGGATCTTTTCTGCTTTTACCACTGAAAGTCCTACATCCCAGGAAACCCCTCAGTCCAAACAGTGAATGTTGATTGCCCTGCAAAACTGTTGTGAAGATTTAGTGAGATGACAACGTAAAATGTCTGTAAACTGGGCGTTGAAGGAATTGTGAGTATTATGTTAATGATGTTGGTCATAGAAACCTCTGTTTTAGGTTAGGTTCCATAGAATCAGGTGTAGATGCCGATGGCTTATTGTAAGTTTGCTCAGGTGAACATGAAGGGATGAGGAGATAGAGTAGGACAGGGCTGAAGGTGTCATTTGGCTGGAGTTCAGCCTTGGCCTGATTCTATGGAAAATTCTGGCTTGTATATGGCACCACAGAGTTGTCTTGCTTTGAGATAAGAGGGGGGCCTTTGTATGCTGCATCATTCAGCCATTGGCCACAGGGCCACCCCAGTTGGATATTTCTGACCAAAGGCAATTCTTGGAAAAGGACACAGCTGTGGACCAGCCTGTGAAGGAGTCTGAGCATGTGTCACCATTGTCTTCAGCAATTGCTCTGGAGTTCCTCTAAAGAACATTTTAGCTGTCAGTTTAAATGAAGGAGCCCATAGTCATAGTAGGCCACTTCTTCATGGCTTCTGTTTTGATACTTAGATGTCCAGCTTTCTCCCTGATTTATAGACCTTTAAACATGAATGATTAGTCATCTAAAAAATGATACTGCAAAAACTTCATCAAAAGTCCAGGCTGTTCAACTTGTCCAAAAGAATTTGGGCAAGGAACACAAAGGAAACACACACACACACACAAACACACACACATGAACACACACACAGAGGGTGAAGAGCAAAGAGAACAAAGAAGGGCTTTATTAAGGCAAAAGCAAAGGACACACTCAGCGAAGAGTGTGGGTGTCCTCGCAAATGAGGGGTATGCCAAAGTTTTTTTTCATATATTTTTAATCTTATTTTTATCCCTTTGAATGGGTGGGGTCTTTTTAATTAGGGGTGGGATATTCATTGAGGGGAGGGTTGAGGTGTGGCCTGGATTGCATCAGGTTGCATCAGTTTCTGGTCCTAAGTACTTTCCTCCTGAAGTTACTGTGCATATGTGGCTTAAATTTCCTCTTACTAGTTGAGCCCTGCACTTGGAAGTTCATACAGGGTCATCAGCATTGTGCATGCTCCACCATTTTCATGGTCAGAGTTTCTTACTCAGATGCTACAAAGTTTCTGTTTTAGATGCCATTCCACCATGGGTCATGGCCTCAGTAAGTGCAGAACAAGGAGGTAGCTTTGCCTTCTGCCTAATGCCTGTACATGAGGAGGCTGTCCTTGGGCCCAGCCCTGTCTTTCCTGCCTCATAAAAGGGATTTTAAACTCCTTTGGAAGAAGGTACTATATGGTTATAAATATTATTGTTGGTTCTGGCTGGCAGGTGTAGAGGAAAATTATTTTCTTTATCTTAATTGGTTAACTTTCAATGGGACATCGAACAATCTTGAGACACAAATTAGAAAAGGAATGAGAGCTGATTTTTAAATCTTGGATAATGTAATCTTGTAGACTCCTGTAATGTAAAACAAATGTCAAGGTTAAGTATAATGCATCTTCTCCAGAGATCCATATAAATTAGAAAATGTTTCAATTAGTCAGCAGGCTTAACATTGCTGATTGCCCATCAGCAACTGGGAAAAGGAGAGACAAAAACACTTAAAAACAAAGGGCTAAATGAGCTCGTTAGCAAGTTGATACACAGAGATTGATTTTAACCTTCTTGGGTTTAGAGATTTTCCAAAAAGGAAGTTATATAAATTACTAAAATAAACTTTCAGAAGAGAACACATCTACTGACTTGTGAGAACAGAGTGTTGCTTATGTATGTGATGTTCAGTTTATATTTCTAATATTTCCTTCCTTCTTATATGCTTCCCAATTTCATCTTTCATCTTTGGCATGCACAAAAACAAAAAACAAAAACAAAAAGAGTGCATTAATTTTGAAATAACTATTTTTTTTAGTAAAATAGTATTTTATTTTATTATAATAGAAATGTGTGAACTTTAAAAATGGGAAAACTAATATCACTAAAAATGTGAACTTCACCACAAAATGAGAGCATTGTGTGCATGAGTTTATTTTTAAAGTGCAGTTGCCAAAAAAAAATAATCTAACATTTTGGTACTCACAGCAAAGACATTTTTGTTCCTGGTCTTATGTAAAATTTAATGATCTATAAATAGCCTACACAATAAGTCCCTAGTAGCTTTTAAGACATTTATAAAGGGATGAGAGATCTCATATTCTACATGCCCTTCTCCCATGCATTAATTCATTTTAATATCAATAATTTTACCAAATTGTCACCAAAATTGTTGCTAATATATTTTTTCATTTTTAAACATTTTATTGAAATATAGTTGATTTACAGTGTTGTGTTAACTTCTGCTGTACAATAAAGTGATTCAGTTATGCATATAGGCATATCCATTCTTTTTCAGATTCTTTTCCCATGTAGGATATGGAAATTTGAGAATATTGAGTAGAGTTCTCTGTGCTGTACAGCAGGTCCCCACTGGCTATCTAGTCCATGTACAATAGTATTCATATACCAATCCCAAGCCCCCAATCTATCCCTCCCCCTCACCTTTCCCTTTTGGCAGCCATAAATTTGTTTTCAAAGTCTGAGTTGTTTCTGTTTTGTATATAAAAGTTCATTTTTATTATTATTTTAGGTTCCACATATAAATGATACTATTTTATATTTGTCTTTCTCTCTCTGACTTCACTTAGTATGATAATCTCTATGTGCACCCAGGTAGCTTAAATGGCATTATTTCATTTTTATGGCTGAGTAATATTCCATTGTATATATGTACCACATTTTTATCCACCCCTCTGTTGCTAATATCTTAAATTATTGCATTGTTATACTATATACTATACTCATTAAGACTGTAGTTCCCTAAACCTCAACACTGAGATATCATAATATATAAAGAAAAATATTTAAAAAATAGGGAGCCTTGTCTTTTACCTCATAACACCTGGGATCAGGCATCATGGCTCAGTGGTAAACCAACCTGAGTAGCATCCATGAGGATGAAGGTTCAATCCCTGGCCTCACTCACTGGGTTAAGGTTGATGTAAGCTGTGGTGTAGGTCACAGATGTGCCTGGTATTCTGCATTGCTGTGGCTCTGGTGTAGGCCAGCAGCTACAGCTCCAATTGGACCCCTAGCCTGGGAACCTCCATATACTGTGGGTGCAGTCCTAAAAAGACAAAAAAAAAATAAAGAATAACAACTTTTAAAAGAATTACTAGCCAAAGTGAATTGTAAATAAAATACTTTACATAATAATGCAGTCATTTTTGTGACATCGTTTACTCTCAATTTCAGGTTTGTGTAGGACTCAGACCTGCACATAGGATGGATGTATGGTCTCAGAGCCCAAGGTGCGTTATGCATTTGCTAGCAGATTATTTTAAACCAAAAAATATTTGTATAAATATTTTCAACTACAGTGAGAACAATGATGTCACCTGAATACTCTTTGAGATATCTCAGTGCCTCATCCAAACTGAGTCTTAGAGAGGTTGAGGAACTTAGCCCTTGCCACAGACAATTCTATCTGTGTGAAAAACAAAGAAGGTAGTGACTCCTCATTTTGGCATTGGGAGGATTAAATGAGCTTGGCTGTAGACACTGCACTGCACAGTTCCTGATATCTAGGAAGTGATCAATATGTGCCAGTTATTAATTATTGCATAGTGGAATGATGCCTAAAAGAAAAGCCTTTAGAGTTTCCTGAAAATTGTGAGTTGTGAATTAAGCAAAAGTTCCATCATCTCTGCTCGCTGAACATGATCAAAGTATAATTTTCTAGAACATGCGATGATGCATTTAATGTCTAGAAAGACCAGACATCCTCAGATGCACAAAACAATAACAGCCTTGTCTTTTATCTCATAACACCTGGGATCAGGCATCAGAGACCAAAATGTTGATGTCAATGCTTCTCTAGACAATTGTTTCCAACTCTTCTCACTCAGAGCCCTGCAAAGGAATCTAAGGATTTACTACTTCCTAGGGTAACATGAGAAAGTGTAACAAGCCTGGAAGGAGATCTGAGAATATTTCACTCTAATAAACCTTCTTCAAGAGAATCTAAGAAAATGAAAAGACCAGGATTCCTATAAAAGTATACAGCTCATTCCGTTAGTTCTGGCTTGCAATTACCGCTCTCATCTCAGAACTGAGTTCTCTCAGTTATGGTGATACATTTCTTAGTTTCTGAACTCTTCTTAACTTTAGGAAGTGTGCTTGAACCACTCTCTCCAGCTTGGAGATATTCTTGCTGCTCTATGTCCCATTTTTGGGTGACCGGTGGACACAGGAGTTCTAAGGAGTTTTAGTGTATTTTGCACCCTTTCCTCCTCCACTGTGTTTGTCTAGGTTTCATCATTTATCTTCCCATTCCAAGACTGATTATGACCACAACCTAATCCATTTGTCTAGAATAAGGGCCAGCAATCAATGATTGTGGGCCTCCGATTTTTTCATTCTGTCCCAGCCTCTTTGATTTTCATCCATACAAGGTCCAAATAGTTGCTGCACTGTACCTTCCTTCCAACTCTAGGCAGAAGGGGGTGAACAAAAGCCATTTGGAAAAAGGATCAAAACCGATGAAAATATAGCATCATTTTTGCACAAATCCATGGCAGAGTCTACTTCTCATTGATCAGAGTAGTACAACATGTCCACTTACAAGAGCAGCTGGAACAAACATGTAGTGTAGCTCACATCTTTGCCATATTCCCAAAAATTGAGGTCTGGTTTCTATGGAGAAAAGCAAAAAATGAGTTCAGCGTAGTCAACAAAGACTGTATTATCATTCCAAAAATATATTTTACTTGAGACGCAGATGAATTTTTAAACAAAGACCTGGAGAAATGCAGAGCTGATGGCTTAATCTAAAGAACCACTAATCTGGGATCAGTAAGAGCAATGACCTGGAATATGTGGAGACAGCAGAGAGTGCCATTTAATTAAGTGCTTTCATTAATCATTTTTAAAATTAATCCTTAGTACTTGATGATAATGTATTAAAATTAAGTGCTGATTAGGACTGACCTCATAGAATTTTCTTCAGGAAGTTAAAAAAAAAGTTATTCTTTAGGCAATGTTTTGGCCTCTATTAATGGAACTTGTTCTTAGGCAGATACCTTCATGGAGCAGCAAACATAAATAGAAGCAGGAAATGGCTGGACCCTGAGGTATGGGGTAAATGCAATGTATCCTCACTAATTTTGACTAATTGGAGATCAATGCAGGTTGATTTTGAGACTTCTGGCAATATTTAATGGCATTTTCCTGAATTCACATTTTATAAGTACACAAATTTGGTCATAAAAGCTGGTGGAGGAGAAATTTACAAAGCATTGTGAATGATTTCTATTTTGTCCATTATAAATTTCCTCTAAAATTGATATGTAAAAGTAACATAATCTTTTTTTTTTTTTTTGGTCTTTTTAGGGCTACACTGGAGGCATATGGAAGTTCCCAGCCTAGGAGTGGAATTGGAGCTGTAGCTGCCAGCCTGCCAGCCTACACCACAGCCACAGCAATAAGGGATCTGAGCTGCATCTGCGACCTACACCACAGCACATGGTAACACTGGATCCTTAACCCACTGAGCAAGGCCAGGAATTGAACCTGCATTTTCATGGATATTTGTCCGTTTTGTTACTGCCGAACCACAAAGGGAACTCCAACTTCACGTTTTCGATAACCTACTATATGGCAGTTACTGTGGTAGCCTCTTTATAGCCTTCATGTATTTCACATTCATAATAATTCCGTGAGATTTGTTTTATCTCAATTTTGCCAGTTTAAAAACAACATTATAGGGTCACCCTACTAGAATGATCAGGAATAGGATGTGAAAAAAATTCTCTGCTGCCCAAGTTCACACCTCCTCTATTATGCTACACCACCTCCTATGAGCTGATGTGTAATATTCGCCAAGGAGTCCATGACTCCACATGGTGGGAAGCACTGATTCTTTTGTCTTTATCTTCTTTCTTTCTTTTTTTTTTTTGTTAGTATTACACCAGGTGAGGATATGAAGATATATAAGAATAAGTAAGAGACAGTCTTACAAAATTCTTTTCATTTTTGTATTGATTTTTAGTATACTCAGTATATCACCTTACACATGTTTATCATTACCTTGGGAAGTATCTATTCATTTACTACCATTGACAGAAACTTTACTTGGAAAGAAACTGCAGCCTAGGCATTTTCTGAATACCACAACCTTCTAAAGAGTGGCATCCTAATTAATGAGGTTGAAAATGCTGTAAACCAAATTCTGTCCTCTGCAGTATGCAAATGATGCAGGCGAGGCATAAAGCAACATCATCCTGTCCCTTGAAAATATGTTTAAAAGAACCCCTTTGTGATTTGTTGGGGGTTCTACCCAATAAGAAAAAAGCATGTCCCCAAGTTGCACAATCATTTTGTTGAAATTCATCTGACAGTAGAAAAGTGAGTTGCTAACATTCCGTAGGCATCTTGGAGTCCTCTGTGTATCCTTTAGCAGCATTTATTTGACAATTGTTAATGTTTGTTTGTAGAAAATCCATAGAGTTGAAAATCAGGCTGGAAGTTAAGTCTCTGTAAATGTGACCTCCACTATGCCAGAATATGAGCACTAGATTTCATAGAAGTCTTATTCATATTTCTGTTCCATGTGGCATGATGCTTGGTATAATAGGAGATTCATAACCATTAAAAGGAACTGAAATTATATGTCTAATCAAGCAAAGGCACATAGCTTCAATTTCTTTATACACAGATGCTTATTTATATATCTGTTTCCATACACTCATATTTCTATCCATGTATCCACCCATCCAAGAAATATGCCAATAATATTTTTCTGATTAATTTCTTGATTTAGTAATATGAAAATGGCTTTTTCTTTGTAGCAATATCATTCATAAGCTTAATATTTAATTTTTAAATCAATAACAACCCTTTCCTGATTACTTAATGAATGTAAAGATTAGGCAGGAAATAATTACTGCTGATTTACTAAAGCATGTCACAATAAATTGAAGACTGAATTGCTAGTAATTAATTCAATTGTATATAGTTTCCCTCACTTAAGAAGCAAAGAATTATGTTCTTTGATTCCTTGCTATACTTCTAAATCCCTGATTTAGGGCAACTACATGCTTTTCAAAATAATAATTATTATTCCAGTTATACTATGAACACTGTTATATTCTTATTGTTTAAAGGGAAAAAAAGAATGGCCTTATAAGTCCTGCAGAGTGAGTGCTTCTATATTAATGACTATCTAGGATATTAGCTATTTTGTGAAGAATCATTTTTTAATTTTTATAGGGATTTGGGATGTGGTTGGATATTTTTACTGAAGTTAAAAATGTAAACCTCTCTATTCTTCCTTCACATTTGAGTTCATATGTAGTAGAACATGCATATTTTACTTAGCCAGTATCTAACATAATATTGTATATAATGTGAGAACTCAAAAGTTAATTCATCATGTATTCATGGACTAGCTATAAAGTGTCCAACTATTACCAGGGATTTAAAAGAATCCAGAGCTAAAGTTAGGGCTTCTGATGCCCAGAATCTTTCCATATCACTGGGAAAACAAGATACACTAAACAAATGAATATAATGGCTGTTTTTCTATATATTTTGTAAGATTTACATGCAGTTATAAAATTAGGCAGAGAAGTCTTTTTTTTTGGTGTTAAATTATTCCTTCTTTTAGTAAGTATTTCTTTGTTGATATTCTCTTTGCTAGTTATTTGTCAAATGGGGCATGAAAATCCTCAAAATGAGAAGAAGGAAAAAATTATATCTGATCATTTCAAGTTGGATTGCTACTGGCTATATTGGAAAATGGTCTTGCAGAGGACAAGGGCACATGACTAACTTAGTAAAGTGCCTTTACTGCACATAGTATATTGATGAATTCATGGTTGCTTAGTTTGGTTAAGACAGAAGTCATTTATGGGTTCAACAAGTATGTCCTGACTTTGTTTTGTGTTAGGCACTGCATGGTACCAAAGAATCCATGGTCAGGCACAACAGCAGCATTTTTGTTTTCATAGAGCTTACACTCTGATGTAGAGACAGTAAATAGTTCAAAACATAAGTGACAGAAAATTATGAGATGCTATGAGAGAGAATAACAGGGGGGTTACTTAGAAAATTTCTTTGAAAAGGTGATATTTAAAATAAAGCCCAAGGGAGTTCCTGCCATGGTCTACGGGTTAAGTATCCATTGACTGTAGCAGCTTGGATCGCTGCAGAGGTTCAAGTTGGATCTCTAGCTCAGCGCAGTGAGTTGAAGGATCTACTGTTGCTGCAGCTGTGGTATAGGTTGCAGCTATGACTCAGGGTCAGTCCCAGGCTGGGAACTTCCATATGCCTTGGGTATGGCCATTAAAAAAAAACAAAACAAAACAAAAAAACAAGAAAAGAAAAAGTGTTAAATATGTGAGGATGGAAGGACAGAGGAATAGCAGGTATAAAAGCCAAAAATTGAGAACTTAGTGTGTTCACAGAATTGGAATGAGTGGAAAAATTTTAGTGGCTGTGGCATTAAGTCAGACAAAGTTCGAAAAAAGGTGCAATGTGTATTTTATTGTCTTGTGAACATTTTGGGGAAGGGGGGTCTCCAAAGGGTTATCAATATGTAGCACCTTATCCCTACCTGAATCTACGAAGTGATAAATGCTGGAGTAAAGATGGAGCTAAACCATCCACTGAGTGTGGGAGCCAAATGGGCCCATGTCTGGAACACAGAAAGATGGGCTCTACTAACCTAAGAAGGACTGGACCAAGGCAGACTTCACTGAAGGGTGGGTGAGAAGAGGACCAAGCACAGAAAGAACATGCCAACTCATTCTCCCCTTGCTCACCGTCAGCTGAGTCTCACACTTTCTCAAGGATGGTGCGAATTAAGGAGCAGGGAAGGATCTGACTCATACCAAACCTGAGCCCTTCCCAGGAAAGGAACATTAACACTGGCAATGAAATGTGGCAGAAATATACAATGTGGATGTGTCTAAATCCTCTTTACGGCTTTAAGGATCCAATCAATATATGCCGTTAAAAGAGTAGAGTTGACCCTTGGACAATGCAGGTCACCAACATTCCCACAGTCAAAAATCTGAGTGTAACTTACTGTTGACCCTCCGTATCTGTGGTTCCCCCATATCCAGACAGATTGTGTGGTATTATTTACTCTTGAAAAAAATCTGCATATAAATGGACTTATGCAGTTCAAACTAGTGCTGCTCAAGGGTCAACTGAACTTCAGGGGCTCTATATCATTGTGTCAGAAAGAGAAAGATCATGAATATTATTTAGAATTAAATCATATCAAATCACCATTATCAATGCGATTTTGTATTTCATCTAGCATTTGACAGTGGGAAGAGTAAAAACGGTAAAAAAAAAAAACAATTATTATCAAATTAATCACCTCTAGCAACAGAGGCATTGACACATTGGGGGGAAAAAAAGACAACAGAAGTAATAAAAAGCAAAATATATTTTATTATTTGCTAAACAATGTTCCAGGCACTTTACAATGCGCTTAATAACCTAATGAAGTAAGAGGATTTTTTTCATCCCCACTTTGGAGATGAAGATCTCAAACATTAGAAGACTTGAGAGTTTAGTCTAAGGTCAAACAGGTAATTACTAGAAGAAGGTAGGATGTGGTTTTAACCCCTCTGCTATAGATGAATAGGGTGGACGGGGAGAATTTAAGGACTAGTTTGCATTTTCTTTATCTTATTTTTTGTTTCACTGCTTCAGGTAAAAAGAACTAGTCATAACAAGAATATTCTGTGACAGGTGAAAATGTAGTTTGCTTTATTCCTAATTGCTTAAAAACATTGTATCATAACAGTATTCACTGGGAAAACATTTATAAAAAGGTTTAAAAATGTAATGCCTACTGTTATTTTCTTCCTGGCGTTTCTGAAGGGTTAAATGTGACTCCTTAGTCAATTTGCCTGGGGCATGGTAATATGTAGACAGAAGTAAAATATCCTAATGCATATTATATTAAAATAGTCTTTTATTTTGCAATCACCTGTCAACTCATTTGCCTCTATTAATGCAGCTTTAACGATGACAGACACAGGTTGAAGTAATTAGTGTTTAAAATGTCTCTCAAAATTGTGCTTCATTTCCCCATCATCCCCTAGAGGAAGTAGATGTGTTGATGTATTTTCTTGAGAGACAGCAGGCTTCTAAGAGCTATTTAAATGGCCCACAGTTGGATGGATGTGTCTTTTTTTTTTTTTTTTTTTCAATTCACATATGCTTTCCAGCTTGTCTGGAACCTCTAAAAGACCTATCATTTAAACAACCTGCATCCAATTCATGAGTAGAAATGACTCTGGCTGCTGTGAAGAGAAGGGTGGAAGGTGGTTAAGAATGAAAGTAGAAGAAGCACTTCTTAAACTGTGTCAGTCCAGCCAAGAGATGATGGTGCCTAAGAGTGTGAGTAGAATGAAGATATATTTTCGAGATGGGAACTCTGAGGCTCATTGATAGGTGGGCCACACAAGAAAGAATTAGCAGACATCCCTACACTCAGATTTCTGATATGAAATATATGATGATGATAACGCAGTTCTTGAGTTAAGACTCGAATGGGGCCGTGGAAAATAGTTTTGGGGAATGGGATGATTTCAGTTTCAAATATGTTCATTTTAAAATCCCTGTGAAGCTTCCACGTAGAGGACCCAAAGAAAAAGTATAGGAAGAGCTGACACTACAGAGAAGACACTGTATTCTAAGTCTATTCACAAAGCTTATAGCATGAATTCATTGAACCCTTACAAGGACCATGTGTGGTCATCACAGAGACTATTGTCATTCCCATTATACATGTTGCTCACACAATGAAATGAAATCTAAGTTAAAGTGCATAGGCACAAAGAAAATAGTCAGAAAAATATATACATAGATTTCTTACTTAGAACCCTCTCTGATAATATTTTGGATGCTATTGGATGTCCCTATTGGATGCCAAAATATTAGAAAAATGTGTTTTAGAAAGTGTTTCAAACCCTGGGTACAGCTGTAGATGGTAATTAGGGAAGCAAAATAGATTAAGCTCTGAAGGACAAATGAATTGGAGATGCAGTGATTATGACAAAAGTACTGGATGCCAAATTCTATGGTCTAACAAGTTCACAATTCCACTTCACAAAATGATAATAGAGGGCAATTTAGTTAAAAGATAATGGAACAAATTAAGAATGCTCCAGTATCTTTGTATGCCTTAAGAACATACATTTTAACCTCATAAAAGTTAACCCAGGAATCTTTCTTACCCAAATTGAAGATGTCTATAACTATCACACATTTGGGATAAAGTATTGAAACAAAGCTGGTAGAAATATTTTTCTGTTTTCTCTGGAAGGCATAAGGCATTTTCTCATCTAAAAATGTACTATCTGGGAAGTTCCCCTTGTGGCTCGGCAGGTTAAGAACCCAACTAGTATCCATGAGGATGTGGGTTTGATCCCTGGCCTTGCTCATTGGGTTAAGAATCTGGTGTTGCCGTGAGCTGTGGTGTAGGTCACAGATACAGACTGGATCCCGCGTTGCAGTGGCTGCACTGTAGGCTGGCAGCTGCAGCTCCAATTTGACCCCTAACTTGGGAACTTCCATATGCTGCAGGTGTGGCCCTAAAATAAATAAAAATAAATAGAAATGAACTATCTGACAGATTTCGCTTGTGGAACAGTGGATTAAGGATTGGCATCGTCACTGCAGTGGTTTGGGTTGCTGCTGTTGTGCAGGTTTAATTCCTGGCCCAAGAATTTCCACATGCCACGGGAGTAGCCAAAAAAAAAAAAAAAAGAAGAAAAAAAAAAAGCTAGAAATGAACTGAGTTAAAAGTAAAAGCATGAACAAACTGCTCTGTAAAATGCCCTCCTCTGACTTCTTCATTAAAACACTATTTACTGAGAGCTAAGTACTGTGCTAAGATATCAAGTCAAGTACTAAGTTCACCTCTTAATAGATATTCCCATGGAAGATAAAGACTCTCAATTCTAATAGGATCTGTAAAACAGAGACATTGTTCTTTTAAGTAAAATGTTAACAGTTAGGAGTGAGGGCTTATGGTACCTTTAGTTCAAATTCCAGCCCTGCTAATTTCTAACTCTGTGACCTTGGGCAAGTTATTCTGCTTCTTTGTCCTCTGGTTTCCTCAATGGGCTGAATGGATGTAATAATAGTATTTCTTTCCAGGCTTTCAATTTAAGTGTATTAATAAGTATATAAAGTGCTCAGAAAAGGGCATGATCCCTAAGAGTCCCTCAGTAATTATTAGCTGCTATTAAATCTAAGATTTTGTGCAGGGTTCACATCCTTTCTTCTTGGGCTCTAAGCATGTTAGGAGGTTATTAGTTATCTGTTTTAGTGTCCCCAAATACTTCCTGGCAGTTAGACCACTTGGAACTGGCTGGTCTGCTCTGACCACTTAGACAGTTTATAGGGGATTCCATTGTATAATTTCAGATACAAGCCTATTAGAACCTCCTTTCTGATCTAGACAAAAGACCATTACACTTGCTGCAAACATTTTTGCAGCCCCTGCAGGGATTCTAAGAATATCTTCTCGGAGAGAAAGAAATGCTACCTTTAGCTGCCACATTCTGGTATTTGCCAAGCTTACCTCTGAAGGATCTATGCTCTAGGAAAAGACATCACATCTGTCTTGTAAGAAATAGGAGAATGAATGGGCGACAGCATTTTCCTTTAACTTACTCTTTGGAACAATACTGGAGTTGTGTCTTAAGTGATCACACTTGTTCATGCATTTGTCCAAACCACTTATTTGGTTCCATGGGAAGTCAATGCATATTTGATGGAGTGAGTGGGTTTACTATATTTGATTGTAATGAAAATTCAGAGAAGAGGCAATATGGACACATAGTGGGAGAGTGGAATAGGCATTAGTGGTTATTAGGTATTTGTTTTAGTGTCTCCAAATACATCCTGGTAGTAAGACCCCTTGGAACTGGCTGGTCTGCTCTGATCACTTAGACAACTTGTAGGATTCCATTGTATAATTTCAGATACAAGCCTGATAGGGAGATTTTTTTTTTTTTTTAGCTATGATTGAATTTTCACTTCCTGTATCTATCCCCATTTTTGCTTTAATATTTCTTCCACTCTTTCTTTGTGTCCCATCCCTTCTCTAACCCTCCAATGACCCCGTACTGATTGGGTTTATTTATCCATAAATGTAATTTTAATTCTTTTGAGGAAAGAAAAACCATAGGCATTTAGTTACTATTTTTCCCATTAGGGCTGTCTTTGTAGTCTCTACATTCTCCATGGAAACATACACTTGGATTGAAGTGGTTATATTTTATTGTGAGGATATCAATAATCTGATGATGTCTTTTCTAAAATATCTGCCCTTTTCCTCTGTGAGCCATGTAGAAAAACATTAGCCTTGTAGTGATCCAATTGCCTTGAGTTAGTAACAACATGCTTTTCTCTGCTGAATTGAAAATGTTTTTACCTTGGGAAATATAACTGAAGACATCATGTCACTGTCATTTTTGAAGGCATAATGCCACTTAGGGATGATATCAGCACATGCAAATCACGCAAATGGCTTGTTTCTAAGGTTGTAGCAAGGGAATAGCAATCTCTCTAAATGGTCAAGGTGCGTCTTACAGTTAAGATTTCTCTGGTTTCTTAAGTCTGACAATCTCACATTAGAAATATTGGGTGACAACACAAGGCTAATCTCTTCACTTTTCTCAGGGACTTTATTCTGTGATTTATGAAGCACCTTTGCTGGGAGGACTTATGTCTGTTTCATGAAAGGAAACCACATTTAGATCTGCACAATTGTGAACCTGTTCTCTTGGCTATGAAGTGCCACATTTACATCTCTGTTAAACTTATTAGTAAACGGAATTCTCCTAAATCTATCTTCTACCTTCAAATCTCGCAGACAGACCTGGCAGAATAGACGGAAATTTTTCTGTACCATTGTTCAAGCCAAAGATTTTGCTTCTGTCTACTCCTTTCCTTGATATCTAAGTGAGATCTAACAAAAAAACAGCCAAGTGGCAACGTTGAATTAGCAGTTAATGATTAAGATGGTAAGAAAAATGTATTGAGCCTTTAATTCATGTCACGTAAAGGCTAAATGATTTGCCTGTGCTGTGCTATGCAATTCTCACAACAAACCTATGGGATAAATACTTTTGGTGGATGAAGAAATGTGCTTACATTTGTTTAATAAATTGAAAAAAATCCTATGGATATTAAGAGAAATACCTAAGATTCAAACTATTGTTTTTCTGTGTCCACTATGGTAGTCATAAAGGATTCTTAAGTGTATTGTATGGAACCTTCGATATTTTTTCATTTAAAATAGGTCTATGCTTTACTTAAGTTTGAAGAAGATGCTTTATACTGTACTACTTATAAAACAGAATTGCAGCTCTGATCTTTCACTTGCTTACTATGTGGTATTGGATAGCATATAAGCTCTCTGGACCTCACTTCCTCATCTGAAAGCGTTAAAGCCTGAGTGTCTCTTTGTAAAATGAATGACTCTTTAAAAAATAACCTTATTAATTGGTTCGCATATTTATACAATGTATTTCATTAGTATGAGTATGGTTCCTTTGGTAATTATAAAGTAAACTACAGAATTGTATTCATAATGATGTCTTCAAGGGATCATCATTTATCTTATCACACAATTTAAGTAGAACATACCTGCTATAATGAGAAAAACACCCAATTTAAAAATCCCTCCATGGAGTTCCTGTCACGGCTCAGTGGTTAACAATTCCGTCTAGGAACCATGAGGTTGCAGGTTCGATCCCTGGCCTCGCTCAGTGGGTTAAGGATCCAGTGTTGCCGTGAGCTGGGGTATAGGTCACAGACACAGCTCGGATCCCATGTTGCTGTGGCTGTGGTGTAGGCCAGCAGCTGTAGTTCCAATTAGACCCCTAGCCTGGGAATGCCTATATGCCATGGGTGCAGCCCTAGAAAAAAGGCAAAAAGAGGAAAACAACAACAACAACAAAAAAACCCTCTATATATCTGAACATATAGGCATTCCAAGGAAAATTAATTCCTCTTTGTTTCATACATATATGCTGTTTTGTGGCACTTATCCATCCATTGCCAGCTCCTTAGATATCACAAAGGCCAGCTGTTGATAAGGCAAAGATGAGTTTGTTGTGTGTAGAGGTATGAGAGAACTGCATCCTGGGGATGGTTGGAACAGTGTCTCTGAAGAGGGAAAAGGCTGGATTTTTCTGAGAATTTTAAGTTTGATTTAAATAGGTCTTTCAGAGTTCCAACTGCAGTGGCTCAGGTCACTGCAGAGATGCATGCTCCATCCTGGCCTGCCACAGTGGATTAAAGGATCCAGCGTTGCCACAGCTGCTGTGCCTTGGATTCAGTCCCTGGCTTGGGACCTTCCACATGCTATGGGTGTGGCCTGGAAACAAATAAACAGACAAATAAATAAAGCAGGTCTTTCAAGAAGTGACCTTGATTAGAATTGGGTAAGGAACACTGAAGATTTTCCAGGAGTTCCCATTGTGGCTCGGTGGATTAAGAATCCAGTGTTGGAGTTCCCATCGTGGCTCAGTGGTTAACGAATCCGACTAAGAACCATGAGGTTGCGGGTTCAATCCCTGGCCTTGCTCAGTGGGTTAAAGATCTGGTGTTGCCCTGAGCTGTGGTGTAGGCTGCAGACGCAGCTCGGATCCCGTGTTGCTGTGGCTCTGGTGTAGGCCGGTGGCTACAGCTCCAATTCGACCCCTAGCCTGGGAACATCCCATATGCCACAGGAGCGGCCCAAGAAATAGTAAAAAGACAAAAAAAAAAAAAAAAGAATCTAGTGTTGTCTCTGTGAGGTTAAGGGGTCAATCTCTGGCCTCGCTCAGTGGGTTAAGGATCCAGTATTGCCACAAGCTGCGGCATAGGTCGCAGATGTGGCTTGGGTGGGTTTTGCTGTGGCGCAGGCCTGTAGCTACAGTTCTAATTCAACCCCTAGCCCAGGAACTTCCATATGCCACAGGTGTGGCTGTAAAAATGAAAATAAAAATAAAAAATGTCCATGATTGATGGATACAGCAAGGCAAGATTTTAAGGTAAGGATATGTATAGTCCCAGGGTATAAACTGTTAATAGATGCTTCCCCGGGAAGAGCTGATGGGTTTTTCTGGAAATTCCTATAATGAACTATCAAGCTATTTGCCTGGACAAGAGTCTCCTTGAATGGTAAAAGTATAATAATGAAGAGGACAGAATAGTAAGTTACATTAATGTAGATAGTGTGTTGAGAGTAGGAAGAAAATAATTTTCTGCCCTCAGTGCTCAGTCTGCATGTGGAGGTATGGTTTTGGTCTCATTTTGCATAGAGACATGATTATTTAATTACATGCTCATCTCTACTGCTAATGGCTGAACTCTTCCACAGCAGGGCTGCCCTCCTAGTCATTTGTGTTTCTCCACCTGGAACAGGGTAGTGCCATGGTAGTGGAGGCAGGAAGGTGATGGCAGAGTGGAAAAAAATTGTAATACTACCATGGCTTTTATCCACTGCTCACCTCCCACTTGCCAGATGAACTACTACACATTTCCTGGTGAGTTCTCACCTCTACTCTTTGTAACAACCAGATGGGATTGTTTCTATTGTCATCTCACTGATCATAGGAGAGATTGGTTCACCGTTTAATAAAAGGTTGTTACAATTCATTGGACATTCTTTCAATAGATCTCTATCATATGTCAGCCTACTGTGTTTACCTTTACTCATTCCAACACAAATATTAACCTTTCTAGCAAATTTTGCCAACTGAAAGTTAAGAAGGAATTTAAGCCCTCAGTGAAGTCACTGGGTGTGTTACAGTAAACACAAGAAACTCATTAATCAATAGTTTCTTTTGATGGTAAAAGCGTTCGAAGCACAGAAAATTTGATTGACATTTCTCATTAATATTCCAGCTGAGAGCAATTCTATGGTTTTAGTCTCCCCAAATTCTTGAATGAAATTCTCCCTGCAACTAGTGGCTTTTCCCAATTTTTAAGTCTCTGCTGCCACACTGTGGGGAAACACAGAATAATACATTGACTTAGATATTTTTTGTCAGTCCTCTTCACCCCCCAGGGGCAATTTTCTTTACACCACCTTAAACTCAATAATAAAAATAGCTTTCAGACAAAAGATGATGTTCAGTGATGTTACTACAGAGTGAGGAAGTAACAATAGTATTATTAATAGGGTTGCTTTATTGACTACTTGGGTAATGAGCTCAGTTCAAAATATAATCACTTTGAGAGGCAGCCTGTGAAACTAAGTCCTTAGTATTCGGTTCTGATTATATTAATGATAGAGACTTGCTTCTTCCTATCCTTGCAATTTGATTTTTCTCCTACCAGCCTTTTTTTTTCCCCTTTCCTCCTTCCACTAAGATTTATTGAGTATCTACCACTTTGTTTGAAACATTATGCTGAATGTTATTAATACAAAATCAAATTATGTATTGTCTCAAAAATCTTGAGACATTCTGTAGTGATAAAGCTATATAAAATGAAAATTAGAATATAAAGCAGGATTGAGAGAGTTATACACAAGATATGGGGCTATTAAAAAAAAAAAAAAAAAAGCAGCTTCCAAAGCCACAGTGTGAATTATTTGCAGCAAAATTCTGACACTTTCTCTTCTGAAAGTCAGAAATCACATCTTCCAGTAACTGTGGCGGTTACTGTCTGTGGAGGCCACGAGCTCCTGTTAATTTATACTGTGAGTGATTGTTTGCCATCTTTAGTGGAAGGCAACTGTAATGGATAGGGATTAAGGCAAGTTACTATCAAGTAGAGCCTTTGTCTGTAACTTAATCAGTGTCATTTCGAAATAATTGAAAGAGCTTTAGATAAAAAGGTAGAGATCTTTTCAACCTGCTTTAGAAATGTTTCTTTTTGTATACATATAACCTTGGTATTTATCTAGTTTCAAGCCTCTCTAGGAAGCAACACCTAAGAAAAAGGGCATTCACCAGGGTTCAAAACAGAATGTAAATAAATAAAATCTTACCTCAAATAACAAAAAAACATGGCCTTGCAATATTCACCCTTAATTCTTCCTTTAGGTCATAAAAGTGGTAGTTGTTTCCTAAAAATGACTTTATTTTTTGTTTCTTTAATATACTATTTCCTAGTTTCCAGTGCCTAGAAATACCTGTATCTGTTTTAAAGCTCATCAGACCTGGAAAACAAGATTATAATGTCCGTTAGGGAGATTGAAGGAAGGAATAGCACGAATTAATATTTGTTGAGTGGATATTATGCACAGGCATGTGACAATTTATATCCACCAGCATATTTAATCACTCGAAAAAGGAAGGAGGGTTGACGTGTTAGTTTTATGTCAGAGATGAGGAAACAGGTTTAGAAAGTATAAGCAACTTGCTCCAGGTCTCAGAAACAGTAAATGACAACCTGGATAAAATCAGGCCTGTGATGTTCTTTCTACTCCACTATCAAAACCAAAAGGAAGCATTTAAAAATCTCCATCAAGTGGAAATGTGCATCATCAAAACCTGCCTGAGTTTATTTTTTAAGAGGAATATGGTTATCAATGATACCAGGAGCCTAAGTACAAAGGCCTTGTTTTTATCCATATGAAAATGTATTTGCTTATCTTTGACATGCACAATATTTTATTAAGTACATTTTAAATTAAGCCCTCTTCATGGAAATGAAAGAAAACTCTAAGTTAATTTAAAAGTCAGGAATCCAAGGAGTTCTTTTGAAGTCCGGATTCTTAGAGTCAAAATTCATTAACATCCACTGAATGGGAAAAATAAGTCAAATAATTTAAGGCTGAATCTTTCCATGACGTGAGATAGACAGTTGCTGTTCTTAAATAACATGTGAAATGTACAGTCCAGTGGCAATGGAAAACAAACAAAAAGCAGAAGGCAGAGGAGAATCTAGTTTAGCAGCTTGATTTGGGCTCAAGGACAAAAATCCAGCCAGCTCAGATAAAAGGGTAGGAATGTGCTGTAAGAAAAGAACAGCTTGATGTGAGGGTGAGGCTGGAGGAGTGAGTGCTCCTGGATAGGACCTCAACTTTCCTTACCTGTTGTGGGGATGCAAATAGTACTTGGCCGTAACATCACTGGGAGCACTGAACAAAGTTAAGTATGTAAAACTCTCAATCCACCCCGTGCCCTTAACACACAGTACCTACTTGATAAATATTAATCTTTAGTCTCATCTCTACGTACAATGCCATCAAGTAAGCATGGTGCGAGTTACGGTATTTTTCATGCCAAGTCTATATCATCATGGGTATGTGACCTTTGACAATAACTTAATCTTTCTAGGGTTCAATTTCCATACCTGTGAAAGAGGAATATTAATGATACAGTGCAGAGCTATTCTGAGGTCAAATGAAAGTGTTTGTGTCAGGCCTTTATAAATGCTGGTAATCATTATCTTCCTGTTCCTTTCTGGCTTTCACAGAGGTCTCGTCTTAAAATTCATTAACAAGTCAGATTCATGTTAATAATAATCTTAAGAACATCACAATAATATAAAATGCACTTACTAGCCGGGCATTACTTTTCTATCTCTCCTGAATGAATACTGAGCTATGAGGGTAAAAACTCTGACACTAGCCTGGTACCAACTCAGGCTTGGAGGGGAGGACATAGAGAGAGATTCATATTGATGGGGTAGAAGGGAAAACAAATGTTAGGGAGCAGAAAGAGGGAAGGTGTATCTATTAGGGATGTATTTGACTACAAATAAAACAGCATTCAACTAACAGTGACTTAAATTCATGAGCTAATATTTTCTCATCTAACAGGTTTTGAGGGAGGTGGTTTCCTAGTCTTGGATCAGGTCACAGCAATGCTTTCTGAGACCTGGGCTCTCTGCTCCTCTGCTCAGGTTTCATCCCCATGGTTGTGGCCTCATAGCAGAAGATGGCTGCACCAATTCCATATTCAAGGGAAGAAGGAAGGGAAAAGAATGGCACCAGCTTTATGTGTCCCTTATGAAGAGAGAAGAAACTTTCTGGAATCTCCTGGCAAACTTTCCTTTGTATGTCAAAGGCCAGAGCATATCAGATGGCTACTCTTTGCTACAAACAACACTGGGAAAATGGTAATGAGGCATGTACTTACTCCTAGCAAAATCTGAGTTACATTAACAAGGCAAAGGGGTAAATATGGGTAGGGAGCTAGCAGTATCTGCCACAGTGTAATTCTCAGAGCTGGTAGAGAAGGGACTGTTCCTAATTAGAGGTATAGAAGCTCTATAGTATAGGAAGCATGCTGGCATTTCCAGTGAGCTTGGAAACATAAGTCACTTATGCATCTAGTTTGGGCTAAGAGACAAGGAAACTGATGGGATAGCTGGAGTCTGAGAGAGTTTTGAATAAGTTAAAGGGATGGAGTAAGAAATTTGCTTTAAGTAACAGCCTTGCAAACCATTTCTGTTGTAACTGTTGGACAAATAATACATGTGTTTTTTTCAAGTGCCAACATCCTAAAGTGAAAGTATCCCATTGTTCCTAATCCAAGTTGGCTTGAGGTTCCCCCCCCCCCCCCACCGAAATAAATACCATCTATCTACTCTCCAGGACAAAGTTCATAGTGTTCAGCTACTATGTTAAATGCTGTCTAAGACTGTAACTGCAAAAGAAATTTGGTTAAAGAAAGTGCAGTACCAAACGAGTGATTTAAACACCCTAAGTGTATAGGAATAAAAAGAGATCCCATTAGATGTAATCTATCTGGTGAAATTAAATATATTACAGAAACTATTTCCTCAAAATTTTTTAAAATCTCATAAACTTTCACATAAAATGGGCCTGGCAAACGTCAGTAAAGGTTTGAAGAGAACTGGGATTTGCCTGATTTTTAGCACTGTTGATTTCTTACAAAAAGATGATGCTTGTTATCCCATTAGTTCATTATAGCTATCTTTGTCGAATTTGGAATCAGCATAACAATGAAACACTGTCCTGTAAGACTAAACACCCTTACTTTATTCAAAAACAGTATTTGGCTCCAGCACCACCCAGTGACAAATCTAGAAATTGCATGTTATTGAGTCAAATGGCATCTTAGACATTTTTGTAATATACAGACCCTGTGCTTGAAACGTGGCTAGTTCTAATTGAAATTCGCTGTAAGTATAAATACCCATTGGATGCCACCAATAATTTTTATATAGATTGCATGTTAAAATAATAGATATATCTGGTAAAATATATAGCCCACTTGTATAATTTTTTATTTTTAAGTTTTTTAAAGTTATAGTTGATTTACAAAGTTGTGATAATTTCTGCCATACAACAAAGTGATTCAGTTATTCATATTTTTTATGATTAGAAATTTAAAAATTATACTCATAGTTTGCATTATATTTCTGAGACAGTGCTTAGAGAATTGCGTAGTTTTGCCCAGATAGGTCATTTGGCAAAAGTATGGAGATAAACCAGCTGAATTTATTCAAATGAACATGTAGGATCGTGAATAGAGGACATGGAAATAAATATAACCAGCTTTCCTTTGTATGTATAATTCTGATCACAGAGAATTAATCATGCTATTAGATTTAATTACTCTTAAAAGGCCTGAATTGAGAATTCACTGGGTAGGGGGCATTGTTTTAAAACACTGCATGTATTTACTCACTGAATCCCCATGGAAATTCTATGAGGCAGTTATCAATATTTTCTTAGACATTAGAATAAGGCCTGAGAGCTGAATGCCTTGGCCAAGTTACATGCCCTTGCAGTAGCAGAGTCAGGATTTGAGGATGGTCTGTCTGGCTTTGAAGTCAAATTTCTGACTGCTCTGCTGTCCTCCTGCTCAAGAAAAAAACATGGATGAAAAATAAAAACCACACTTGGCCATAGAAAAACTGCTTTTTTTTTTTTTTTTTTCCCTTTGTCTTTTTATGGCTGTACCTACAGCATATGGAAGTTCCGAGGCCAGGGGTTGAATTGGAGTTGTACTGCCTACACCACAGCCACAGTCACGCCAGATCTGAGCTTTTGTCTGTGACCTACACCACAGCTCATGGCAACGCCAGATCCTTAACCCACTCAGAGAGGCCTGGGATCCAACCCGTGTCCTCATGGTTACTAATCGGGTTCGTTACTGCTGAGCCACAATGGAAACTCTGGGCAACTGCTTTAAACACATGTTTATCCCAAGGTTAGAAAGCGGTTACAGCTTGTTTGCAAATTTTAAGTTATTGGGTTCTTACTAATAAAATTAAATTAGGTTTAGTTAGGAATGTAGTAATTTTATTTTATTTTTTTATGTATTTATTTATCTTTTTGCCTTCTCTAGGGCCGCTCCCAAGGCATATGGAGGTTCCCAGGCTAGGGGTCTAACCGGAGCTACAGCTGCCGGCCTATATCACAGCCACAGCAAAGCAGGATCTGATCCACGTCTGCAACCTACACCACAGCTCACGGTAACACTGGATCCTTAACACACTGAGAGAGGCCAGGGATCGAACCACAACCTCACGGTCCCTAGTCGGATACGTTAACCACTGAGCCATGACAGGAACTCCAGGAATGTAGTAATTTTAAATACAACTGTTTCAAGCAGTTTATGGATTATTTAGCATCCAGTGCATTTGGGAGACAGCATGAGGATCCTAAAATGAATAAGACCCATGATTTTCCTTCCAGGTGCTCAAACTTGGGAGCAATTGGATCCATGAACAATAACACAGATGAGGTAGGCAGAAGGAAGTTCCCCAAGGGAGATGGCATTTAAGCAGAATTTGGAAGAAAACCAGAATTTGTGTGGTCAAAAAGAAAGGGAAGCCAGAGGTCTCATGCAGAGGGGACAGTTTGGGCAAAATTACATAATCACAAAACAACATGCCATATGCAAAAACTAGAAACAGTTCAATATTACTTGAGTTTACAGTTGTGGGAGAGGGAAGGGTGTTCGTCTATTGCGCCAGTCACAAAGATATTTCCACTTCACCCGAGACTGAATTCACAAATGTGCCAGACTGCCCACCTGAGTAGGAGAAAATGACTTTGTAGGGGAGATGATAAATTCTGAGTCTGGTTTGATCTAATTTTTTCCCCTTTAATATTGCAATTTTATGTGATGAGATGAATGCCCTGGAGCGGGAAAGTCTATGAAACTACAGTCACAGAAGTCATTCAAGAACATGTCTTTCTAAACTTTGAATAGGCTCCAGACCTTGAGAGGATCAAGTGAACTCATGTATATGATGCTGCTTTGAAAACAACCCAGTGTGGCCTTCGGTGTAGGTTTTGTGATAATTGTCACCTGCCAGTTGAATCAATCAGGCCATTTAAAGATCAAGGGTACCATTATTTTTAAAATAAAATTTTCAGATGCCTATTTTTTCTTTTTTAAATTTTATTTTTGTTATATGTAATTTACAGTGTTGTGTCAATTTCTGCTGTACAGCATGATGACCCAGTCACACAGATATACATTCTTTTGCTCATACTATCTTCCATCTTGTTCCATCTCAAGAGATTGGATATAGTTCCCTGTGCTGTATAGCAGTACCTCATTGCCCATTCATTCTAAATGTAATAGTTTGCATCTCATCTACCATCCCCAAACTCTTCATCCATCTCACTTCCTCCTCCCTCCCGCTTGGAACCACAAGTCTGTTCTCTATGTCTGTGAGTCTGTTTCTATTTGGTAGGTAGGTTCATTGGTGCCATATTTTAGATTCCACATATAAGTGATATCATTGGATATGTCTTTTTTTTCTGACTTAGTTTGAGAAACTCTAGTTGCATCCATGTAGCTGCAAATAGTATCTTCTTTTTTATGACTGAGTAGTATTCCATTGTATATACATAACACACCTTCTTTTTTTTTTTTGTCTTTTTGTTGTTGTTGTTGCTATTTCTTGGGCCGCTCCTGTGGCATATGGAGGTTCCCAGGCTAGGGGTTGGATCGGAGCTGTAGCCACCGGCCTATGCCAGAGCCACAGCAATGCGGGATCCAAGCCGTGTCTGCAACCTACACCACAGCTCACGGCAACGCCGGATCCTTAACCCACTGAGCAAGGGCAGGGACCGAACCCGCAACCTCATGGTTCCTAGTCGGATTTGTTTACCACTGCGCCACGACGGGAACTCCATAACACACCTTCTTAATCCATTCATCTGTTGATGGACAATTAGGTTGTTTCCATGTCTTAGCTGTTGTGAACAGTGCTGCTATGAACATAGGGGTGCATGTATCTTGTTGAACTGTAGATTTGTTTGGATATATGCCAAGGAGTGAGATTGCTGGACCATATGGTAATTCTATAGTTTTATGAGGAATCTCCATACTGTTTTCCATAGTGGTTGTACCAACTTACACTCCTACCAACAGTGAAGAGGGTTCTCTTTTCTCCACACCCTCTCCAGCATTTTTTATTTGTGGTTATTAATGGTGGCCATTCTGATTGGAGTGAGGTGGTACCTCACTGTAGTTTTGATTTGCATTTCTCTAATAATTAGTGATTTTGAGCATTTTTTCCTGTGCCTACTGTCCCTCTGTATGGATTCTTTGAAGAAGTGTCTATTTAGGTCTTCTGTCCTTTTTTTTTTTTTTTGTATAGAAACACTTTTATTTTTATATATATATATATTTTTTATTTTCCCACTGTACAGCAAGGGGGTCAGGTTATCCTTACATGTATACATTACAATTACATTTTTTCCCCCACCTGTCCATTTTTTGATTGGGTTGTTTTGTTGTTGTTGTTGAATTTGTATGAGTTATTTGTATATCTTGGAGATTAGGCCCTTGTCAGTTGCATTGTTTGCAAAGATTTTCTCCCATTCTATGGGTTGTCTTTTTGCTGTTTAATGGTGTGCAAAACCTTTTGAGTTTAATTAGGTCCCATTGGTTTGTGTTATTATTATTCTAGGAGGTGGATCAAACAAGATGTTGCTGTGATGATACCTTTTTTATGAGTTGTTACTCTAGTGGATAATTTTTAAAAGTTTTGTTGACTACATCGTGACAACAGTGATAGATTTTCTTTGAGGATTTTTGAGGTCACAACAAATGAGTACATTGATTTTGACTAAAATGCAAAGCAAATTTGGTAAAATGGTCAAAATGTGTATATATGTATGCAGACAGACTAATTAAAAAATAATCAGTTTAGTCTTTTTCATAACATTTTGAATTAAAATTAAATTTTTTTTTGTGCCTGCAGCATTGTAGGAGATTTGGGCCAGGATTAAACCCATGCCACAGCAGCAACCCAAGCTGCTGCAGTGACAGTGCCTTAACCCCCTATGCCACAAGAGAACTTGTTTATGACATTTTTAAAAGGACCTTAATAAGTATTACTGATAATAGGCAATGTGGGCCTCAACTATCATTTTTATCTCAACTTGAGGAACTAGAGAGACTCAGCAAACTGAATGATATGTAAATTTGCTTCCCTAAAGAATGGCCCCTCCTATAGACCAGCCTCAGAGACAGGTCTCCAATTCCGCATTCCCAGCAGCAGTTGTATATATGATGATGGGTAGACTGACTCACCCCAGTGATGTTTAAAATGCAGATCTTTGAGCCCTATAGAACCAGATAATGAGAGTCTGTGGGGGTAGGGCATGGGAATTAGTATTTTTAACAAATGTCCTAGATAATTTTGATGCTAAGGTTTGAGACTCAGGATCAGATTGTGGTTTATAGATAGTCTGTGTAATTGAGTACAAGTCACCTGTTCCTTGGGGATCCTAACTACTTTTCCAGAAATTGAGACCTGAAAGCTATTGCTAATAGAGCTTCTTCCTTAGCAAACACTGAGACACTGCTCTCATGAAGCCTAGCTTGACCAATGCTGTTCATTCAGTCTTATTTTATCTCACCTCAGCATTCTAGGAAATTAAAACTAAACCATCTTCCTGCTGACTTGATCCACTGTAATCCTGGAAAAAACTTTCTAGCAGTCATTTTCCTGCCATAAAAGAAAAAAAATGGACTAAGAAAGTAGATCTTAAAAGTTTTCCTCTCAAGAAAAAAAATTATAACTGCATGTAGCAGCAGATAGTAACTAGACATATTTGGGTGATTCATTTGTAATGTTAAGTATACAGAGTCATGCTGTATACCTGAAACTACTATAAGGTTATATGCTAATTATGTATCAATAAAAAAGGAAAAATAAAATCTTTCCACTCTTTCATGGAGAAATTCCATAGTATATTTCTGAAAATAATATGTATGTATGTATAGACATATATATGTGATTTCAATATATGATTTGAAATGAATAGTTCATCTAAGTTTCCAGTTTGACCAATAACTAGAAGGATCCGTTCTGTATTCCTGATACTTTTGGTGTAAAGTATAACAATGTTTCTTATAACAATGGTATGTAATTCATGATTTCTTAGAATGGGTAAAGTATGTGACTGCAGGTTTGTATTATCTACCTCAAGGAACTATAGGTCATAGCAGGTGTTGCTTTGCTTTGAATGCCTCCATCTGTCTTTGCTCTACCCTCCAAGACTGCAGTATACACAGAGAAATGAATATTTAGGAGAATGTGGTTAAAATACTATTAGAGGCAAGAAAATATAGGACAAGACTACTTTTTTAAAAATTTTTATATTTCCCCAGTACTTTTTCTACTGTATAGCATGGTGACCCAGTTATACATACATGTACACATTGTATTTTCTCACGTTATCATGCTCCATCATCAGTGACTAGACATAGTTCCCAGTGCCACACAGCAGGATCTCATTGATAATCCATTCCAAAGGCAATAGTTTGCATCATCCCACTCCACCCCCGTCCCCCTTGGCAACAACAAGTCTCTTCTCCAAGTCCATGATTTTCTTTTCTGTGGAAAGGTTCATTAGATTCCAGATATAAGTGATATATGGTATTTATCTTTCTCTTTCTGACTGGCTTCACTCAGTATGAGAGTCTCTAGTTCCATCCATGCTGCTGCAAATGTCATTATTTTGTTCTTTTTTATGGCTGAGTAGTATTCCATTGTGTATATATACCACATCTTCCTAATCCAATTATCTGTTGGTGGACATTTGGGTTATTTCCATGTGTTGGCTATTGAGAATAGTGCTGCAATGAACATGCAGGTGCATGTGTCTTTTTCAAGGAAAGTTTTGTCTGGATATATGCCTAAGGGTGGGCTTGCTGGGTCATATGGTAGTTCTATGTATAGATTTCTAAGGTACCTCCCTCCATACTGTTCTACATAGTGGTTGCACCAGCTTACATTTCCACCAACAGTGCAGGAGGGTTCCCTTTTCTCTACACCCCCTCCAGCATTTGTTAATTTGTGGACTTGTTAACGATGGCCATTCTGACTTGTGTGAGGTGGTATCTCATGGTAGTTTTCATTTGCATTTTCTAATAATCAGTGATATTGAGCATTTTTTCATGTGCTTGTTGGCCAAAGACTACTTCTTGAGTAAAATGTTGGATGAAACATTACAGCTCAGTTTATATTTTGCCTTAGTTTTCATCCCCCTCAAATATTCTATGAAGAAATGAAATATAAAAGTAGCATAATTTTTAAGATGTTGTAATAAACCCAAGTTAAGGAAGTGGATTGGAATTTTATAACATTAATTCTCTGTTCTCCAGACCACATTAATTTCATGCTTGCATAATGAGACAACTGGATATGTGATTATAAAACCACTTTCAATAATAAGGGAAGTGTATTTATCTAGAAGAACTGGTAAGTATAGATACTACAAACTATGGTTATGCATTTATTAGAAAAATATAATGTATTAGCAACTATGTGATTTTACATGGAGACCTGAAGATCTGCTTAGGATAAGCTAAGGCCTACATTATGGGCAAAGTGTGATGGTATGTACATTTTAGTTCAAATTATGCCACCTTTCAAGGCTTTTTCAAAATAAGAAAATTTGGAGTTCCTGTTGTGGCTCAGTGGTTAATGAATCCTACTAGGAACCATGAGGTTGTGGGCTCAATCCCTGGCCTTGCTCAGTGGGTTAAGGATCCGGCATTGCCGTGAGCTGTGGTGTAGGTCAGACGTGGCTTGGATCCCAAGTTGCTGTGGCTGTGGTATAGGCTGGCAGCTGTAGCTCCGATTAGACCCCTAGCCTGGGAACCTCCATGTGCCGTGGGAGCGGCTCTGGAAAAGGCAAAAAGACAAAATAATAATAATTCCCTCATTAAGGATGAAACATTTCTGATTTCATAATTTATTCCTGAAGGAGACAGCATTGATCAAAGGAAGTAATGAAATTCCAGATAAAGAGAGAAACTTTAGGCAAAGTTTTAGAAGAAAGAAAGTGTATCATGGATTTAGGGAACACTGAAGAGACAACTGCGGATAAATCAGATCTGTATAAAAAAAAAAAAAGTAAAATTCCCTTATCACTCAAAAACTGAGATTCTGGTGTTTATATGTTCTTGGGTAAAAGCTGATAATGACAAATGATAATTTCTCATTTATGATTAACTGTTCAGTTTCAATTCATTTAGGTAAGATCTAACCTATTTTAGGTCTGGTGATTAATCCTTTCATAAAAAGAGAAATCTCCCCTCACTCTAATTTTCTCATTCTACACCAGGCTGTTAATTAGGGAAAAATGCTAATTTCCACTTTCCTATTTCCAATTTGTACATGTATCAGACCTTGAAATAGAGATGAATGTGCCTGCCCTGTTTCCAGCTTCATTTTGATAATAAAGGGATTTGGGCTATGACAGTGTTATAATTTTCATCAAGAAAATGTCTCTTTTATACTGCCTTTGTAATTTTAAACCTTAGGTTGGGGACCCAGAGAGAATTGGGTAGATACTATACTTAGAGTTATAATCTTTAGCAAGTCATCTGCTTTAGGCTATAGTGTGTGTGTGTCTGTGTCATATAAAATGCTCTCATTTATTTATCTATCATGAGAGACAGAATGAGACAGTTATTTTAAAAATTTCAGCAAGAGAAAATCTGAACCCAATATAAAGAAAGGAAGTACACTGCAAATACTGGGGCAGCACTAATAGCAATATTTTGGCTTATTTAATTTAGATGTTCAGAGACAATAGGATGGAATGGTAGGGTATGTAGACTGCATCTTCCAGAAGAGCACATTTCTGCATTTCCAAAATGTGACTTTGAAGATCAGAGCACTTAATTGCAGCAGAGGTGATGATCACTGCCATCCAGGACTAGGAGGATGGCTGAAGACCTCTCTGCTCATTTCGCCAGACTGTTTTTGTTTCCTTCCAAATGGGAAACTGGGGAAGGTTTAACATGTACAGCTTATAGGGAAGACTGAAACATGAATGAGAAGACTGTGGATGTGCTGGTGACTGTTTTCATTCAAATAAAACCAAGGTACGTGTATAGAATTCCTTTCCAACTGTGATTTCTGTGACTTATTTCTTACATGTGCAACGTCATGAAAAGTTATATGTTTATAGATTCTTAAAACTGTGATTTACTCAAGTTAGGGCAAGGGGACTTTGAGGGAGTGTGCTAGGGTAAGACGGGTCTAGTCATAAATTCCATAGTGTTACATATGGATACTGATTTAAGGCAGCTGTCAAACTAAGTATTTTTTATACTAAAATATTGTCACTAACTCAGGCATAACTCCATGATTACCTATAGAATCCTAACATTAAGAGGGACCGCGAGGTTGTGTGGTAAGAATATAAAGAATCCCCAAATACTCTGAATTATAAGAAAGTCAGAAGATTGAGATTAAGGGGTGTTGCCTAAATTTTATGCTGTTATTCTTGTGCTTGCGCTATAAAGACTTTTTGTGTAGTTCTCTTGTGGCATAGCAGGTTAAGGATTTGATGTTATCACTGCAGCAGCTCAGGCCACTGCTGTGGTGAAGGTTCAGTCCCTGACCCAGGAACTACCACATGCTGCAGGCGCAGCCAAGGGAAAAAGAAAAAAAAAAGACTACTTGAATCTATACCGACAAAGCTGTGAAAACAGGCATTAAAAAGATGAAGCTAAGAAAAATGAGAATCACCGTGCGCATTGAAAATGGGGAAAAAGATGCAACTAGTGTCATCGTCACTTAGGAGTCATATAATTTTCACTTCTGCACAGTCAACAGTTTTAATCTGGGTTCCATGAATTTAATGAGCTTTAATCCGACAAGGTCTCAAATGAAATTTAAGCCCGAGTAATGACCACATGCATTTTATATAGGATTCATAAATTTTATTGTGGAGCTTGAACTCTATATATATTCATTTCCTAGATTTCTTTTCCATACATTAAAATGGGATTTAATACTGTGATAAATTCATAAATCTCTAATAAGTTCATATCCTTTTATGTGCATGCATTTTTAACCAAAAAGTAACTATTCAATTCTATATCCATTCAATATACTATATCTAATTTAATCCTTCTGGAGCAAAGATCATTGTTAATGTTTTTTGATTGTTTTGGCTTCTGTTGACTGTTGAGCCATACTGCCTTTTATATTTTTTGAATTTTTTTTACAATTTTTTTTCTACTGTACAGCATGGTGACCCAGTTACACATAGATGTACACATTCTATTTTCTCACATTTTCATGAGCCATAAGTGACTAGACATAGTTTTCCCAGTGCTACACAGCAGGACTGCCTTTTATATTTTTAAAGTGCACACTGATACAGAGGGGTTTCATAAAAGACAAATCACATGCCAGTTAACAGCCTCTTTGCCCACTGAGTCGATCTCCTGGCTTGTGGATTCTGGCTGCTGCTTGAAAAGATGCCAGAACTCAGCTCAGATCAGCAACAGGTGCATCTCTTGATGAACCTAGGAGGACAGGCTACTGAAGAACAAGACAGATTCCTTGTTCAATGGAATTGAACTGCTCTGCCTTTGAGCTACGTCAAGGGTATTGACCTTCATGGCTCCTCTAGATGGGTGGTCCTTTTTGCAAGTAGGGTTGAATATCTTATTTAAGCCATTTAACTCTCAGCAGACTGAGGGCTGTGAGTCTGTGTCTAGACTGCACAGCAGAGGGAATTCCACAAAGGCACCCCTTCTCTGTCTAAGAGTGGCAAGGTATGTCTCTCTTTTTATTTTATTCTTTAATAACCAAGTAAGGCTCCAGGAACTTCTTTACGTTAAAGTTACTAAACATTAAATAGCCAGTCAGAAAGTAGCACCCCAGTTATTTGACTCCCCCACCAGTTCTATCACCTATGCACACCTCGAATTAAGGTGATAAAAAATTAAGTGAAATTTGTCAGGTTAGGTTCCATGATGGTATCAGAAGCTTGCATTTCCAAGAAGAACACAAAGACATGAAGCTCTTTAGACATTGAATCCTTAAATGCCTTTGGTTATTTTTATTTCCTGCATTGCATTGGTGGTAGCTCTTGTAGTTTGTTACCTACACGTTGGGGTTTATAAAGGAATCCAGTAGCACTAATTTCGTATATGAAATTGAATTTCTGATTATATCAAATACATTTTACCAAGTTGTAAATTACTGTGTTCCTGGATACTTTATTTTCCAAAATTTTAAGGTTGAAACCTGCTTTGTGAATATTCATTTGTGTGTGTATGTATGTGTGTGTGAAAGAGAAAAGAGAAGAGGAGGGTGAAAGAGGATGAGAGAAGTTAGGGGAGCAAGAAAGAGAGAGGAAGTCAAGAAACAGCCTAACATATATTACTTGAAAATAAATCAGCTTTTTAAAGTAATGGCTATAGTCATCAACTCTGAAATCAAAGCATCCATGCATACATTAAATATTCTATTTCAAATTGACTGTATAATTCTGTTTTAATAAGCTGTCTAAAAATGTAAGTTCCATCACACTGTACATATACTAGTAGAATCCCTCTGTATCCCTAAAGATATCAGTTTTTATGCCATATACAAATTATTCCCTGCTTTATATAAACTTATGTATTTGTCAAATACATATAATCCTAAGAGATTTCTATGAAGAAAAAAAAATATTAGTTTTCCCAATAATTTGCTTGGTCTTTATAGCATTTATGTTATCACATGCTTCCATTAGTTTTGAATCATTATCAATGCTTATATAGTATTTTTAAAGATTTTTAAAATTCAAGTATAGTTGACTTAAAATATGTTAGTTTCAGGTGTACAACATAGTGATGCAACACTTTTATAGATCATACTTCAAAGTTATCATAAAATATCGACTGTATTCCCTGTGCTATAAAATTTATCCTTGACTTTTAAATGATATACATGGGAGATATTTTAATAAGAAAAATCATGTATTTATTGTGGAAAATTATAGCCTTTTAAGTAAGCTAGTTCCCCATGGGAACAATAGTTCTATTGCTTAAGTAGTGAAGAAAATCAATTGCTTTTTCCTGGCTGTGAGTTTGCCAGCTAGATTTTGGTACCTCAGTTCTTTGTGAATCACAGTCAGTTTATTCTTTTGTAATTGAATGTATGGTTGTGCTTTATTGTGAGACAGTGGTATGTGATCCACTTTGCTAGCATACCCACCACCCATCTCGAGCACCTCTCATGTGCATAGCTGTTTTTTCTTGATTGGTGTCAATAGTCTGTGCCATCAATAGTCTGTGCCATCAATTTGTCGTAAGAAATCTGGAAAAAAAATTGTCCATTTGGGGGCTTTTTAATTTATACCTTGCCTCACTGCCTATCTCTTTACTAATTTTCCCCCAGAAGAAGAGGTTCAATATATCAGCATATCTCGCTACTGATCATGACCTTGCTTGGTTAGCCAGCAATCTATTCATCTGTTTATTTGGTTATTTAATTAATGTAATTATTTATCTGGTTCAGTAGAAATATAAAATAATTTAAAAAACCCAAAGTTAAAATAATAAAACAAAACCTAAAAAAGGACAAGAGAGGAGTTCCTGTTGTGGCTCAGTGGTAAAACCCCACCAGTATCCATGAGGATTGCAGGTTTGATCCCTGGCCTTGATCAGTGGGTTAAGGATCTGACGCTGCTATGAGCTGTGGGATCTGGTGTGTTGCTATGGCTGTGGTGTAGGCTGGTGGCTACAACTTTGATCCAACCTCTAGCCTGGGAACTTCCATATGCCTTGGGTGCAACCCTAAAGACAAAAGAGAGAAAATTCACAAGTGAAATAACACTAACAGAAAAAGAATGTCCAAGTAGCACAGCATATAGCCTTGAGCTGTTCTTAGGGCTGATGCACATATCCGTCTCATATATCTTTAGGCTAAAGACAATTTCATAGTTGTCAATATCCCAAAGGAAAAAATACTAGCTCATTGGCGCTAACCAAAATTTCTCATAATAGTTAATTCAAGGAATTTTTTTTCATATTACCTACATATAGAAAGCCTATATCCCTTCAACTGCAGATTTGAAAATTCTGATTCCATCAGCAAATGATAGGTGAAATTGTTCCTGTAAAAATCTCACTCTGACAGTAAACTTTTAAATTTATAACAATCGGGAGTTCCCGTCGTGGCGCAGTGGTTAACGAATCCAACTAGGAACCATGAGGTTGCGGGTTCGGTCCCTGCCCTTGCTCAGTAGGTTAAACCATCCGGCATTGCCATCCGCGTTGCTGTGGCTCTGGCGTAGGCCGGTGGCTACAGCTCCGATTCAACCCCTAGCCTGGGAACCTCCATATGCCGCGGGAGCGGCCCAAGAAATAGCAAAAAAGACTAAATAAATAAATAAATTTATAGCAATCTATAGTTTCCATCCCTCTTTTTTTATTACCAAGAGAGCTTTGAAGCCAAGGCTTCCTAAAAGATTGTGGCAATTCAAGAATCATTTGGGTAGACGCTATTTGCCCAACATTATAAGAGATGCTCAGAGTATAAAGATAGAGCTTGCCACACCCAGAGAGTTTTTACCTATTAGAAAAGAATTTCCCACCAGAGTGCTCAGATCATATGGATTAGCTGGTAGATGTGTTACCCAGATTTTGAGTCAGCCCCAAAAAGGGTCCTCCTGCTGGGTGTCCCTTGCTCCCATAAAAGAAGACTGAGTTCAGTTCGGAAGCAAAAGAAAGCTTTAGTGTTTGATCAGAGAATGGAGAGCCTTGATCCAGAGCACCAGAGTACACGCTCACCCTGACAGGCTGTGGGCAGGGCTGCTTTATGGGGCTCTGGGTTGGGGAGGAGGGAGGGGCGGGGTTCATCCCCAGGCTGGCGCCCCTGCTGCTCACAGCTCAGAGCGCAGCGCCCCGCGCAGCCTCTGCACACGGCCCGCCGCCAGCGCCATCTTGAATTGAGGTGCCGGCGCAGCGCTTTTGCCCTCGGCGCAGCCCTCCTCTGTGGTGCCCTCTGAGGTGACTGCAGACGGTACCAGTTCACGGAACCCTGGAGGTGGCCGGCCACACCTACCTCTGGAGTCAGAGATAACTGCAGTGGTTTGCCTTGGCCACCTGTAGACCATGCAAGAAGCCCCCCATCCCGCTTAGCCCACACGGGAGGTGCTGCCAGGCTGCTCCTAGTCGCAGGGTCCTGAGAAGTGACAATGATCAAGTGTGTGGGCGCTGCCTGGAGCCTCTGGCAGTGGCAGCAGCGGGGCGCAGCCGTTTGGCACTGGGAACTCTGCTCAGGTGTGAAGCCTCTTCCCACGGCACCCTATGAACCAGTGACAGTGGACTCTGGAAAAGCAAAGAAAGGAAGGAAAAGAAAGAGAAGAAAGGAAAAGAAAAAAAAAAGGTTAGACTATTTTTACTTCTTGGAAATTGTTAATGGTTGCTTTGCTAGCAACGGGTGGACAAAGGTTTTTGTTGTTACTGTTATTTGAGAATACCTTGTGTACTGGCTTACTAATTTGATAGTCATATAAAGTTCCTTTGAAAGAAATGTATGTTAAGTGACATTGTGAGTTGATTTTGAGAAAGGTATTCAATTATAGTGAAAGTTTAGGAGGGCGTGGCATCAGTTGTGAAGGTGATAGAACTCATGGCAGCGTTTGGGGCATAATCTTTCACGGAGAAGATGATAAGTGTGCAGGGCTTGTGACAGTAGAAAGGATTCACTGTAACAACGGGAGGTGTGGACTTTGGTATAGCTGGAATGAAAAGGTGGGAGTGAAAGCTGGGTGGAGTCAGGGAATTTCACAGAACGGATACGTCGAAGCCAGGACTTGATGGATGTGTTGGAGTTCATCATTTGGGCAAAGCGATACATTTGGGCTGAAAGGTAATGGTGCTAAACCATGAGGTATGCAGCTGCATCAATGAAAAAACTGTAACTAACTTGATAAGGACAGAAAACAAGAGTTAAGTGGAGAAATGACAGAGGGGTAATAACAGACACCATTTTGACTGGTGGCTGAGTGTGTGCCAAGCACGATTCTCGATGCTTTCTGTGTGCTAAATCGTTTCATCTTTCTGACAATTATGTGAAGTATGCATTTAGAGTCTGCTTCATTGTCTTACTCCAGGGGGTGATTTTCCATCAAAGTTCATTCGAATGATGCCCCCATATAATTTAATATTTCTGTTTTAAAGATGAGAAAACTTATGTACAAGTTAAACATTTTTTTCCAATATCACATGGTTGTGAGTATGAAGCCTAGATTTGAACTCAACTAGTCTACTTTAGGGAAAGGAGAGATGGTCCCTGCCTCATGGCCATTAGGGGGAGACCAGACATCATCCTCTGGGTAATGGGAACTGAAATGTTACGCTAGGGACCACAGTGATTAGGCTTGTACTTAGAAAGTCGGTTCTGGCTTAAGGTATTGAGAAGATCAACTTTGATTGAGTCGTGTTGGATCAGTGAAGAGCCGCTCAAGGTCAAACCACGACCAAGATGCTAGCACTGGTTTAGGGTGTGTTGGGTGTCTGTTCCATTGCCAGAATTGTCCCTTTTTGTCCCCCTTCAGGATTTAACACACACTCGAAATTTTTTATCTCCAGGCTGAGCTGTCCCACCAGACCCTATCACAAGGAAATAAAGTGATTGATTTACTCTTATCACAAGTCCTGGCCTCGGTCCCATGAACTTCTTCTGTTGATTCTCAGGAACATAGGGATGCCTTATCCTGCACCCAGATCTCCCTTTCCTGCTTCTCTGATAGCTGTAGTGTCTCTCCCCATCTCTAGAACTCCTTCTACAAGGGTAAACTCCCATTTGAAGTGGAATCCAAAGATATTGGATGATAGGATAGCATTAACAAAAATCTGTTCTTGTTCATTTTTATTTTAGTTTGTAACATCTTTGGGGTTTAGCTTGTAACATATGGAAACATTAATTTATCCTAGAAATATCTCTCAAAGAGTAGCCCTTGGACAACCCACCTCAAAGTTAGCTGAGCCTCATCCACAGACTTCAGGAGCAAGAATCTGAGGATATGAACTAGAAGCTGTTATTTTATTGGCTCCCCCTGTTATTTATGATATTAACAGTCAACAGACTCTACTTTGAAAAGACTAATCTAGGACCTGGTAGTATTGAAACACTATTTTGACTGAAATGTTAACTCCCTTTCTTTTAATTCTGCCAACTCTATAGAGCTTACACTTTCTCTTGTGGAAGAAAGAGGGAATAAATTAGGTCTATTTGTTTAAGCATCTTCTAGTAGTAATCTTATCATAGAACTGGTAGAAAATGAGGTTTCTGTACAGGGGAAAATGCAAAGGGTACATTGAGTTCTGGACTGTGGAAGGGTCCAGGCTGTACTGCTGCCCAACTAAAACACATCAGTATTTAACAATGTTGCCACTCAATACTAATTCTGAAATCCTAAACCTCCCCATTATCATGGAAGTCTTAACTTTGTATTCTGGGGTTGTTTCCATATTCTGATTTGATCAGATCCCCTGCCCTTCTCCAACTTTGCAGTGTCTTCCACAGCATCCACTGGATTGCAGAGTCTGCCCTTGTCAAAACCACTGAAGTTCATGCCTCTTAAATGTTCCTTTCAGCTTCTCCTCCAGTCTTGCCAGTTGGTATTTTTCTATACCCCTCTCCACCAACACCGTAGAACCAGTAGGTGGAGTAACCTTGACTGTGACTTCCAAATGTTCTCTCTCTTTCCAAAAAAATCCCAGCTGCTCTGAGGCCATTATTGAGTTCCCCTTCCCAAGTATTAGATCCTGAATCATTACAGGGATTCTAGGGAAAGCAGTTCTTGAGGCAGCATCTTACCAGTGGCCCTCTATGCTAAAAATGCTAAGGAAAGTGCTGGACAGAGCTGCTATGCCCGAAAGTGATTGTTCTGGAGACGTCATCAAGTAAGCACTATGGAACCGGGAGGAGTGAGCCCTTCTTCCTGTAATGCCTACTCACTGCCTCACTGCCCTCTATTAATAACATCCCAGCCAGCTGGCAAAGGAATACAATTTAAAGAGATTAGATTTATTTTCAAATATCACTCATGAAGGCTACAGATAGGGTTGAGAATCAATAAATCAATAACCAGCAGGCTTGTGCGCTTGCATACACTCTCACTGTATTTTAAAAAACATTGAAGATTTATAGGGTGCTTTATTATCTTTTGCTAAGGTCTCTCTCTGGTGGTGGTGTTTTTTGTTTGTTTGTTTGTTTTTGTTTTTTTGTCTTAACCTTTTCTTCCAGAATACATTATTGTGGCAGGCTCAAAATTATATTTCCCAGGATACTTTAATGTTGAATGGTATTAAGGCTACACATTAATTTGGAAAAATGGGTTAACTTTGCCATGTCCAGACTTTCCAGATAAATATATAACATGCTTCTCTTTAAAATTTTTCCTTTAAAAATTTTTCTATGTCTTACTAAACTTTTTTGGGATTTACTTTTATAGAAGACTTTCAGATTTCTATTTAGGCATATTCCTAAGTACCTTAAGTTTTATTATTAAATATTGGTGGTAGTACAATTTTGCATTAGATAGTTCCTCCCATTTTATTTTCTACTTGTCATTGGTATTTAGAAGATTGTTAATTTTTAAAGTCAATCCCTTATGACTTCTAATAGATTTCTAGTTAATTCTCCTAGATTTTTTAAGGCCAACATATTAATTAAAAATGATTGCATATCCTATTTGGTTTCTCATGAATCTTTTAACATTGAGGCAGTTAAAATGGCATCACCCAGCTGTGGGACACAGTCCCAGCTTGGTCACTTACAAGGTGTTTGATGATCTGGACCAATTTACTAAGTTGCTATTTCATCATCTCTGACATGGGGGAGTAATTCTCTCTACCTCATGAAATCATTATAAGGATTAAAGGAGATAGTAATTGTAAAACCCTTCATATAGAGCATATAATAAATGTTCTCTTTAAATATTTAATAGGAAGTAGAATGAACCTTTTTTCTGGTATCTTTATAACTCAGCTTTAGCTGTAGCTGCCAGATGACCCCTCCAGGAGGTTGCTAAGAGGTTGCCTAAGTAGTCATTTGAACTCCCATCCACACTATTAAAAAGAAGCTATAAGCCTTTGGGAGGTAGAATTTCTTCTTATGGTCATGTGTCTTAGATCTACTGAGGCAGGTCCTTGGCTTTTCTCCTACCCCTCTGCAAGTGGGAAGGATGTGCTCCATTCAAATGAAAGGAGGGGTTTTCAAAATATAATCTCAAAGATACCATGTTGTGTGCTGGACAGGCAAATGGGACTCTTATTGCCCTTTCAGAAACTTGCTGAGTAGCAGAAATTTAAGGGCCAATCTAGTAAACTAGAATGGGGTACAAGGATACAGTTGGAGACCTTAGAATTTTCCTCAGGAGTTAGTGGGTGTGCCTGCACTGAAGCAAAGGTCCTGCTTTCTCCCTGGAGAATTCTGGGGGTGAATGCTTCTTTAGAGCTCATCGTGATGGGAGAACAAGAGAGATAGGGAAGGTAGGACCTGAAGCTACTTCAGGGATGTATGAATTCCCACTGGTGTGGTGGATGCCTTAGGGAATAATCATAATTCATCTAATGAGTTCCCAGTGTTGGAGCTGTTGGGCAGATGTGAATGAACAGGAGGTGCAGGGGCTGTGACTAGAGGTCAGCTACTGAGTGTTACCACCAGTGTGGAGAAGCATGCACGACAAGTTTCCCAGTGGGGACTCTGTTTTTGTCCTAGTAGAGCACCAGAATGTGGCATCCTCACCCAAAAGTAATACCAAAAGCCAAAGGAGAACTCCAAGCACTACCCTGTCATTAAAACACCTGTTACCTGTTCATTATTTTCTATATTCCTTCCTCTCTCAGACTTTAGAGGACTCTGGAGCAGCACAGTAAGTGGGATGAAGAAAAATAAAAGGAAAAGTGAAGAAAGTAGTTTGTCTTACTCCACTGTAGTTCCTCGAGGCTGGAATGCAGTCTGAGTGGGGACTGCAGGGGAAAGGTATGCACCTTATTAGACTGGAGTAAACAGTCATAGAGGAAGCTGTGTTTTAATATTTCAAAATGGGATTCTTGCTTAAAACATAAGTTACTCTAGAGCTTGCAATGATTCCTGGATATTATCCAGAGATGCGGAAGAGATATCCTATAGAATATCTTAAAAGCAGGGGTTGAAAAGAAGTCAGTGTATTTCCTGTTATATCTCATGAAGTTAAGACCATTCAATTAACCAATCCCACATGTATCTGCTCAAAGCTGTGAACTCATAAAATGGAATCTTGACAGAAGAACCATGGCACATCATCAACAATGATATTTTTAATATCTGCTCAAGTAAATTCTTAAATAATGAATAAAATGATATATTAATGGATATATTATATATACAGATCTTCCTTGACTCAGTTAACATTTCTGATAAACCATTGTAAGCTGAAAAATCTTCTAAGTTGAAAATGCATTTAATATACCTAAACTACTGAGCATCATAACTTAACCTAGCTTACCTGCAATTTACTCAGAATACTGATATTAGACTACAGTTGGGCAAAATCACGAAGCCTATTTTCTAATAAAGTGTTGAATATCTCCGGTCATTTACTCAATATTGCACTGAAAATGGAAAAACAGAATGGTTGTCTGGGTCTAGGATGGTGCTTAAGTCTATCAGTTGTTCACCCTTGTGATTGTGTGGCTGACAAGGAGCTCTGGCTCACTGCCATTGCCCAGCATCATGAGAGAATGTTCCTAGCCCCCATAAAGATCAGAATTCAAAATCCAAAGTACGGTTTCTACTGAATACTTATCACTTTTGCACCATCATAAAGGAAAAAAATTCTAAGTATAACCTATTTGCATTTCAATCTTTTTTTTTTAATGGCCAGCCACTTAAGTTGGAAATTATAGAAATCAGATTTCAACTCTAAAGCAAACTTTCTATCAAATTCTTGTTCAATTAGTTATCCACTGTAGGTAATCTATTCTTGGAGGTATAATGACTATTTCTCACATGGTGTGCCAGCGGGTTAAAATTAACTTATATCCAGTGAGTCTATGATTCACCCAAGTTATGTGGTCTTTAGTTTTTTTTCTTTTTTTTTTCATTTAATCAGTTATCACTCTGTACCTAATATTTCTCCCTGAGTTTTTAATTTTTGAGTTGTTGTGAGTTTAACTCTGAATATGTTATTTGAAGTAGCACCTAAACTTATAGCAAAGGCATCTTAGTATACTAATTAAGGTAACACTTAGCACATCAGTTGAGGTGACATTGTTATAACAAGCAAATCCCCAAACATAGGTGGCTTATCAGAACAAAAGCTTATTTCTAGCCCTTTATAAAGTCCCAGTTGGTGTTTCTGGTAAGCCTAGAACTTTATTTTGAATGCCACTTCAGGGATCCACTATTCTTTCATCTTGTGGCTCTGCAGTCTTTAATATATAGCTTCCAAAATTGTTGCCAGGGGAGGAAAGACATGGAGGATCATGCTGGGAATTGTTTTGTTTTTGTTTTTTATGGCCACACCTGCAGCACATGGAAGTTCCCAGGCTCGAATCAGAGCTGCAGCAACACTAGATCCTTAACCTACTGAGTGACGCCAGGGATCAAACCCACATCCTCACTGAGACAACATTAGGTCCTTAACCCACTAAGCCACAACGGGAACTCCCATGCTGGGAAGTTTTCATGATTTAGGCCTGGCTTCCATCACTTCCACTAGAGTCCACTGGCCAAACCTGACCACAAGGGTACCTGGAATCTATTGGGTCTTGACATGTGCAAGGAGGAAGAACAGAAGAGCTTGGCCAATAACTAGCTAGTCTCTGCCACACTTGGTTATGTTCTGTCTCCATTCAAATCATCCTTCCTATAATTATGCATTTTTAATAAGCCTCACTTTAAATTGGGGAGTAATGGAGAAGGTTTTTTATTTTTTATTTTTTTTAAGCTTTGAATAATCTTTCTATGGAACCTTTGGTCTCAGTTCAATTGTTACCATTTCACAGAGGCCTTAAAATTCCAAGTTGAGAAAACTTCCCATCCACTCAGACACACTAATACACACCCCTTTCCCTCATATATATATATAACCAGGGAGGGCCTGAGAAGCCCATGATAAATGCAAGTTTCTTCTTTTTGCCTCAGCCTGTTAACTGGCATTTATTCTGGCTAAAGCTAAGAACGGTATGTTTTTGGTTAAGTAAAAAACATTTTCCAACAAAGAACTTTTCAGACAATAAATGTGTAATATGCATGTTATTGGCTTCCATGGTTTTTCTAAATGACTCTACAAATGAGTTTGTATTTGTTACAAACTGCTTCCTAAATGAGTTATATAAGTATCGGCTAGTTCATGTTTCTGATATTTCCAGCTACATCCATAGTTGTTTGGTTTGGTTTTGTGTTTCTTTGTTCCTTCAGCTTTATTGCCTTGGAGTATTTTTAAGTCTCTTAAGATAGAAAAGTCTTTATGAGTTTTGGGGGTGGTGATGAGGTGAGGTTGGGAGACTGTAAGCAATGATATTTTTGCTCGAGGAAAGTAAATAAATGTGTTGCATTAGTTGATTTCTCTTCTGTCAAATCCAAGTGGTCAAATAGATTTCAGCTGCTATTCAGACCTTTCTTTCTTCACATAAGGGATATAGTCAAGTTAATACTATTCAGTTTTCACAGTTGAGCTGGCAAAAGCACAGTGAGCTAAATGCCCCCTCCCCAATGTTACAAACTGAAACCTGTAACTTCCTAAGAATGGGCATACTTTAAAAGTTCTCTCTTAAATACATTGCCTACCTGCACAAAATTAAAAATCTTGTAAAACAGGAAAAAAACCCCACTATTTCCCATATATTCTACACCCTCAAATACTTCATATAAGACTATGCGAGTTAAATGAACTGTTCAAAAAATAAACTGTCGTCAGCCAAGAAATTGCAAGTCTCACTAAACTTATCAAAGTTCACTTTTTCTCCCAGTCAAAGTCCTTTGGGATGTCATATTTTCCTTTATCCTACCTGGAAGGATGTGTCAAAATCTCAGTGTTTGTACAGTTCAGCTCATTCTATGAACTGGTTGGGAATAAATGCTCCCAGTGATAAAAATTGTCCATGTTCCGAGAGTACAGAAACTGGTGACATCTTTTAATCAGAGGACAAAGTCAGAATAGCTATCCTGAGATCCTTTGCATCACCACAGCAATTTCCAAAGATGGAATTATCTGCAGAAAAGGATAATGCAATTAAATGGGTTCTCAGTGCATCAAGCAGAAATTAGAGTACAGATGAAATGTTTAATAGTGTAATTCCTAAGCTTCCCTTAGGATACAAATAAAAGATGTAGGAAAAATAAAGAGGTAAGACTTTAGTAAGCTACCCATTAAAGGGGCTGCAAAAGAGTAGGATTAATGGAATATGCTCACATAATTTATTTTCATCATAGATTTTAGTCATTTCAGAAAGATCACTGAATTACCTATCAGTGTAGTAATAAAGGTTTAAAAATAAGTCATTGAAAAAAAATCAACATGCCAAGGGCTCATCTTCTTAATCAGCTGGAAGTGGCACTGATATAATGCTGGAGGGAGTTTTCTTGAACTCTTGTTCATAAACCCTCAGTGTCTGGGATTCTCAGTTTCTCTTTGTTCTGTTTATTCAACATGTACTGAATTACTGCTTGTTGCCAAGCTCAGTGCCAAGTGCTGCTGATCAAAGGTAACTAAGGCATTGCCCTTGTCCTTACAGGCTTCATTCTCTAGCTCACAAACCTATAAGCAAGCAATTATGTGATGAGAACTCAGAGTATGAACATTCTCTTGTGAGATATAAATGAGGAACCCTTACCCATGAGCCTCAGAATGCTTCTTGGAGAGACAACTTCATGTTGGGTCCTGAAGGACATTATTCAATGCTTAAGTTTAGCCAAATGCTCTCCATTTCTTTTAAGCTTTAATTAATCCATACGTAGACTTTTCCTCATAGGACTCATGTAAAATCCTTGAAATAAAGTAATGATGAGATCCTGTGCCCAGATATCATAATTTCTCTTGCTATTGATATCTGGATTCTGAGATCCCAGCCCTTTAGACCTGCTTCTTTACATTCAGTACATCTCCTAACCTCTGACTAACTGATCCTTAGGGTTTTACTTTTACTTTTCTCTGCTCTCCGGAATCTGTATTCTTCTGGTATGGGTTTATTTTCTCCCTGCCAACACTCATGCTCTTTTTGTATATTTTAATTCCTACTTTCTATATGACTGTGATTTATCGCTTTTATTTTGCTATTAAAATTTACCTTGTTTACCTAGTGAACATAACAGTGATTCAGATACTTCTTCCAGATCTTTTGAGTCAGGTTTCCTATATCTACAGCTACCTCTAGGACTTCTTTACTATATGCAAATCCTTTGGTTTTGCCTCATTTAGCTTATCTTGACATTATCTTTTTTTTTTAACACAATTTCTTTAAAATTCAGAAAAATCCAAAATTGGAAAAATAAGCCTTACAAATGCTACCTCGGCCAGGTGATCAGGGTTAAAATTGACAGGAATAAGTCATGTTGACAGTAGGCACCCTTGATAAGATGAAAATACCAAACCCTAGCCTAATCATGACAAAAATATATGACAGACCTTAATTGAAAGATATTGTATAAAATACCTGACCAGTACTTCCTAAAACGAAGTATCCAAAACAAGGAAAGTGTGAGAACATGTCATAGCCAAGAGGAGCCTCAGTAAGCATGACAAGTAAATGTGATTTGGTATCTTGGTTGGGATGCCAAAACAGAAAAAGACTTTAGAGAAGTAAAAAAAAAAATTGAATTAAGTGTGGACTTTCATTAATAAATACATATAAATATTGTAACAAATGTGCCAAAGTAATATAAGGTGTTAATAACACGGTCAATTGACTGTAGTGTCTATGGGAAAACTCTGTACTATATTGCAATTTTTATAAAAATATAAAACTGTTCTAAAATTTAAAAGAATCTTTATTTAAAAATTGTACAGTGCTACAGTTGATAGGAAATGACATAGTGGGAGGAAAGGGAAGTTTGGGGAGAATATTTAGAATGAGAGTTTGACTGACACAATTGAGAAGTATTATCCTAAGTAGAGTTTTTCGAAAGGAAAAAAAATAGGCCTGTACTGTTTTCTCTTAATTTTTCAGTCAATAAATTAAGCAGAGCTAGAATTACACAAATACAAATATGAACCAAACTCACAATACCACTGATGGTTCTTGAGATGAATCCTTCCATTTCCTTTGATCTTGGGGGATAGAGAGATAAAACACTAAAACCACCTAAAATACATTACTTATTTCTTATCTCCTATGTTCAGAGCATCTCTCAATTTATAAATTCAGCTTTTATCTTAGAGGTTGCTTTTGAGTTGTGGAATTACTCAGTCTGTGTCCTAATCCAAGCCCAAAGCATACTTCTAAGTTTTTGCCTACAGCTCCTATCCACAGTGCTGAGAAAGGAACCAAATAATTCACTGTAAAAAAAAGAGTAGGCGACACACAGATGGTCATTCCAGTGGTGTACTGTCCAGCAGATTTTTTGTAATGATCAAAAAGCATCAGAGCTCCTATTAAAAAAAAATAAATGCAGCTCATTTCTGCTGCATGTTTCCAGGAAGCTGCTCTGAGACAGCCAGCCGTGTGAGGCACAGTATAGGAAGAAGTTGATTTTCCTGGAATTCTTTTTGTGAGTTTCCTTCCTATGCCACAGGTTAAAAAAAAAAATAATAAGGTAAAAATCAAATCCTAAGCATGGCCCAGCTGTGGAAGGAGGCAGTGAGCTTTTTCCAAGGGAAACTTTTCATAAAACTAGTAAATGGGAACAGACCTTACTTAGACTCTCCTGTTTGCTCCTTCACCACTCATTTGGTTAAGCAGCTGTTATGTGACTACCATCACTGTTTATCCTGTTTACTGAGAAGTCACAAATAAGATTCAATCAATTCTTGTTTTCAACAAGGTGAAAGATGTATGAGAAATGCGATAGATAAACATTACAAATAGTGTGATAAATACTATGGAGTTTTATATCCAGGATCAGAAAAGTTGCAGGCAAGGAACTCATGATTCTTCTGGGGTTGGGGATGATAGTTTCACGGAGGATGTGATGTGGCTTTTTAAGCAATAACTAAATTATGAGTCACAGCTTGAAGTCCCACAAGAGTAGGAAGGATATTCTTGGCTGAGGGGACAGAATATGCCAGCATATGAAGCTGAGAGATGATTTAACAATTGAGATTGGATCAGGGCAATTTCACGTTGCAAAGTGTCTGAACATGTGGTACATGTGAGGTGTAGCACACATGAGAGTGAGGAGTGGGAGGGGCTAGAAGGAGAGAAACAAAGATAAACAAGGCCTAGAATATAAATAGCCTTTCAGGCCATGTTAAGAATTTTGAATATTAGGCAGGGAGGAGTATTTGAATAGTTTAAATGGACTCAGTATTTAATAATTTTTTAAAAAGCAGTGATTATGTCAGTTGCTAACACTTTTATTTGCACTGACACAGATCTCAGTGTTGCAGTATTTATCTATAGTGTTTAACAGTAAGGGGTGTTTTGCTAACTGTAAAGATTTTATAGCTGAGACTTGCCTCTTTGCTAATTAGCATGTGATAACACAACTATGAATGCCTTCAATTCTTCTGTGCCCTCAAGGAAAGGTTTGATAATACCACCAAGTGGGGACCAAAGAAAATGCTATCTTGCAGATTGCTGTCCCATAGAATATCTCTCTGAACCTTATTATTTATTTAATGCATATGAAATACCTCTCATGTACCAGACCTGGTAGGAACCATTTATGTGAAGATGAATAAGAATTTCTGAGCTCAAGAAGCTTGCAGTCTGAGAGGGGAACCAAATGAGCAAATGAGTAAGCAAGATGAAGAGTTAACACTGTGGTAAAGGTTGTGTGTGGAAGGAACAATGGAAAGATTGGAGAAGACAGAGGCTAGTTTTACCTTTTTCTACATGCCAGGATTGAACCCAGAAAGACCTTTAAGAGAAAGGAGCCTTTGGACTGAGTCTTGAATGCTAAGCAATTCTGTAGGGACAGTAGTATATTAAGTTTGGAGGTGTTAAGTCCTCAGTGAATTCAGGAACTCTAGAAAGCGGCCAAGTTCATTTATACAGCTCATGTGCAGTGCAACCCTGGAGGACATGGCTCATAGCCAAGTCTGTGAGAATGACAGTCCCCAAAAACTCACACCAGTGAAGCTGTGCAGTATACAGCCTATACACCTTTACACGGCAGTCCTGCATCAATTTAGTGTTAGTTTCTTATGTAAGTGGTTATGTAATTAACTGTGAAATAGGAATAACACTACAGATAGTCCATAAATCAGATTGAAAAGTAAATGAACTGATATACAGAAGCATTATTATAAATGCTATATAAACATCACCTGTTATTAATCTCCATACAGAACTTTAAACATTTTACATAGTAAATTCAACCTTATTTTAAAAATTATGACTTTTAGGTTTATGTTTTATCTACCCCAATATTATAAATACGCTCTTCTGCATCTCTAACATTTTTTCACATTTTATCTATCCAAAATGTATACATAAATATATAGGTATATAAAAGAGTGAGATAAAGATGGCTCCTATATTGACTCTAAGTTTATTTTTTTTACTTCAGAAGCAGACTGGAACCCACTAGCTCACAATCTCCCCAGCAGTAAATTTATATCCACTCAATTGTTTTAAACATAATCCCTATAAGATTTTTAGTCACTTTGAGGCTGCCTGCTTTGCATTCCCCAAAAAACTCCTGCCACCTCTGTGAGACATAAATAAGACAAACTCTAAGGCTATAACACACCAAGCCATGCTGAGTGCTTTATCGAGTCCTCGGACCCACAGTGCTGCTAAATGACATCACTTCTCCTTCCCCAGAATAGTCCCCCTGCCCTCTTTCTATCTTGACCAGTGAACCTGCACCACTAGTCTGGAAGGTCTCATGCTTCAAGGGACACACCTTCCTGCAAATCTATCAAAACACCGCCCCAGGCAAAACTCACTGTATGCTACTATCACTTCCTGGCCTTATATTTTTCCTTGATCTCCCCCCACGCCCCGAATATCTTGAACTCATTTCAGGATTTAATATTATAAAATTTCATTTGAATAGCCAGGTTTTCCAGTGACATTTACTAAGTGGTTTATACTGCCTAGAGCAGTTTTCATTTTCCTAATACCCACTGTTCTATTTTGGAACTTTTGTATTTGTTCCGATGATCAAATTTTCTATATTTGTACTAGTTTACCACACTAATGTAAATATTGTTTTGATCATTGGTAGTGCAAGTTTCCTCTAGTTATTATTTAATTACTCTTGCTTTTCTCTTGTCTTTATACAACCCTGTTTTGTCTTATGTAACAAAACAGATCCCTTGGGCTTTTGTTCAGTATTGTGAAAAATTTATAAGTTACTAGGTGGGGAGGTAATTTATATCTCTGTAATACTGAATGTCCACAATAAGAATATTTTATGTTCTTCCACTTACTCATGTCTCCTTTTTTGTTCTCCATTTATGTCTCAATTTCTACATATGGATCTTTGTTAGATTATCCTACATATTTTATAGATTATTGCAAACTGAACATATATACATATATATATATATATTACATTCTCTATTTGATTACTGCTGAGGATACACAATTACAGCTTTTTGAATGATTATTTTGTACCTTACTACCTTAATTCAACTTTATTCTAAGTTTTTCATTTGCATGGTTTGATGTGAGCAAGTATTCTTGTCATCATAGTGGAACTGAAAAGTATGATGCTTTGCTGAGGTTCTTTTAATTACCCTTTTATCAAATTAAGAATGATTCATTATTTTATAACCCCACTAAGATTTTTTTTCTATTTTACATAGTTTTTTTTATCTATAGGCAAAAAGATTTGATTTTCTACTTCTTTTTTAAACTATCTCTGTTTTATTTGGGTTTATTTTTATTTATTTTTGGTATAGTTAGACTTGGTTGGATTAAATAAACTGTGAATTTGTCCATGTCTTTATTTATTACCTTAGGACATAACTGATTTTTGAAAATTTGATTGCACTTTCCTCTCAAAAACATTTTTCCCAAGTGTGTGTTTAGGATGCAGCAAGATGTACTTGAAAATTTCTTATGTGACTCTTAGCCTATTTAGGTTTTCTAAAGTTTTGAGTCATTCATTTCATCTGCATTTTCAAATTTAACCACTTAAATTTGTATATTATAAAAAATTAAATCTCTTCAAAATTTGCTTTGTTATATTATTTCCTGTTTTTGTTATTGATAATTGCAAATAACTGACTTTACATAATTCAACTTTTCTAGGTATATTTTATTCTCTATATCAATAACTTTATGATTTTAAATATTTTCTTATTTTGTAAACCTTTTCTGTATGTTATTAATTAAAATATTTATTTTCAATATTCTGTTTTCTACCAGTGTATGGGAAACTGTATCGTTCACTCTGAATTATTTTACTCAATGCCCTATTTAATTATTTCATTTTACCTGATAAACATATTCAGGTTATATAATTATAGACGTGCATATGTATGTACATGTAGATAGATGCATGTGTGTATGTTTTAAGCACTAGCCTTTTGCTTATAGGCTTGCACATGTACTACCTTCTTCCATGAAGTCAACTTTCCATATGGTCCTTTCTTCTTAAATCCTACAGCTTTAGAGTCTTAGCCACACTGTTCACACTGAATCAATCATATGTCTTCTTTAACATTACTAATTCCTTGTGAGTCTTTTTGAGAACAAGAACCATGTCAGACATACTTGCCTTTCCACAGGGTTATAAACAGCCAATGCTCAGCAAATTATTTTTAACTTATTGTTATAATTTACTGTGTTCTCTCTTCTCAGCCTGATTTTTAGGTATTTTGTATTTTGCTTCATTGTTTTTTCTTCTGGGGTGGTGGCAGGATAAGATTAAATGGATAGAGAATAGGAGTTGGTAAAAGTGAGCATCTCTGGCCAACTCATGCCCTATGGAAACTGGGCTTGTCCACGCTTCTGTTCCTTTCAAATCACAGAAACTTATGGAAAGGTTCAGAGGTCTGGCTCCACACTCTCCAAAGGGAATGCCTTCAAGATCATCCAGTGCACCTAAAATATCATCTATTGCACCTAAAAAGGTGACTGGCATATTGTAGTTATTATGTACTTGTACTTAATTAAAATCTAATTTTAAAATTGGAAAACTGAGCAAGGTAAGTGGGAATGTTGGAGCCTGAACTCAGCTTACATAACTCTCAAATCCAAGTACCTCTTCTATATATGACCTTGTCATCTACGTCATTTAATTCTCCTGAACCTACACACAAAAAACTCTCCTTCATAAATGTATCAGGGATTCAGATTAAAGTGATAAACCCTAGGATTAAGCTAGAAAGATCAGAAACCTGTACTGAAAGCCATACTATGTATTATTATTGCATTCACTGCCTTGCTTTCTCTTGGACATTATCCTAAAAGGGAATGTGAGATGACTAATATCATAGTCATTCCCTGTGTCAAGATTTTAGGGGAAAAGCACTACTTATGGGGGACAAAATAACTGCACACTTAGAATCCGAGTGGTAGCAATTTGGGTACCCCGATCTTTATAGCCTCACTCCTTCAGTGACTCAGAAAATATCCTTTACTGCTAAACCTTGATGTGTTTTTGTTTTGTTTTGCCTTGTTAGTTTTTCTTCTATTAAGGAGAATCTTACTGCTTTACAGATAATTGTTTTTCTACACAATATAGATTTTGTCCTGCAACCGTAGAAGACACCTGGGAAAGTTGTACTTTTAGGCATTAGAGAAACTGGCTTTCTCATCCTATTTTATTACGGAGCAACAAGTAGGAAGTAGTTATTTAGGTCTTAGTTGAGATAGTGAAGCAAAATAACATGTTGCCAGATTGGGATACATCAACAGGAAAACACCTTTGGGATTTCTGAAGGCTCAAGTCCTAGGTAGAAAGAGGACATGGAATTTCTATTGAGACAAAGACTACCTAAGAAATAACACAGGACTCAATAAATAAGAAACAGATAATGAAAAAAACCTAGGACTCAGTCTTTTGAGGTTAATTTCATAAATGGAAATTTAACTGGATTATGGGATGAAAAAGACATTGAATAGAATAGAAAAAAAAGGAGGAAAGAAAAGCAAATGCCACTTACAAAAAGGACAATGGCAAAAGTCTTCCTAAGAAACAAGGATGGGCTATTTTTTTGAATGGTAGGAAGATGTGTTGATAGGTTGATACTAAGAGGTCAGAGGCACTGAAGACAGGCTTTGTGTAATGGGTTTGTTCTATAACAACATTTCAAAAAATGAAAAATAAGGAAATATAATGTGAATGGAGATGATGATAAATCATGCAGGACTATACCTCTAGGCTTGCATTCCTTGGGCTAAAATACTCTAGTTATTGTGACACTTGGAGGACCCTTCAGACTGGCTTGGAGCCTGGAGAATGAGTCCCCAGTAGGATTTACTCACCTTCCATACACAGTGCACTCATGGGAAATTAATTATAACACACATTCACTAATATTTTGAGATATTCTGGTGAGAACTAACATAATGGCTTTTCAATTAGCGCAGCCTCTTCCTGTTGTGAATGAACAGGTTTGGAATATCAAGACAAGTCATATAAATGCTCACCTTCCCTCACAGCAGGGCTACTGGCTTTTGTTTCATGTCATGCTTCAGCAAGCTGTGCAACTGTGGCCCCTATGACACATGAGTTAGTTGATATATTATGGACTGGGATGTTTACCTAGAGAGTGGCTGTTTTTAACTTTAGAATGTAAGAAGAGTCAATGGCACACAATGGGATTCAGTCTTGGTCCCTAAATTTAATATTTTCATCAAGACCTAGAGGAGAGACTATAATACGAACATATTACATTTGCTTCAGACACTAAACCAGGGGTGTCAGGCATAATACTGAGAAATAGGTTGGCAATGCAAAGTTGCCCTAGGGAACTGCAGAAACTGTAGTAAAGATAGTTGTTTGAAAAAGATAAGAAGAAGAAAACAAAAACAAAAAAGACACGTTAAAGAGCCACTGGCTCTAAGAATATAGTCAAAACAAATGTGGGGATGTTATTATATTCTGATCATGTATCAGAGCTGTAGTAGTGAACATTTAAAAAAAGCCATTGATTTTTAAAAACAATGTGTTCAACAAATACATTCAAGTGAGAAACCGAGGGCAATAAGCACCCCGCTAGTACATCCCTAAGGATCAGGAGCTGTATTCAAGCTGCTGTTATACCCTGTTCCCCTAGAGCAATTCCTGTTGCAGAGTCCTGCCTGGCTTTGCTGAAGGAGGCAAAAGGCAGTGCCCTACACTCTAAGGACAGAGTTCCTTCGGGGAGAGGGACAAGGACACATACTATGTCCTGCAGTATAATGGAAAGCACATGAATATCAACATACAAGAGGTTGACAACTCAAGTTTGACCTTCAGGCTTTTCAGGTTCTAACAAATGGGCTATGCAAATTCATCGCTGTGTTTCAAAGTCTCATAATTTAAAATAGAGCTAATAAATTCTACTTTCAACAGTGTTATGAGAACTTCAGACAGATAGTTGGCAGGCAGACAGACAGGTGTTCATTACTTTTCCTCTCATTTTACTTCTGTGAAACACAGAATGTTGTTTGTTGACTCTCAAGTGAATATAGGAACACCTGAGGTAAAACGTTCCCTTTGCATTGGGTTGGAGATGTTTATTTATTAAATATCATATTTGAACCAAACCCCATTAATCTGGAAGGCAGAATTCTGGGTCTCCATATGAAAAGCAATAAGATTATATATACATTTCCCTCTAGAGAACTAGTTTGTGAGAATATGATGGAGGAATAAGAATTTAATAGCATAATGTTGAAGAGAAAAATCTATTCTTCATGATAAAATGGTTTATGCATTTTAAACTGAGTTTATGGAAATTAAAAATTAAATAACATGGATATTCCACCTAGATTTCCAATCTTCTAGAACTGGGTGCAATATAACTGAATTTGCAATTTATAGAACATACTAGAGTATAGTTTGTAAGCCTTTTATCACCCTGAAAAGGCTCTTTGAAAAATGTACGAAGGGTGGTCAATATTAAATATATGCTCTGAGTGTCTCTTGTTTGTTGGAAAATTAGCTAAATTATGTCATTTTAAAAAAATTTTATTTTTTCACCATGCCCACAGCATGCATAAGTTCCTGGGCCAGGGATTGAACCTGTGCCATAGCAGTGACCAGAGCCACAGCAATGCCACATGATCCTTAACCCACTAGACCACCAGGGAACTCCCGTGGTATTTTTAACACTATCATTTTAACCTATAACTTGCATTTAATAGGGGGCTGTATTCAAGCTGCTCTTACACCCTGAGCCCCTAGAGCAATTCAACAGAGTGTTGAAACTCACAAAGCTCTCAATATGGGTCCCATAGATAGGTAATGACATTTCCCGTGGAGTATGGGCTGTGGGTGCAGTGGCTTATGTTTCATATCACTTCTGTTGTGTCTTCTCCAAGCTGTTTCATCAGCAAGATGAGAACAGGCATCAACCTTATGCTGGATTAAGGTGATGCTTGATCAATACCGAATGAAACTCAGTGCTAATTTGGGGGGTAACGTGCAGTCTGATGTGTAGACGCTTGGCAAATCATAAAATACGTTTAAATTAAAATAGGCAAGGATGTATTCTTCAAGATATGCCTTTGAACAATATTTTAGCAAGAATATATTGTCATGGTATCATTTAAACCTATACAAAAATATTATGATACGGTGTGAAAGGAAAGCTGTGGAAAACAGAAGGATGGCAATATAGGGCAGAACTTTTTAAAAAATGTTCTTGCTTCATCCCTACACACAGACTCTGCCTCTTTTCCTGTCTTTCCCTTCCTTCACCCTTACCTGACCCCGGCCAGCCTCTACACAAATGATGTTATTTGGAAAATCTATTCTTAAGGAATCTTAGCAGTTGTGAGAGAGAGAGAGGAATACAGCTTCTCCAGCATTATAGTTTTGAACTCTTTGGTTTGCCAAAGAATGTCCCATGAAGGAAGAACATATCCTGTGGCATGCATCGCCCACAGGAGTTTAATGAATTTATCTTCTGTGTTTTACTGTGAGTATAGTAAAATCAGCATGAAAACATTTTTTTTTCTTTCTGCAGACTTTGACTAAATAGGACTATGGGTGGCAAATTCCTAGGTGTACTGTCGTGGTCCCTCCCCAAATTAGTAACAATAAAAACAATAAAAATAATTTCTCTTCAATATAAACTCATAAAAGAAGGTAATTAAAGGCAATTTTTTAATACCCTGGGCTTCTGCCAATTGTCTGTGAAATATAGAATTATCCTATAGAGATATCAATTTTCCATCAAGTTCTCTTATTCTATAGTCCTGTTAAAAATTCTGAGTCTTTTGTGTTATTCCCCAAATACTGACTTTGCCTCACTGTAAAGTATGAAATTCTTACCCAAGCTTTCATCTGTGCTCCTTAAAATTATATACTCTACTAAAGAGGGTGAATGAATTTCTGTAAAGCCCTAATTTCTCCTTATTAAATATGAACTTCCAAAGGATAGCATGGAAATTGAATCGCATCTTCATTTTTTTTAACTCTTTTTTAACTACTTTCAGAAAATACTTCATTCTCTTGTAAGTCTGAACAACCTCTCCTGAAAGTGGAGTGGAACAAAGCCAACCAACATCATTTTTATTGCAAAGTAATCATTCACTGGGGGCAAGGAAAGGAGGGATAGGGAAAGTGGGAAAGGGCTCAATATCCTGGTTCTTGGTAGAGGGTTGGATAATTTAAAGAATTGTCCCCATACTTTATGACTGAGAAATATATATTTGATACATATGTCCTAAAAGCTGGCAGTGCTCCCACATCCCCATGTCTTACGACAACAAAAGTTTGTCACCTGTCCTATTGTGGGGCAACGGTGACTCTGGCCCCTGCTGTCTTTATTTCAGGATCCCTTTATGTAGTGATTTCTAATTAGAAGAGTGCCAGTCATTATTACAGCAGAAAGAAAAGAGGTCAACCTTCAACTTGCAAGAGATACCTCTTTTCCACTTATACTTCATTAACCAAAACAAGTCACATGGCCCAACACAATGATAATGGGGCAGTGAACCGCCAACCGCTATTCCTAGCTATGAGCCAGGCATGACACTAGGCATTTGCAAATGTTAATTCTAATAGTGATAATAATCTTAAAGTATAGGGATTTGCAGTCCTTATTTTGCCAGGAGAGGAGACTAGGTCATCAGTTTGCCTGTGCTCACATATCTAGTAATGGAAGAGCCTAATAACATCCAGATCTATCTGCGCTGTCTCCCAAATGGTACACTGTCCTTGAAGAGGAACAAAGTGGGAGGGGAACTCATCAGTCTCTTTGAAATCAGTGAGCAAAGAACCCAGCTCATGCAACTTTATATAATCCATACCTTTCTAAACATGGGAATGGTCTTCCATAAAATTATCACTTAAGAAAAGAAATTTAATGCATTAATTGGGATATTGATAGTTGCAATGATATATGAAATCCCAAATTTCAGCAGATTAACACAACAAAATTGTTTTCCTAATTCATGTAGTTGTTTAGGATGTACATTCCACTTGCTTTCTTCAAATGCAGTCTATAATATTAAACATACATGGTTTTGTCAAGAAACCTATTAAATGACATTCTAGATCATTTAATCAGATGTTTTACTAGGCATTGTTTAGGGATATAAAATCAGGCATGATGCATTTTCTGCCCACAAAGGGATATTATGGACTTCTCCCATTTAAATGTCAAATCCAGGGGCAGAAAGAATTCTGTTTGAGTCCTATCTACAGATGAGCCAGTGGCTGGAGGAGCCTATGTCCTCACTGGTAAAATGGACACTGGCAAGTATGAGATGGGATTAAAATTAGACAGTGGTTATAAAGCCCCTTGAGTAAAAGGAAATTAAGTGGACTGAGTGTTCCCTGTCTTTCCCTTCCACCAACCACAGGAACTAGTATGTACACATAGAAGTAGAGCCTGGCTTATGAGCACAAAATGCAAATATAAGAAAAGTCATCCAGCTCCATTTATATAATCATGGCAAAATACAAAATTCCCACCTTCTAGAACTTAAGTGCAGAGATAAAGATCGTCAGTAATTTTCTCATGATTCTTACTTAATTCCCTAACTTTCTAACACGCTTAATTTCCTTTCTCTACCCAAAGTTAGGGAATCAAATCTACTAGAACTCTGGGATTTGGTAGTCTATGGTCCTAATTTCTGTCAATCCACAGCCAAAATGAGGGAAGAGAATCTGACTGACATAACTTTCTCCAGAGAAAAGGAGCATTTTGATTAGGTTTATGGTAAAAGTTTCCCCTTAATTCTTAAAGCAAAGCCCCTCGAACTTGCCTGACAGTGAAAGGAACCCAGAGTACATGCTAATCAAAGTAAAGGACTAACCTAACTTAGTTCTCAAACTCAAGCACGCCTCTAAGTCCCCTGCAGAGCCTTCGAGAACACAGATTTCTGGGCCCTGCCTCAGAAATGACTGTGTAATGGATCCAGGAGTGGGACGGGATGAACAGCCATATTTATGAAATTCTTAAGTGATGCTGATGCTGCAGGTCCAAGGGACCACATTTTGAGAATCACAGAACTGAAAGTACTGATACTCAGCCTGAGCTGCTCATCCCAATTAACTGCTGATGGAAAGCTAGAGTTAAAAGTACTGTCCTAATGATTATAGGCTTCCAGAAAGTATATTTCTTACATTAGTACCTGGTCCTTGAATCAGGAATGTGGCCAAGAATTCTCTTGTAAGCAACTGCCTCCATGTGGCTTTTCAGTGTGTCACCAAAGGCTCTTTGAGACTGTAATTACCCTTGTTCCCTCTTTTTGGTCTATTGACCATTGGCTCCTCTGTATCTCTTAATGCTTTCATCTCTCCTGCTAGTTCCCTTGCTGGGACCTAAGAGGTTATTTGGTAAAAGCATTGAGAGGTGCAAGATAAGCAATGTCTAGTGCAGTTGCTTTTCCTTTCTGCATTTGGCTCTGCCACTTAACACCTGTATGACTAGACTAAAGTATCTTTTTTTTTTTTTTTGCATTTCAAAGTTAAATTTTCTCACCTGTTAAAATAGAGGTAACACCTTACATTTTTATGCGAGTGAAAAGTAGGGCCTCAGTAAATATTCTGTATTGCCTTTTCTTCCCTGCCCTCTTGCTTTGCCACTTTTCTCCCCTTCTTCCATCCCTGTCTTTTTCCTTTTCTCCCTGGCCCATCTCCAATATAAATCACAGATAAGAGACAGTTTCTCCCCAGTTGCTACCTCTACCAAATGGTTCCACAAGGGCTACTTTTTGCCCATATCTCGCTTTCCTTCTCTGGAACAGTGCAGTCCAGCCTCAGGTTCTAAGAATCTGACCCACACTTAAAAATAGCACTCTGTTCCAGGGGACACTCTTGAAAATGAGCTCACAAAGCAACATGTTCTGAAATACTTTCTGAAACAGTTTTATGAATTGTTTCTTCGACAGCATTCTCAATATTACCTGTACTGCCCTTCATTTATTCCTTGTAATTTATCTCTGCCATAGTATGGCATAGAGAATACAAAAACACAAAAAAACACACATTTTGAACAATCCAAGAGGACTGAATATTTTCAAACACAAATATCTAACTACTGGAGTGATTAAGTCATGTATTAAAATGTGGGGAATAGGGACCCACTTAACTCTGGCGTTGGGCCTAAGATCCCTTGCCCTTGCAAGTTCTCTATTCTGTATCAGGTCTTGTCTTGATTACAGACTTTGTGTTTAAGCAGATGTGTCTGGCCACACTGCATTAAGACCAGGAGCTAATAAGTCTCATTCTCTCTCTCAATAATTCTACCATTTCAAATGAATAAACTGTTCTCTTCAAAGTAGAGTTGTTATGTTGTTTTTGAGCTTTAGAGGGCAGTAGAGAAGCTGTCTGACAAATCCCTAGCTGACCAGGAAAAACATTTTTCTTTCCCAAGTTACTTCTACAAAGCTTTATCTTTGGAAGGGAAGGAAAGGATTATATTTTAAAAGGTGCTTGTAATATCTTTTTTAAAAATAGATTCCCTCCTAGTATATTTCATACACAAAAAACAATGTTTTTCTCTGAAGAAATGTACCCTGTACTGAATATTAACGTGTGAAGGATCCAAAAGAATTTTTAAAAGGAATTTTTGGCTATAATAAAATGAGGGAGATTTTATTTTAAAAATGTTTTAGTCTGTGTATGTTTTATAATACATCTAAAAAGACAAAAATAGTTTTGGAGACAAATTTAGTTTGTGTGTGTTGAGTTAATAATATTGATATTAAAAAATGCAACTTGTGTGAAAATTCAAATTTCAAAGATACTAGGAAAACAGTTTTAAGAATTTAAAAACACACAAAAAGGTAAACAGGAATTACTTTTAGTTAAGGGAAAGTGAATCTTAACTAATTCAAACTTTGTCCAATCATTGAGACCCACAATGTCTGAATTTAGCTATCATACAGAAAGAGAAAATTATTCAACAGCACTTTCCAAGATCTAAGGCTGCAGTGAGAAATGCTCATCCTGGATGTCCTTTTACTCTCTGAGACACCCCAGATCCATAGCCACATAGCCACCCCTATGATTCCAGTTTCCATAAAAAGGGACAGTTAAATTCAAAGAGCCCACTGCACAACCTACACAGTTCCATGTATGAATTATTGCAAGAAAACAAGAGTGCACTGCATAGGGTGGGTGATCAGAGGAGAGCCTACTGAGCTTTCTTTGTTTGAAATGTTTCCTTTTGGAACTGGGTCTTCCTTGCCTGCTCTGCACTGGTGACACGGGGTGTTGCTCAGAGCTAGCATCCTTGCAGTAAAAGCCCAGAGCTCACACTTTGAAATAGACACTCCCTTGCTTGCTTTGCCTGGATTATTTTCCATTTCTGTGAAGATCATGACCTCAGGACTTTCTCACAAACTTGACCTCTTCTTCCTTTCTGATGTCTTTAGTGCATTCTAATTCTTCTAGTAACTGTCTGATCATCCTATTCTTCTAGCTTTCTTGGCACTGATTCTTCATCTGAGAATATATTTTCTCCACCCCTTTGAACCTGGTTTGCAAGAAATCAGTCATGTGATTATATAGCCCTATCTTTTATCCAGTAAACTTACTGGAGGCTGGTCAATCTGTCCTTTCACAACTCTCACAGGGGTCTCTTGGGGCAGATCTTTCATGTTTGTTACCAATCCCACCACCTTTCCATATAGCAGGATCTTTTAGCATCTGCTGATGCTACCCACGGTTCTCTTCCCACACAGATGAGATGTCAAGAGCTTTCCTAAGTTTTAAGAACTTAACCTGACCAATGTAGCAGACCCATTTGACACAATAAAGTGGGACAGGACCTCAGTAACTCCCCAAACAGGTCATAATGACCTTCAGACTTTCAGAACATGCCATGATCCTTTTGTTAAAAGTCAGTCATTATAACACAGAAGGATCCCAGGAGGCTCAAAATTCCACAAAATTTTTTCATGTATTCTTATATCTTCCTTAGGCATCACTCCTGTGACTTTTATGTGGTGCTCTATCTGAACATGTGTTCATGAGGATATACATCTTTTGTTACTTCTTTTCATTTTTCATTTTGGGGCAGGATATGGTCTTTGTTATGAGCCCAGTCCATTCTAATGCAGTAACTCTCAGGCTATCCCACCATCAATGAAAAGGAGGAACCATTTCCCAGGGAAAGCTGCATATATCAAGGCATAGTGTCTACAAACAAATAAGCTCCCACAGCAAGTCCAAAAAGAGAAAAAAGGAGAGAAGGTTTGCAAGTTGGAAAGGCATTTCATTGAGGCATTTATCACATTTCCTCACTTTGCCTTTTTAATGAAACAAAAGTGCCTTGAATGCCTACTATGTACCCGAGAGGCTACCAATTATGTTTTAGAGTAAATAATCTTTAAGCAATAAAAATAGAAATAATGTTAAAAAAACCTAGATGAACGTTATTCTATCAGTTTTTTTTCTTTTTCCCATTTAGGTCTTTTCCATGCTATATGTCAGATAAGATTTCTGAATATTATGAAAAACCTTAGAGCCAAGGAAAGGAGGTTGCTTCTTTTTAAAATACAGAGCACTAATCCTGGACTCTCACGCATTATTTTTTTTCAGGTTTAGATGAGTTTGCTCCACCTCTACTGACCAATGCTCTGTAGGGTCACTATGACTTTAGGGAGAGGTAGGAGAATGCATTTTGGAAAAGATCCAGCCAACTCTAAAGTATGTTGATTTCCTTGACATAATGTGGGAGCTCCATTAGGAGATGTTATGTGTGGTATTTCTGTAGGTGGGATGAGGTTTTAAGGACATAGAAGAAATGATGTGTTGTACTTTTAATACTCAAATGTGCTGAGCATTATTTGACCTGTTTCATTGTCTCTCATCTTTTTTACTCCTTTCTCTCACTCTCTGTATTCTGAAGTGATTTCAGAATCTTTTAGTGCTACAGGTTATCAGTGTGATAACTCATTATCATTGAACTGGCAGTTCAAAGATGTTGATGGATGGTATTTGTTGATAAAATGCCAGATAACAGATAATTAATTGCAATAGCTCATTTTGGGGAAAAATAAGTGCATCAGAATGAGGTTAATAATCATCAATTTGCCATCTGGCCAAGAGTAAGGGATTGTCTGGGTCAGTGCTGAGTAACTGGAAGTTCCCTGAAGTGTCAGATGTATCTGTTCCATACTATGGACATTGTCAACGTGACCCTGGAACTCAGTATTTACTGACTATATAATTAGGCTGGGTTGAGTTCCTAGTGGGTCTTGGAATTTCAGCAACTTGAATGTATAGAAGAATGTGGAAGCAACAGAACTAGGCAGGAGAGTAATCCTGGTATCAGGTAGCAGTACCTGCAAAGTGGGTGCTTAGAATATAAAGGGTAATGGCAGACTTAAATGTTGTAGGGATGCTAATGTCTAGCAGCTGTGTAGGACCAGGTGGTTAACTCATTCACAGCAGTATTCCAGCTAACAGCCACAGAAATAGGAAAAGGGGACACTCCCCCCTTACCCATCACTACTTCCCAAAAGAGTGTGTGTGTGTATGTATGCATACATGTATATATATCCATTTCTTCCAATATAGTTATTACAAACTATTGAGTAGATTTCCCTGTGCTATGCAGTAGGCTCTTGTTAATGTCACAATAAATTTAAAAAGACTGAGATCATACAAAATATGTTCTTGGAATGCAGCAGTTATGGAAGAAGAAATCCACTAAAAAAGACATTTGTAAGTTTATAATAACATGGAAATTAAGCAGCAAACCCCTATATAATCAATTAGTCAAAATTATAGCAAAATTAGAAAATACCTAGAGATAAATGAAAATGAAGACAAAGATACCAAAACTTATTGGATGCAGCTAAAGCTGTGCTTAGAAGGAAATTTATAACTACAAATGCCCATATTATAAAGAGTGATCTCAAATCAATGACCTTATGTGCCAACTTAAAAATTTTTTTTAAAAAAACAGCAAGCTACACTCTAAAAATCAGAATGCATATGAAAAATTTAGAACAAACAATTCAGGTAGAAAGTAGAAAAACAATAAAGAAAACAAATGAAACATAGTTGATTCATTGAAAAAAAAAACCAACAAATTTGGCAAACATTAATCAAGATTGATCAAGAAAAAAAAAAAGGCTCAAATTAATAAAATCAGGAGTGAGAGAGGAGACATGACTACCAGCCTTACAGAAATAAAGAGGATTGTAAGGGAATGCTATAAACATCTGCATACCAGCAAATAAAGTAACTCTGATGACATAACAAAATTTTTATAAACTACCCATACTGACTTGAAGTGAAACAGAAAATCTAAATAGATCTAAAACAAGTAATGAGAGTGAATTAATATTTCAAAAATTACCCACAAATTGAAACTCAGACCGAAATAGCTTCCTTAGTGAATTCTTTCAAACATTTAAAGAAGAATTAGTTACCATTCTTCATAAACTCTTCCAAAAAGTACAAGATGAAGAAATAAGCACCAAGCCATTCCAGAAGGCCAGTATTATCCTAAAACCAAAATCTTATAGAGACCAGTATCTTATAAGTTGACAAAAAAATCTTTAGTAAAGTACTAGCAAACTAAAGCCAGAAACATATAAAAATGATTATATATATACTATGAACAAATGGGATTTGTTTGAGGAATTTAAGATTATTTTAACATACAGAAATCAGTTAATAAAATATATATAGAATAAAGAATAAAATTTTATGTTCACATCAATAAATTCAGGAAAAGCTTTTGACAAAAGCTCGACACCTTTTCATGATAAAATACCTCAAAAAACTAGGAACTGAAGGGAACTTCCTCAACCTGGTAGATGGCATATATGAAATACCTACAGCTAACATCATACTTAATGGTGAAAGACAGAATGTTTTCCCTCTAGAATCAGGAAAACAAGATGTCTATAGTTACCATTTTAATGTGACACTCTAAAGTTCTAGCCAGGGCAATTAGACAAGGAAAAAAGTACATCCAGACTGAATATGAAAAAAAAAAAATTCTATTTGCAGTAATATCACCTTGTATTTTAAAAATCATGAGGAATACAAACACACACTCAATTAGAGCTAATACGTCCAAAAAAGTTGCAATATACAATGTCAATATACAAATATCAATTGTATATTCCTGTATTAGCAATGAACAATCAGAAAATGAAATTAAGACGATCCCGTTTGTGATGGCATCAAAAAGAATACATAAGAATAAATTTAACCACAAAAACAAATTTAACAAAAGAGGTTTAAAACTTACATTCTGAAACTACAAAATATTGTGAAAAATAAAAATATAAGTTGAAAGACACTCTATGTTCTTAGGAGATTTAATATTATTAAAATGCTATCCTCCTCCAAGTAATCTATAGATTTACCACAATCCTTATGAAAATCTCCACTAGTATTCTTTTTTTTTTGCAGAAATTGACAAACTGGCCTTAAATTAAATGGAAATTAAAGGGACTCATAATAGCCAGAGCAATCTTGAAAAAGAACAAATTTAGATAACTCATATTCCTCAATTTTAAAATTTACTAAAATGCTACAGTAATCAGGAAAGTATCTGATAAGAAAATATGCAAGTGAGGTTAGGATAAATATGTAAATAAACTAGAATTGAAAGTTGAGTAATAGGCCTTCAGATTTATAGTCAATGATTTTTGACAATGGTTCCAAAACAATTAAAAGGAGAAAGAATAGTGTTTTCAACAAATGATATGAAAGAACTAGACATCCATAAGAAAAATAATAAAACCGAGTCCCTTCTCACAATGCACATAAAAATGAACTCAAATGGATTATATTCCTAAATTTAAGAGTACAGTTATAAAATTCATAAGAAAATGTAAGAATATATCTTTATGACCTTGATCAGTGAAAGGTTCTTAGATATGATACCAAAGGCTCAAGTGACAAAAGAGAAAAATATATAAATTGGTCTACATTAAAATTAAAAGGCTTTCACTTCAAAGGACATTATCAAAAAGTGAAAACATAACTTAGAATGGGAGCAAATATTTGCAAGTAATATATAAGATCAGGAATATTTGTTTAGATGTGAAAGCTGTCAAATCAATAATTAAAACGATCTAATTTTAAAATGAGCAAAACATGTGAATAGACGTGTCTCCAAAGACATAAATGACCAATACGCACATGAAAAAGATGCTAAACATGATTAGCCATCAAGAGAAGGCAAATCAAAACTACTGACAACAAATAACAAGCGCTGATGAGGAGGTGGAGAAAAGGCACCTCTTGTGCACTGTTCGTGGGATTATAAATTGGTGCAGCCACTACTGAAAACGGTTTGGAGCTTCCTCAAAAAATTTAGAATAATAGAATTGCCATATAATCCAGCAGTTTCACTTCTGTGTATTTACCCAAATAAAATATAAATACTTATTCAAAAATATATGTGCACATCTCAATGTTTATTGTAGCATTGTTTACACTAGCTAAGAAAATACAGAAGCAACCTAAGGGTCCACTGATAGTAGGTGGATGGATAAAGAAGATGTGGTGTGTACACACACACACACACACACACACACACACTGGGCTATTAGTCATAAAGAACGAAAATGAATTTGTGATATCATGGATAGATCTAGAGGATATTATGCTAAGTGAAATTAATTAGAGAAAGGCAAGTACTGTATGATCTCGCTTATAGGTGGAATCTAAAATATGGCACAAATGAACCTATCGACAAAGCAGAAGCAGACTCACAGAGAACAGACTGAGGGGAAGTCTGAGGAATGGGTTAGGGATGCACACCTTCTGCAGACTCTATTAAGACCTCTTCATTGCCGCCTAGTGTTCTGTGGCTCCAAATGTTTCCTTGGTTTGTGGCTCCATTATTCCAATCTCTGCTTTCATCCTCACATGACCTTTCCCTCTGTTTGTCTTGTTTCTTATAAGAACACTTGTCATTAGATATAAGGCCCATCTAGGAAATCCAAGATGATCTCATTTCAAGATTCTTAGCTTAATTACATCTGTGATGATTTACCATTCATAGATTCTAGGGGTTAGACATGTATACATCTTTGGCAGGCTACTATTGAACATATTACATAATACAACCCAGCAGTTCCCCTCCTAGGTATATACTCAAGGGAAATGGGAACATATTTCCATGCAAAATCTTGTATATAAATGTTCATAATAGTATTATTTCTAATACCCAAAAAGAAACAAAGTAAATGTTTATCAACTGATGAATGGATAAATAAAATATGGGATACCCATGCAATGGTGTATTATTTGGTAACAAAAATGAATAAAGTACTGATGCATGCTACAATGTGATAATCTTGAAAAATATTACTCTTAAGTGAAAGAAGCCAGGTGGGTAGGTGTGCATGCATGCACACACACACAAGCCTGTATATAGTATAATTCAATTTATAGGAAAGCCCAGATCAGGCAAATCTATAGAGACAGAAATTAGATTAGTGGTTCGCCAGTGATGAAGTGTGGGGTGTGTGGGAAAGTAATTGACTACTGATAGGAAAACATTTGGGGAGATGATGAAAATGCTCTAAAATCGATTGTGGTGATGGTTGTAAAACCCTGTGAAGGCACTAGAGATGATTGCATTATACAGGTGAATTGGATGATCTGCAAATTATGTCTTAAATCTGTTAAACAATAAATTCTGAATAATTAGTAGGTGATGTTGTATTTACTCCAGAGTGAACTCCCAAGGGCAAGAACTTGGACTTAATTATATCCACCAGTGAGAGTATAGAGCCTTGCAGACTGCAAGTGGCCAATGTATGTTTGTGGTAAAGAAAATGATTCAAGAGAAGGGAATCAACTTTTGGATAAGGTTACCAGAATGCTATGGAAGTGCAAAGGGGCACCCAAATCTATATAGAGCAATCTGAGGATTTGTCATAGAACCAGCGTTTGGAGCTGAATTTGGAAGGATAAAGAGAAGTGCACCAGGCAGGTAATTGGGACAAAGGCTTATCAGGTAGATGAACAGCTTGGATCAATGTGAGATACAGAAAAGCCAGTTAACTCGGTTGGCTTACAGGGTGCAACCAGAGAAATGGCAAGAAAGTAGCCTAGAAACAAAAGTGGCACCTGGATTTCAAAGTGCTTTTTCATACTTTTGGCCTTTATTTAACCTATGTTTTCCAATGTGTGCTTTAAGAAATTACTTCTTAAATTATCTGTGGTAAGGGCCAGATAATTTCTTTTTGTTATTATTTTTAATTTTTATTTTTTTGCTTTGTTTGTTTGCAGCATATGGAAGTTCCCAGGCTAGGGGTCAAATTGAAGCTACAGCTGCCAGCCTACACCATAGCCACTGCAATATGGGATCTAAGCCGTGTCTCCAACCTACACCACAGCTGATGGCAATGCTGGATCCTTAACCCATTGAGCAAGGCCAGGGATCAAACCTGCATCTTCATGGATACTATTTGGGTTCCATATTACCACTGAGCCACAACAGGAACTCCTTGTTTTGATTATCTTTAATCTCTCATGAACTGATACTTCTTAAAAAAACAAAATACTGATGAAATGCTAAAAAAAAGAAATGAGAAAAAAAAACCAAAACACAAGCCCACTGATAATGCTCTTTGGGAAGCAATGTCAAGTTACTGTAAAAGTTTCTATATGTTTACTCTTGATTGCTGTATTTTCCTCATTGCATATAAGTAATAAATAATTTATGAACCAATACTGGTTGACAGATTACATTTTAAGTACCACAGGTCTAAGAAACACATCTTAAAATATGTCCTGAGAGCCCAGTGATCAAATGTGTATAGGAAACATCAGGAATTTTATCTGCCATATCCTCCTCCAGGAGATGCATAAAAGACCAAAGAAATATTGCAGTAAATAAATTGACTTAAATTTGCTTAGAATGGCATTTATGTATTTTTTCTTATGTTCATTTATTCATGGATGTATTTACCTTTCATTAACCAAGCATTTGTTGAATGCCTACTATCTGCCCAGCAACATTCTAGGCACTGTGGATACAGTAAGAAGTCCCTGCCCTCAGATACCTTATCCCAGCAAAGGAGAATGGTAATATAAACTAAATAATTAAAGAAGATTAGGTTTAGTAATGATAACTGTTGGGGTGACAAGTGAGGCAGGAACAGTGTCCAACAAGGGGTGTTGGTGTTAAATATGTTCTCACTAAAAAGACATTTGGGTTAAAAAACCAAAGATGAGAAAGCAAACTATGCAGATGTAGGGTGGGAGGAAGAGTGATTAAAAATGAGAGAAAGTACCTTATGATCCTTAAGTCCCACTCCCAGGCATCTAACTGGAGAAAACTATAATTCAAAAAGATACACGCACCCCAATGTTCACTGAAGCACTATTTACAGTAGCTGAGACATGGTAGCAAGCAACCTAAATGTCCATCAACAGAGGAATGGATAAAGAAAATGTGGTATATATATACAATGGAATACTACTCAGCCATAAAAACAAATTAAATAATGAATGCCATTTGCAACAACATGGATGGACCAAGAGATTATCGTACTAAATGAAGCCAAAGACAAATATATGATATCACTTATATGTGGAATCTAATATATATATATATATGAACTTATTTCCAAAACAGAAACAGATTCAGACATAGAAAACAAATTTATTGTTACCGAAGGGGAAAGGGGGGGTGGGAGGAGGAATAAAGGTTGGGATTGACATATATACATTACTATATATAAGTCGGATAACCAACAAGGACCTACGGTATTAACACAGGAACTATACTCATTATTTTGTAATAGCCTGTAAGGGAAAAATACCTGAAAAACATGAATGTGTGTGTGTTTGTATTTATAGATATAAATTGAATCGTGCTGTACACCTGAAACATGATATTGTACATCAAGTTTACTTCAATAAAAATGAAATAAATTTAAAAATCGATGTATGTGCAGTTGCTGTGACACAGGTGGATGACTGTAAATTTGAGCAAGAGCTAGAACAGAATGAATAGGTAGTGAGAAAGTCAGAGGGGTAAGGTGGAGGGTGGATCATGTAAGACTTCTGGGGACTATGCAAGATTTGGGGGGAAGTAATTGTCTACAGAAAGGTGATCTGATGGCCAGGCAACATGGAGGGCTGTCCGGTTAGTGACCATGAACTTAATGTGAGACCTGTCAGCATGGCTGGCTAACTTATGCACACTGCCCTTTTTCATGTAATGCTTCTTGCCAGACAGCCAGAATTCTTCGTGAAATACTATTCTAGGTTATAGGTGAACAGTTTTAGGCAGGAGATAAAAATGAGCATGATGGCATCAGCAAGTAGGACAGATTCATAGGGGATAAAATGTGGGTTAATTTAGGTAATAGGCTCATGAGACAATTAGGAATTGAAGATGAGTAGAGATTCTTTTATTTTTGTGTGTCTATTCATGGTACAAGAGAATTTCAGATCTGAGAAGGTACTCTGTTTTTCCACAGAGCAATGAAGGAATAAATTCCCAACAGTCCTCTGTATAAGATGGTCTTGGCACTTGCTTTTGATTAACCTTGATCTGGGATTACCATATGCCAACTTCACATACCCCAGTGTCTTCCATCTGCCTTTACTCTCTACAAGGGGTGGGTCTACAGGAAAGAGGGATGCTGGCCAGGTTGTGTAATTTTTATTTGCATGAATGACCTAGTCTTGCATGGCTCACATTCTTTTGTTTTCTATCCCCATAACTCTTAAATACCATAACACTTTCTTATTAAAATTGAGTCCTTTTTGGTTGTTTTACGGGGTTCTTTTCATGGAGGGAGAAGCTCAGAAGATGAGAATTGAGATAGTAAATGATGGTGAAGTATTATCTTAAAAATTGCCAAGAATTGGGAGCTGGAGATTTGATTTTATCTCATTTTGGAAAAATTCTGAAAAACATAGCTGGCATGCTAAAAGTCGTTAAACCTGGCAGGAAGATAAAGAGAAAGGGCCAGCAAGCTGCCAACAAGGAATTAAAAGAGATCATGGAATACAGCCCAGAGCTCTGTCAGGCTGCTAGGGGCGGTCCAGGAGAAGCAGCAGCAGGTAACAAATGATCATAAGCTGAGACCTGATTCATTCAGTGGGAAATGAAGATGGAAGCAAAGGAAGAAACTTATACTTCACTAAATGAAAGATTTCTTTTATAAAGCAGCTTTAGTAACAGGGAAAGAAAGCTAGAATGGAAAAGTTCGATACAGTAGATACGAGGGTTTTTCACACAACTGAAGAGGAAATGTGCGAAGGCTACAAAAAGATCAGCAGATTCAGAATGTGACACATTAGAAATGTTCTGTCAGTGGAGATGTAGGAAAAGCTCAGGGCAGCTTGGATCCCCTGGATAAGCAAGGAGTGTCATAGGAAGAAGTGTCCCTTGGAATTCTTAAACAGCTTATCTTGAGCTCCTTGGATATCAGAAAATTCATGAATAACATCACAGTCTGTAATTCATGCAGCAGAGTGAACTAAATGTAACTTCATAATGGAATAACTGTTCCAGCTATGTAAGCATAATGAGGGCTATCCAAGAATTATCACGTAGCAGCACATCTACCTAGAACTGGAAAGGATGGATCAGGTTAGCTGACCCCACAAATAAACTTACTGAGTCTACCTGCTTCTCTTGGAAACTGATTCACAGATGTCCCAAGAGGGATTTAAAAATGAAGGCAGCAAATGTATTTTCCCTAGACCAAGAGAAATTCCTTGTTTAAATCATTTAGATTTACCAAATGACACACCTGACCCAAACCCATCCAATTTGGAAAAAGACAAGGATAAGAACAACTGAGTCAGATTCACATTAATTCCTAGATAGAAAGATACTACAAAGTCTCTATTACAGTAACCAACTGTCCGGGAATTCCTCAGAATCTGGGATTCCCGGTGCTAAAACTGGATCCACCCTGAGTAAACTGTGGTGGTTGGTAACCCTATGAGCTGCCCTGGTCACTGCTCTACTCAAAGACTGTTGGGGTCAAAGCTCCTTTGAATTTATATCCCTGAATCATTTCTATGACATTCATTTTATCTCAAACCAAAAGAATATTTAAAAAAACCCCACTATATACAAAAAGAAAATATTGAAGGAACTGGAAAAAGAACATCAGTATAAAATAGAAACTGTTAACTCAAGCTGTCAACCTTGAACAAAATGCCTTATTGCCCATAATATTTGTGCTAGAAAACTACTGCTTAGTTGAGCTTGCAAAAAGGATGCCTTTTCTAATGCTCCTTAATATTTGGGGAATTATGTTAGTAAATTGAGAAGGATTATCTACTTACTGTGTTTGGAAAATTGACTCATTACCTCTGTTACAGAAAGAGATGCGGGTGTCTTAGAATCAGAAGCATTTTACCCTGAAGTCATGATGATGAATCAGGAATTCGATCAGGCTGTGTCTCCAGTGAATTGCACTGTCAAATAATGTTAATAGAACCATCTGAAGCCTCGCTCACGGCCTTCTCAAGCTTTAGTGTGCCTTAAAATCTCTTTGAGAGTGAGTTAAATGCTTGGTCTCTCGGGAGTCCTCCCTCTCCCCAAAGTCTGAGGCAGCACCCCTGAATCTGCTGTACACATTCTAATTCCTTGCTACTCAAAGTGTGATCTGGTCCAGCAGCAATGGCACCACCTGGGAGCCTGTGGGAAAGTGCAATCTTAGGCCCCGTTCTCAGCCTACTAAATAGCATAAGGTTTAAGGTGTACTGCCCTAGACGAGTCTTTTGTTTTTACAGGGTTTTAGTAGTTTTATTGAAGTATAGCTGGTTTACAAGGTTGTGATCATTTCTACTGTACAACAGAGTGATAGTTATATATATACACACATCCATTCTCTTTCAGATTCTTTCCCCACATAAGATTATCACAGAATATTGTGCTATGCAGCAGGTCCCCAATGGTCATTCCCTATACCTCAGTGTGCATATACTAATTCCAACCCCTCAGTCCATCCCTGCCCCCATCCCCGACCTGCCCCCTTTGGTAACCATAAATTTTTTCAACATCTGTAGTCTGTTTCTATTCTGCAAATAAGGTTCATTTGTATCTTTTTTAAGATTCCACTGAGGCAGTGGTCCAAGGACTGAATATTTAGAAAATACACCCTTATGTCTTCTGGCCCAAGAATGATGACACCACCAAAAGTTAATGTGTTTGAGTGGTTATTCCATCCCAGGCATTACTCCAGCACTTTACATTGGCTTAGCTCAGTTAGTCCTCATAGCAAACCTCTAGAGGCCCTTGTTTTCATTTTTTATTTTATTTTTTTCTCTTTTTAGGGCTGTACCTTTGGCATATGAAGTTCTCGGGCTAGGGGTTGAATCAGAGCTGCAGCTGCCAGCCTAGACCACAGCTATAGCAACGTGGGATCTGAGCCGCACCTGCAGTCTGCACCACATCTTGCAGCAATGCTGGATCCTTAACCCACTGAGTGAGGCCAGGGGTTGAACCCACATCCTCATGGATACTAGTGGGGTTCTTAACCCACTGAGCCACAATGGGAACTCCTTGTTTTTAGACCAGGAAATGGAGGCTCCAAAAATAGGAAGTTCCCAAGTTCACCGCAGGTGAGTAACAGGACCTTGCTTCAGAGGCAGGTGTTCCGACTTCAGAGCTTGGGTGCTAAGTAATCACACACACTATGTACCCTGGCAAACAGGTTTGCTAAGCTGAAAGGAGATGGGGACCATGTTTAATCAGCAATTTAGCTAAGACATTTCTTGCAGCCTAAAAATCGAAAGCCGTAAGGCTTCCTTTACTGTGTTGCTGATGATGGATGAGAAATACCCTTTCTGGGGATTTTCTGTTGTCTGGGTTTCCACACCAAGACTTGTGGATGCCACACCCTACCTCATAGCATTGTTGTGAGGCTTAAATGAGCTGCTTGAGGCAAAGGGAAGGGCTAAGAACAGGACTGGAATGGATGAGGGCTCAGAGAAGTTTCATAAGGTGGAAGATGAGCTCTTTGTAGTTTGAGAAGCCAGGATGGGACTTTTAGTTCTGCTAATCATTAAATTATGCCTCAATTTCCTCACCTGCAAAATTGGGTTAATCTTCTAGGATTGTAGAGGAATTAAATGAGATTATGTTCATTAGGTATCAAACACATGGTTCTATATAAGAGATTCAATAAATGATTGTTACTTATATTTTTCTATCATAATAATTTTTACCCCAAATATTAAGCCATTATCATCTTCCTAGTTACTGTGAAGCATCAGCATTGGAAGGAATCTTAGAAACTATAAATTTTTCTGATTGTTTACCCTCAAGCCCACACTTTTTTTTTTAATAAAGTGTGGTTGATTTACAATGTTTTGCAAGTTTATGCTGCAGAGCAAAGTCACCCAGTCGTATATATACACACACACATTCCTTTTCTTATATTATCTTCTATCATGATCTATCCCAAGAGATTGGGTATAATTCCCTATACTGTAGGACCTCATTGCTTAGCTATATTCTAAATGCAATAGTTTGCATCTACTAACCCCAAACTCCTAGTCTGCACTCTATTAGGATAGCTGATTCACACATTGCTATGATATGAGCCTCTGTTTCCTAAATAAGAGAGCCTTCTCTTTGAGTCTAAAATGACTGCCACAAGGCAGCGGAAAATAATTTATTCAAGGCTAAAGTGACCTAAAATGGGTAGACCCAAATGTCTCACCTATGAAAATATTTTTCCTCTTGAATAAACATGTATCAAGAATGATACAGGTTCATCACTATTAATTAAAATAAGAACAGGAGTTCCTACTGTGGCGCAGTGGAAATGAGTTTGACCGGTATGTGGGTTTGATCCCTGGCCTTGCTTAGCTGGTTAAGGATCTGGCATTGATGTGAGCTGTGGTGTAGGTTGCAGATGCAGCTCAGATCCCATGTAGCTATGGCTGTGGGCAGGACCGAAGCTGTAGCTCCAACCCTAGCTTGGGAACTTCCATATGCCTCAGATGCGGCTTCCCACCAAAAAAAAAAACAAAAAAAAAAAAACAAAAAAAACCCCAAATGTGTGTATACTCTTTGTTAAGGAATACAGCCTCTCTTTACACTGAAACATTTCATGGTATTAATATTTTTTAAAAAGTCTTTGCAGAAAGGAATCCCTACCCCAAAGACAGCAGAAGCTTTGGATTTCTTCCCATGCTCTGACTCCTCCAAATAAACACAATACAACATGCAGGACAAATGATAGTGCTAATGGTGACAGTGATGATTAATTATAGCACCTGCCTTCGTTGTAGTAGTTACAGTAATGGCGACTGATATATATCATGTGCTTATTTTGTGGTAGGTGTTGTTTTGAGCACTTGATTGCTTTAAGTGTTGGTCAAAAGCACCATGGGAGGGAAATGTTATTACTGTTATCCTCACTCAAGTTAAATAAGTTGCCTGAAATCATGTATTTGATAAATGTGGACGCTGGGATGGAAATCTAGACAGTGTGGGATGACAAAGCCCAAACATGCAATCATAGAATCTAGACCAATCAGGGAAGAGAGACTCATTCCCTGTCCAGCATTTCTACCCTCCACTCTCCAGGGTCCTTTTTTAGTAGCTTCTGATTTCCTTCTTTTCCTGCCATGTAGGCTGGATCTTGGATGAAAGGACTCCTAACTTCATACTAGAGAATTTAAAATATAGAATTTCCAATGCAGTACCATCAATTCATAGAATTATGCCTTTTTTTAGAATGTTAAATTTTCAAGTTCTCTGGCTTATTTCCAATATGTGCAATGACCACAGATTAGCTCAATACCTAAATCCCTAGTGTTTTAAACCAAGTAGTTAGAGAGGCACATTTTCCCTGCTAGCTTCTGGTAGGTCAGAAAAAGGAGGACTTTTTTGTTCTTTTTGTTTAGCTGTCAAAATATTAAACTATTATTTCAGTTAGCTTAGTTTCTGTAAGGAATCATGATATTCCTTTTTTTTGTCTTTTGTCTTTTTTTTGTTGTTGTTGCTATTTCTTGGGCCGCTCCCGTGGCATATGGAGGTTCCCAGGCTAGGGGTTGAATCGGAGCTGTAGCCACCGGCCTACGCCAGAGCCACAGCAATGCGGAATCGGAGCCGCGTCTGCAACCTACAACCACAGCTCATGGCAACGCCGGATCGTTAACCCACTGAGCAAGGGCAGGGACCGAACCCGCAACCTCATGGTTCCTAGTCGGATTTGTTAACCCCTGCGCCACGACGGGAACTCCGATATTTCCTTTTAAGTAGGACTCCTCAACCCTGTTCAGATGCCCTAAAAATTGCTTTCTTATGATTTCCTTCAATCTTCTCGAGTTTGGACCAGAAAATGGACTTAAAGCTTCGGTACACCGTTACCCACAAAGATGCTTTCACATATTCTCACGTGTCTTTTTGTGAAAATTACTGAGACCATCTTAAGATCAATTTGATTACTGTTACCACACCACTGATATATTTGATAACCTTGCAACTGTGTGATATGACTTCATTAAGGAATCTTTCATTTGTTATTGTAGAGGAAAAATGATCATTTTTGAATTATCTTCCCTGCAACCAAAAACAGCAGGACCCACTACTTTCTATATAGCATACAACAACTTCAAAGAATCACAGGCTTTTGCTTCTTTAAACAAAAGCAAAATAGGGGTTATTATTATTATTTTTATAAATAAGGAAAATCAGAAACCAAGAGGTTAAGCAACACGTGTCTATAGTGGAACCAAGATTCAAAACCAGTTTTCTGACTTTAATCTCTCTCACTACCCCATGGATTTGGATTTAGCTGCATTAGAATATTTTCTGAGATTTTATGCCACCATTGATATTTGGGTCTGTGGTCATATTTTACAAATGACATAAACCTGTGTTTGCTACCACTGACATTTCACCTTATGCTACTGCTATTCTCAGCCACAAAATGCCAGATGGGAAAGTGATCTTGTTACACTACTCAGGAACAGCAATAACTGTGGAATAAAACCTAGCTTCAGATTACAACCAACCACTAGCTCTTATTAAAGGTCTAAGAAATTTACTGCCTGTGAATAGGATCTTGCATTTTATTATTAAAAAATATTCTTTTCAATGTATGAAATTCCTCTCATGCCATTTACATTCACTTTTATGTCATTTTTTGCTTTGTGTTTAAGCTCACCCATTTGTCCTCATATCTGTAAGCAGAGTATCTAAAGTTCAGTGCCCTGAATTCTTTCTTTTGCAAATTCCAGATTATTTTGTGATTTTGCAATTGCTGTAAATAGGGATTGGCACATGGTAAAATCTCAAATAATTTCATCAAAAATAACATATATGTAAAGCAATTAAAATTTTCAAAGTATTGCCATATGCTTTTATTTAATCTCTATAAAACTTCTATGAGTAAGGTAAGGGAAAGGTAACTAGACTCAATTTATAGATGCTGAACAGAGGCATAAATATGGGAATTGACTAATCCAAATCTTTTGAATTATCGGGCATAGCGTGAGAAAATCAAATGGAAATGATTTAGAGGAAAAATAAAAAATTTGGCAGTAGCTTTGTAAAGTTGTAGGTGCCTATTAGATGTCTAAGAGGAGTGTGATATGAATTCTGAGATGTCCAGGGCATGGTGATGAAATTGGTAGTTCTTAGGATATCGATGGATTTAGAGCTATAAGCCTGGATGAGGTCATTAAAAGGAGAAGTAGAGAAGGAAAAAGTTTTGAACTGAACCCTGAGGCACTGCAACATTCAGAGATGGGAAAATAACAAAGAGACAGCAAAGAATAAAAGGAGGTTATCGGTGAGAATAGAAGAAATTAGATAATTGTGTCCTGAAAGATAAGAAAACTTTTATAAGAAAAGGAAGTGGTCAGCTGATATAAGATGCCCTTAAGATCAGGACTGAAAATTGCCTCTCAATATTTAGCAAGGTGGCACTCATTATGGACCTTGCTAAAAGAAGTTTCAGATTAGAATATATTCAAGACAGTACGGGAGGAGAGAAATTGGACATGACGAATATAAACAACTCTTTTGTAAAACAAAAGGTGGAGACCAAGAGTCATCTCTCTTTACTTGAAGCAGACCTCATTTTTTAGTCCCCAGTGGATAAAAACAATCAAGGCTTTTGGTATCAATGTTGACATTATGAATGACAAGTGCCAGGAAGGAAGAATTATTAAAGGCCTCACTCCTTTCCCTTCTGAGGATTTCTACAAGCTCTGGGGACTAGGGTGTCCATGGTAGCCTCTAACTTGCCAGTTATAATCTCTCATTGGCAGGGCTTGGAGTTGAAGTCAGTATAACTGAGAGCAATTTCCTGATCTCAGCAATGATGGGGAGGAAAAAAACAGGTGGGGAGAGGGGGTAAACGTGAAGAAAAATTGCCCAACAAAAGTTAAAGCATAAGTTGATAAACAATGGAAACCAGAACCTTTTTTGAATATCTTACCTTTTTCAGTAGATATTTGCAGGTACTTCTTAAATGAAGTTAACGGTCAAGTTGTTGCTAGATTAGATGTTCAAGAAATATATCTTTTTCTAGGACCTCCAGACCTCTTTGCCATTCTCCCTTAGTCTCTAGTATATCTGACAAAGCATTTGAAATGAAGAGGAACATGGGGTAGATTTGAAAGTCATCATAGATGGATGAGTGGTTCTAACAAAGATAGAGAAGGGAGAAGCATCTATTAGTAGCCCTTGATCTTTTTTTCTTTGGGGGGAGGAAAAAAAGGTTCAGGGAGGCTATGTAATTTATTTGCTCAAGTTCTCTGCTTTCTGACTGCTAGTGTGTCATCCTTTCGATCAATTATACTGCAGTATGAAAAACCCTGTAAATTAGACGGACTCTAATGAATGGACAACGGAGAACGAGAAATTCAGAAAGTCATTGTAAACAAGGGCAGATGGAAGCCCCTGAAGCACTGAGAATAATTTAAATTTGATACAGAAGGTGACAGGCAGCCCTGGAGGTTTGAGAAAGTGAAACATGCAGTCAAAATTATGGGCAAGGAAGATTATTTTGACAGCCTTTGGTATGTATCAGACATTTCGTGATATAAAACAGTATTTGGGAAATATATTTTATATCCCTTGATTAAAAAAATATTTCAAATATTACATAATTTGCGATATATTCCAGGCATTAGGCCCTGTGCCTTGATTTTTGTTGCTTTGTTTCAGGAGGTTATGCAGTTGAGCTATTTGACTAATACTTATTAGCTCAAACCCAATCATTTCATTTAGCTTAGCACAGTTTTCACAATATAGAAATGATTCTGATATTTATTCAAGTTGAATAGAGATGTATGATTCCATCAAGTTAATTATTAGCAAGAAAGAAAAAACAAGTGTGATATTGTTTAAATAGCAGATGTGTTAATACAGAGTAATTATGTTGACTGAAAATGAGCAGCTCCATCAGGCAGACACCCAATTTTTTCCCCTACCAGTGTCAACACTGAATGCCTTTTAATACACTGGAAAATTACTGGGCAGATTTGAAATAACAAAGCAATCACTGCAGGCTTTGTTTAAAATTCCTCTAGGGAATAGGACAAATAAAATGATTACAGTGATTTGAGTAGCTAGAATTTTATAACCATTCACTTAGAAAAGCAATCTCCCAATTAGTTGGCAATTGATACCTCTGATATTTCCTGATATGATTTCTACATTAGGAGTATTGATCTTTACTTCTATTCAGTGGGTTACCTAAGAGAAGGTTATTCTCATTATGATGAATACATGAAAGGCTGTACTTACAAATATACATACTTTACTATTTTAAAACTTATGGTCTACATATGTTACCTATATAAGAACTTGTATTGCTTGTACTATTAATACTATTGCAACACTATTATGTTAAATATTAGTGAACTTTGAGGCTTTATTTTCTTCCACTCTAGTCATTGGCTAGGGTTCTGAATTTAATGCTTTCATTTTTTTCTAATTTTCATAGAGAACTTGCTAGTTCATTGGATTTTCCAGCCTGCCTGTTTGAAAAGTTCTAGTGTAGACTCTGATTTTCTAAGATCGATCCAGCATGATAGAGTCAAAAGTATTTAAGATAATGGCTTCTCAAGTGAAATGGATAGACTATGCAATGAATACCCTGCCACCAAGTCCATTAGATAAATACTTCCTCTAACAAAAACCCAAGCATATACTGCCTTAAGTAAGGAGAGCTTAAATTCCTCTCACACCAAGAAGTCTGGAAGTAATTTTTTTTTTTTTTGGTCTTTTTAGGGCCGCACCTGCAGCATATGGAGGTTCCTAGGCTAGGGGTTGAATCTGAGCTACAGCTGCTGGCCTACACTACAGCCACAGCAACACCAGATCTTCAACCCACTGAGCAAGGCCAGGGATCAAACCTGTGTCCTCGTGGATACTAGTCAGATTTGTTTCTGCTGAGCCATGACGGGAACTCCCTGCAAGTAGTTATTTATTTTGGTTTTGCGGATCATCCCCATTGAGCCATGATTTGGTGTCTCTTCATGAGCATCTTTCACTCATGCTTACAAGACAGCTGCCTCAATTCCAGGTATAACATTCATGCTCAAGGCAAGAAGAAAAGACAAGCGGATGTGTCAGCTCTGAAAATATCAGTTCCATTTTTCAGAAAGTACTAATTTTACCAGCAGTCTGGCAGACTTCTGTTTACATCCAATTGGCTAGAACTGTTTCACAGACCATCCCAACATGCGAGGGAATCCGGGAAGGTGTAGCTTTTATAATCCTCTCTAGTGGAGGCAGTCAAGGAAGAGAGGTTGGGAATGAGCTTTGCTTAGTTAGCCAGCCATGTCTGCCACAGTTATGTGGAAGAGTTCCCATACCCAGGGTTTCATTGGCTGTACTATATTTAATTCTGTTGAAGATTCCACTGCAAGTTAGGAAGGACTTTACTAATTCAGGTATCCAGGGATATGCAGGAACATGTCCTTGATATAGTCACATATCCCCCTTACACGCCCCCTCCCTCCCTCCAAAGATACCAGAGCTACCAGCAGGTCTAGGTCAGGTCAAGGCACAGACGTCCCTCTTATTGGTTCCTTTCTCTTCTTTTTGATCATTTCTGGTATTTAACATAACTTGGCTGTATCCCCAGAATTCTCCTGAAATTGTATTTATGTTTTTGTTTTAAAAAGCAATGTTCTCTAAGTTATAGCTTCAAATACACATTTAAATTGGCATAAACATGTGAAACATACATAATTAATAGCATTCCTTTTTATGGCCATGCCCATAGCATGTGAAAGTTCCTGGGCCCAAGCCACTGCAGTGACAACATTGCATCCTTAACCTTCTGTGCCACAAGGGAAGTCCCATAAAATTCTTATACAAGTGAATTTCAATATGAATTTATTTTATTTACATGTCCACATTAATTTAAATATCTACTTTTATGGTATTCCACTAAGGTTGATAATCACCTTTGAAATATTTTCATATAACCATCTACATCCTTTATGAAGCTCTCCTGATATTTTCCTATACAATATTGATTGTGCATAGACCAGCTCACTCACATCTACACCAATTAGCCATTCTTGACCAAAAAAACCTGCGAAAGACATTGAGTCATATTTTTGCAAAGAAATTATTACTATATGCATTTCTTGTGCTAAACATTTTTTGGAAATGACAAAAATTCTGCCTTAAATTCAAAAGAGATGAAATATCTACACAACATATTGCATAAAGATATTTAATTTTATATACACTTATTAAACAGTGGCAAATTGCAAAAAATTACATATAGAATAGAGAACCTCAGCTCTAGAAAAATATTACCTTCACCAATACCAGCACGGCCTTATCACGTCTCCCTCCTGGGCCTCAGCTTTGAGGTATGTGTAACCTGCTGTTGACAGGCCATCCTCAATTGCAGGATTAAACAAATGTGTAAGATTGAGAAACTTTGCTTTTAGGTGAACGTATGCTTTGAAAATATCCAGCAATGAACACTGTCTCATATTTCCAAGAGCAGAATGTTTCATCATCATAAAAAGATTCAAGAAATCTATTGCCAGAGAACAGAGTTAACAAGTATGAACTAAAATAACAAGAGCATAAAAATTTAATCAGCATTCTCCTTCAGACCACTAACCAAACACACACAGAGAGCCATTTGTAAAATAAAAAGACATAAAAGCTTAAGTTCCATTGACTTCATGTTGACTAATCACTTTAGCCACAGCAGCTTTAATTAAAAGAAGATTGAAAGTAATGAACGCTTTATCAGCCCTTTTTGTTACAAAGGAGTTAGGGTTTCTTTGCTATATCTCGCTTAGCAACCTTGTCACTGACTGTTCAGTTAAGCCACCTTGGAAGATCCACAGTACCTTATTTATGTATTTCAATTGGCCCTCTTTGCAAATTGGAAACAGTCCGATAACACATAGAAGGAAGTTAGGTTAATGGGAGCTGGGGATTCCATAATCATAGGGCCCCAGGCAGTAGTTTTAAGATGGTTTTCCCTCAAATCCTAAAGGTTCAGCAAAACTGCTGGGCCTTAGGAGAAAGAAGAGAGAAACTGGCAGGAGGAGCAGCTGCCTGGTAAGTCCAAGGTCCCAGAATTCTTGCTTTTGAATATCCAGATGTTGCAGAACTGTGTTTTACTTGTCTGATTGGTCTCTATAAAGATTTTGTTTGAAGAAAGTGTGTTTTGCTTTAAAGTGTTTGTCTTTGTTGTTGAAAACAAGTGTGCCATGGTAATACAGATAAATGAAAACAAAAAAGAAAAGAAAAATTGGCCTTGAGAAACTGTTGTGAGACACAGTAACACCATCCATTACCCTGTGCTTTATTTTAAAACACAAGAAAATAGCACCCCAAAGAGAAAATTCAGTCCAGCAAGCAATGACTGGGCATTCTCATTGCCTGCAGTGGAGAATATGTTCAGATGACAAGGCAAAATAGGTAGCTTATGGAGGGATAGAGCTAAGATAGGGAGAATATTGCGCTTAAATTGGAAATTTGGTTTTCTATACAAGCTCCACCTGAAGGATTGCAGAACACCGTCACTTGTCCTCTTAGAAGTGACTTGTCGGTCTGTAAAACGCTGGCACTGTTCTTTGTTAAGTGCCTGCTATGTGCCAGGCACTGTGCTAGTACCGAGTATCCAAACGTTAAGTCTGATCTGCTACCCGACCCTGAAAGAGCTCACAGATAGTACTAGTAGTCTTCTGAAAAGTAAACCAGGCAGCATTTATCAGGTAATTGTTCTCTGCCCAGCAATGTTTTAAGCACTTTCACAAGTTTTCGTTAAATCTTCTCGTCAATCCCCCTTGGTACATGATATATGTATTTCCACTTTACAGGTATGGAAATAAAGCATAGTTCGGCTCAATAACTTGTCCCAAAAGTGCAGAGATGTTTCTGAGCTTAGTTCTCAGAATTCCTCCTCCTGAAATTCCTCCTAAAGACTTCCATTCTATTTTCAATGAATTATCCACCCTGAATGGAGGAGGTATAAGAAGGACATAGGTAGTTGTTTTGTGAATCCATTTTGGAAACACTGGTGTCCTGTGCAAGTGTTAATTATTATTATACCAAAGAAAGACAAATAAAAGTTAAATAAGTCACAACTGGAAATGTCCCACCCCCAATGTAGAAATACCAGCAAAATCTAGAGTTAAGAGGAACCACGTCAGGTTTCTAGAATATAAGTACTATTTTATAAAGTACTCCCATGTCTTCATTCAGAGTCCCTTCTGGATTAAATGTTAGAAGGAAATTAAGGGCCAGGTGTTTCTTAGGCTCTGACTAGGTATATCCCATCCTCAGCAGACAGCAAGATAATCCAAATGTAGCTGCATATGGTTTTCATGACACTGAGTTCACCTATGCCAAGGTGAAACTGGGGCTGGGTATCAGGAATGAAACAATGAACTCCCTTAGAGCTCAAGAGTGAAAAATGCACCTATCCAAATTATTTCACTTGTGTTCTAGAAATAGGCCACTGGGTATTGTCAAGATAGAGCAGTAAGGAGATGCTCAAGGGGTGTGCCTTTCCCTCCTCTGCTTGAGCCTGGATTTTGTCCTGCTATTGCATTTAAAATCTGTTCCAGTCAAAGCCTATTTGCAGAAATTGCATTTGTCAATAAAAGCAGGTTGGGATAACTTAAGGGTCAGTGGCAAAGCTGAAATATTACCAGTGTTAAGCGCAGGGTTTAGTTGAAGACATCCTCTGTAACAAGGTGCCTGAAAACATCTTAGGTTAGAAATTGGTTTTAATTCTGCTAGTCAGTGGGAAAAAAAAATGTCAACTGTATTTGTAATTTTGATATAGCTCCTAGCATTTAGAAAATGTGCCCTTTATTAAGAGCATTAAAATAGAAAATTTTGAAATTTGCTATCGGGTGTCACTCTTCAATTAACTTCTATTCATTCAGCCAGCAAGAACTGGTGTTCAGCCCATTAAAAATAAGAGGCTTGCTTTTCTATCCCCTTTGCTGTTATTGATATTGTTAATCATTTTAATTAGTGGCTTCCCATGATTCCAATCAAGCCCAATTAGACTCAAACCCGATAAACAATGAAGAGGTGAAAACAGCAGCTCAAAACATAGATTAATCTCACTAGTACAAAGTGGAAGTAGCTGCATTTTAAATTGCTTCTATTCAACTCCAAACAATGGCATTTCTTGGTGCTACTGAGTATAATGGTATTTGGTTGCTAATGTGGAATGTAATGCATAGTCACATCTTCCAAAGACTGTGACCCGCTCTGCACCTTTCACAGGCTTATTTGCTTGTCCAGGTACTTCCATCATGCCCTGGTTTACATTTCTCTGCACCAGCTACCGAAACAGCTTAAATTTATTGCACTTCTCTTTTTCTCCTCCTCTTCTGTGTGTGTGTGTTTCCCTACTTTTCTCTGCCGTTCATGATATCCATTCTCCACTAGAAAAGAGTAACCCCCATTCTCGGTGATCCTAGAAGTTCAGTACATAGATTTTCAGGCAACCACGATATATTGAGCTGGATAGAAGACATTTTTAATTTAATTCCCTCAACAACTCTGAAGTAATTACTACTGCTAGCCCCATTTCGTGGATAAGGAAACTGAGGTTTCAGGAATATAAATAACTTCCAGCCAGAACAAGTTAGACTCATGATGTGAACCCTGTTCTGTATGGTTCCAGAAGCCAAGCACTGAACTCTTGGATGTTCAGATTTAATTCTCTTCTTTCACTTCAGAACAGAAACCAGACAGTCTCCCAGTTGGAAAATGTCCAAACGCTAAAACTTCACTATTAATCTTTTCTTAGAATGGCTGCAATGAATAATATGTTTTTATGAAAATTAATGTTTTTTTTGAAAATTACATCACTTTATCCAACCCATCCTCACTTCTCTGACCATTCTTGCCAAGTGACATGGTATAGACAACCTTTTAGATGAGCCCTAAAAATTTGATCAGTATTTTTAGGTCTACACAGACAATTTTTATCCTTTGGAAAGTATTTGATCATAATATATGGACATCTATCTTACTACTTCAAAACTTCATGATCTCTTCATTTTAAATATATGACATAGAATTGCCTAAAAAGCCACAGTTGTGTTTGGGTCATGTTTCTAGTATTTACTCACTGGGGTATCTTGAGCTGCTTACTTACCTTTTCTGAGTTGAAGGCCTTTGGAATATACACATAATAAAGAATGAGTGAATTTAACCCAGAAAATGACAATTATAAAATTTGCCTTGCATTTTTTTTTAATTTTAAAGAAATGAAAGATGCCTGACTTCTGTTTCTTAATGAGAGTGTAAAGCTTATGATATTTGTACAGAGAAGCAGACAGACAGTAGGTTTCAGTGAAGCAGAATATCAGGAACATGACAGTCCATAGTAAAAATCCAAACAAAGGGACTCAGAAAGGAAGGTGTGTGTGCATTAGTTTGGTTACTGGAGATAGAGTAGAAAGCTGAGCTTGGCTGAAAATGGCAAGGGAATTAAAATGGCAATGACTAACTCAGAAGCACTTGTATAAGTCAGCTCTTGCTACAATAATGCTGAGAAACAACTACTCCAAATACAGTACTTCCAAGAGTATTGTACTCTCACACTCATTCTGTCTCAACTACATTGACTTGGCTCTATCTCTCCTTTGTACTGTGGGTCACCTAGCTGTGGCTAAAGGCTGGAGATTTGGTTTATATCTGTTCCATGAATTTTTGTTCTGCAGCTCATGCTGAAAGACAGTTTTTAGAGAGTTTTTCTCAAGGCAGATCACTAAACTGTAACAGAGAAAGTTCACTTATATATGCACATTTCAGGTCTTCTAATACCCTCTTGGCCAAAGCAAATTATATAGCTTCATAAACCCTGCCCACCATTAGACAACAATATGGACATGCAATTTTATTAAAGGGGAGTGAAAAATTGGGATCACTAAATTATTAATGGGTCATACAAAACTCAGTTTGCTGATCTAGAGATTCTTCTGCTTTATTTGCAGAGAGTCCAGCCTTGTTCTAGAATTTAGACCTGAAACTTCAGCTTGGGTTGAGAGATGTCAATTCTGAAAAAAAGATGAAAATTTCACTAGCAAAAGAACAAATCAGCCTGATTATGACTGCAGTTCAATTATTTGATCTGGCCCATGTAATCCTCTGTTTGTGGCACATGTCACCCTTAAATGCTTTGCTTTGGTTTGTGAGGTTTCATTTGTTTGCTTTTATCAAGGTTGCTGGTACACACTGATGGAGCTACTGATTACACACCCATTTGCTTTTCTGATTTTTTTTTTTCTCTCCAGGAATTTGTCTAAGTTTTTATTTTCCATTTTTTTATTTGCATTTGTAAGCAGAATGCAGAAATAACAGCTGTTTCACCATTGGTCCTGGGCTTTTTCCCAGCTGATTAAGTTGAACAGTGACAGTGAAGATTCGATAAGATTTTATCTCCATGTTTTGTGCTTATGAATTGATACACTTTTTACAGCTGTTAAACATCATCACTTCTGTTACACATTTTCAGTGCATAGCTTCCTCCAAGATCAATATATGTGGAATCAGTTCTGATTTAAGTGCTTTGCACGTACCATTATACTTTGCTCAATTGAAATACCTTCTTACGGTCAAGAATAAGAAGGAACTTAGACTAAGTTTTATTGGGAACTTCTGCCAGCTCTTGGGAGAAATGATGGTGATTATTCACTGAGCAGCTTGAGCTTAATCTAGAATTTTTCTGACTTTACTTAGAGTTATGCAATCCTACCTGGCATAATGCCTTCTTAATGTAGTTTTATCCAATGGAAATTGAGGACACTCTCTCTGCTTTCAGATCCCTGTGCTCCTATAAATTGTTTATACACACTTCTATTATATTACTTTGAAAGAATTATGAATATCCTTACATCTCTGTTCTGTAGGGAGATTATGAGAATATGGCAGGTACAGAGCATTTATTCATGTGTGCATCAAGTACCTAAAATAAAGTACATTTTATTAAATGACTGCTGTGATTTTGGATGCACCATACCAAATATTATGATCAATACTTCAAGCAATAGTCACATTTTTTTCATCTAAAGTTTATTTATGATTCTTATTACATCTAAGAAATGATGGTTTGGGGGCACTGATCTTTCCTAGCAGCTCATTTTAATCAAATGCCTGTTTGCTTATATAAAATATGAAGCTATCTTAAGATTTGATCCCTAGTTGAGGCATCCTCCTATATTTTCTTGAACATTTATATTCTGTGTCACCTTAGTGCTAATTCTTGTTGTGTACCTCTTTGGGAATGTATCACTCTTATCTGGATGTTGTCTGAGATACATGCAGCATGTAATCTACAGCATTACATTTTAGGGGCTGTACTGTACTGTTGTATAGAATAAATACATTCGTAACCTGTAGTCTGGGAAAAATCAGTCAAAGCAAACCAGAGAACTGTGGTTGGTACAGTGGGGTTAAAAAGATCAGTGTTTCATCCACGTCCTTTTATATTTATCATTTACTCCTGATTTCTTTTTAGTGATTAGAATGTTCTGAGATAGATCTTTCACTTACTTAGAATTTTGGGGTTTTTTTGGTTCTGCAGACTCTTAACTTTTCCCTGAATTTTTTACAGCTCTCTTTGAGATTCTTCTGCATCTGCTTATACCCAGTTCTGTATTCCTTCCCCTTCCTTTCTTTGAATTTATTTGGTACCCTGGCCCTTCTAATCTGTTCTTCTTTAATTCATTATATTTTATTGAAGAAATGCTCATGGCAAGTTAATAGCAATCTGCCTCATCCCTCGTATTTCCTTGTGTCTAATGATGTTGTTTTTGTAAGAAGTGTACACCAGAAACACATTCCATTCCATTTTTTTTTACATTACTTTGATGCTTTGTTTGAATTTCTTCTGTAAATAATATCTTAAATCAGTGCCTTTCTTTTGAAGGTCTTGGAATCTATTCGGAATAGTGTGACTATTTTTATCCCTGGCTCTACTTATATTTCATGATCCAATTTAGAAGCAGTGTAGCGGAGTATAAAGAGCTGGATTTACTCAGTTAAGGTTTTGAATGTTAGGTCAGCCAGTTAACTACCTATATGACCTTGGGTCAATTACTGAACCTCTTTGAGCCATAGATTTCTCACTTATTAGTGCCTTTAACACTTACGGGCTATTTTGAGAATAAAGAAAAATATTTGACACATAGTAAACCTTTTGCAAATATTGGTTAAACAATGCCGATATCTACTTTATAGATATTCAGAAAGTTACTTCTGAGTCATTACCCGTAGAGTTAATCTGGAGTAAATTCCTTTAATTGAGGCTTCTTCACTCTAACATCATTGCACTATATTGATAATGGGTATATGGCAGGCTTCCCTGAAGTTAATTGCACAACCCTCCTCATATTGTGCTGATCTCTTTCACTTTCATAATAAAATACTGCTGATAACCTTTCCCTTATCAAACTCTTCTTTTACCTTCCCTTTGAAGAGAAGCCTTTCATTAGAGCCTTTACCACTTTGAAATATTTGTGCATATCATTAAAGTATATGTTAGTAAGTATTTATTGCCATGCAAGCATAAGCTACTATGGAGTCATTTTTATTTCAATTCATTAGGATACAGATGTGTCAATAGGGATATAAATTGAACTAAATACAGAAGCAAGCCTGATAGAAGAGACGAGAGGAGAAAAACAAAGGGGGAAACACTACAAAGACTTACTGAGAACACATTATGTGCAAGATATTGCTTTAGGTTTGTCAGTGATACCTAAACATTTCAGGCCTGTCAAGAATGATGATTTCTTTTGTCATAAGAAGTCTTCCGGAAGTGGAAGTTTCTTTTTTAACCCTCATAGTGACTGAAAAAGGATGGGTTCTGAGTGCACTGGGATAAATGAGGAAAATAACAGAACTGAAAAGCCTTTAATTAATTAATTTTGGAGGTAGCTGGATTGGAAGAGAAATTGGAAAACATTGTTTCAGTGAGAATGAATGGTCAAATGGTATCTTTGCAGTTTGTGGGTTAAGTAAATAAATTTGGAAAACTGTACATGACCAAGGGAAAAAAAAAAGATCTTAGAGATTATTCTACCTTCCTCATTTTAGAGGTTTAGCAGAGTTTAAATTCATGCTAGAAAATATATTCTTTAACCCCCACCATTTCTAGCATAGGAGATCACCTTTTATATTGGCCAGTTAGCCATCAGACATACTACCTTAAATGATACTTAGAGTCTATCCATTTAAATTATTTCTGTGGGGATCCCATTTGTAAACTGTCTTAAAAAAAAATACAATGGATTCCATGACAGCTTGCTTCCATTACTCAGCATAATTATAAGGCTTTGTACTCTCATATCAGCTCCAATGGTTTTATTTATGTATTTATTTTTTCATTTTATGGCTATACCCAAGGCATTTGGAAGTTTCTGGGCCAGGGATTGAATCTGAGCCACAGCGGTAAGCCACACTATAGGTGCAACACCACCATATCCTTTAAGCCACTGGACCAGCCCTGGGCTCTAACCCGTTCCCCACAAAGGCTTGAGCCACTGCAGTTGGATTCTTAATCCACTATGCCACAGAAGGAACTCCAGCTCTAGTGGTCTTTGAGGCTACGGGCTGAATATAATTCTGGCCAAAGTAAGCGTACATTACATGAATTCTCCTGATGAAAAAAAGTATCAACTTTTCTATCAGTTGACTTTTATGCCTTTTCTCACTGTGGCCTCCAATCAGTGTCACAGTGCTCTAATGTTCCCTACTGGACAATTGTGTTGCTGACAAAACAGGATATTACAGTTAAAAAGGAATGCATACAAATAAAATTGGAACCCTTCAGTGTGTCTACTTTAAAAATGACAATACAATGCCCTTCTCTGATTCAGAAGTAACAGGATGAGAAAATAGAGATGGCCCTTTGCTTGCAATAATGATTTTACTTGTCGTCCATTTGTCTGAGTCCAAACACATAAAAGCCCACTCAGACACTGTCCAGCATCAGTTCCTCCCTCTAGGTTGCCATATCCATTACTGCTCAAGCGTGTTATCCAATTTTTTCCTGAAAATGAAAACAACAATCAACTCCTCCCCATAACTTAGTTTGTTTTATGCTTATTATTAGAAGAATTCATATTGGCCATGGGTAATGTTTGGCAGTAAGTTTCCTAAAGAGCTTTGAAAACAAAGACAGGCTAAATCCTTCCCTGTTTCTGCCCTGCTGGATAATTTGTATCCCTGTAATGGCAAGACCCAGCCCCTACCCACGCCTAGTGCAATCTCCTTCCTCTCGTTCCTCGTAAATCCTAAAGCATCAGTTCCCCAGCCATATGCCTTGGCATTTCTGGGAATCTTTCTTTAGGTGATTTTTATGAACCCCAGATTTGAGAACTGTAGCTCCTCAGAGGACTGAGTTACCCTCATTCAGAGCTTGGGCCCCAGTTAAAGTCTAAGCCTGCTGCCCTTCAGAGAATCCCCTAGAAATTTTGAATACTATACCTTCTTGTAAGACTAGTCTACTACTTCTGAGCTGACCATAGAGGAGAAGCACTGTGGGGAAGGCTGTACCTTCACCTCACTGGAGTTTCCCAAGCATAGGCACGCTTCCTATTCTAACTGCCCACACCATTTAAAAGGACATGAACAAACTGTATTGTATATTTGAAAGTTACTAAAAGAGACCTTTAAATTTCTCATCACAACAAGAAAAACTTTTTTTTCCATACATGGTGATGGATGCTAACTAAACTTATTGTGGTAGCTGTTTATATATACATATGTATATAAAATCACTATGTTGTACATTGAAAAGTGTCATACACAATGTTATACACAATATATACAATGTTATATTCCAGTTCTATGTCAATTTAAAAAACGCCATTGAATACTACTCTATTGAATGTTTAGAAATAATGGATTGAGGGAGTTCCCCTCGTGGCTCAGTGGTTAACAAATCCAATTAGGAACCATGAGGTTGCGGGTTCCATCCCTGGCCTTGCTCAGTGGGTTAAGGATCCGGCATTGCCGTGAGCTGTGGTGTAGGTTGCAGACGCGGCTTAGATCTGGCATTGATGTGGCTCTGGCGTGGGCCAGCGGCTACAGCTCCGATTAGACCCTTAGCCTGGGAACCTTCATATGCCACAGGTGTGGCCCTAGAGGGAAAAAAAAAAAGACAGACAAGAAATAATGGATTGAAAATAAAATTGCATACACAATGGCATCCTACTCAGTCATAAAAAAGAATGAAATGATGCCATTTGCAGCAACATGGATGCAACAAGAGATTCTCATACTAAGTGAAATAAGTCAGGAGAAAGACAAATACCATATATTATTTATATGTAGAATCTAAAATATGGCAAAATGAACATATCTACAGAGCAGAAACAGACTCATAGACATAGAGAACAGACTTGTGTTTGCCAAGGTGAAGGAGGGAATGAGTTGAATGGATTGGTATTTTGGGGTTAATAGATGCAAACTATTCCATTTAGAATGGATAGGCAATATTCTACAGCACAGAGAACTATATCTAGTCTATTAGGATAGACCATGATGGAAAATAAGAAAGGGAATGCATTTATATGTATGACTCTGTCACTGTACTGTACAGCAGACATTTGCACAATATTATAAATCGACTATACTTTTTTTTTGTCTTTTTGCCTTTTCTAGGGCCGCTCCCACGGCATATGGAGGATCCCAGGCTAGGGGTCTAATTGGAGCTGTAGCTGCCGGCCTATACCACAGCCACAGCAATTCAGGATCTGAGCTGTGTCTGCAACCTACACCACAGCTCACGGCAATGCCAGATCCTTAACCCACTCAGCAAGGCCAGGGATAGAACCCGCAACCTCATTGGTTCCTAGTTGGATTTGTTAACCACTGAGCCATGACGGGAACTCTGACTATACTTTTTTAAAAAGAAATTATTGAAGCTAAAAATAAAACTAGATTTTTTGTTCAGTTTTATTCCCCATGCCTCAGACATTGCCTGACTCACAGTAAACTGCTATACACTATTCTCCTTTTTGTGGTCATCTAAATATTTGACTACTTCTTCCAAGAGTGAATGTACAGACTTTTAAAAACAGCTTTATTAAAGAGGAATTTACATATCATAAGATGAACATATTTTTAAGTCTACAACTTAATACTTCTTAGTAGGTTTACAGAGGTGTGCAACCGTTAAAACCGTCTGATTTTAGAGCATTTCCATCCCACCCAAGTCCTGCAATATTTAACTGAAAGTTATGTTAGAGAAAGGAAGCATTTTATGACTATCCATTTCATTAATAATTTAAAAGAGTTAGGGCAAGATAGAGAAAAGGCCAGGTATAACCAGAGTCCTTCAAAGGTCCAGTGAAAACATATCATTAAGGGTTCTTATATTTCTTTCATCTCTGAGGTTTCATTCTTTTCTTCTCCAATATATATTTCCCCATTTAAAAAAAATTGCATCTGTCTCAATGTAGACCTGGATACTTTTTTTCTCCTTTGTGTTTTACTAACAAAACAAAACAAAACAAGCTTTCTTATATGAGGGGCAAAGTATTTATGAAGAGTTGTTGGAAATTAAGAATAAAGTAGCCTATGTAGGATATAAGCTTTCATATCTCCCCACAGATGACACTGGTCACCCTATCTGGAAGACACTTGATTAATGTTTGCTAATTTAAAAGGATTCAATAGGGGAGAGATGGAAAACTTTCTATATTATGCTAAAGTTCTTTTTTTTACTGCTTGACTTTTTCTCAGATTTTAGACATCTTAGGTAAATTTAGGAGTGTTGTGAAATGGGCCTTAAAAAAATGAAACTTCCTTCATTATCACCTCTGATATCAAAAACTCTGAATTTTTTTTTTTGGTCTTTTTGCCATTTCTTGGGCCACTCCCGCGGCAGATGGAGGTTCCCAGGCTGGGGGTCGAATTGGAGCCATAGCCGCCGGCCTACGCCAGAGCCACAGTAATGCGGGATCCGAGCCGCGTCTGCGACCTATACCACAGCTCATGGCAACGTCGGATCCTTAACCCACTGGGCAAGGCCAGGGATTGAACCCGCAACCTCATGGTTCCTAATCGGATTCATTAACCACTGAGTCACGACGGGAACTCCAAAAATTCTGAAATTTAAAACAAAAAATTAATTAGGTCTAACAATGTGTTGTGGACATGGAGGGCAGTGATGGGTGGGGGCACAGAAAGAGTGATGTGGGAAACAGTTAAGGAAACGTGTTAGAAATTAATCACTAAATTGTTCTCTTTCCTAAATGAGCACTATTAAGTTACTTTGTCATTCAACAAATACTTACAAAGGATTGTTTTTGTGCTAGACACAGTATTACCTGCCTCCAAAATGAGTGATAAGGACACAGCTTCTATAAGTAGAGCAAAAGAAAATTTGGAAACTACATCTCAGATAAGTGAACTTATATTGTTTTCACTTGAAGGATCACCCCCAAGAGGGAAAAGTGAACATTTAATTTCCCATATCTCTTCTACTTATCTATGTCTTTTGATAGCAGAAGACTCTCCAATTCCTCTTTTGGTCTTGTGGGATCTTCCTTTAAATGAATCTTATCAATTCTCTCCAACCTTTGGCTTATAATAAAACACTATTTTAAAGATATACTGGAGATAATTTCGAATAAAAAAAAAAACCCCTTTCCATAATTTCAGTACATTAACTTTCATGATTGTGTTCAGGTTCTGAGCTTCAAATTAATGTTTAAGAAATCAAAAGCTTCATTTTATTCCTTCTAACCGTACCTGCAGCAAAAGGATACCTCTTATTAAATTAGATGCAAATAATCGATCCTGTTCCACAGTCTATCACAGATCCATCAGAGATACCGATGCTACATACATAACACAACGTAAAGAGTGAGACAGTATTGGAAAAATAGATTCTTCCAGAGGAAATGGCACATATTTAGTTTGATAAGTCCTACCTTGGTCTAGAATGAAGAATGACTTCTCAAAAAAAAAAAAAAAAAGACATTCTTAAGCTTACAGCTGAATAGCAGTTATTTCACTTAGAGTTGTATATTTCTGGGGTGGGAGGGAGGAATATGAAGGATGAAAAATGTGTGGAAGAGGTAGAGGGTAGAGCATCAGAGGCAATCAAGGACACCAGAGAGAAATCAGTCCAGGCACTGGGAAATCTCCTCAACCACTTTAGGATTTTGGCCCTCCCTTATGCGAGGTTATTGAAGGCTTTTCAGCAGACCATTGACTTTATCTGATGCATGTGTCACACAAACTGCTTGTGGAGAACAAATCGGCTGGAGGCAAGGAATAGAACAAGACAGTTAAAGAGGGGAAACTGTAGGCAGCTATTAGAGCCGTTCAGGAACAAGATGATGGTGGCTTAAACTGGAGTGAATAGAGTGGTGCCCTTAGAGAAGGAGAGAGATACTGGGATACAAGCGAGATTTAAATAAGATATACTCTGTCCTTTTAATTTTGTTTCTTATGGCTGAATTCAAAAAATAAATACAAACCCAGATAGCTACTACAATACATTCCTTAATTAGGATAATGTTTTGGTGGGTTTGTTTTAGTGGAACTTGGGCAATTTAGCATATAGTCCATGTCTGTCTACTTCATATGGTCACACAGGGAGGCTTCTACAAATAGAGAAAAGTGAGGCTGTAGCTTTTGTGAGAGGTCTCACCCAGCTTGTGCATAATGTCAAAACTACAACTGAAGTATCATTGCTTGTAATTATTTTTGACATCAGAATGACCCCTGTGCAAATTCAGAAGGAAAATAAGTTACAGCTCCTTTATAATTCTTCATCCATCTCTGCCCAAATCTAACAGCTGTAGGCAGTGTAATTTCTGCATGTACTGGATTCATTTGGTCTCATAGGTTTTCCAAATCTTTTCTGCACAACCCATCTCTTTTTGGATTGGTTATAACAATGACTTGGCAGGGAGCAAAGCAAAATAGAATCACATCAAAAAAATTCAGTCATTTACTTTATTGCTTGCTCATCCTCCTATGCTTTACCTCTTAAGAAAAATCAGGAATGATAACAATTTTTGATACCTAAGTACTTGACACCATACTGTATTCTAAGATAGATATTCTCTTACTGGGTACAATAGATATTATCATGATTTCTATGTAGATGAGCAAACAAAGCCTTCTTTTAAAAAAAAGCAAAAACCAATGGTGGAAGTGGTATAAAACTCAGTCTTCTTTGGAGTTCCCACTGTGGCACAGTGGGTTAAGAACCTGACCATGGCAGCTCAGGTCACTGCAGAGGTGCAGGTTCAAACCCTTGCCTGGAATAGTGTGGCAGTTTTTCCAGGCATATATCTGGACAAAACTATAATTCAGAAAGTTACATGTACCCCCATGTTCACTGATGCACTACTCTCAATAGCCAAGACATGAAAACGACCTAAACGTTCATCTACAGATGAATAGATTAAGATGTGGTACATATGCACAGTGGAATACTACTCAGCCATAAAAAGAACAAAATAATGCCATTTGCAATAACATGGATACAACTAGAGGTTCTCATACTAAGTCAGGAAGAGAAAGACAAATACCATATTCATCACATATTTGGACATCATTTATAATACCATAGTTATCATATATTTGGAACCTAAAATGTGGCACAAATGCCGGTAGGGGTGGGGTGGGATGGATGGGGAGTTTGGGGTGGTAGATTAAAACTATTACATTTAGAATGGATAAGCAATTAGGTCCTACTTATAGCACAGGGAACTATATCCAATCTCTTGGGATAGAACATGATGGAAGATAGTATGAGAAAAAGAATGTGTATATACACACACACACACATATATATATACACATACACATATATATACATGACTGGGTCACTATGCTACACAGCAAATATTGGCACAACACTGTAAATCAACTATACCGTATTAAAACTAAAAATTAAAAAAGAAAAAACAAGGATCAAGAGTTGCTATGGCATAGGTCACAACTGTGGCTTGGATTCAGTCCCTGGCTCACAAACTTCCAGTCTGTGGGCACAGCCATAAAAAATAAGTAATAAGCAAACTCGGTCTTCTCTGACTCAATATAACTAATTTTACACTTATGCTTTCCATTCTCTTCTCCTAATCATGACCACCTTCCTCTCTACATCACACTCTTGAAATCAGGAATATGCTCTAGGAAGCTATTGCTTGGGATTGAAAGGGATAGTGCTCTAGATCATTAATTTTTCAACCCTTTTTACATTCCTGATACCGTGTTTAGTAGTAGTCCTAGGAGTACTATTATGAACAAGATTCTGTCTCTTTATAAAATAGTGTGGAAAGGAGGAAAACCACTATGGCAGAACTGCAATTGCAACAGGATGCATCAGGCCTGATTCACATTCCCGAAAGAGTGCCGTGTGGAGTGTCAGATGAAACTCCCCAGTGGAAGGCCCCACAGGGGCATGGCTGTTCCCCCTCAGGAGCTGAAGGAAGTACACGCCGACTTCATTTCTTTCCTGGCTTGACCTTGTTTTCCTTTGCTCCATATCCCCATCTCTGTAATTTCCTTCTAGTTTCAAACCACACTTAGAAGAAAAGAATTCTTATTATCCCTGCTCATGTGTAGCAGTCCCTCTCCATGAATATTTTCATGTTTCTAAACAAAGAACATTGGCACCTGGGCTAAAGGATGACTGACTAGCAGCCCTCAAGGTGGAATGCTCCAGAGAGAAACTCTGCTCTCCCCCCTGGAGACATTTGATTACATCCAGGATGTCAGAGTAGAGGAGACGGTCCTCCTTCCCTCCAGGAACACGCATTTTTACACTGCAGAGCAAAAGTTGCTTTTTGTCTCTAGAGGGGCAGAGGGACAGATGAGAAAGCCACCCTGTATAAGCTCTAAGTGCAGGGTTTGTTTCCTATAGTACAAACCCCAACATACACACAGGGCATGCCCAGCTCTCTCTGCATCATGTTTGGTCATGAAGGACTGAGACAAGCATCCTTGGGAGGAATAAACAGTCTGAGCCCTGATCCAGAGGCCCCATGTTCCTATTTGTGTGTCTGTGCACACACGTACATTATGTACATAGAGAGATACAGATTATAAAATCACAGAGCCATCACAGTTTTAAACTTAGCAATTATCCAGATAAACAAATCAAGGCCAAAAACATTCTCCTTACCACTTTCTAGAGGAATTCCTTTGTTCCACTATTCTTTGAGTTTCTGTATAGAGGCCCCAAAGGTATAGGTGACTCCACAATTAAGAGTATTGATTCCTGCCTCTACCTTTCCCTTTAAATACTCATTTCCATCAGCTGTGTTTTTGTTTGTTTTTTCTTTTTAGGGTCACACCCACAGCATATGGAGGTTCCTAGGCTAGGGGTCTAATTGGAGCTGTAGCCGCCAGCCTACACCACAGCAATGCCAGATCTTAACAGTGTCTGTAACCTACACCACAGCTCACAGCAATGCTGGATCCTTAACCCACTGAGCAAGGCCAGGGATCAAACCTGCATCCTCATGGATACTAGTTGGGTTCGTTAACAGCTGAGTCATGACAGGAACTCCTCCATCAGCTGTTCTAATGTCTGACTTTGGTCACCCTGAGAAACAATCTTCTGGGAAGGAGAAAAAGATCTTACAAGTATATGCCCTGGCCCAACGGCTGCAACCCTAAATAAAGGCCCAACATCTCCTATAAAAGTGGAATTCTTCATTGTTCTGTATGGCCCTGCCATTATCTGTGAACAGATAAAGAAAGGCCCTACTTTCCTCCTCAAAAAGGGAAGAAAAATCAGAAAGTTGCATTGTGACTTCTCTGGCTAGTGAAGGACTTGGCGGTTCTAGTGTTCTCTCTATCGATATTCAAGGAATGGGCTGGTTTGACCTGCTGATCAGATCCTGCTCTGATCGTGTCCCTCCAGGAGATCATGAGGTCTTATCTACTGCCTTTTAAGCACAGAAGAGAGAAGAACTTGGGAAGGCTACTATCTTTATTCCTTACTACAACAACACTGGGGTAAATCACCTATTTTAGATCCTTAGAGATAACCCATATGGAGCTTCACTTTTTACTGTTTTTATCTTCCCACAATCTCTCTCTCTCTTTTTTTTTTTTTTTTTTTTTTTGCCATGGCAGGGGCTTGTGGAAGTTCCTGGACCAGGCATTGAACCCGCACCACAGCAGGGCTCCAGCTACAACACAGGATCCTTAACACATTCACCACAAGGGAACTCCTTCCCAACATCTCTTTTCAAGTCCCTTGCCTGGTGTCCCCTCCTTCTGCTACATTTAAGGAACTCTAAACTTTCCTACATGTGATAGAAGTGCAGGCCTTCAACCTCTCAATATTCTTGTGCTTTGCAAGTTCTTCCCTAATGTTTTGGTAGGATGTGAAACATGGCTCCCCTGCATACAGACTTTGCTGGCCCTCCAGGGTGAGAGAGAGTGACCTCTTGAGGGACAGCGTGATGATGGGCGCTAGAGTTCCAGTTCAGACTTTCAAAGAGTGGAGGCTGCCATCTGTTTCCTTATGAAACACCAAAAGCAAACATACCTTGCTACAGCAATTATGATTTTTTTTCTAAAGGAAAGCACAATGTCACATGGGGAAAGCATATTCCTATGAGGATGACTTTGACCTCCTCCTTTCAAAGTAGTAACCTTGTTTCTGTCCTTGGAGTATACTGCACCAAGTGGAATTCTTCCCAAATCAATTCCCCTCTAATGGGACTGACATAAATTCCCCCAACCCCTGACGTGGTGGGAACGAGGGCTATACCAGAAATCACTCCCAGTGAACTTACATAGGCTAGAGCCTTCCTCCCTTGCTCCTGCATTTGAAGTTAGTGCTCTTAAGAAATAGATGTACATGCTAACTTATATTTGTAAATTTGAGGATCTTTAAATGTGTTTAATGCTCAGGGTAGTTCATTTGTTTTCCTTTTTTCCTGTCTTTAAATCATTTTCCTTTGCATATTTAAGGGATGGTTAACTATGAAGAAGACCAAAATAGACAATGTAATTGCCACTTGTTCCTTTGTCTCTCCGTGGCTTGCTGTGCTATAAATGTATTTAATCTAGACCAAACCAGGGAGGTAAAACCTAATTTAATAGCTATCAATCATGGGCAGCAGGCCTGCAAGAGGAGAAAACAGAAAGGTGGTTCTATTATAAAGTCCTCTCCTAGGAAAAACAAAGTGACACGTGAGACACTCCGTATCTTTACAAGATGCCTTCTAATCTCTCTTCCAAGTTACACATAATTTGAAATTCTGTGTATTTCATTTCCACTTATATGCTGCCGCCCTTATATTAAAAAGTGTGTGACTGACACGTTCACTAAAATATTTAATAAGCGTTAAATGCGCTGGGCTTCGTTAGGACACTTGATATGAAATTCAAATACTAATTAGATAAAGCTTCCCTTTGTGGCGCTAGGCAGATGCTTTTCTGAGGCCAGGCATAAGGCACACATGACTCTGCCTTCCAGCCTTTTAACAGTGAGACTGTCATCCTGTGTTGTCTGCTAACTCCTTGCAGAAGCTGCTCAATAGGCCATTCAGACAAGCTCGGTGGTTTACCAATCTGCCTTATTTTTTCCGATATTCTTGTCCCGTACCCTCCTTAATGATTTCCTCCTCACTCACTCTGCACCAGCCGCCCAGGCCTCCTGTTTTGAACTCCCACTCACCAGGTACTCTCACATTAGCCTCTCTGTGCACAATGTTTCCTCTCCTTGAACACTTTTCTGTAACACGTGTGTCTATCTCCCTCACCCCACTCAGTTGTCACCATCTCAGGAAGGTCATCTTGATCATTCTGTTTCAAATTGCAATCCAACCACCTCCAGCATTCCCTGTCCCCTTTCCTTGCCTTTTCTTTCTAGACCTCATCACCATCTAACATACTCTATATTTTACTTATACATTTTATTTATAGTTTGACTCCTCCTGCTAGAAATTGTAAGGGAAGGGATTTGGTTTAGTACTGTTTCCCTAGACCAGGGACCAATACAAGATAAGCCTACAATAAATACGTGCTGAATAAATGAAGGAATAAACACAAAAGCAATCTGTGCTGCAGAAGCCATAAGTAATTTCAAAAGGAAACTGAGCTTAATGGGATTGGTATAAAGGTTGCTTGGGGCAGAGACTAATAACCCTGTGATAAATAGGTTGAACCACGGCAGACTGCGTTATGCCAGTCCAAACACTTTACTTAAACTCCACCTTTCTCCAGCTATTGAACATACTTGTTCTTGTCAGGAGCTGAAATAAGGAGCAAGGAAAAGGAGCTGAAGATTCATTCATTCCCTTATTGACAGCTTCTAAGGGAATTGGGCAGTGTTCAAAGCTCTGGGGATGTAATGCTGAATAGGATCTGGTCTATGGCCTTAATGAGCTCATAGTGTACCAGGGAAACATAATAAAACAGTTCATTACAATTCAACACTTTCAACAGTATGAGTGCTGTATAAGCAAAGTTCTGGGGAAGAAAAGAATGGTCAATAAGCCGACCTGCTTAGAGAGATTTGGAAGACCTTACAGAGGGAAGTTAAATTGTACCTGGATTTTTAAGATGCTTTAAATTACAGTGGAAAACTCAACTCAGTCAGTCTTAAGCAATTAAGGAAGTGCCTTGGCTCAAGGAGCTGAAAACAGCCAGAGGTGGAGAAAACTTCAGAGCTTGGGGGAATCACATCTCCATGGCCATTGCTCTGTGAGTTTCTCAGGTCTGGTCTCTTCTATATGGCAACTTCATCCTTAGACTGGCTTCTCTCACAGTTTAGAAATGGTTCCACTAGTACCAAATCTCATATCTGCCTACCATATTCCCATACCATCTACATCAAGAATTGGTTTTCTACCAACTGCTGAATAATAATACAAAGGTTAAATCTACTTGGACCACCTAAAGCCACTGCTCACTCTTTCACCAGTTATTATACCCAGGAAATGCCGTGGATGAATTGACATATGTATGCATTACCATCCCAGCCCTATATCCACTATTAGAGCAAGGGTAATAGAAATAGGGTATCTGGCTTTTGACAGTGAAGATCCATTTTTGAAGCAAAGTGTGGTGGTCATTCCTACCCAAACACAGAGCAGCTGCTACACAAATGAAAAAAAAGCAGAGGAATGCGTGCATAGCAACTTTAAAATGCTCTGTCATCTTAATGGATGAGTAAGGACTTTCCAGAGAGATGATGGAGAAAAGTAATTTTACAGGTAAAAAGGCACATAGTCACCATATGAAACATCATGAAAATAGAAAATGGCATGCATCATTGTTGGAAAATTATACTGAGCATGGGGGAAGATGAAGTGTTTGGAAATTTGGGGGAAAAAATGAGGCTATAGACAGGTTGGAATGGCTCCTTTGGATCTTTTAAAATCAAACAAGCGTTGCCTGTTCTGTATATAATGAGCAGCCACCCAAGAGTTGTGAATTATTAAGACCAAGGACTTTAGGGTTTTCAACCCAGGCTCTGGACAATTAACTATTTCTGTTACACTCAGTTTTTTTACAAGAGAACAGACATTTCTTTCTTAAGAAGTCAGGAACTTAAAAACTAAGAGAAATTGAGTGTGTAAAATGCTCCATACTTGGAGGTAATTTGTGATCAATATGTGTGTATCCTCTACTGTCTTCTCTGGTAAGGAGGAGGAGCCTGATGATGGTGATGAATGAAGGTTAGATTGTAAATCCTCAATAGAAATAAAATGGGAAAATAAAAAGATGGTAAGATAATCCTAACTTCTCATAAACAAGAATTGAGGAAAGATACTCTTTCACTGTATTTCGATGCTATGAGTGGTATTGATCTTCATTTAGAGCATCAATAAGAATAATAAGCTAAAGGTCCACTGATATATTTCCCATCACAATTGATGCTAATTTGTCATAAGGGAACCAAATCATTGGCCAAGTATTGGTAAATTTTCCTCATTATCCAAAAGTCAACTTTCCTGATACTTTTATATGTTTTAATTGACAATTACATTAAAGTTTACTTTTCACTAACAAACTTTTTACCCTTATCCAGACTCAAGGCATCTGTTACCCTAAAATTTACTCTATCTAAAACCTAACCCCTCCTTCCTGAGCACCTAAGGAATTTACCTAAGGCAGTGTCAGCCACTAAGATATTCTACCTCAGAAATGTGGTATCATCTGAGTGAATAATTCTTGACATTTGTAGGCTTCATCTTTTTAATTTTTCTAGCTTCTCTACCATTGCCCTTCTACAGGTGACCTCTACTCTGGAGAGACCAAAATAAACCCAGTCACCTGTCATTGCTGTCTGTCTCTCAGCCATCTGATCCCTTTGTCAATCTTGCCAGACATACTGCTGAGATGGCACCATCATCATGACATTCCCCATTTGAAGTACCTACAGAGTATTTCAAAGGTCATAAAACATAGGGTGCCTTTATTTCAAACAGTTTTTGGTAGTTATCCGTTGCTGTATAAATAAGTACCACACAACTACTTGTTTATAATTCAGTTTCTTGTGGGTTCAGAATTTGGAAGCAGTTTTGATGGGTGCTTTTGGCTCCATATTTTAAGAGGGCGCATTCAAAATGTTGGTTTAGGCTTCTGCCACCTAAAGGCTTAACTATGGCTGGATGATCCATTTCTAAGATGGCTTACCCACCTGGCTGGCAAGGTGATGCTGGCTTTGGTCAGGAGGCCTCAGTTCCTCTCCACATGGGATTCTCCATGGAGTAACTAGAGTGTCTTCACAACATGAAAGCTGGCTTCCCCCAGAGAGATGGATGCAAGAGAGCCAGGCAGAATCTATATTCCTTTGACCTTGCAAGTCACATAGCGAGTCACTTCTGCTACATTATGTGGTTAGAAAGGGAAAAGGGATCGCTAAGTCTGACCTACATTTCCAGGGAGGGGAATTAAGCATCACATTTGGAAGAGAGAACTGTCAAAGAATTTGCAGACTTATTCTAAAACTACTACAACCTTAATTACATTTTCCAAGAATATGTTCAATAGAGTTTTTTTCAATCTCCAGCACCTCTTTAGATAAAATACCTGTAAATCGAAAGGAGTAAGTTCCATTGTTAATCTGAACAAAGTACAGTAAGTATGCTATTTTCTGTGTTTCCTGGCTTTTTGAACACTCTGTAGTGTATTTATTGTACTCCAGTAAAGGGAGTCACGTCAACTGCATTTATTACAACTGTGCTTTTTTGCTATTTCTTTCACTCTCCTCAGATATATTCCAGTTCAACCAGGCTGGTTTTTCCACTCTTCCAATGCTTGTTGCTTTTATTGCTGTATTCATGGCTCTACTGAGATTATTCCTCCTTCCTTTGCTCTTTTAAACCCTCAGCACTTATGATGGACAAATTCAAGACTCATTTTTCTATGAAGAGTTGGCCATCTTTGCCATCTCTTTGTCTATATTAACGCCTATTTATAGTAAACACCCATTAAACATTTCTTGAATGAGCCAATCAACATTAAAAAGATTTTATTTAACCCAATTATCCAATGTATTATCATTTCAACACAAATTAATAAGATATTTGGCATTCTTTTTCATACTAAGATATTTATACTAAGTTTTAAAAATCGTGTGTATCTTTTATATGTCTCAATTCACATGCTAAATTGTCATCAGGAATACCTGATCTGTGTTTAGATTTCATAAAAAATATGTGGGTCAAAAAAAGTAGATTCACATACACATTACTGTAAAAATTCTTAGGTTTTCCCATAGCTAAATTTAGTGTCCATTTTAAAACTTAAATGAAATACAAATATTAAGTTTCTCAATCTCACTAGCCACATTTAAAATACTCAGTAGTAGTAGAAGACTGATGACTGCCCATATTGGATAGTGCAACTCTAAAATCTCAGAAGAGAAGTTCCCATCGTGGCTCAATGGTTAACGAAGCCGACTAGGAACCATGAGGTTGTGGGTTTGATCCCTGGCTTTGCTCAGTGGGTTAAGAATCCTGAGTTTCCGTGAGCTGTGGTGTAAGTCGAAGATGCAGCTCAGATCCCGCGTTGCTGTGGCTCTGGTGTAGGCCGGTAGCGATTAGATCCCTGGCCTGGGAACCTCCATATGCCACAAATGCCACCCTAGAAAAGACAACAAAGGACAAAAAAAAAATCAGAAGAAAGAAATTTGGATGTTAGTGGGCTATAAACTAAACCTTACTTAAAGCAATGCCTGTAAGTGAAAAAGTGAAAAGAAATATAGCTCATATCAATACTATATGATCAAACTCCACAAATTAAATTAGCAAATCACAATAGCAAGAATTATACCGAGCCTCCCTTTGACAAGCATCTGGATTTTGGTTGTTATATGTAATATAAAATAAATACAATTCCAGTGCAAATGAAGAGCAAAGTAATTTGGCTTTCATGATATTTCTCAAAAAGGGATTAAGGGATTAATTAAATCACATTGTATTGAAGCAACTGAATTGAAACAATTACAACAAAACAATTATATTGCAATGAACACAGCAAAACATTTTCCAAATACCAAGCATCTCTGTCCTCAAACCCTCACACCCTAAGAATTGCCCCTAATGTCTCTTCATCAAAAATCCTCAGCCCATATACTTCCTGCTGCTTCTCCTCTCTGCTCTCTTCTAGATGCTTTATAACATAAGTCAATCCAATTTCATTCTTGTGAATTTGTCTCTTCACAGATTCTCATCATTAGCAAAACGGGATGTGATGTTCCCCCAAACCTAAGCAGATAAATATTGGATGCTACTTGGGGGTTGGGGAGTTGGGAGAGAGAAGACAGGAAATTAAGACAAAAGATTTGGGAAGTCTTCAAGTGCCACAGTTTTTGTACTATCATATTAGTATATAAGACAGATCTTAACTCGTGTTTTCTTAGGTCTGAAAGACACTCATTGCTCTTTCATTTAAAAAAATGTATAAATAATTGTATAAGATTTTAGAGTGGACTGAAATGATTACTGAGTGTCTTTGATGTCAACTGTCAGGGTCTTGTTTTTTTGATTCTATGGGGTTTCTGTGTCTGTGTGTTTTGAGTTATTATATAACCCTGTAAATTATCCATAGAAACTCAAAATTGTATCCCAGGGAGATCCTATTGTTTTTTGTCCTGAGAATATTGATCAGTTTTGCAAGTTTTCATCTATAGAACAGCTTTATTCTGGCATTCTGGTTGGCCTATGTTTGTATAGTATGTAAGTCTTCTTACAGCTGACTATGTACATCTTACTCTTTCTCTTCTTAATTGTTGGGGATGAAAGGGGAACAGCTTGCCTAACCAAAAAACAAGACTTTTTAAAATATATTATAGGGCCTAAAATAAAAAAAAAAAAAAATAGCAAGGGAAATGGAGGGATGAGCGCTAGTAAATTTTAGAGAACTCAAAATGTAGGAAACTATACTAATTAAGACTTGGGATTCTGGCATTAAGATAATATTACCAATTCTAGTTTTGTCACCAAAAATCTGTGTGAGTTTAAGGAATTTACTCTTTGGACCCTAAGAATACTAAAATTTTAAATGTTTAGTCACTCATTGATCCATTCATTCAACCAACATTAATTGAGTACATTATATATCCCAGACATTGTTTAAGGCTCTGGCCAACATCAGTGAATGAGAGAGACAAAATAAATAAATTCCCTGCTTGATAGAGTTTATATCCCTTGGACAAGACTGACAACACTTAATTTGCTAGGGGATGGACACTAATTATAGTATAATGAGGAAAACTGAAGATATCTAGGGAAGCTGCTTTGAATAGGGCTGTCAGAGATGGTTTCTCTATGAAAGGGGCTTTTGTGGACATAGCTGAGTAAAGTTAAAAGCTGCTTTGTAACTCCACTTTCCAGGCCGAGGAAATGTCATAAGCAGAGCCCTGAAGCCTATTAAGCATACAAAGCAAAACATAGTAATTCCAGTCTTATTGAAAGACATTGAACAGACAGGAGGTGAGAGGAGAGACTTCTCACAACCATGTACAATTGCAGTTATGCTAAAAAATATACTAGATCCATCTTGAACGATGGGCATTTTATTCACGCATGGTATTATAACATCATGTATGGGGCAATTGGAAAATACTGAATCATTAGCTTGTTCATGTTTTCCAAAATTGCTATATTTTATTACACAATATCAAAAGATCACACTCATTAATGTCACCAGTGATCTTATCAGAAAAAAAAAAAATGAAGTACTGCATAACTGTCAAGCTCATGGTGACAGATTAGAGTTTTCCAAAATTATAATTTCTGCTTGAATGCTCAAATTTTATCATTATCTGCAAACACTGTTAGTTGTTTCCTTGAAGGATCAGGCTCACTGTTAATTCTCAAGAATAACTGCAGTTTGTCAGTTGTTCTCGCAAGTAAAATAATTGGCCTTTGAAAAAGGTAGCTAATTCAGCTCACAATTCAAATAGTTACACATTCCTTGAGAGAAATATACTTAGATAGGAGGTATATAGTAATTCTGTTACCTATTTTGTCACAAAGAATAAAAAGACATGTGCTCAAGAGTTCAGGTTTAATAAAGTAATACTTTTTATTGCTCACCAAGTACATTATTGAGATAGACCTACCTGTTTTCGGACAATTGTGTGGTGGCAAAGGAATACAGTGACTACCAGTACTGCTTGATGCCACAGCTAAGACACTCGCTAGTTTATCCATATCTGACTTTGTACCATTAGTACAAATTATCAACTCAGTGGAAAAAGCTAGCAACATTTTGTATAACTATGAAAACTTTTCTGTTGGTATTATTTATATTCTCTGCACTACTGAATTAGGAAGGCAAAAGAGGGTCTCCATGTGCCTTAAAAAAAAAAATAGCTTCACAAAGCCCTCTAACTTTCCATCTCCTCAGTAAGACTACTGGCTACTTATCTGCAAGAGATGTTGAGCAATGTTGACTCTTGAATAGAGAGCAAGGCTTTCTGTCTTTAAGACTTAAGACAGGCCACTAGCTGTGATAGTCGGAGACTTCCCTGATGATGAAGTGATCTCAGGCTGGCCCAACAAACTATAAGCAGTTTACATACTTGCAGATAATACTTGGACTAATAGCAATAGCAATATTAATGATAATGGCCAATGTTTATTGAGTCCTTCCATGTATTACACAGGATGCTTGTGTGCTTGTGCTTGACAGATATTATTTCATTTTCATTCTCTTGGAGCATAGAAAATATAAGCAAGTTGCTGAGCTGGTAGGTGGCAGAGTAAAAATCTGAATTCACATTTGTGCAACTTCACAGACTGATTTCTGAAGTACCACCCCAAGCACTTCCTTGCCTAAGACACTGAGCTCCAAAAGTAGAAAAGAAGTGTCTGCTGGAGTGTTTCATTGAAAGGCTCTAATTTAGAGGATATAATATCAGAAGTTTCAATTTTTATTTATGAAATTATTACAAAAGATTTAGATATCTTAAAGTTACATCATCGTTACCAGTGATTTCTGATGTATGACAAATCAACTGTAATTACTGTATGTCCCAATCTAATGATTTCCACTAAATCTAATTTTTTTTCCTCATTTAAACAATGTGTATCATTCACTTATTATCTGGTTTATATACAATCACTAGAAATTGCTCTAACATTTTTAGAAGATCTCTTCAACACCTTTTCATATTAGATATCAGTTGGATCATTTGAAAATTGTTCATATTTTGAATGTGTGTGCATGTTACGTATACATATGTATGTGAGCTAAAATTTATGTGTACATGTGTGAATAAGATTTCTTGGAAAAAAAATCTTAAAATCTGAGTGAAACTCAGTGGTATCTTGGGTCAGTAAAAAAGAAAGTTATAGGTGATGTTATATAACAGAGACAGAAATTCACTTAAACACAGATATTTACTAAGTAGCTGATAAGTGACTAGCACTGTTCTAGATAGACTCTGAGGGAATAGAGAGAATAAAACAAATCCCTATCATGGAGCTTAGAATCTAAAGGAGACAGAACAATAAATAATTCCTTCTGTTGTAATAAAAGTACTTTAAAAAGTAAAGCAGGTTGAAGGGAAGGGGCTGGGAGGTATAATTTTATTGGGTGATATCAGAATCATTTGGAGGAGCAAGCTGCTCAGAGATCTAGTGGGAGAGCTCTCCAGACAGAGGAACACACAAGAGTAAGGCCCCCAGATGGGGGTGTGCTTGGCATATTCAAAGAGCAAGAAACCAAACTCACTGTGGCCATTGGGGAGTAAGTGAAACTCAGGGGGATCATTCTCTCAGGTCAGAGGCATATGGCAGAGTGGATCATACTGAAATTTTTTTTTTCTTTTTTTGGCCGCCATAGGCATATGGAGTTCCCAAGCCAGGGATCAGATCCAGCCTACACTGTAGCTGTGGCAATGCCATATGCTTTCATACATCATGCTAGGCTGAGGATTGAACCTGCATCCTGGTGCTGCAGAAATGATGTAGTTCTGTTGTACCACAGCAGGAACTCCATGTTGAAGTTTTCACTTTTATTCTAAAGGAAAAGTGGACAAATGAAATTACACTAGGTTTTGAGCAGCAGAGTAACATGCTGTGATTTATATTTTAAAAGGATGTCACTGGCTGCTGAGGCCCCTGTGTCGAGAACAGACTATAGGTGACAAAAGTGGCACTACGTGACTTCTTAGGAGGACACCTCATTTGTACAGAGGTGAGAAGATGATGCTCTTGGTTAAAAGTGATAGCAGTGGAAATCTTGAGTCATAGTCAGCTCCTGGATATATTTTAAATGCAGAGCCAACATAATTCTGGTTGAGTGTACATAGACAATAACAGAGAATAGAGGACAGAACCCTGGGGCTCTTGGTCTCTAAAGATCGATAAACTGTTATTTAAAAAAAAAAAAAAAAATGGAGCCTGAGAAGGAACAGCCTGGAGGTAGAAAGAGTCAAGAGCATCTTACTAAAGCCAAAGGAAGAAAATGTTTCAAGGAGGAGAACGTTATCAATTGTGTCAAATGCTCCAGATCAGTCCAGTAAGATGAGAACTGGAAAAGACCACTGGTTTGACAAAGAGGTGCCATGCATGACCATGACAAGAGTGGTACAAGCTAAATTCTGACTGGAGAGGGCTTATGGGCTCACGAATGAGAACGAGGAGATATTGAAGCAGAGACATTTAACTTTGAAGGGGCAGAGGAAGTCTTTGCCCAAGACTGATGAGGGGCCCAAGGAAGGCATTATTAAAATTAGGATTTGTTATAGTATGCTCACTTGCTAATAATCCAGTGAAGAGGGAAAGTGATGATATAAGAGAGAATCAGGACATCTTGGAGGGAGAATGAGAACCACAGAATGACAGGAAGAGTAGCTCTAAGACCTAAGCCTGACAGTGCATCCATAACCAGGAAGAGAAATCTGTATAAGCAGGTGCAGCTGAGAGATTGACCGGTAGGATTGTGTGGATGTTCTATCCTGAAGTTCCCATCACGGGGCTGAGGACTTTTAGGGAGGGAGCTTAGTCTCTGCTTGCAAGGAGATTTGTTAGGAAACAGTCATAAGAATGGAGTCACCCCCACCTACAGAGAGGCATTGGGGAATTGACAAAGCTTATTAGACGCTTGGTTTTTCTTTATGAATAGAATTCCATGATGAGATATTCCTATTTGCTGTGACCATATCATATCCATGATTACGGTAATATGAAGAGACAGTAGTAGATGGGAATTTGCTGTGATTCACTTACTTTTCAAGGAAGAAATAGCTGTCTATGCTTCCCTTGAACAAATATGAATTTGCCATGAGAAAGCTATCTTCTTTGGAATGATACCACTTCCTTAGAAAAATGTAACCTTCAGATTTGGGGAAATTGAAGTAAATTCAGAGAATCTAGTCAGTGAATATGAAAAAAAGGGAATCATTTTTTTTTCCATTCTGCATTCCAAAGCAGTTAAGAATGCATCTAAGTAAACTGCAGGATAAATTATGTGCTTTTTAAATTTTTTTTTACTTTGTTGTGATAAGAACATTTATATTAAATCTACCTTTTTAACTGACTTTAAATGAGTAATACATTATTGTTAACTATATGTACAATTGTTTTATAGCAGATTTCTATTTAACAGAAACTTCGTGCCTGTTGATTAATAACCCCCCGCTCCCTTCTCCCCCAGCCTCTGGTAACACATATTTTAGTATTTGATTTTATGAATTTGGCTATTTTAGGGTACTGAAATCAGTAGAATAATGCTGTAATTGTCTTTCAGTGTTACATCAAAGACCCTTTAATGCCTCATTAAATTAATAGGGCATTAATTGCTTTTTCAGACATGACATGCTAAAGGATCCTTTCCATACATGTGGAAGTCTATAATTTGAGGGAAGTAAAAATCTGCAGCATTCTTTCATGATTAGAATATCAGAGGCTGTAGGTATAAAACAGCATGGAATTCTAAAAAATAGAGAACTAAAATCTCTCTTCATCAAAGGACTACCCTTATGCTCGTCTAGCACCTGTTTTCTAGAACTTGCCCTCCCTAGAGAAAGGCCCTAGAATATTGCTAAATTATATAATGAACCATGACATAAGTATAAAGAATAAGCTACAAATTAGCACATCAGACTCATTTTCACTGGTAACCTGGTTTTACAGTGTGCATCTCATTGCCATGGTAAAAGCAGACGGGATCCTGTGCTCCTTAACTCTCTGTTGCCAGCCTTTTTAAGTACATCGGTCCAAGTTTTTTAAGAAGCTGAAAATGATGCCTTTTCTTGCTACATTCATCTCTGAAATAGGTCTCAAGGACAAATCTATCTCATAGGAAATGGTTTGTCTCAAGTTCAGCAGACCCACATCCAACACGGGCACGTTTGCTTGCTGCTCAGTTTTTTGAACAGTGGTACCTTAATAGGCCTGCCCCAGAAAAAGAGAAATGGCAGTGTTTTGGGGAGCCTCTTGGGTTTCCCTTTGAGTACGGGCATAGGAGATTTGTAAAATGGGACAGTTCTCACACATTTTCATTCCTTAAAGATAAAGTCCACGCTTTTCCTGATTTGAGAACGATTTAAATATGATCACTCTAGGTTGATGGAAAATAAAATTAAAATAGAACTCAGCTGTGTATTTTCACCTGGTAATCTTTAAGAGGGAAAGAATATTGGGACATAAAGAGCCTGCTGGTTAAATGCCCTCAAGTCAGACAGAATAAGCCTGGATTTTAGAATCAACCTGAGTTCTAGTCCCAGATCTGCAACTATCATCAGTTATCTGTTCTCCCATTTGTTCTCTTTCCTATAAAATCAGAGTCTGGTAAAGGTCTTTTGCAGCTCTAAAATACTATGTATTTGAGGAAGGCAAGTCTAATAGGGTTTGAATTCTATATTCATCAGCCCTAACCAAGCCAACACTGCTTAAGCCCTCCAGACTCATCCCACCTTTAGCTTTGCCCCCAACAATGCTAACTTGCTAAATAACATCATTATTGGGAAGCATGAGGAAATCGAGGAAAAAGAGAAGGGCAAAGAGGAAGGAGAGTGAGCAGGAAGAATATAGGAATCAGTAAGAGGGCATTTGTTCTTTTCAAGATGAGCAGTCTTGACCCTCCACGAAGGTCCATCTCAGATGCCATCTCCTCTCTTAAAAATGTAACAAACATTACAGTTCTCTTTTTTTCCACCTATATTTGTTCTTCTGGACAGATCAAGGCTGTTGAGGAATGAGACCTTCTTACCCATGCTCTGCCACAATGCCCTGCATATCTAAGGTATAGGCAAACCTATGCCTATTGGCTTTTGTCACCTCCTTCCTTAGTGGATGAATTCTAGGACCTTGGGTTTGAAACCAATGTAGAGAGAATGGCCAAGGAAAAAGGAATTTAGAACATCAGCTTGATAAATACTTTGTCTTTTCTCACTTATTTGTGAGAACCAGCTCTTATTTTTCTAAAGAGAAATGTACATTATATGCCATGGTATTTTTTTTATCTCTGTGCTATGGTCACAAGTTTATTTCTTTTCTCCACTGGCCTTGCTCCACATTTAGAAATAGCTTGCAACAGGAGTTAGGATTAAAGTTCTCCAATTTCCTAAATATTGCACAGGGTATACTTACACCGAAAAGTTATTTGCTGTTCTCTGAAATTCAAATTTAATGAGACATCTTGTATTTTATCTAGCAACCTTAGAACTCAGGTGGCTTGAAACCCAGCTCAGAATGGTTTCAACAAAAATTTATTAGTCCACCTAACTGAAAAGCCCAGGGGGTAATTCTGGGCTTTAGGTGGTACTTAATATGTCATTAGAAATCCACTTAATCTCTCAGCTTTGGCTTCCACCCTAATGCCTTTATTTTCTGGCTTTTGCTAGCTGATTGCTAACAATGCTTGCCTCACATTCTTCCAGGGTCAATCCAAGTGGGTAGATGCCTCCCCATGCCTCATGCCTCTCTGGGCCACAAGCCCCATCCTGAGTCCACACTCTACGGAGGACAACACTAATCTTATTGCTCACACATGAGTCATGTGCACCTAGCTTTCAGTCCTACTGGAGGTGCCTGGGCTGATGGTGGGAGAGGACTCATTTCTTACAAATTCAAGTGGATGCCTAAGTTTTTTCAGCAGGAAAATACATACTGGGTAACAGAAGCAAAAGGCAACAAAAAGAAAACCCATTCACCATACTTGTTATAGATTCCCCAAACTACATAATTATTTGTTGAAGAACTTTTGAAAGAAGAGATGGCAGCAGAAGCTTTTGAGCTAGTAGTTGTTCTACCAGTCTAAGTTGCTTTAATTTTGTCTATCGATATCCACAGGTGTAAAAGGAGGAGCTGAGGAATAGGTGATTTCTGAAGCCCTTTCTAGTCTAATATGTTCCTGTACCATGAATGGTAGCAAGAAGTTTACGAGAGAAATATATGTATAGAGAGGAATTCCAGTGCATTTTTTTTATGTGTTTGAGATCAAAGTGCTGGTGTTAGAAGATAGTATAAACAGAATATGAGTTTTATTTTTACTATTTATTCTGGCTCGTCTGTTCTCTGCATTTTTTAGGGTTTTTTTGTGGCTATTTTAAAAAATAAATGTAACTGTCTATGCATGTTTGCATATATCATGTGTATGCCCCAAAACTACCACTCAGTCACTGATACCAAGCTGTTTTTTTCCTCTTCAAATTAATGTATTAGAGAGGAAAAAGAAACTGAAATCTCAGAGGAGTGATCAAATTCTTTGTGATTTTATTTCAACATAGTATACCATTAAAATAACATAGATCATCTCTGTACCATGGGATTAATAGTAATTTGTGAGCTTTTGAAAGACCTTCGAAATGTTCAGATTAAAGGAATTAAGTTAGATTTTAAAATAGCAAATCTAATTACTGGCTGTTCTGAACAGTCAAATGAAGAAGAAAGTCAATTTCTCTTCTTCCTGTCTTCAGATGTCTTTTAATTTGTTCTCTTACCACAGAGGCTTCAAGTTCAAAGGCATTTAGGTTTAAACTCTGAAAGAACAGACCTGAATAGACTTGGCCAGACTTAATCTTGACAGAAAAAAAAAAAAAAAATTGAATCCAACAGGCCCATGCCTTGGCTAAAATTGCAGCTGCCTATAATAAACATGTGAGGTCGGGTTTTTCAGCCTCCTTCTGGCCAAATCCTCAAATCACCCCAGTGGGGAGTGACCCCATGGTGTGAGTGATTGTATTTGTGTCCAATTTTGGAAATCAGTTTAAGTAAGAGCTGACTTGGGGCTTTCTGGACCCAGACATCTTGGAATAGCATGTTGTTTTTCTAACTTTTAATCCTGTAGTCCATCATCCCCCTTCAATTTATATGTGCAAAGCAGAGCCTCCTTGAGGGAAGAAGAACCCACCCAAAGGCAGAGAGCTCTGGGAAAACAGGAACTCCCTCCTCAGTTTTAACTGACAGCCTCCATTCTTAAAGAGCTAAAATGAACACTGTACTACTGCCCCTTTTTTATCTTTTTGACAAAATCATCAAATTCATTAAAGTAATTATAGATCAAAGGCAGAGGCAATTGCTGTATTTTTTAAATATTTGAAACATTTATGAACATTGATTATATGATGATATGATTTCATGGATAGAAATATGAATCTCAATGTTCCTGTCATTCCAGGTGTTCCCAAGATCCTTTGTCATAATTGAAATGCCAGTCTAGTCACTGTCGTGGAACATGATGGAGGATAATGAGAAAAATAATATATATATGTGTGTATGACTGGGTCACTTTGCTATACAGGAGAAATTGACAGAATAATGTAAATCAACTATAATGGAAAAAATCATATATAAGAAATAATAATAATTGAAATGACAAGAAAGAGTTGGAAATAGATACTGCAGAGCCAGATAGGTTGATGTTTTCCAGAAGCTGGCCCCTAGCTATTTGTATGTAATTTATTAAATTAGAGTATCAAGTGTAAAGTCCTTTGTTTCAGATTTAATTTTTAATGAAACCTAAATGTGAATGTGTGGCTTTTTCTTCCACATTCTCTTTATATGTATATGTGTATTTTTCTTTTTTTGCCTCAGCCAAAGGATCTGAAATAACACCCCCAGATGCAGAGGCAGATGCCATATAACTATTGTGTTTTATTTCCCTCACTGGGAAAACATGTGAAGCTATATTAGTTACCTATTGTCATGGTAATAAATTACCAAGACCGAGTGGCTTAAATTAGACAAAATTTTTCTATAGTTTTTCATGTCAGAAGTTCATATTTGTTTCACTAGGCTATAATCCAACTGCCAACAAGACTAGGTTCCTTCTGGAATCTCCAGGGGAGAATCTGTTACCTTGCCTTTTTTCAGCTTCTAATGACCTTCCACATCCCTTAGTTCATGCTCATTACTCCAAACCCTTCTTACAAAATTCCAGTTCCTTCTCTGACCCTAACGCTCCTTCCTCCCTCCTATAAGAGTCATTGTGATCACACCTTGGAACACTCAGATCATCTATACAGGGTCACTGGTAAATTTAGCAAGACCTGGCCCTACACTTTACTACTAATGTAACTTCTGATTGTTTGCTAATCAACTTTGTGTTAGAATCCTCATTTTTCAGATGGAGATAACAAGAATGCCTACTTTATGTAGTTTGGGAAATAATTAAATGCAATCACATACACATGGTGTTCAGCATCAGTCCTTACCCACAAGGGGAATGTGGAGGGAAAATATATATGTTTTATAAAATATTAGTCATCGACATAAAGCAAAAGATCAAAATGGAGAAGTAAGTTTCTATTTTGAGAAGTTTTGGATGAGATGGAACAGAAGTGAAAGTTTGTGGAGGATAAATTTAATTTAGACCAAATAGATAGTTTAGAACTTTGAAATGACCCGAAATGCTAAATTAAGAGTCTATGAAGATTACTTCCCCCCTCATGATGTTATTTACAATCAAATGTTTGGATGATGGTGGTGGTGGTGGTTGGTGACGTGTGTATATAACGGTCTCTAGAGACATTTTATCTGTACACAGTCTCTAGCTCTTATATTCACAGACAAAATATCTTCCATGTTCGTAGAATATACTGTACACATTTTATCAGAACATACAAGTTTTCCTCATAGTTAATGGTTTGTAAGTTTCTCACAGAGTGAAAGCTTCCTAAATATAAGGATTATAGCTTTTGTTTTTTCTGTGTCTACTGCTTGGCATAAGATGTTCAATCAAGTGCAATTTTTTAAGAGTGTCAAAGCAATCAAACCAATTATTCAGCAACATTAAAAGAAGTGCAAGCTGAGACTTTTTTCAGTAATTGGGGAAAACAATCACTGAATCAAAAGGGATTCATTGGCACACATCACTAGGAAGCACATTGTGGCTAGTTCAAATTCAAGGGTCATCTATAGAGATCAGAATTCTGGACACTAGAATTGGACCTCAGAAATACAGAATCTTTTCCACCAATCTCTTATCTTCTGTATCCTCTGCTTCCCATTTTATGTAGGTATCATCCTAGTCGACTTTAGTGAGCCTTCTTAAGTGTTTGGAACACTGAAGTTCCACAGTCCAAGGTTAGTGACCTTTCATAATAAGAAACATTTACCTTGGGGTCCCTATGAGTAATTCCAGAGAAGAACACTGAATCTTTTTTTTAAATCAATGATACCAGAAAAATGGAATCCTCTGGTCAGTTCTAGGCCACATGACTTCTTCTGTAGTTGTGTGTATCAGGATATGGAAAAGTTGAAGCAGAGGCAGAACTGGCCCCAGAAAAAAAGTAGGAAAGGAAAAGATAATCAATACACTAAGTACTCTGGCCTACTATCAAAGTTAAGGAGTAGCAAATTTTTAAAATTTAAAATATATTTTTTCTTGTCATATAGTAAAGGAGACTTGCTTTATGAAAATGTTGGTAATGAAATAATTTCTTGCCATTACAGAACCATTACTTTTATTTTTCCTAAAGAACCTAAATAATTTTTTATTTTTTCCTAAAGAAATTTTTTTCCTCTAAGAGTCTGAGACTATCATAATTATTCCCCCATAGGTTGCTGAGTAGGTGAACAAAAAGTGAAATTTAAGAGAAATTAATAATACTTCGCATAGGAGGTACATCAGAATTCAGTTATTATTTGGTAAATAAGTGGATTGTCCAGATTTTGGTCAGTGAATGTGGAGCCATATGTTTTCATATAGATTCTGGATATCTACATGACTGTTAATTAACACTTTACTAAGGTGTTTTTAAAATTAGGTACTGAACTATAAAAGAGTTTATACGTTAGTTCAGTGGAAAAATTCAATTCTGGTAGTAGGGAACACGATAATCACAGCTAGAAAAGAATCATGAAACATTCTAAAGATAACACAACATGATTCAAATGGCTTGAAAAGTTAAGAAAAAATTAATATCAGCTATAATAACTTGAACTTCTTGGGGTTCAAATCACCGGTGGTCACCAGTGGTCTACAGGAGAGCTCTGTTTTATGTACCAATAAACTAATGAATATCAGGCCTGGGGTATTAGATACCTTGCAGTTTGGAACTCAAGGGCTCATTAGATAAAGAGCTTTCTTCCATATTCTTTGTGGTGGACTTTTAAAAAAGAGGTAGAATACCTCATATTGTTATAGCATGACTGCCCAATGGTGTCCCTTCCCTCCTTTGCCTCTCTCTACTCAAATTTTCTCCCATAATGTGAACTTTGTTATACATATTGAAGACTTCAGAATTAAATTAGAAAAATATCTTCTAGATCTTCTTTCAAAAGAGGGGAAAAAAAATAAAAATGTAACACCCAAGCATTACACTACTTTTGACTTGACTTTAGGTCTTAAAACGTGCCCTGTTAATGATAAATATCTATTCAGATGAACATTTGAAAATAAGTTTTCTAATAATGATCTCACAGTCTCCTTTAACAAATACATCTCAGGTACAGTCACATGTTCACCTACTGATTAATTTTTTCCAGGAAAGAGAGACAAATCTTTGAGTAATACATCACTGCAACAAATTTGATTCCCTTTTATGTTTATATTTCAATGACAGGCCTAATACCTAAATCAATGTATTCAAAAAGAAGCCTCCTTAGGTTTCTTTAAATGATTTATTACCTTAGTTACATTATTGCTTCAGGTGTAATCAGGAATATTTGTCTTCATGTCACTGCAATGGAGATATGGGATAGAATATGCTAATGTGCCTGTCTTTGTATCTAATGTTTTATTAGTCTTTTGTTTGTTTCAGTCTCTTAATTAGTGACAGCCATTTAAAGCCATCCATCTTCGTTCAAATTTATGCAAATATTGTAAGTTAGTAATGAAAATTTCAAAGGGCCCTGTTTATCAGCCCTTATTTTGAGTTTATTAGTCTATTAGTTTATTCATCTAAATAAAATGTCTTTCTTTAAAGCCAAGCTGAAATTCATCAATCAAATGATCATTAAAAATTCTTAAGGATAATTGTGTGTTTCACATCAGAGTACAAATGCCACTGGTGAAATCCAGTAGCTCTTCTATAAGCCATTATTGCTTCCGCCTCAATACAGCCCCCATCCATGTCTTCAGTGACTGCTTGGGAAAATGATGGGGATTTGTCCACGTTTACTTCCAAAATGTCATCTTGAATTTATTGACTCATTGCAATTTAAAACAGAAGTTTCAGAGTTTACTAATGGTAATTGGAGTTAATGCTATAGAGGTTGATTAACATGGTTGTTGGTGGTTGTTGGTATGATAAGAAATGCACCTTTAATTATGATTTTCTTAATAGTTAGCTCACACAATCAAGACAAAAATTATTGCTTAGTTTACAGCTCTGCATATTCATTGTGCCCTCCCACCTTCGCATCTGGGTTACATTGTTTTGTTCTAAGACTCATGTGGTGGATAGCACGCATGTGCACCTCTCAGCAGTCTAGTGCTGGATTCTCTCCCCACTTATTGTTATTTAGCTAGAGTCTATCTTCCTGTGGAATGTATGAGGGGCAGTAGTTCCAGAGAAATGTCAAGATTGGTTTCTTTAAAATCCAGATTTTTCAGGGACTGTGTTTGGTGGTGAGATTACAGATACAATCCCTCAACTCAGATCATTTACAGGCTAATGGTGTAAAGAGATACGGACTAGACTTCAGGGCTTTCCAGAGTCAGGGACTGGACTGAGTCCACTATTACATCTCCACTGCTTTGCCCACATCAAGAACATACTAGTTTCTCAAGCATTGCTGTTTGGATTAAGAAGAGGTATAGCACACAGGGGGGGGAAAGAATATAACTGCAGAGGTCAGAGTGGATGACGCATTTTGAGCAGATATGCACAGAATCAGTAGACTCTTTTTTTCCCCAGGAGATAAGAGTGAAAATTTTCATTACAAAACAGGGAAACTTGGGGTTTTCCAGATGTGAGATGTGCAGGGTTAGCACAGAGTAAGGCTGTGATGGTGGGGTGTGCCAAGAACAGGAAGGCTTTGAGTGGCATGCTGAGGAGCTTGAATGTTGTTGTGTTGAAGGAGCCATCAAAGATGTGCATTCAGGACTCATTGCTAACAGAAGTGGAAGGATCAGAGAAGGCAGCACAACAGAGGATGAGCTCCATGTACCCCACTGTGTGCAGGTGGCCACCCAGACTCAGAAAAATCAGCATGCAGGCTTCGGTGTTAGCCAAATCTGCCATACTTTTTAGCTAGATAAATTACTCCATTCTCTGATCTTCAGTGTCCTAATCTAAAAAGAAGGGATTATCATACTAATATGAAGGATTACTTTTTAAATATAAGAGATTAAAAATATAAAGTACTTGGAACATAGTAAGTGTTCTTTAAATACTGAGAGGGTATAGGAATGAGTTCATATTAATAAGGTTTGATACCCATATAATCCAATTTGAAAAGAGCACAGGATCTGAATGGACATTTCTCCAAAGAAGATATAAAAATATCCAATGTACATATGATAGATGCTCAACATCACTTGCTCTGAGGAAAATAAAAATCAAAACCACATGGAGATACCACATTAAACCCACTAGGATGGCTATAATAAAAAACACTTAAAAACAAATGTTGGCCAGGAAGTAGAGAAATTAGAACCCTCATGAACTGCTGCAGGAATATAAAATGGTACATTCACTTTAGAAAAAAATTATGGCAGTTCCTTGGAAGGTTAGACATAGAATTACCATATGACCTAGCAATTCCATTCCTAGGAATATACCTGGGAAAAATGAGAATGTAAGTCCATAAAAAGAGAAAATAGAATGTGTACATGTATGTGTAACAGGGTCACCATGCTGTACAGTAGACAAAAAATTGTACTGGGGAAATAACAATTAAAGTAAATAAAAAGAATGTTCATAGCAGAATTATTCACAATAGCTAAAAAACAAACAACCTAAATACCCATTTAGTGATGAAAATATCAATAAAATGTATTACATACAATGGAGTATTGTTCAGAGATTAAAAAAAGAATTAGTGAAAGACGCTGTAATATACACAAACCTGAAAAACATTATGCTAATGAATCTAGTCGCAGAAAACTATATGACCCAATGATTAACAGAAGACTATATGGCTCTATTTATATGAAACTTAAATGTGATACCTAGGATAGATAATTCTATAAAGGGGTGGCTTAGGTCTGGGATGTTGGGGAGAAATAAGGGGTACAAGGATTTTTGTGGGGGTTGGAGCAAAGAAGGTATTAATTAATTATGCCAATTACCACACAACTGTGATTATATTAAACGCCACTGATTTCAAATACAATTCAAAGGGTGACTTGTATGGTACTTGAATTATAACTCAATAAAGCAGTTACTAAACGATAGAAAAATAATTGATATATACATTGAAGTTTTCCTACATGAAAAGTAATATAGATAAATTAACTTCTTTCCTCATTGAAGCCAACCCCTCCTATGAAATAGGAATATTTTTAATACCATTTTACAGGCAAGAAAAAGCAAAACTCAGAGGTATAATTTGTGGGCGGAATAGTTGTGAAATATGACTACATATATTTTTATATTATTATAACATAGTTATGCAGCATATATATGCTACTATACTATAAAATCAATACATTTAAAAATATGTTTTAAATAGTGGTAGTCAGTATCATTTACTTCCTGTAGCTAATTTACTAGTATCCCTCATTCCTGCTCAGGAACCTATTCTCAGGCAGCAAGTGGTCCTCTCCAACCCTCCCTTCTAGTGTGGTTTTGTGTGTAAATGCTCCCATCCCCACCCAGGGAAAGGGCTCTACCTGCTCTTTAGCCACCCACCTCCCTTTTTTTTGTGGGGGCGCTGAGGCTTTTTCATTTTTTTTTTTTTTAGGGCCACACCTGCAGCATATGGAAGGGGTTGAATCTGAGCTGCAGCTGCTGGCCTACCCGACAGCCACAGCAATGCCAGATCTGGGCCGCGTCTGTGACTTATAATACAGCTCATGGCAATGCCAGATTCTTAGCCCACTGAGTGAGGCCAGGGATGGAACCTGCATCCTCATGGATGCTAGTCAGATTCATTTCTGCTGAGCTATGACAGGAACTCCTCCCCTAATCCCCTAAGCTGTCCCTGACATCAATTAAGGAAGCTGAGATATTCTGGAGCAGAGAAGCTTCATGCAAAAATAACTGCTTAGCATAGAACACTTGTCCCTATTTAAAGTCCTTTAACAATAATTGACATTTTTAAGTACCAAGCTTTTTTATGCTATGCCTTTAATAGACATTATTTTATACAATCATTAAACTACATCTATGAAGAGGAAGGTAAGGTGACTAACTCATCCTGGTTTGCTAGGATTTTGCTATTTTAGCACTGAAAATCCATGTCCCCAGAACCACCTTGGTCCCAGGCAAACCAAAAAGGTCAGTCAGCCTAGAAAGAAGATTCATATTGACTCGCTTTTTCAACTAGGGATTTGACAGTGTGCATTGTTCTCTCTTTTTTTTTTTTTTTTCAAAAATCAAAGTTAAAGTGCAATTTCTAATTCTTACCCTCTTTTACAAGTTATTTTTGACGACACATCATTTGTTGATTGGATCACCAAGCTTCAAGAAGAGGCCAAAGACATTCTCAGAATAGTAGCCCAGTATATTTTAGGATACATCAACAAAAGAGTTGATTCAGTAATTAAGCACACCTGAAATCTGGTGTAAAATATAATTACACATTGCATAGAAACTTTTATATTGAACCCGAGAAAAACACATCTCCTATTTAAAATGTCAAACTGATCATTGTTCCTTATTTTTCTCTTGGCTATAGAGTGACATTTCCATGAACACTCATTTCTGGTTTAGTGATACATGAAAACACAATAGCTATTACCAATTATTTAGTTCCTACTGAGCTGTCCATAAAGAACTTGTGAAAGCAGTGGCATCAATTGATATTCCTTCCTTTCCTCTTGTCCCTGTTCTATTTAAAGAGAACATAGTCTGAGTCTTGGTATGAAATTAATCTATCTTCAGGCTCTTGTCTCCAAAATGTAGTTCCTAAATCCCATACCAAGTTATTTCTCTTTGGGTTTTCCACTAAAATGAGAATTTAACATTTAGACTGTATGAAAGAGTCGTGTCTAGGAAATGAGCTTTCTGAATATTCTATTCTTTTTAAAGTTTGTGGACCTACTTTCTTTGAAGATAATGAACCAGATAGACAGCCACAGTGGTGATCTGGTTACCTAGGTGTACCTGTCAGAAGGTAAGCCATCCCTTCAAAGGGCTGTAGAGTGTCTAGCAGGGTGCCTGGCATAATGAGCACGAGAGAAGTGATAATCTTCCCTTCCTCACCTGAGGAATGAAAGACAAGTCACATGGAGCTCAGTGCTCTGTGTATTTTGAAGCTGTTAGAAAAGTAAGATTCATGAAGTTAGGGAAAATATTTCTATTCACTGCAGACTTGTCATTGCTGAACAGTGTATAGCTAACAAGAATGCTTAGAAATATCTTATGAATTAAGGAATAGAGTAATGAGTTTCTATGCAAGGTATATCTCACCAGGGGGAAACTGTGTAGTTTGCCAACAGGTAGTGTAGAGAATATGGAAAGTACTTTCCCTATTTTTTTAAGTACACATTAATCTGGTTGGAATATAAATAGTAGTCAAATTGTAGCCGTAGGTATAGGTCAATTTAGGAGCCAGGTGACTGACAGCAAACACAGTGGATCAGAGGTCATCTCTCTCATGTACTCTTTGAGGAGCTTTTGGTCTGTTATTGGGAGAAATTTATTGTCTCAGCAGTTGTTCAATTTCCCATTATTGTCTAAGAGGGGAGTCGATTCCATTTCAAGAAAGAGCATGGATACAAGAACATAATGAAAAATGCAATTACATACAAACCACCAGGTCCTAAAAACTAATAGTCAGCTCCTTTATTGTTTCTAGAGCATCTGCTATTAAAAAAGTCATTCCCCAGAATTTATACTATCCATTATAGACTAACATAGAGTCTTAGAAAGAGACTCATTTCTTCATTGATGAGTATTAGATCATCAGCTCCATGGCATGGTTTGTTCAGTTCTCCCAAAGGTATACCTATTCAATTCATTGTTTGAACCAGTTTTGACATGTTCAGAAAAATTATGAGGAAACAACAATACCATATAGTGGTGCTTGGAATGAAGTAATTTCTCTAGCAGTTTTTTTTTTTTTTTTAAATCTGACATTCGAAACAGAAGTCCTAGGGCATCTGATTTGCAACATCTGTGGTTGGCTTCATCTGCCATTTGACCCATCTAAGCACCCTCTCTAAACTCCACAGTGTCCATCCAGTATTTGACAGTGAGGATGATGGTACTGAAAATCATTTACCAAACATTTAGTAGGTTGGAACCAATCTAGATGCTTTAAATATCTGAACCATTTTAATCTTCACAACAATCCTATAGGTTTTAGCATTGGTCCCTGATGCAGATGAAGAAACTGAATCTCAAAGAGGTAAAGTCAGTTTTGCGAGGTCACCTTACTAGGACATGAGAGACTCTAGTAGAGGAACCCACACTTTTAACCACTGCACTGGTGTTCTTATTTCCTGCTAGACCCGGTATCCTTCAGGGAGCCTCAGACATTTCATGTAGTGCACTCTCTACTTAACTCCTATCCCACTTCTATCCAGTTGTTTCCTTTAACCTTGTGGAACTGTATCCATGAAGTCTCAGCAAGCTCTTCTTTATTATAGAATTGAACATATATGGAGTAAGATTATCTTAAGAGCCAAATCACCCACCATAGTGCCAGGAATAACCCAGTAAATTAATGTAAATTCTGTTTAAAATGTATAGAGATAAGGATATTTGGCTGCAATCCATCTCATATCCCCCCTCCCAGCCTTCTACCCAGGGAGCTTATCTACTTAAAACAACAATTCCTTACCTCCCAAACTATCTTTCTGTGATAGTGACATGCCAGTTAATGTCATCTATAAATTCACAGAATACTTTATGTGGCTAAGTGTCTTTCTCAGAGTCAATATGACAGTGCCAGTAGGCAAATCCTTTGGGTCACTCTTATTTGTGGTCAAACAAGAAATGATCCATGCACTCTAATAGGCATAGACTTAACACACCACATGCTATCACATGACAATCTGGGATGGGGTTTTACTGGTGCCTATATTTTTACCCTGAAGTTAAACATCTCTACCTTCTAGGTATGGTTCAAAATCTTCCCATCATTCACTGTTTCATGCTCAAGATGGATGATGTGAATTTAAAATCAGAAATCAGCTTTAATGACATTATTCATTCAACACATGTACTTAATATTTACAGTGTGCCAGTCTCAAAGCCGGGGAAAGGAGTGGACAAACAGATGAGTCTCTGATTCCCATGGAGCTTAAATTATAGTGGGAGGAGGAGTTCCCGTCATAGCTCAGCAGGAATGAATCTGACTAGCATCCATGAGGAAGCAGGTTCAATCCCTGGCCTTGCTCAGTGGATTAAGGATCTGGCATTGCCATGAGCTGTAATGTAGTTTGCAGACATGGCTCAGATCTGGTGTTGCTGTGGCTCTGGTGTAGACCGGCAGCTACAGCTCTGATTCGACGCCTATCCTGGGAACTTCCATATGCCATAGGTGAGGCCCTAAAAAGACCAAAAAAAAAATTATAGTGGGAGGAGAAAGAATAATGGCTAGTTAGAACTTAATATGGTTCAATGTAAGTTCTGTGTGAGGGAAAAACAAAAAACAAAACCTAGGATAATAGGAGAGATATTCCCATGGAGGCATAGGAGGGGAGAACAGTTACGTATGTTAGAGATGACTTTTCTGAGGAGATGATGTTTCAAGGGAGACAGGGAAGATATGGAGATAGACATGCAAAAAGCTAGTGAAAAGGGAAGAGCAAGTGTAAAGGTCCTGAGGCAGGAGTGAAGTTTGTAAGCTCTTGTGGAACAGCAAGAAGCCAGAGTAGCCTGGGATGGGATGGAGAGTAGAATTAAAGGAGGTGTGAGAGATAGGCATGTGCTAGATGATCATGTGGAGCTTCACGAGTGAGAAGTTAGTTATTATGTGTTTATTTGCTTATATACAAGTAGTGTCAAAAGTTCCCAAGGCGCTTTCAAAAGGTCAGTGACTTTTGCTTTTGTTTTTTGTTTGTTTCAAATTTTATTGTCTAATGACCTGTTGCTAGTGTATAAATATAATTGATTTTCATATCATATATAGTTATTTTTTCTGAAATCTTACTAAATTCAGTTAGTAGTTTTAATGGCTTTGTAATTGTCAGATTCTTTGGATTTTCTGTATGAATGATCTACAAAGTTTTATTTCTTCTTTTCCAATTTTATGTTTTGCTTTCATTCTATTTTCTTGTTGCACCAGCTAGGAATTCAAGGACAAAATTGAACAAGATTGGCAAGCGTGAAAACACTTGCCTTGTTACTGGGATAAAGGGAACTGACCTTCTCTAATTTAGGTTTTTGAAAACTCTTCTGGCTATTGTGGTGAGACCAGCTAATAAAGAGCAGAAGTGCCATCAGGAAAAACAATCCATGGGAATTTTCATCGATCTGGATGAAATCTGAGGATAATTTTAACCATGGTGTAATAGATAAGCCTATACAGAATAAGCAAGCATGCACTGAGGGATGCTTTCCTCTATGTCAGGTGTTCGGGTTCTCCCACTTATCCTCTGGGCTTTTGCACACATTCTTTTTCTGAATCACTTCCTCCACCCTCTTCCTTGCCTTGTTACTTCTACTTAGCCTTCAACTTAGGTATCAGTTTCTCCAGAGAACTTTCCCTGACCCCCAAATTGAGATACTTCCTCGCAACTTATATTCCCCTTATCATGGAACTTGTCTCTTTCCAGAACTTGGCTTCTGTTTCCTAGTAGACAATAAACTGCTTGAAGGAAAGCTCTATAGCAATGTCACTATAATAATTTGCTCAGGCTACTATAACAAGATACCACTGATTGGGTGGTTTGAACAACAGAAACTTATTTCATCACAGTTCTGGATGCTGAAGTCTGAGATCAAGGTGTCAGCAGGTTTGATTTCTTCTGAGGCCTCTCTCCTGGGCTTGCAGATGGTGGCCTTCCTGCTGAGCCCTCACATGGCCTTTCCCTTGTCACACACACTTTTAGTGTCTCTTTGTTCTGGAGTACAAATTTCCTCTTCTATGAGGACATCTGTCATTGGATCGGGGCCCACCTATGTAACCTCTTTTTACCTCATTTACCTCTTTAAAAGCCCATTCTCCAAAATCAGTCACATTTTGAGCTTCTGGGAGTTAGAATTTCAATACATGAATTTTTTTTATTTATTTATTTTTTTGTCTTTTGTTGTTGTTGTTGTTGCTATTTCTTGGGCCGCTCCCACGGCATATGGAGGTTCCCAGGCTAGGGGTTGAATCGGAGCTGTAGCCACCGGCCTACACCAGAGCCACAGCAACATGGGATCGGAGCTGCGTCTGCAACCTACAACCACAGCTCACGGCAACGCCGGATCGTTAACCCACTGAGCAAGGGCGGGGACCGAACCCACAACCTCATGGTTCCTAGTCGGATTCGTTAACCACTGCGCCACGACGGGAACTCCAATACATGAATTTTAGGGAGATGCAATTCAACCCCTAATAGTCACTGTTATATACTCAGTATCTGGAACATTATAGGCATTCAATAAATATGTGTCGATGACTTTTATTTTATAATTATTTAATAATTATATCAAAGGATATTTGGTGATGTTGTATTTACAACTTTAAGTATATTAATTCCTGGGTGACCCAGGGTTTGAGCCATGGGTTCAGCTTCGTTTTCAATACATAAAACATGACGTGGCAAAAGGCTTCTTTATTATCAAGATTCAAAGATTATTGTAGGTGATGATGTTTCTAAATCTTGAAGTCTTCCATCAGTGCTCCATTTTCAGAGCAGGATTCTAAAGTGTGAACATTAGTCTATGTTTTGAGTAATATATTGAACCATATACCCTCAGAGTGATATCCTGAGAGTATGCTCACTTAACTCTAGATGCTTTGTAAATTTTTCACTTTGAATTTATTCACATGGCCCTCTTTGCTCATTATACTGATTCTCTGAAGCTGTCAATACAAGCTGTGTTTATCCTTAATTTTTAGTTGGGTGATCTCTGATGACTTAAACCTTGTCAGATCACCACCCCGCTTAAAATGCATCTGTATTTCCCATTGCTCTTAGAATGAAATCCATAATCCTCCCTGTTAAAGTCTATGGTACCTGAATGCCCTGTTCATCTCATTGGGCTTTTGGCCTGCTGTTCTCTCCTGTTCCTTGTTCATTCTCAAATGTTAGATTTTAGGATGTGCTGCTGTCTGTCAGGAAAGCTGTCCTTCCACCCATTCTCATTCTACATTCATCTAAGGTTATACAACATTTCCTTAAGACAACTTTTTGAGATGTCTCCCCTTCTCTCAAACTGGTTGCTATGTTCTACCTGGTCTGGGCTGCACTAGCTCCTATTAATTCTCCTGCATCCTTTATAACACCTTGATACTTTCAATTATTAACGTAAATACATGTTTGGTTAATGTATACCTCCATGCTAGACTGGCAACACCACATGTGAGTTACTGGGTCTCCTTTTGTTCACTGCTGTATCTTCCAGGGCTTATCTATTTGAACACTGAATTGGCTGGTGCTCAATGAATAGCTGTTGATGGAAAATAAATCTGGCAGTCATGGAAACATGAATTTACCTACTGGTAATTCCAAAGTGCTGAGAAGATTGAAACTCCAATCTCCCAATTCCATTATACCCTGTGATGAGGCTATAAATTAAAATTTTGGGGGGAGAATATGAAACCCAAGTAAAATTTTAAAATTAATAATAAATCAATGATAGTAAATTCAAAACTTTAACTTACCTGCACTAATCATTAACTCAATGGGAAGGTTCTATTTAGGCCATATAAACACATGACATTTCCCCTCAAAATTTACATTTTACCTCTTTATTGGGGGGGCTAAAATAAATTATAATTCTCAGTCTCAGTGATTTCAGTGACAAAGCTCAACACAACTTTAAAAGATTTTAGTGAGAATAACAGTAAATTTATTTTCTGTGTACATGAATCACTAAGGAATGACAAGCACTTTTAAAAGCTAAGTAAAAATCCTACTTGGGAGTGTAGATGCATATGAATGACAAATCTAGCCCCAAAATAGCATGTGTCACAGCTAATCATTACAAATCTACTATCTGCCTGCAGTGCTGTGAAAACTATCCATTTCGTGCCTTTCCTCCTGAAGAGATACAGAGATCTTGAGAAAGTAAAATAAAAGCTTCAAGCTTAATTGGGTGACAGTGGAAAAAGCAGAGAATTATTATTTAAAGCTGAGTTTTCAATAAAGCCAGTGGGATAACTGGAAGAAATAACATCTTGTACCTTCCCTCAAGCTGGTATTTGGTTATTAATGAAGGTTCAGAACACCTTTTAGTTGTTTACTTAAACTCACTGTCAAATCTGTAGACACTGAGCCTGCAGACCAAACCCACAGCTGCCTTTTACTACCAGTAAACAGGAGCTTTGACCCATCAGGCTTAAAAAGCAAAGAAGCAAACACTCTGGCATATAAGGCTTAACAGGGCTAAGCTTAAGACAGGCACCTTTTGCCAAGCTTATCAAATGCTTCTTTCTCTGTTGTAAAAATCAGTGGGCTATTCCTCAAGTCCATCGATGTATCTCTGTGTCAGTGACATTGATGAGAACGAGGTACATATGTCAGTGGTGGGGAAAGGTACACAACTGTAGAGAAAAGTGAGTTTGGGAGATTAGGTACAAATGAAATAGGTCTGTCCAATATGATAAACAGCATGTAGTTACTCTACACCTAAAAATCTGATTGTTGATCCAAATTGAAAATGTCTGGTTTTCTTCACTCACAACAACTTGGTTGGAGTAAGTTTTAAAATGCTTCATCTGTCTTAGCATTTTAATGAGTCATTCCTGGAAACCTATCCATCAATAATCATCAAAAAAATTCCTCAAATTAAAAGTGATCTACACTTTACCTCGGAAATAGAAGCAATGTATAGACTTAATCTCACTCTCTCTCACACACACACACGGACACAAACACATAGAACCTAAGGGTGAATTTCAGTCATTGAGGCATCTCTACTAAAGAATCTGATCAAAGTAAAGAAAATATTAACAAAATTTGATATTGACTAAACAGCATAGAATCCAGCAATATTTAGTAGGATCATCTAAGAAGTTATTCAGCAACTATATATGAAGACTTTCCTTTATAGGAGATAAGGACACATAAGAAGAACATGGTACAGTAGGATGAGTTAGATTTTAGAGTCTGGCGGTTTTACAACATAGGCTTTGCCTTTTCCTGGTTCTGTAACAGTGAGAAAATGATGGCGCTCCATTTTATTATCTGTAAGATGGGAATAATAATAATATCTATCTCCAATAACAACTGTAAATGTGAAAAAGTTACATGTGTAAGGATATTGCTCTGTGCTTGACCATAGATGATCCACAATTAGAAAATTTTCATTTTTCTCTTCTTAGATACTAGGATACAATGAAGATCCTAACCCTGAGGTCAAGTAGGTCAGGGGAGGCAAAAATACACATTACAACATGAAATGCAGATAGATGCAACAGTAAAAAGATTTACAGAATTTCTACAGAGAAAGGCAAAGCATAAATCTTTCTGAAGGGGATACTTAAGAAGAGTTAAGGTGAGTGGGTGTTGAACTCTCCCTTGACAGACAAAGGGGTTAAATAATTATTCACCATCTACCATCTGTATAACTGTTTACCAATGTTATAGAAGCATAAAAATGGTTTCTGCAATGCTGATATGATCAAAAATTGGCATAACCACTTGAGAAAGTAGTATAGAAGAAAGTAGTAATATTGAAAAATGTGTGATTCAGTGTCTTAAAAAACAGTATTTCCTCTGTAGGAATTTACCGTAGAGAAACTCTGCTGTTCAGAAGTAAGAGGTGATCCAAAGCAGCATCCTTTGAAGTAGTGAGAGCCAAAGTCACTTGAGGGTTTTAAATAGGTTAGTGACTCCTCAATATGACTTACATTTTTAAAAGGATCCCTCTGACTGCTGTATTGAGAGTAGGTTTTAGGGGTCTCCAAGGAGGTCAGAGGTTGGAAGACTGTTTAATAATCTAGGTGAGACACATAGTATTTTGGTCCAAGGAGGGGGCAGTAGAGATAGGGAGAAGTAGATGGATTCTGGATATATTTTGAAGATAGAGTCAATGATATTCAAGTTGTGGAAAATAGATACAGTGAGACACTATTCAGCAGCTTAAAAGAGTGAAATAAGTTAATAATCTAAAAATTCCAGAAATCTCAAAATATTGAACACCAAAAATAATATATACAATATATACTATTCTATGATATAATTTATATGCATAAAAAAGAACTCACAGTACTATGTGTGTGAAGTTAGTTGTTTTTCTATACAGTTTAAAAAATGGATTAAAAGGATACACAATAAATTCACTGAGTGATCTTATCTATGGACAGAGTAGAAAAGGGGAAGAAATTAGACTGAAGAAAAAAGTGATCTCAACTATATGTTATATTTCATGTCTTGAAAAAATTGAAAAAGTTAAACTTTTCATAAATATTAAATGTTTACGGGTACAGCTATGTAGTGTATATAAATAACTCGCCACATTTCTCCACTTAATTTCTTAAAATTAAAAAAATACAGCAATAAGGCTAAATCCCAATAATCACTTAGGGATCTATAAACACAAGGTAGTTGATCTTAAGGGATCTCTGGAAACTATTTTTTAAATGCTATGAGAGTTGGAAATGTGACCTGATCAAATGTGATTGGAAGGGAAAAGGGCAGGTTTCAGGTGGTTCATAAGTATTTGGTAATATTTCAACAGGTAAAAACAGAGTAATCCAGCCAGAACGAAAACAAGAGGAAAGACAGGAAACCACGAGCCAACTTTGGCGAAGAGTCTTGACTTTTCATTTTATAATATTTGGACCCAATATGAGCCCTCCCTATCCACATCCAACCCTCTGAAAAAAGAGAGAGCAGATTTCCATCACTGCACTGTGAGATAATATTGTGCAGCAAATATTTTAAAAATGCATCCATTGAAGCATTGTTATTAAAGGAATTAATTATGGCTGAAGATAATAAGATATACTGGAAAAAAGACATTAACAGCACTGACTTTTTGCCAATCAAGGAATATGATTTATGAAAGTTTGAAATCTTAAGGCTTTTCAAAAAACAAAACTTGAGCTGAAAGAGCTCAATCTGAGTGTCCCAGTAGGTTTAAATTAAAAAAAAAATGATAATAATTTGGCAATCATCTAAGAAATTGACTTCTAAATATGCAGGCTATTAAGTGTAACCCATGTGACAATTCAGGATCAAGGTTAAAGCATGCAAAGTGAATGTCTGAACAAGCTGGTTCATCCAGGATATTGATGCAAGTGGTTGCCTATCCAAATAGCAACCACCACCACTACCTGCATCCCTACCATTGCAAGCACTTATCTCCAGATGAAACACCAATTGCTCAGCCTTGAGTATTGCAGGCAAGCTCAGAAGTCAAACTGAATGTTAGGAATGTGAAGTATTATAATTTAGAAGTCTGGTTTACAGAAATTAATGGACAGCGCACAACTTATTTTTCTATCAGTATCCCAACCAGAAGAGCCATGACATGCTTTAAAGGGCATAACAAGCAATTGTGCTACTGAAGCTTTGTCTCAGTTTTGGAATCTTTATGTCCATGTGGCATTAATTTATCACTTCCTTTTATGTGTGCTTAATATTCTGACAAATTGCTCGATAAACTCAAACGCTAATAACCAGCCTAAGGCAGAATGAGGTACCAATACTGTGCAGTGATGTGGTACCTGCTTGAGTTTTTAGTTTTTTATCCTTTAGCAGATCCTCTGTATGAAAAGATCTGATGCAAATATTTCATTGTGTTTCAGTAAACTACCTTTATATTTACATATACTATCTAGTTAATCTTTGTTGATAATCAATGGCCATTTGAGCTGGAAAGCAGGAGTATTTTATTATTCATGTTAGTAATTGTCTCTGTATGCCCATCACCTTTCATTTGTCACAGCTGGACTTAGACTATAAATAGCTCTGTGAAATGATGGACAGTTTTAGAGGTTTGTTGGCATGGAATCAATACGTGGCAAAAGGGACCGTATGAATCAGTTACATTGTCCCTGGCAGGGTTACCATGGAAGTTCTAGCTCCTCATTCCACCTTATTTCTCCTGTCTGGGTAGTATTCTCTGCATACCTTTAATTAGAATGGATGCAATTTATTTAGTACTGGAAAGCTTCCTCAAGCAAATTCTGTGAAGGTGTCAGACAGGATTCAACCAGCCATGCATATTCAAAGACTAATGTGAAAATGCAAATGCTTCTTCTAATTTAAAAAAAAAAAAAAGGAATGGAAGGCTCTCCTATCTTGGAAGTAAGCTTCCTTTGATTATAAAGAAATTATGTTTGATATTCCATCTTTACTCAGACATGAAGCAAGCAGTAGTTCTTAAAATAACCTCTTCTGCTGTGGCTATAATATGCTGTATGCATTTATTCAGTTACTCTGGCATTTCTTAGCATTAATGTTGCCTACACGTTGGACACAAACCACAGGGTCAAATAGAGATAATTACTGAGTCGTACTGCATGCATGGCCCTGTGGGGAGATAAAGACAGATACCAGTTCTTCTGGCATGAGTGAATGACCTGGGGAGACAAGCAAACAGGCAGATCTAACACAGGATAAGTTTCATGGTACTGGTCTACAGGAAATGCTTTAACTAAACAGAGGAAGAGCCAGGGATTAGCTAGATGTGGCAGATGGGGATATCTAGGACATACTTTACTGGGAAGGTGTGCTTGAGACGAACTTTGAAGGACAGGAGATAGTTGGCTAGCAAGGTGAGGAAGGGGAAGGATCAATGGACAGAAGGAAAAGAATATGAAAGGACAGGGATTACTGAAACACCAGGTTCTGTTTGAGAAACTGCCGTTAGCTAGGCTGTCAAGACTGGAAAAATACTGTGTATAGTCCAGCTTCAAAGCTGAACATAGATCATGAAAGAACTTGGAGGATACTGTCATCAGATTCACGGTTTTTTTTTTTTTTTTTTTTTTTTTTTGAAAGCAGTGGTTGGGAAACATTTCTACTCTAAGGAAAAGTAACATGTTGCCATGTGGGAAATATACCAGTTACAGCAAACTTTTCCAAGGGGCAAAATTTTGGTTATGTTTATTTTAAACTCCTTTAATTTTATCTATAAGAAAGGTTTTGAAATAACAAAGCATAAGTTGTACAACAATAATTTGGACAGAAGTCATGCCTATACAGTTAGTGAAAAGTACACAAAATTTTTCCCCAGAGATTGAAATATTCTTCAGAAGCTAGAAGCCAAAGGATTCAAATGATTTCCCAGAGAATAAGACACCCTGGCTACAGTGTTTGCTTGCTTGGTTTTGGAATCCCTTCTCCCTCTGGGGGTGGGGGGAGACTGACTCAGCAGGTCAGATACCTTTTTGAACCTGGACCCTGTTCACTACCCCCTCACTCTATGGAGAAGACTAATAATAAGTGTAATTCACTAATACACTCAATAAAATTCTCCACACTGGACCTAAGCTCTTTACATACATTTCACATGTTATCTTTACCACTGCACTGTGAGGGTATTGTAGTACCTAAGTTTATAAATGAAGAAACAGACTCAGAAAATTGAAATAAATGGCCCCAAATCAGTGGGCCACCCCAGCTGAGAAGAGGTGAGCCTGGTGTTTGAGATCATGCTATTTTTTACTTCAAAGCCTTATTCTTATTCCACTGTGGAGGGTCTCCGCTTCCACAGATATTCGTGGATGCCATCAAGCACACCTGCACGATTCCGTCAGACTACATGACTCAGGGTAGGACAGAATGTAAAAGTAAACAATAAACATAAAAAGCTACATTCTGTGGTCTTTATGACTAATGTTAGCTCCAGAAACTCCTGTTTTGATTACTTGAGTAAGCCATTTGCAAGCTGTTGGGAAATTTAAATCTGCATGAAGTTTATGCACATATCTTAAATTAACACACTAAAGTGCTTTTTGTCCCCCATGACCTCCGAATTCTGCATCACTTTTGTGTGTATGATGTTTAAGGGTTAAAAAAAAATGTGAAATAAGCTGTATTTCTGCTGTCCTTAGGGTGCTGTACAACTCTAAGGGTGCTGTACAACTCTAAGGTAAACATGTTGTGGGCAGGTGATTCTATCCCCTTTACAAAAGGAAAACTAAATTAGCCTTGATGGTATAAATAACTGCAAGAAAAATACTTTCCATGGCAGTGTCCACTAGACACGTGTGGTGCGGGGCTCTTTGCCCAAGCCCCTTACAAGGCTGTACTCCATTCCCAAGGAGCCAAAGCCAATATACATGGGGTATCCAAAGTCTCCCTGATGTCAGACTGGTCTGTGGGGAGCGTCAAATAGGCATAATCTGACCTCTCACTTTATATAAGATCCATTATCCTCATGTCAGTAATGGAAAGGCCACTCCATGGTAAAAATAAGCTGCCACAATTGTTTCTAACAATCTATTGAGATATTATGTATGTACCATACGACTTAGTTATTGTTGCCTTCATTTTTTTTTAACCTTGTAGTAAGCTTGCCAATCAGGGTTAGTCATGCTAGGCTACATTAGCAAGCACTCTCTAGGTATTTTAAACTGAGCAGTGGTGCTTTCTCATGCCTTACTTATATAATCCTCAAAATAACCCTGCAAGGAATTTGTAGCCGTACTAGCACTGCTTTTATTCTAAAAAAAAAAAAAAAAAAAAGAAACCAACCTTCATAAAGTTTATATGACTTGCTCAGAGTTATACTTGGCCAGAGCCTGGCCATGAACCTTAGTCTTCTGGCCTTGTGTCTCTTGATCTTCCTCTTAAAAGTCACGCGATACCAAGATCACGTGACAAAGTGCAATGGGGCAGAGGTAGTTCCCCAAAAGAAAACCCAGTTTCTGTTATTGAAATAAAATAGATGTTGAGGAGAACCGAACACTGCATGTCCATCATGTAAACCTCAGTAGGTCCCCCAGATCATGTGGATAATTAAACATCTCTACAGTTTAAATTTCACTCAAAATTTCTTTTGATACATCTTTGCATTTTAAGATATTCTCAGACTTATTTGCCACTGGGAAACTTGCTCTTCAATATTTAATGAGCCATTGTATCCAATACATTAAGACCAATTAATGGAGAAGTGATGTTTAAATTACTTGCTATGCCCAATAATCTGGTAGGCTTGCATTCACTTAATTTGAATCTTCTCAACACAACCATACAAAGTACATTTTCAGAAGTGTCCTTTTTGACCGAGGAATCTGCCTACTTGGGAATAACATCTATCTTGCAAGTTTGATTAAAGCTTTTGTGTTCACTCCTTAACATTTCGAGATAGCCCATATTTTGAGAACTGAACACAAAAGCGGATATCTGCCTGGTAGCTGCTGTCTGGTTGTTCCTATGGTAGCCCCATAAGATTGTTACTCATACTCCTTGTAGTTTTTTCTGATCAAAGAATGGCATTCCATGACTTCATGACCACTCAACATCCCCTTGGACAAAGATTCTTAATGCTGAAGATTAAATCTGTAAAACCAAATCAGTGTCTTTTCCCAGGGCTAACTGCAGACATAAGCTGAGTAGCCCCAAACAGAATAAATCTTATGATTACATTTTAAAAAACCTACCTGCTGTGATCTTTAATGCATAAAACAGAACTGAGTAATAACTGAGGATGTTTCTCAGAGAAATGCAAGGTATATATTGCTACTGAACTGGAAAACAGCATCTCTAATCAATTTGATTCATTAAGCACATGTTTAAGAAGAGTAATTTTAAGATAAAATTAAACACACAGGTAGCAATTTAATCTTGTGATAGGTGAAATAAGATTTTATTTATAATTTGGGTTTCTGGTAAATGTGAAGACCCCTTCTGAAGCAGGCTGCAGTAAAATGTATGCCTTTCTTTCTGAGAAGATCAGGCACATTCAGGGTGGTGTGGTCATAGACTATTGTCCTTCTTTCTCAATTCTTCAGTATGTTGATGCTGGTTGTCATATTTAAACAACTCTCACTAGACAAATGACCATCAATCAAACATTCTTCTTAAGCAATGAATTTTGTTTGCAGCCTATTTGAATTCATACAATAGGAAAATTTGGTGGCAGAAGGGAGATAGGCATTGTGTCCATTTTAAATGACGCTTCATTTTAAATGACACTTTTTTTTTTTTTTAGTTTTAAGAACCACTCGTATATCCTTCATTTCCAAAGCTCAAGCTTTCTAATTATTAATTTTATTAGGGCTATTTTGACCTTTGTACTATCTCAAGTGTCATTCTACATAAACTGTTATAAGCCTTGGCCTTTTAAATTATGAATTTGGATATTAGGAATCAAAATTTAGATGTAATGTAATCAGTCTCCTGAAATCACAGTGCTTTCCATCATATTTCATTCTATTAAAATCCATAAACCTGGCGCCAATCTCTCCCTATACCCTTCCAGATCCCAAATACTCTATAACGTAACAGCTAACATTTTGTGAAAATTTACTGTGTATGAGGCACAAAGGTAATACCTTATTTATATTTAATGTAATTCTCCTTATAAGGGAGGTACAATTATTATTCCTCTTTTGCTATAAGGAGTGACTATATAAAGAGAAATTTGGTATCACGCCCAATGTTACAGAAATAGTGCATGGTAAAGTCAGGACCTAGTAAGCTAACTCAAGAACCTTCTAGATACAACTCCTCTTTTCTAGTCTTTCCCCAAAAGGACCTGTTATCCACTGGCTTCCCATACACCAAACTTCATTCGCATTCCAGGTCATCACTAATGTTGAATGTCTTGCTTAGAATGTTCTCTGCTTTACCATCTTTTTTTTTTTTAAACCAACCCCATAAATGCCTCAAAGCTAAGCACAAGTTTCACCTTGACAGTAAATCTCATTTCAACATTTCATTCCTATCCCTCTAACTTTTTTTTAAAGACACCCAGTTTTAAAAGGACAAGTCCAAACCTCTGAGCCTGGTATGGAAAATGCTTCATGATTTGGTCCCTGCAAAACTCCAATCAAATCTCTGGCTGAAGGGTCCTATTTGATTCCATTACTCTCCCCATCAATAAACATGCACACATTTTATATTCCAGTCATGCTTTTGAATGAGACCCCTGCCCCTCCCTCTATTCAAGGATTTTGCTCTAAATTCTCCCCTTTCTCTGTGGCATCTCCAGGTCCTGCCCCCAATCTGCCCCACTGTGTTCTGCTGAAAAAGCTTCTCCTAACCTCACTTCTGCAAAGAATTTCCTAAGTACACAGCCTCCAGTTTTTCTCCCCTGCCTCCTCTTGAGCTGTCTCTGATCAGGGTTTTGCTCAGACCACTCTCTTCAAAATGCTTCTGTCAAGATCACCAGTGACCTCCTGTCTGCTGCTCAACCAGTCATACTTCCTTCTCAGGCATTTGCAGGTGTTGCCTCCTCTACCTGGCCGACTTTCTCCGGGATATCCTGAATGGTTTGCTCTTCCCCATGCAGAGCTTGACTCATATCATCTGCTTCACCAAACCTTCCCTACCTATTGAAAAACAGAACATTCCCCTGCTCTCAGCATACTCTGACCTCTTCCCTACTTCAGTTTTCCTCAATAGCAATTAAAACATGGGTTTTATATTTTACTTTTTAAAGAACTTATTTTTGAGTGTGTTTGTGTGTGTGTGTGCGTGTGCTGAGTCTCTCCAAGAGAGTAAGTCGACATAGGCATGAATGTCAGCCTATGTCTCTCATAGCTTCATCCATCCAATATCTAAAAGAGCCCCTGGCCCATCAGGCACCCTCAATAAATAGTCCTTGATTGAATGCCGAATTACCCAAAGTTCCTAAATGTGTCATGTCTTTTGACTTACTTTCATCGTTTTTCTTACTGCTTCCTGTGACCTGAATACCCTTTGCGACCTGTCTGCCCAAGAATGCCTGTTTGTCATTTAAGACTCAGCTTAAAGGCCGCTTTGTTGATTTTTCATGTTAGAAATAATCTAGGTTAAGGTCTCCACTCTTTTCTCCCTGAGTATTATGACTGGAAAGATAACTTCATTTCCCTAAGCTTTAGTTTATTCATTTGTAGAATAGGGCCGCAAGAAAGGTGTTTTATTCATCTTTGTATCTTCAGAACATAACTCAGCACCTGACATATAAAAATCCAAATGTTAATATTAATAATCACTTATTGAGTTTCATTTTGTAACAAATACCATGCTTTTGTAACAGATACTGTGCTTAGCTGTCCACAAAACCATATCATTTATTTCTAAAAATATTCCATTGAAAAATCCCTTAGAAAAAAAAAGTATACTTTAGGAGATTTGATAAGGTAATCTTGCTTTCTCAAGATCACACCATTAGTGAAATTAGAATTGAGGTCTGCCTAACTCTAAAAGTTTGCTCTGCATCACTTTCCTGCAACCAGAAAGGATGGATGGATGAAGACTGTTCCTGTCCTTTCCAAATGTTAACAACTTCTTATCATCTCACCTACCTAACTGGAACACATGTAGACTATACTACAGTGTTTTACCAATTAACCACACAGACACTACAAGTATTGTTATCTGTTTTCCTTTTTTATTTTCATCCTAAAACTCTAGGGCAAGCCTCTTAGTTAAATTGACACTATATGGGCCTCCTTTCTTCTCTATCAAAAATAGTTGACTATTTAGAGATGGTATAGGAAGCATAGTACCATAAGTAAATGCATAGGCTCTAGTACCAGACAGTCTGAGTCTACCTAACCATAACACTGACTACCCGTGTAATGTTGATCTAAGTACTTAACCTCATTGGGTCTTAGTTATCACAACTGCAAAGTAAAGACAATATTTAAATAATAATCAGACTTAGGAAAAATGGTTAACACATGTAAATTATTTAGAACAGGTCCTGGCTTATAATATGTGTCGTATTTTTTTTTGTTTTTTGTTTTTTTGTTTTTTTTTGGTCTTTTTGCTATTTCTTGGGCCGCTTCCACGGCATATGGAGGTTCCCAGGCTAGGGGTCTAATAGGAGCTGTAGCCGCCTGCCTACGCCAGAGCCACAGCAACACAGGATCCAAGCCGCGTTTGCAACCTACACCACAGCTCACAGCAACGCTGAATCGTTAACCCACTGAGCAAGGGCAGGGACCGAACCCGCAACCTCATGGTTCCTAGTCGGATTCGTTAACCACTGTGCCACGACGGGAACTCCGATGTGTCGTATTTTAGCTATTTTTCCTCTTACTATCTTATGTGTGTGTGTGTATATATACACACATATAAGATATACATACTAGACATGCTTTACCGGATTACAAATAGTTTCAGATGTCACTAGGAGAATAAGCTTTAACCACAAATAGGAGCTTTATTCTTACATATTGTTCAGTCAGTTCTACTGTCATTGAAACTTACCAATAACTTTAGTGAAAATTTCTTTAATTTTAGATACTCTGATAATACTTTCTTATACCTTGTTCCCATTCATCACACTAGCCAGAGCAGCTATTGCTACTCCGAAGTGTATCTTACAGAGCCTCATACTGACAGTAAAGGAGCCTGGATTTAGTTTCACGTCTTTCTGAATTCAAATTTGGCCTTCCTCCCAACACCCAGGCTGACCAGTTTGAAATGGCATTTTATCTTGGCCTAGCAGGGTGTGTTGAGAGTTAAAAAATATTTTTATTTCAGAATCTCTGCTAGTTACAAACAAGAGCTACATGCCTGCTTATATAGGCAGTCTTTGAGGAATTACTTAACATTTTTGCTATCTGGGATCAAATGCAGCAGACATGGTAAGATGTCAGACTGTGAATGTTCCCAGTAGATCCTGTGTTTACAAGTTGGCAAAAGCCTTGACTTTGCATATGTAGACTTAAAAACCTCCTGACAGGTAAAATGTAGCTCTGGGTCTTCTTTTAATAGGAATTCCTACACAGATGCATTTCCACTGCTGCAAGGTCCCTGTGGAGCCATGGATTTCCATCAGGTGTCTGGCTTTTCACATCACTGCACTGGTTGTGAGATACTCTTATCAAAACTTTTTAGTTTTCTGCCTCTGTCTCTTCTCTACCTGACTCCCTCTGTTCCTCTCCCTGTCCCCTTCCCACCCCTCTCCCTCCCCCTCCCCACCCCTTCCCCTCCTTTTTTAACTCTTTTCCCCATAAAGAACAGGGACCATGGTGCTGTGATTGATCCCCCTCTCAATCCCTAACCTTAAGGCTTAGAGGTATGGAAGGGCCAAAGTGGGGTTTTCCTTAACCTTAGGAAAAACGCTGCCTTTGTAGTTCAAGGACTAGTTGTACAACATGCCTTTCAGAACTTTCTTGAGCTACTTAGCCCATGTACTTGTTGCATTCCCATCCCCTTCCCATTCTACGCTGGCAATGGCCAAACAAGCACCAAATCCCTCTGACTTTGCTCTTCCTTCTGAAGACAAGGCTACAAGGAAGATGTCCCTATGAGATAAGACACATTGCTAGAATGGCTGAAGTTTGGAAGGATTCCTGAAAATTGTGTTGCAATGCAGCATCCCTTGCAGGTTATGGGCTAGAGGGCTTTAAAGAGTTTTAAAAGAGGGTGGCTCTTTGTCTGCCAAACCAACCATGTAATACTAGTTCCTTCTTTGTCACCCCTGGGTAGCTGGCTGAGAGTAACCTATTCACCAAACAGCATTCAAGCCTTGTATACTTGAGGGTACATTTTAATCATGAAGAGAATCTGTGACAATATTTCTAATAGATATACAAGGAAAATTCAATTCCCTAAGCCTCTAATCTATTGCTTATATCTATATCAAGGACTGTTATTCATGAGACAGTGGTCAAGCAACCTTTAAAGAACATAAATGTGGTTAGGTATTTTTACACAAGACAATCACCTATTTATAGGGTAGGCTCAGCCAGAATGATCACCACGAGAAAAATAACAGCAGAATAATCTGCATAAAAATTAACATTTGTAATTTCAGATATTTCAGAATGTGAGTATTCTTGAGTTTGATTGATGGATATGAGCTGGTTAAAATGAAGGTACGAATGTTTTTTTAATGAACGCAAATACATTACCCAGATTCTAGGATTCAAATTATTGCTAATCTGAATAATTTCTATTCTGAAGGTGTTTTAGATAAATGCTCCCTGCCAAGGTTAATAACAACAACAGAAACATAATAAATAGCTATTCAGTGAGAGAATAAAATAGAATAAAGAACACATTGCAGATCGTTTCAAATCAGTAAGGTCTAAATGTGATAGAGAAAATACAGCTGTTTCAGGAATGGAAAAGATTGAATTTTTCTCAATAAAATCTGAAAAGTAAAATAGTATTTGTTGACATATTTGAACTTCAGAGATAATCATGGTAGTCCTTGGCCCCAAACACTATTTTTTTTTGGCTTTGTTTGTAGCACGTGGAAGGAAGTTCCTGGACTGGGGATAGAACCCACGTCACAGTAGTGATGATGCTGAATCCTTAACCTGATAAGCCACCAGGAAACTCTTTGACATCTCCTTCTGCTCACCATCAAGTCCAAATCCTTAGGAGAAAACCCCTCTCTCCAGTACAAACCTAACTTTCTAGCTTTCCCTTCAGTCCTGTCACTCCTGCCAAATCTATCAGATACCATAATTACCCACCTTCTTAACTTCGCTGTGCTCTTTACACCCACTTCCCATGTCCTTTCCTGACTTCGTCCTTTACAAAAGCCCCCGCCATCAGAGTCCAACATGTGCATGTATTTTTCCCAAGATGAATGTCCCAACCAATAGTACTCTTCATACTGTCAAATCACTCACCTTTTATTTATGTGGTTCTCAGTAATCTTATCTTGTGTTATCTTTTGGTTTTTGTTTGTTTTTTTGTCTTTTTGCCATTTCTTGGCCTGCTCCCACAGCATATGGAGGTTCCCAGGCTAGGGGTTGAATCGGAGTTGTAGTTGCCAGCCTACGCCAGAGCCACAGCAACACAGGATCCAAGCCACGTCTGCAACCTACACCACAGCTCACGGCAGGCAACGCCAGATCCTTAACCCGCTGAGCAAGGCCAGGGATCGTACCCGCAACCTCATGGTTCCTAGTCAGATTCGTTAACCACTGAGCCACGATGGGAACTCCGATCTTGTGTTATCTTTTATCAAAGTTAATTTGGTTTGTGTCTCCTGATGATTGGTTATTGAGATTCTCTTTAGCTTTCTCTGATATCTCCCCTTCTCATAATATATGAATAATAAGCAAATTCATCTGTTAATTCATTCCTATCATATAAAAGGCATGCGTTACACAGTAAAAATGTAGTTTATGATGAGGTATTATCTTCATTCACATCCTTCCATCTATGACTTGTGGATTTTATGTTTTTGTATCCAACACATTTTACTGATATCTCCAATGTGTGTATACCCTTTCCAAAGGTTTTTTTCTGCCTCAGAAAAATTTCTACACACTGTTATAGCTATCAAATTTTATAATAGTATTCTGCCTTTCATAAATTCCCAATATATCCCTCTTGATAGAAACCATGCTGTGTGCTTTTAAACTCCCAGAACCTAGTACTTAAAAGGCTCCCGATAAATGTCTGTTTAATAAAGTAAGTTACTAAATGAAGTCAGAAAGAGAAAGACAGATGCCATATGATATTACTTATGTATGGAATCTAAAATGTGGCACAAATGAACCTATATACACAACAGAATCAGACTCACAGACATAAAGCACAGACTTGTGGTTATTGAGGAGGGGGGGTGGACTTGGAATTTGGGGTTAGTGGATGCAAACTATTACATTTAAAATGGATGAGCAATGAGATCCTTCTGTACAACACAGGGAACTATATCCAGACTCTTGTGATAGAACATGATGGAAGATAATGTGAGGAAAAGAATATATGTGTACGACTGGGTCACTTTGCTTTACAGCAGAAATTGGCACAACATTGTATCAAGTATAATTTTTACTTTAATAATAAAATTAAAAAAAATAAGTCTAATGGGGCTCACATTTTCTTGGTCTAAAGATGAATAACTCTTGCCATGCACGCTTAGCCCCACTTCATCCTCCCAGCCACCACAACCGAAGCCACTCCCATTTTATCAGGAATCTGGTCTCTGGAGTCAAAATGGTAGCCAACAAGAGAGTGCCTTTTTTTTTTTCTTTTTTTTTTTAAATTCCACACCCATGGCATATGGAAGTTCCAGGGCTACGGATTGAATCTGAGCTGTAGCTGCAACTTACACCATAGTTGTGGCAACACCAGATCCTGTAACCCACTGCACCACACCAGGGACCAAACCCAAGCCACTACAAAGGGATTCTTAATCCACTGTGCCATAGCAAGAACTCCAAGAGAATGCTTTCTGAGCCCTGAGTTTTTACTTTCTGATTTGGGAAATTAGTATACCCAAATTAACATTAATATACCCCTAGTTAGTATTGAGGGCTTCTGTCTATAGCTTTAAGGGTACCCTAAAAGCTATGGAAGAGGAAGGGAGAGAATTCCTAATTATGCACTTCAAATCCCAAAGAAAACATATCACCTCAACCCTCAGGTGAGGGATGCAGCTACATCAAGCTTTGGTCTCTTTGTGTTCCCGCTGCTCACACCAATTGCAATGATACCCAAAACCATCATCTTTGAATTGCAAAGACCAGAAAGTGCATATCAAAAAAATCAGTAATGATGTTTTACAGCACAGCTTGTAGCCAGAAATTTGAAAAGTTCAATTTTCTCATTTATAGAAGAGCTATCTAACTTGTAAGCATACTGAGGATTTTTATTTTACAGATGAAAAATGTAGGCACCTGGTGATTTTCCTAATGCTAGGGCTGTTGGTGATAAAAAGCAGGGCAGTAAACACTCCTGGTTCACTGTAGATACATTTAGGCTAAAAGGTCAGGGTGCACAGGGCTGGGGAAAGGTCTGAGGAACATCTTTTATCCATAGCTGTGGGGACTTGGGACCAGAAAGCTGGCCTGAAATAATGTCCAAGAGAGGGGCTCAGAGCTACACCTCAAGAAGCATATCTAACTGGGTAGTAATTGGATCAAGGAGGGCTGCAGGGATGGGACAGTTTTCAGAGAGCAGCACCCAAGGATCAGAGGGACTGGCAAGACGAGGGTAAGAGGAAAGGACCTGGAATCAGATGGACAAGCATTTAAATCAGTTTTACCACTCACTAGCTACTGTTGAGCAACTTAGGTCATTTCTCTGTTTCCTCATTTGCAAAGAGGAGGTAAAAACAAGAGTCAGGAGTTCTGTTGTGGCTCAGTGATTAGCGAATCTGACTAGGAACCATGAGGTTGTGGGTTCAATCCCTGCCCTTGCTCAGTGGGTTAAGGATCCAGCATTGCCATGAGCTGTGGTGTAGGTTGCAGACGTGGCTTGGATCCCTTGTTGCTGTGGCTCTGGTGTAGGCCAGTGGCTACAGCTCCGATTCGACCCCTAGCCTGGGAACCTCCATATGCCGTGGGAGCGGCCCAAAGAAATAGCAAAAAGACAAAAAAATAATAATAATAATACAAAGCAACAGTCTAAGGACTTTACCAGCTGGCACTTGATGGGAGCCAAAAGAATTAATGGTAGATAGGGGCTGGTTTTAGCAAGATTTGTTATTGTTAGTGTCTGGGCTGGTAAATGCCTGGTGTTGTTTCTAGTATTAACTACTGTCTTTACCCAGGTAGAAAGGGGAAGGTAGGGACACCTTTGCACACTTATGTCCTAGATTAAGTTGGGGAAGGGCAGAAGGCTTGTCTTGTATCTGCTTCTTCTCAATTGCCTTTAGCTCAAAATAACCTTTATGCCAAAGTGGCATATGATGGGGTACCACATTTTGCTAACTTTCACACTCCTCAGTAAAATAATCCCTAAGAATTCTTCTTGGTCACATGCAATAAACATTTTCATTACTTCCACAGAGAGGTCTGATTGTCCTGAGGCACTATGTTTGCTCCTGAGGCTCTGTGAGCACTTTTGCAAGGGAGTAAGTGGTGGCTATACATGAGAATAAGAAATGAATGTGTATTAATACGGGCTAGGAATTTTTTTTTGTAGGGCCGCACTGGCAGAATATGGAGGTTCCCAGGCCAGGGGTCCAATCGAAGCTGTTGCTGCCAGCCTACACCAGAGCCACAGAAAGGCCAGATCGGAGCCGCATCTGCAACCTACACCACTGCTTACGGCAATGCTGGATCATTAACCCACTGAGTGAGGCCAGGGATTGAACCTGCAACCTCACAGTTATAGTCAGATTTGTTTCCGCTGCACCATGATGGGAACTCCCTGGGCTAGGAATTTTTAACCCCAATTTTACTCTAACTTCAGCCCCAAGAAGTAGGTATCAATAATCCAAATGTCCATCAACAGATGAATAAAGATGTGGTACATGTATACAATAGAAGGGAATACTACTCAGCCATAAAAAGAATGTAATAATGCCATTTGCAGCAACATGGATGGAATTAGAGATGATCACACTAAGTCAGGAAGACAAATATGATACCACTTATATGTGGAATCTAAAATGACACAAATGGACTTATCTATGAAACAGAAATGGACTCACAGATATAAAGAACAGACTTGTGGTTGCCAAGGGGGAGGGAGGTGATAAAGGGATGGATTGGGAGTTTGGGATTAGCAGATGCAAACTATTACATATAGAATGGATATAGGTCCTACTGTATAGCACAGGGAACTATATTCAATATCCTGAGATGAAGTCATAATGAAGAATATAAAAATAATGTGTGTGTGTATACATATATGTATACACGAATCACTTTGCTTTACCACAGAAATTACCACAACACTGTCAATCAACTTTATTGCAATTTTTTTTAAAAATTCCATTTTCCAGATAACAAAACTGAGGCTGAGATATTAAGTAATCTACCTAAGATCACCTAGCTGGAACTGTCAGAGCCATAATTCAAATAGTATGCATTAGACACCAAAGCCCATGCTAATACCACTAGTTCTACAAAATTAATGATGTTTAGTGGTTCTTTCTTTTACTCCTGGAAGCAAAGTATAAAATACTAATTTTAGTTAGAAATATGAAGTATTTATAGTTAGGACATGTGCAACACTGAATTTGTATCCATACTATTAAATATGTACCTTTTACAAGTTTTGTATGATTGTAACACTCAGTTTTCATGTAGTTCATTCTGATCCTATTGTGATTTTTAGACCATGGCTCAGTTGCAAATGGGAAAAAAAGGAAAGAAAAGGAGAATAACACAATCTAAGAGACCCTAGTTTGAGATCATAGCTAGTTTAAAAGTTGTACTTAGTTCTTTAGAGGCAGTCAACTTCAGCAGCAATTACAACTCAAATCCTTTTAGGAACCACACCATAAAAAATGTTTAACATTTTTGAGTATTAATTGTTCTAAATAATGTCCCTCTCAGGAGAGTCCATTGTAGGAGGGGCTATAAATGCAAATTTCAAGAAGCAGACAACAATAATGGCTAACATTTCTTGAGCATTTTTATATGCCAGATAAGGTTTGAGGTATTTTTAAGCAATGCTACATGAAATTGAAGCCAGGACTATTAATTTTATAGATGGAGAAACTGAAGCACTGAAAAGTGAAACAGCTAGCAAGTGCTGGAGCAAGGCTATAAAGCCAAGAAGTCTTTATTGTCAGCATTAAGCTCTTCCCTTCTAACTGCCCAAAGTATCCTGGAGTAAGATAGTAGTAGGTAATTGAGGAAGAGGGAACCGCAGAGTATCCATCTGTCTGAGGCATGTAAATGAGATGAGGATGACGAAGAAGAAGGGTGTGCTGGCCAAGGAAAACGTATCTTTAAGACAGTTTCCACCTCTGGGCTGCCAAGGTCTAGCAGTGGATACTGATTTCAAGCAAAATTTAAAAGATTTATGGACTAGAAACTTGAGAATGATGCTGAGGAATATGGATACTTAGACCCTGACATGAGATAATTGGAGGATAATTGCTTTTTTATCTAAACTTAATAGGCAAGAGATTCATAATTTCATCAATTCAAAATGCTAATTTTAGACACTTTCACCTATATTTATATGATTAACATTATTTTGAATATATATTTTAACATATAAAATAAATGAGGGTATACCGTGAGGAGGTTTTAGAAACACTATCTTCTTTCTGTTAAAGATTGATATGGAAAAACACAACAGAGTACATGATGAGGGTTCATTGTTAGTTTAATGAAATTCATTAATTTTCAGTGTATTCTCATTCTTTTGAACGATAATGATACACTGGTTGGATATTTCATGGACCAAAAAAAAAAAAAATTACAACCTGATTGAACGTAAAAAGTTTTCTTCACAGCATGTCAATTTTTCAAAAAAAAAAAAAAAAAGCCTCAAGAAACCAAATACCCAAATCAATATATTCCTTTTTAAAGCTCTGAATGACTTTTGCTTGGATAGATGAGTAAGCTTCTTCATATTTTTTTGAAACTAGATGAGACATAAATAGACATTATGGGTTTTTGCTATTTTTTGAATATAGGTACAAACAATATAATGAGTAATTCATCAAAAAATCATTTTTCAAATTTAGTTTTTTTCTAGTAAATTAAATGTATGAATGTGTCCACCAATCAGTAAAAGATTAGATAGATTTTAATTCTAAATTCTGAAAATAAAAAAAAAGGGGAGGGACAAGATGGCAAAGAAGGACCTGGAGCCTTGAGCTTACTCCCTCTCAGGAGCACATCAAAATCACAACTGACTGCTGAATAACCATCAATAAAAAAGACTGAAGCCAGTCTAAAGAGATATTCTACATCCAGAGACACAAAGAAACCACAGATGGTAGGAAGGACTCACTTATGACATAATCAAATCCCATACTGCCCAGGTGGGTGATGCACAAACTAGACAGCAGTTATATTGAAGAAGTTCTCCCCAGGAGAGTTCTGTGCCCCATGTCAAGATCCCCAGCCTAGGGGTCTGACATCAGAAGGAGGATCCCCCATAGTATTCAAGTTGGAATGCCAGCAGGGCTTGATGGCAGGAGCTCCAAAGGATGGGGGGAAACAGAGACCCCACTCTTGGAGAGTGCACACAAAGTCTCAAGCACACTAGGACCCAGGGCAAAAGCAGAGACTTAATAAGAGGCTGAGCCAGACTTACCTGAGGGTCTTGGAGGTATCTTGGAGAGCTGGGGTGTGGCTGTGGCTCTCCATGGGGTCATGGCCACTGGTGTTGGTGGTAGATATTGGGGAGTATCATCTACATGACTCCCACTGAAGGCAGTCACCTTGCCTGGGTCATAAGCACCAAAACCTGGTCCCATCCAACAGCCTGTAAGCTCCAGTTTTGTGATGCCTCAGGCAAGACTACCAACAGGAGGGGAACACAGCCCCATCCCTCAGTAGACAGGCTGCCTAAAGTCTTCCTGAGCCCACAGCTCCCTCTCATCCCATCCATTTTTTTAACCCCATGAATTTTACTATATTTATAGTTGTACAATGATCATCACAATCTGTTTTTTATAGCATTTCTATCTCAAAACCCCAGCCCATCCCTCCACCACCCCAAACCATCTCCTTTGGTAATCATAAGTTTTTCAAAGTCTGAGTCAGTATTTGTTCTGCAAAGAAGTTCACTGTATCCTTTTTTTTAGGTCCCACATATAAGTGATAGCATATGACATTTGTGTCTAATTCCACTTAGTATGATTATTTCTAGGTCCAACCATGTTGCTGCAAATATTATTTCATTCCTTTTTATGGCTGAGCAATACTCCATTGTGTATATGTACCATATCTTCTTTATCCACTCCTCTGTTGATGGACATTTAGGTTGCTTTCATATTTTGGCTACTGTATATAGTGCTGCAGTGAACACTGGAGTATATGTATCTCTTGCATCATCACATCCTTTATCATGGCCCTGCCCAGAGGTCCAAGGTAGAGCTCCATCAACCAGTGGGCAGGTGTTGGCCCCTCCCACCAGGAATCCCACTCAAGCCTCCAGACCAGCTTCACCCGCCAGGAGAAGACACCTGGGAGAAAACTATGATTCTGATCCTATAGCCTGCTGAACTGAGTCCACAAACCCTAGGAACAGATGGTCCAGGGCCCTTGAGTGGTAAGAGGGGAGTGCACTGCTAGGTGACAAAGGACATCTCCTACAGAGGGCCACTTCTCCAAAGTCAAGAAATGCACCTAACCTGCCACAGATATAAAAATGCAAACAGAAATTTTAACAAAGTGAGACAGCAAATGCTAAAAGAACTTCTCTAGAAGTTAAAGAGAATACCACAACTAGAAACAAGAAAAATCACAAAATAGGAAAACTCACTGGTAAAGGCAAACATATAATGTTGGAAATCATCCACACATAAATATGATATTGAAACAAGTAATCAGGCAAAAGATTTACCAAAAAACAACAAATGGGAGAGGTACAGAGACTTTGTTCCTGCAGAATCATGGGTTGTTGGTCATCCAGTTCACATTGTCAACGGGAAACTCACTCATCACAGGTTTGCAAAATTACATCAGTGGCAATAGGGAAGATGGAAAAAGCAGTGATAAGGGTTGAGAGTCACAATTAGTCTCAGGTGGGAGCAGTTCATTCTATAGGCGCTATACTAGATTATCGTTTTTTTCCAATGTGCATGAAAATCACCTGGGGGTTTTGTAGCAACAAGCCGATTTGAACTCAGTACATGTGAGATGGGGTCTGAGACTCTGCATTTCTTTTTTTTGTTTTCGTCTTTTTGCCATTTCTTGGGCCACTCCCGCGGCATATGGAGGTTCCCAGGCTAAGGGTCGAATCAGAGCTGTAGCCACCGGCCTACACCAGAGCCACAGCAACTTGGAATCCGAGCTGCATCTGCAACCTACACCACAGCTCACGGCAACGCTGGATCGTTAACCCACTGAGCAAGGGCAGGGACCGAACCCGCAACCTCATGGTTCCTAGTCGGATTCCTTAACCACTGTGCCACGACGGGAACTCCAGACTCTGCATTTCTAATAAGCTCTCCTTAAAGCCACCTGATCCTCAGACTGTGGTTTACATAGCAAGCCCACAAACCTGTGTGACACAAGTTTAAAAAGGAAAAAATTTAGTTGACCTACTTGGAACTCAGTGATGCAGGTAGGTGGCCTTAGAATATTCCAGCCAAGGTGTATGATCTTACCAGAAAACTAATTATTCACAGCGGAAAAAGACAACCCAGCACCGAGTCTCAAACACTGAGGGAGATAGAGCCCGGGGTTGAAGGGGTCTGCAAACATACCAAAACCGAGAGAGGGAAAGAATGGCCAGCAGTCATTGAAATAGCAACAGTGTTGTTCAACTGAATAAATAATCCATGTTTGAAAAGCAGAGCAGTAGGTACTCTGGGGTATTTGAAGTCAGGCCCAAGAATGACAGATGCCAGGACACTCACTGGCACAGAAAAAGCAAACTTGAAAGTCTTAACAACAAACTGGCAAGAAATTGATGCAAGCAAGCCAACAATGTCAAATGGCCACAGGGTCACAAATGTCCAAAAGGCAACCAGGTAGATTCCCAGGTGTGGGAGGTGAACTTACCTGCTAATCTTCCGCTTCCAGAAGCGACTGGACAGGGGAAATCAAAGTGTCTTAGCCCCAGAGGAAACAACGTCTCCAACAAGGAACGCTGGAAATAATAAAGTACGGAGCTGTAAAACACAGCAATGGCTCAGCCCTGCTGCCCACCTCAAATCCGACGTAAAGTGACGTCGTCGTACGGAACCAATGAAAGACCTGTATTCCTCCTACCTGCATGGGGCAAAATCACGTGTGAGTTAAGTGGCTCCAGCTGTAAAAATTAGCAAAAGGTTTGAAACGGGAAGCTTGTTGGTGGAGTCCTGAGGACTTCAAAGTGAGGTTCCAGGTCAGCAGTACCAGCATCACCTGGGAACCCATTAGAAAATGTAGATTCATAGCCCTGCTCCAAACCTACCAATGAGAAACTGTGGAGGTGTTGCTCTGAGGCCTGTGGTCCAACAAGCCCTCCAGGTGCCTCTGATGCATGCTCAGTGCTATAGAGTCTATTGAAAGCATGATGAAGAGATAAGGCCACGTGTAGCAAAGGAAAGTCATTATAAGTTGGTTTGATAATGACACTTTTAAAGAGCTAGTGAAGAGAAAACTTGTTTACAGGGAGAAGAAATCTCAATAGAGAATGTAAAATAATAATTAATAAAACATGCTCAGTGAACAAACAAAAAAGATGAATGTAAATTGTAGTTAAAAAGTAGTACAAGTGAAAATATAATAATGTGCATTAACAATCTTTCCCTCTGAAGCTTTTTATCTCCCAACTACATAAATGTGACCATTGGTAAGGATGCCATTAGCAATTTTTGATAATCCATATGTCTCAGAGTTCCCTGATGGTCTAGAGGGTTAAGGATCTGGCATCAACACTGCATTGACATGAATCTTATCCCTGGCCCAGGAATTGCTGTATGCAATGGCAAAAAAAAAAAAAAAAAAAAAAAAGGAGTTCCCTATCGTGGCTCAGTGATAAGGAACCCTAGTAGCCATGAGGACTCTGGTGAATTGCTGGCCTCGCTCAGTGGGTTAAGGATCTGGCATTGCTATGAGCTGTGGTGTAGGTCACAGACACAGCTCGAAACCCGCGCTGCTGTGGCTGTGCTGTAGGCTAGCAGTTGCATCTCCAATTCGACCCCTAGCCTGGGAACTTCCATATGCCCATATGACCTAAAAAGGTACACGCACACACACGCACACAAAATCCATATGTCTTTTTCAAATGTATTTCTCCAGCTTGGTAAGAGAGACAACCTCAGGTAGGTAGCACTTTGGCCAGAGTAATATAAATGTATTTAACAGAGGATGTAGAAAAATTTCTAAAAATCCTGAGCCCAGAACACATGTCCTCGGAAAGTCACACAGTACAAAAAATATGTAGATAGCAATGTGTATGGGGTGTTTTGTTATGCTTTGTTTTTTCAGATTTAAATTTTATCTCCCAGCTTGAATTTATAAAGCTCCCCTGGCACCACATATTTATCATGTGCTAAACCAATACTATTTTGCCCCATCCATAATTTTCTGGTTCTGTTCCTTCCAACAACTCCTGCTGTTCTCTCTTCTCACTTTTTAGAGGTGATAGCACCAATTTCTATGCATTCGCCTAGACTAGGAACACAGGTGTCATCTGTGTTCCTTCTAATTCTTTTGTCAAACTGTGATTCATGTTAAAGGTTTTTTGTTTGTTTACTATTAAGGATTTTTTAATTGTTATTTCCCAAAACAATTTTTTTTCCTACTGTACAGCATGGTGACCCAGATACACATACATGTATACATTCTTTTTTCTCACATTATGATGCTTCATCATAAGTAACTAGACATAGTTCCCAGTGCTACACAGCAGGATCTCATTGCTAATCCATTCCAAAGGCAATAGTCTGCATCTATTAGCCCCAAGCTCCCAATCCACCCCACTCCCTCCCCTTCCCCCTTGGCAACCACAAGTCTATTCTCCAAATCCATGATTTTCTTTTCTGTGGAAAGGTTCATTTGTGCTGTATATTAGATTCCAGACATAAATGATATCATATGGAATTTATCTTTCTGACTTACTTCACTCAGTATGAGTCTCTAGTTCCATCCGTGTTGTTGCAAATGGCATTATTTCATTCTTTTTCCTGGCTGAGTAGTATTCCATTGTGTATATATACCACATCTTCCTAATCCAGTCATCTGTTGATGGACATTTGGGTTGTTTCCATGTCTTGGCTATTGTGAATAGTGCTGCAATGAACATGCAGGTGCATGTGTCTTTTTACTATTAAGGGTATTGTCTTGTGTCTGTATTATGCCAGTGAATATGTTTCAAAGTTTATGGTTTGCTTTTGCATACAACCCTTTTTTTTGCATGTAGTTCTAAATTTTGGTGTGTTCACATTTATCAGTTTTAAGTTTCTTTATAATAAAATTTATCAGTGATTTTATTTGTGGTGTCTGGGGTTCATATTAAGTGTAAAAATACTCAGGCCACTTTATTCAGTAAATATTACGCTCATAGGCTTTGGGCCTAAGAGTTTTCCAAAACCTATAAAAACCCTTGAAACCTAAAAGAAAATATTTTTGCTCCAGAAAACAAAAAGAAATTGCAAAGTATAAATAATTAAATATTTAACGACTTGTCTACACATGTTATACCAGCTTCATTCATCATTAAATTTAGTCTGCAACCTTTTTTTTTAAAGGTTCATCCTTGCTTTGCTATATCCTCCTTGAATTTCAGTTGCTCTCTTATTCAGTCCCTTCTTTATTTTCCTTTACATTCCAGTTGACACTGCCTAATTTCGAGTCTCCTAAGGACTACCACGATCTCCTAACTGGTCTACCTGCCCGAATTTCTAGGTTCTCCAAGTCACTCTGGGATTATTATCCTAACACAGAGGCCAAATTATGCTACTCCTCTCCTTATAAATGTCAAAGTTTTTAGTATGGCTTTCAAGGCTTTTTGTTTAGTTTAAGTCCAGCCTTTCTGTTTTGACTCTTGGTTGATTCTCTGAGCCAGCAGACAATTCTCTCAGCAATCCCTGTGCTCTCCTGCCTCTATTAATGTTTTCTCACTCTGCAATGCCTTTCCTTCTCAGTTTACCTGAAATCTTACTCTTTCCACAAAGCTCAGCTTACATTCCACCTATTGTGGTGTTTTCCTTAATCCTTCAACTTCCCCCTCCTCTGCCCCAGCCACTTCACCTTTGCAGGTGTGGGTGTGTGCGTGTGTGTGTGTGTGTGTGTACATACATGTGAGCATGCATCTGGACCTGCTACAGTGTTTATTCATCCTGAGTTCCTCAGAACAGGAATCTTACTTGTATTCTTAAAAGGACTAGAATGATATGTATTCAATAAAATACTCAATGAATCAAAGTCGTTAGAAATAAATAAATTCAGGAAAAAATCAGTTTTATTTATTTTATTTTTTTCAATTTCTTGGGCCGCTCCTGCAGCATATGGAGGTTCCCAGGCTAGGGGTCGAATCGGAGCTGCAGCTGCCAGCCTACGCCAGAGCCACAGCAACGAGGGATCCGAGCCGCTTCTGCAACCTACACCACAGCTCACGGCAACGCCGGATCGTTAACCCACTGAGCAAGGGCAGGGACCGAAACCGCAACCTCATGGTTCCTAGTTGGATTTGTCAACCACTGCACCACGACGGGAACTCCCAAAAAAATCAGTTGTAATTTTGAGAAAGGAATTATACATATTAGGGCTTAATAAATATTTTTGAGTAAATAGCTGGGTCTATAATGCAGACTATTAGCAAATTCCTGTTCTTGTATAAATTAGGTTATGAATTAAATCTGAATCTTTTTTGCAGAATTAAATCTCATTGTCTTTATTTTCATGATAACTCAATGTTGGTGACTGGTAGTAAAATGACCAATTTTCCATATTTTATCTCTTTGTCCAGTGTGAATTGCAATAAATGTAGAATAGAAGTAATTCATTCGTCTGATTTCTTCATTGTACCCACCAGGACATGTTTGACCCCCAGGACGAATTTGATTGCCAAGAACACCGTTTCATAGTGTGGTTATAAGTGTGCCGTGAGAAGAAATTTACTCCACTGGAAACGGTGGTTGCAGGTCTTTCACAGGTTAATTTCATTTGGCAATGGAAGCATTTTAAATGGTCTTGAATGTTTATTATGGTATTTTATTTGCTTGTCTGATTTATTTTTAATACCCAAAGAGAGCCAGGGCATGGTGTTTGCAGAGTAATAATTATCCTGTAGAGTTTATATATTCTTATGACTTCTCTGACCTTCAATTTGTTCATCCTATCTATAGTGATTAAGAAGTATATCCTGTGCTCATCCTTAAGAAAATAGATTAAAAAATGTTTTTCAAACTCACACCCAAAGGGAAAATTATTTGTATTAGTTTGCTGAGGCTGCTGTAACAAAGCACTACACATGGGGTTTCAAACAGAAGTTTATTATCTCACAGCTCCAGAGGCTGGAAGTCTGAGATCAATGTGTCAGCAGGGTGGTTTCTGAGGCTGTGAGTGAGAATCTGTTCTGTGGCTCCCCCTTAGCTTCTGGTAGTTTTCTGGCAATCTTTGACATTCCTTAGCTTATAGAAGCATCACCCTAATTCCTGAATTCATCCTCACATAGTATTCTCCTCATGAGTGTCTCTGTGTCCAAATGTCCCCTTTCTATAAGGAAACCAGGCACATTGGATTAGAGTTCCCCCTAATGACCTAACTTTAAATTGATTACTTCTGTAAAGATCCTATCTTCAAATAAGATCCATTCTGAGGCACAAGAGGTTAGGACTTACAGACATCTCTTTGAGGGGGAAGATGTAGGTCACCTCATTACACCCTTAAAAGGGAAATGCCTCAAGATACTGCAAAAAGCACATTTCCCAGTCACTTTAGATTATTTTATTCACTCCTTTGATAACCTAATGAGGTGGGAGTCACCTGCATTTCAACAAATGAGAAATGTGGAGTCCAGAAAGATCAATAATTGGGGAAAACACACCCACTATGTACTTTCACTCTACCCTGCCTTTACGGAATGTAGCCCACCTGGGCAGTGCTTTTCATATAATAATTCACTATTGTATCTCCAGTACCTGAAATAGTGCCTGGTACAGAGTTCTCACTCAAATAAATATTTGTTGAGCAAATAAATAAGAAAAAACTGACTTATTCACAAGTGCTTTTCCTCGTTGTAAAATGGAAGGTAAATGGGTTCTGAGGCTTGGACAGTCAGGGAAACCTGTCTAGCATGTGGCCTTCCTGCAAAATGAAAAATGTCATTGTTCATCATCATCAGTCAGTTTGAGATGTGGAGAGCCTTTCTTTACTTTCTCTGAGACTCTCAGTCATCAGCTCCTATCAGAAAAGTCGCCTACCATGTATTTTCAAATGCACACATGCGCACACACACACACATGTGCACACAATATATATGAGGAAAATATAGCCTTTACCAAATGTGTGGTACCACATGCTACAAAAATCCAGCCAGAAAATCATAGTGTCAATGGTTAGGTCATTTCAGAGGTCTTCTGTACCACATATTGAATACACCTGGAAGTAAAGAACTAACGTTAAGTGCTTTTTCTTGATTTTAGCTAGAATAACTTCCTTGTCAAGTGATGAAAGTACTGGAAAAAATGCAAAACAAGGTCAGGATCACCTTGAAGATGGAAGGAATTGTTGTCAATATGAAAATAATAAAAAAATTAGTTTTAAATCCAAACTAAATTTTAATGATATTGAAATTAAAACATATAAATCCTATGGAAAAATCTAAGAATACCCAACACGTATTAAGACAAACATTTTAAGGGAAATCCTTGGATGAAAGAGCTATAGATGATAAAAAGGTTATGCATATGTCTATAGAAATACTTTGTAGTGGTGATAGTGAAGTTGAGATGAAGAAATGAATCTGTGACTGCAGGAGTTACTTTTCTTGAAGATCCCAGTGGGTGTCACATCTGGAATTACTTTTGTTCCTACACTTTACTCATATACAGAGTTACTTGAATGACTTCCCTATAAGAAGCTTCCTTTTAAGAAAATATTAATATCTAGCAGCATAAACCGCTTTGCAGTTTGCATATCACTGTTTTGATCTTGTTTGATGTGCATAGTAACCATGAGTGATTAAGCATTACTCGGTGGTACTTATGAATCGAACGAGGCTCAGAGGAGTTATTTGATAAAGCACAGCTAAGCTTGGTGCTTAACAAACATGTGTCAGAGATAGGCCCTGAACTGATCTTAATTTTGTTTAAGGATTGTTATATTAGCTTCTGTTGAGCACTCAAACAAAGTAGGTGGGGGGACATATGCTCTTTATAGACAGGTAGGGTGGAGCTTCAACCAGTCTACCAATGCTTCAACCAAGCAGTCTATGCATGAATGTGTCTCTATCCTAATCTTTTCTTACAAGAGCATCATTCATACTGGATTAGGGCCCACCACATGACCACATTTAATAAAGGCCTGATCTCCAAATGCAGTCACATCCTGAGGCCCTGAGAGTTAAGACTTCAAAATATGAGTTTGAGAGGGAATAGAATTCAGCCTGTAATAGTTAAGATGACATTTCATTTTGATTTGCCAGGAAAAGATTTGTACCCGTTGTCTCGGTGTAATTACCATTAATTTCCTGTCTTACCCAAAAGCTTTCCTGTTTGTGTGATAAATTAGATATTTACCTAGAGTCAATAAAATCTTTGAAGATCCTTTAAAATCACCCATAAAGCATAGAGAAGACATACTATTTCTCAGTGACTCCTCTACAAGCGTTTTTTCTCTCATTATAACATATCATTGTTATTTCATTGATGTCATGTTGTATGAAAATGCATATTATTAAACACTAGACATATATGAAATATGGCAAAATGCACTCCCTCAAAAGTCATGTGGCAACTAAAACTGACAGGGAAAGTGTGAATTCATTACACACATTTAGAAGTGAGCATTAATTCAGCATAATAAGGTGGTGTTGCCTGGGCTGGAGGGTCTAGAAATCCTCATCTCAAAGAAAAAGGGACTTTAATCCTTTTATCCAGGGAAAGTAACTGGCCAAGTTTGTTCTGCAGGCCAGTGGGGATGCCCCATTTCCACCAGCTTTCTCATCTATACTGGTTCTAATTACCATTCTACAACTCTGAATGTCCCTAGCACATTAAATTACATTCATATTTGTAGTATTCAAAAAGGGCACAGGTTAAGAGTCTGTTTTTTTTGTCTTTGTGCCATTTCTTGGGCCGCTCCCACGGCATATGGAGGTTCCCAGGCTAGGGGTCCAATCAGAGCTGCAGCTGCCAGCCTATACCAGAGCCACAGCAACGAGGGATCTGAGCCGCATCTGCGACCTACACCACAGCTCACGGCAATGTCGGATCCTTAACCCACTGAGCAAGGCCAGGGATCGAACCCACAACCTCACGGTTCCTAGTCGGATTCGTTAACCACTGCACCACGATGGGAACTCCAAGAGTCTGTTCTGTTACCTATACTTTTATGTCACCTTACACCTGGCTGGAAGCATGGGGCAAGGACATCTGGAAGGAATGGAATGTAGATAAGTGGGAAGCAATGATAAAAGATGACTCAAGCAGTCTTTGAATTGCAACTCTTAACACAGTTTTCTGAAGCTTCTCGAATAATGTTTTACTAATAATAATGTGCCAAAATTGATGAATAGTTTACTTTATTAAATAAATTAGAGTAGTTACTCCTCTAATTACCATTTCATTTTGATAAATATATTGAGAGAAAGAAGGAGGTCGAGTGGTAACCATCTCTCTGAGGATTGCACATAAGCTTGGTACACCCATGGGGGTGTTTCCTAGACTAGAAACTCTTTCATTATGTAAATATGCACAGAAACATAAGGTTGAGAACTGCCACTCTAGCTCTTTAGATCAGAGTTAATGTCCCTGAGAATTCCTTCCCTTGTGTTTGCTTCCTCCAGACTTTATGGCCCTGGAGAGCTGATAGGAACATTTACCATGATATCAGCTACTTGTCACTGCAAGCTCTTGCCCCCTGTTTTGTGTCGGGGAGGATGAAGGAGAACCTACCCTTTCACCCCCCATTCTGAGGAACCCAGAGGTCCCAGGATCTGGTGGCTGGCCATGTTAGCAATGTATACATTCCACAAAGTGCAGTCAGTTACAAATGAGTCTCAATTCCTATAAGTTTCCCTAGATTTATTGCTGAGGAATTAAATGCATTTTCTGGTGCCAAGAGATACCTCATTGCCATTTATCTACTACTTCATTAAGGTTCATAAAAGTAGCTGCATGACACATTACATGAACTATAGTACTAGATGAATCTTAGTCATCATTGCGCCTCTGCCTAACCCTAGTGCCTCCAACAATTTCCTTATTTCAGATACAGAATGTCTGGACCTTGGCCTGCCATCAAAGTATTTCAAATTCTGACATAATTTACTTTTCCATATAGCAGATATTCAGTAAATATCTATGGGAAGAATAAATGCATTCTGTTCTTCAGTGATGCAATAACAGCAAATATTGACTGAGTGTTTATGTTAGGCACTTTCTCTGTTTCATTGAGAACTGCAGAAACCCTGTATGTCTGGTACTAGTCTTATTCCTACTTGATACTCAGGGAAGCAGGTTAATTGTTAGGCCAATGTTACTTATTAAATTAGCAAGTGTCGAAGACAAGACTCTAACTTGGCCGGACTAGCTGAGGAGTCTAGGCTCTTGAACACTCTCTCATATTTACTCTCTTCCATTCCCACCACAGTGCCTTTGTGGAAGCCATTCTCCCAGCAGGAAATACCTATTTATTCCACCTGGCCAGCTCCAAGCAGCCTATCAAAACCCAACTTTATTCCTACCCTGCCATGGGGACATCTCAAATCCTCCAACCCACAGCAATCTTCCTTCCCCAGAACACACAGCACTCATTTTCTGTACCAATTCTTTTGGCTTCCAGCATATGCCAGATGGTAAAGTCCTTAGATTGTTGCTTTATATTATTTTTTAACTCAATAAATGTGGAATGAATAAATAATTAAAATATCGCAATGCAGCACCGATATATCCCAGAACTATACATTCTGCTGCCTCATTTGCAAATAACTTAATGTTTTTCTCCTTGTAGTCTTTGCTGTTCTAAAAGATGTATCTTCAGATAAATTGGTTTAAGGTTGGAATGAATTAACTAAGGCGGTATTGGTTGTTTGCAGGAGGAGAATGTTATGTTCAGTGTGGGCTTTGCTTGCTGACTCTCAAACAAGATGAACCAGAATGGAACTGCGGGACAGAATGCTGCATTTTCTATGTCGTAAAAACACAGGCCAGAATATAAATTGGCTTAGTGATGTTTTCTTGCACAGAGGAGCTATTCGCTAGTACTCTGATTTCTTTGTGGTACAACCTAGCGGAGACATCTATGTCTATTTTGTAAGCTTTTGATAACTTAACTTGAGGAACAGGTCTACTGAGGAAAGCTGTTCTTTTTATCACCAAGGATTGCTAGTGCCTTGATAATGAAGTAACTTCACACTTAGGGACACAGCATCTGGAAAGGGAGGCAGGGCTGGTTGTAAAGAGGAAAAACAACCAAATTACCGGTCAATTTCAACGCCCTTGAAATCCAGAGTAGGCTCACGTGTATGCCTGTATGTTCCACTGGGTAGCCCCTCAGCCACTCCGAGTCCATCTTCACAGGTGGATGAAACCACCCCTCCTTTTGTTTCCCTCCCTTTTCTCCCTTTTCCCCTAAACTTTTCATTTTTGTCAACCCCATATCTTGAGCACAATCTAAAATACCATCCTCAAGAGGTTCTAAGGTCACTCCTGAGTTCACTTCATTGAGAGATGTTGAATCCTTGCAGTGCCCATGAGAATACTTTAAACTTCTCTGATTTTATTGTGTCTGAAACTAATAGGTATTTCTCGACTTAATACAGACAACTTCTAATGGCATAATTTTGATGTATTATTATATTAATAATATTGTTTCTAATCTTTCTATAACTCCACATACCAATGGGGAAAGAGTGATAAGAGGAAAAGGGATGGAAAGAACATGTTGTCAGACCACAAAAAAATGCCAAAGATGATGATGGCAAAAATTATACACCAAGCCTCGGCTAAGAGCTTTGTATGTAACGTATCTCATTGAAATAACACAACACCCATGTTATAGATGTGTGTTTGAGTACTAGGTGGAGTGTTATAGTATCAGTAAATTGCTATGCCTGTCCTTGGCCGGTTTGCTCTTAGATCCGTTTCCTTCTCTACTCTTGCTCTGTATTGCGAGGAATTCCATTTTAGGCTATCTGGCTGACAGCCTTAGGGTTAAGTTTAGCCTGAAGAATATACTGGTGGGGACTGCAGGGTGGGAGCGAGTAGTCTAGGGATCTCCCCTCTCCTGCCTCAGTAGTGTTTCCGGAAGTGGCATTTCCTCTACAGCTCCAGCTCCCCCTGAACAGTCCCTCCCCATGGGGTGCAAGCTGCCATCAAGCTCCTAAAACATCACATCTTCCTTTTGTCCCTCTAGTCATAGGGAGGATGGAGGTTTCCTCTAACTAGGTGTTGCTATCCTTTCGCTAACCCTGCTCTTCACTCTTTGGCTTCTAAGCATTAACGTTAGTAATTACTAACATGTGTAATAAATTCCTTACATTAAATCTTTTTGGTTTAAGAAACCAAAGGGTTTTTTTGTTTGTCATTTTTTGTTTATTTACTTGCCCACACTTCATAGAATGTTACAAAGCTGGAATTCGAATCCATGTGATTATAACTTCAGATCTATGTTCTTAGCCACTATGCTAATATTCTGGGACTTAGATTTAAATATAAGTGAAATAATATTTAGTTTTATGCCTAGATGTATGAATTTTACCATTAAATATCATTCTAATTTGGTGAAGTTTGATTGTAGCTAAAACATAAAGCCATGAGGTTCAGGGTTGTGTCTTTCGCAGCATAGAAAACCCACAGTTGCTTTCTTAAGTTGTGCAGGGTAAAATTTTGCTACTCAAAGTGTGATCTTAGTTCCAGCAGGATAAATATCACCTGGGAGCTTTTTAGAAAAATTCAGAACCCTGGGCTCATCACAATCTGTTTTAACAAGATCCCCAGGTGATTTATATACACAATAAAGTTTGAAAGAATGTGATTTGAGCAAAGAATAAAACAAAAGTGTCCTTAAAATTTAAAGGCTAGGATCATTAAAAAGTTTGTAAATCTGTGTTTTTTCAAATTTAACGGCCACTGTGTTCCAGCCTTTACCCCAGCTTACAGATGAATCATGTTCAACATTCTAATTGTTTGTACAATTTTGGAATTACTTTCCTCATAAGAACTATGTTATAGATCTTGATTAGGATTACAGGCTAGCCCACTAGAACTTAAGTTAAATCATGTGGTAAATATCAGCTTCATTTCAAAGTAGAAGAAAAATATATTTTTTTCTTGGATACCATGCTTTTTATTTGTTTGTCTCATGCACCTTGGGATCACACTACTCTATTCCGGGTCCCCTCTCTCACTTGATCATTTATTTTCCAAGCGTCAGGCCTTTGTGGCCCTTACCCAGGGCTAGTCTGTCTTCAGAGTGCTCCAAACAGAACTAACACCATCAGTTTGTCAGCGCAGGTCATGCTAGCAAGGAGTTATTAAGGTAATGAACTTTAATTCAAACTAATGAGTGGATAACTAGTCCCTTAAACACCCTCTGAGGAGCTTTCATATTTATAGTGGGATAGTTGTTAGCTCAATTAAATCTCCAATTCATGGAATTTTACCTAGAGTAATAAATAAATGGAATGGGAACAAATTCAAGTATGTGGAGGCTACTTGGTGAGGCCCGCTTTCCAGGAGGACTCCCCCTTTCCTTTCTTTAATTGCCACAGCTTCTTTCCTTCAAATGTTCTAGCTTTGTTGTTGCCATTGTTTTTTCTTTTTACAGTGGTTCCACCGGCATAAGACAAATATTTCCTTTTTAAAAAGGTGATCTGCTAATCATTCCAGATTATCTGCAATATAGTAAAGAATCAACCAATCAATTGGTTCTTTGCTATATTAGTTATCCATCCCTATGTAACAAATTACCCCAAACAGGGTTTTAGTGACTTAACAAAACTTTATCTCCCAGGGTTTATGATTTAGCTGGGTGGTTCTGACTCAGGGTCTCTCATCAAGTTGCCGTCAAGCTGTTGCTTAGGTCAGCAGTTAATTTAATTATTCACTGAGGGAGGATTCAATTCAAGTTCACTAGAGGTTGCTGGTAGGCCTCAGTTCCTTACCGTGGACCTCTCCAGTGGCTCCAGTGGCTGCCTGAATGTTCTCACATAGGATCCGACTTCAGGCTTCCAAGTGCTGTCTCATGACATGGCAGCTAGCTTCTCTCAGACCCTGGTTTCAAGAGGGAGAGATTGAGAGAATACACTGAAAATGGAAGCCACAGTCTTTTTACAACCTAATTTCAGAGTTGCCGTCTCATCGCTTCTGTAGTATTCTACTCTGTAGAACCAAGTCACTAACTTAAGGCCACATTCAAGGGGAGAAAAACTAATCTGCATCTCTTAAGGAAAGGAGGATCAAAAACTCTTTCCATCAGGTTTAAATTCGGTAGTGCTTCTGCATCTGATATGTCAATATTTGGATAAATTACTGTCAAAAGGGTCAGGATCTATTGTTAGTCCCAGATCTTAGTTTTACTCGCAATGTGATGTTAAGAGTTATCTAATCTCTTTGGAGTTAAGAGAGACGTTTTTCTCCTTTTCTGGAAATTGGGCATATTGATGCCTACTCTACCTAAATATCAAGAATTTTGTAATGCTCTACTGAGATGCTGGATTTGAACATATTTTGGGGTGTGCCGGGCCAGCATCAGCATCAGATTATCACAGAATATTGGGTAAAGTTCTCTGTGTTATACAGCAGATCCCCACTGGCCAATCATTCCTTATACCTCAGTGTGAAAATGCCATCTTATTGACTGAACTTCTGGTCCTTTGTCAATACAGTCTCTCTCAAATAACTGTATGCCTCCTAAATTCTTCGCATCTTCCGCTAACCTATTTAAGCAGCCTTACTCCTGTGTGATGAGGTGGAAATGGTAGGACAATGGGAAATAGACTAGAGATTGACATACTGGTGACTTACTAATTGTGATATTTACCAGAATCCCCATTGGTAAGGTGGAGTTCATAGCATCCACCCAAGGGTGCTGTGAAAATTTAATGAGTTAAAAACAATAGTTTCTGTCTCCTTTATAAGTTTCCGGTATGGCAAGGAGGATTGGCCTGAATAAGATTCAGCAAGGGATTTTTAAAAGAATTTATTTATAAAACAGAAACAAACAGATTTCAAAACCAATCTTCTGGTTACCACAGGTGAAACCACCGGGAGGAAGGAGGGTTTGGAAGGGTGGGAAAAACAAGTATATACTACTGCATAAAATAGATGATTAACAAGAACTTACCGTAGAGCACAGGAAAATCTACTCAATGGTTTGTAATTACCTATATCGGAAAAAAAAAAAAGAATGGATATATCTCTATGTATGACTGATGCACTTTGTTGCACACTTGAAACTAATACAACATTGTAAGTCAACTATACTCCAATAAAATTAATTTTTTTAAATGTGCATGCTTGAAGCTTCTCCTAAGGAAAGTTTTGGGGGTGACATTAGACAATGTACATTTTGTGCTCCTAGTGACTCTCAAGTACAATAACATTTGAGAATGACTCCTCCTAGAGAAATGTCCTGGGCTTACCAGATCTGGTAAAGAGAGCCATAGACAAGTAACTCTTTATTCTCTGGGTTGAATTGTTCCAGGGTTAATAAAGTCCAGGCTTATCAGGATACACAGCATTTTGCTGACTGCAGGGAATTAGTATACTTGGCCGTTGGGGATGTATAACGTACTGAAAAGCTGCCTTCCCTAACCAAAGTAGAGGTGTACCAAGTACATGGATTTCTTCTTGAAATTCTTCTGGCCTCTTTTCCCACTTTTTTTCGGGAGTATCTACATAAATATGCCCTTGACTTTTCAGTACTTCTTCTGCTTTCAATGCATTTGTGACCCCATTTACCACCTTAACTCCAAGTACATTATGTGCATTTTTATTGACTTTGGACCTGCAGAATGCTTTTATTTAAGTCTATTTATCATAAACTTAAAAGCAGCTTCTCAGCTTCCCTGCTGTCACCGGTATTATAAGAAAATGCAGACTGCTGTAATTGGGTCCATCTTTCACAAAGCCTTTCTTTTCTCTTATTCACATTATTGCTGGTTCCAAGCAGCCTGAAGCATTGCTTTATGGAACTGGATAGCAAGAAGTAGACTTTAAGATCAAATTTTAAGGCTCAGAGAAGACGAATATTTTTTAGCATCTAGCAACATGATTAGGTGTTTCATACATGCAATTCATAAAGAATAGAGAGGAATAGAATTTTTAGGTCATATTTTAAATCCTTGAGTGGTGGGTAAGGTGTTTATAATTTTCCTCATCAGGTGCCCAGAAGGCAGACAGAACAAATAAATCAAGAATCATGTGTAAAAGCAAGTTGGAAAGAGGACAACAGATTTATAGTCAGAGGAAATGTGTTCTAGTTCTAATGCTAGCAGTTAGTGGTTGTGTGTCCTTGAACATGTTTTTTAAGTTTTCAATTTCCTCATGTAAGAAATAGTAGCAATGTTCTATTCATAGGTTGTTTTGAGGATTCAATGAGGTGATGTGAAGAAAGCTGTGCATACTCTAAAATGATGTTTTCCTCTATATGTAGAAAAAATGCAAAGCACTCAATTTATTTATCTCTAGGTAGTGAGTCAGCCCCTGAATCCCTCTGAATCTTACCCCTTCACCCTTGTAGAACATTCCTGTCCTGACTTGCGGAATTCTCCACCTCCCTAGATCTGTCCCTCTGGTTGGTCCTTCTACACTTTGGAATCCCCACTATTTCCTCCTCTTCTCTTTCCCCTATGTAGTCTTAGCTGGTTTTTGTAAGGGGGAAAAAAAAAATCAGCTTTGTAAGCATGCTTCCAAGATTCCACTTAGGTCTGTGGTTTCTCTGAATCTTTGTTCCTGATGGGTATGGGGCTGGGGAGGAAAACAGCTCCTTGATATTAGCCACAGGGAACAAAAGCATAATGGAAACAATGTGGTCTAATACTACAAAATAGCACCTAGTTGAGGGCAGATCTGGCATTCTTCCCAATGTTAAGTTTGAAGTGACAAGTCAGGCAACTACTGAAAGCAGGTGAAAGTCTCAGGCTCCAGATCAGGTCGCCGATCAATGAAGATTGTGAATTTGGTGCCATCAGAACTGTGGTGATACTAGGAGCCGTGTGGGAAGACAAGCCCCTCCCCCCTGGAAGTCCAAATAGCTGAGGGCCAAGAACTGAATCAAAGAGAACTTTATACTCCAGAGGTGGTCAGAACTAGAAGCACTGAGGAAGACGAGTGGGCAGAAAGAAGAAGATTCCAGTCATCAGAGCTAAGATAAATGTTTCAAGACGGAAATACAGTGACATATCTTCTCTTTCTCCTGATCCTCTGGGTGCCAATAACTTGCATATCTAGGGACTCAATAAGAATTGTTAACTAAAAGAAACTATTTAAAATGGCAAATTTAACCTTATTACCATTTCCCTTAAATTATTTTTTATTTGGAAACACTTTAGCCTAAAGATATCAAAATGCATCTACTTATCCCCTACCTTATGCAATTACTTGTCAAGTCCAATGTGAGGAGGGTCAATGTGAGGTAGTGTTATTCTAAGTGAGCCTCTACTTATATAAGGGAAACAAAGTTAGAGTTGTCCATGTGTCACTGAGAGTCTGCATAAGTTTCTCAGAATGCCCTAATGCATTGAAGGGCTTAAAAAAAACTAACAGAAATTTGGGAGTTCCCACTGTGGCTCAGCAGTCTGAACCTGACTAGTACCCGCAAGAACCTGGGTTCCAACCCTAGCCTCGCTCTATAGGTTAAGGATCCAGCGTTGCCGTGAGCTGCAGTGTTGGTCACAGACGCGGCTGGGATCTGGTGTTGCTGTGGCTGTGGTGTAGGCCAGCAGCTTCAGCTCGCATTGGACCTCTAGCCTAGGAAATTCTATAAGCGCAGGTGCAGCCCTTAAAAAAAAAAAAAAAAAGCAAACAAACATAACACAGACATTTATTCTCTCACAGTTCTGGAGACTAGAAGTCTGAAAGTAACATATCTTCAGGGCCATGTTTCTTCTGAAGGGTCTGGGGAAGAATATTTTCTTGCCTCTTTCTAGCTTCTAGTAGTTGCCAGCAATTCTTGGTGATCCTTGGCTTATAGATACATTTTATTGTCGTGTGGACTTCTTCCCCCTGTGTGTCTTCACATGTTCTTCCTTTTTTTGGGGGGTGATCATGCTCATGGCAAGTGAAAGTTCCTGGACCAAGGATCAAACGCCTGCCACAGAAGCAACCTGAGCCACTGCAGTGATGATACTAGATTCTTAACCCACTAAGCTACATGGGAGCTCCTTTACATGTTCTACTTACATTGATGCCAGTCATTGGATTTTATGCCCAGCCTAATTCAGGTGACATTTCCTTAATGAATTACATACCCAAACATCCTATTTCTAAATAAGGTCACATTCTGAGGTTCTGCGTAGACATGAATTTGGGGAGATACTATCCAAACCAGTTGGGAGCCTTTTACCTGCCTTCTGTAGATGTAATGTGGACAGTGTAATGTATGGCACTGACCATGCTGAGATAAACCTAATAAATCCACCTAATGATTTTTCTACAGAAACTTCAGTTCCCACAAGTTTGCTGCTGACTGTCATGTGAGATGGGACCCTTAACAGTGTACTTGAGATACTGCATGAAAAACAGAGTTTTTTTTTTTTTCTAAGAGTGGAATATTTTTTCTGGTTGTGTATCAGCAGGGTGTACACTGATTATAGACAAAATTCTGAACTGTTTGTGTTCTTTAGATGCCCTTAGTAGATGTGTGTGATCTTGAATTTCAGTGGGAGTTATTTTACAGACTTGTACCTACTATAGATGCTGTGTATGAGATCCTGCCAAGTTATTATTCTACACGTACTAGAACTAACCAGAGATAACATAAATCAAATTCTGCTCTTTCATGTGCAACAAATTTGAATTTAAATTAACAGATGGCTTTAAATAGTTTTCTGAGATCAGACCTACAAGGATAATTAGAAGGAATAATCTGGTTAATATTGATAAGATTTTTGAAATGTAAATGGACTATTTTTAAATGAGAAGGAATTCATTTAAAAAATCTTTCAACAGGTGCGATAATAGATCTTGGAAAGTTTTAGTGGGTCATAAATCTGTAAAGAAGAATTACAGCTTAAAAATTTTAATGATTTTGCATGGGTTCAAAATCTTACTCGTAGCTCACTGAATAGGAAGCAAAAAGAGGAATAAGCCTTTCCTTTGATTCATTAGTAAAGAAAAAAAATAGGAAAGAATGTAGGCCCTTTCTTAGACTCAGCTTCTTTTTTAAAAATAGGGAAAATACTGCCTGAAGTGTACAGTGATTATTGCTTAAGGGTCATGTGTAATAACGTTATACAGAAGGGCATTGAAATTTCACATAACTAGACCTTTGCAAAGTAATTGAGTGATTGAGAGATAAGAATATGGCAAAGACTAGAGGAAAATGGAGAACATTATGAAAAATAACAAAGGGCTTTCTATACCGTCAACTCTGTTTTCTCATTGACATCAGTTATGCAATAACAAATTCTGTATATATCTTAGATACTTTATTGGTATTTCCTACTATTGAAAACACAACTTCTTGTCTTCCTTCTATGGCTGTTTTGACTCCTTTTATCTCATTACTTTTCATGGAAGCAACAATTCAACCAAGGCTGCATTCATAAGGGATCTTGACTCCTTCCTTCCTTGCTTTCTAAAAATAATTTCAACTGACATTTCCTCTCTACTACACCTTCGTAATTCTCTCATCTATTCCATTTCTGTCCATCTCCACTTCAGATTCAGGAAATCATTGTTTCTGCTTTCCTATTCATTCTAGGCACCAGATTGTGCCTCTAAAAGCATGATTTTAACTTTATCATGTGACCACTTCAATATATTCAATTTCTTGGTAATGTTGCCTAGTTTTCTGCTTCCTAAACTGCTCGTAATCACCTTTCCATAAGCTATGTTCAAATGGAAGCCTTCTCCCTGCCATTCTTTGAATTAGAACTATGCTTTATGCTTCTGTATTGATTCACACCATTTTCTCTGAAATAATTTCCCTCTCAAGCATACTGTTGATAGTAAGCATTATCAATATGAACAAGTATCTGTGTTTGTAATTGGATAACACTGAGCTATCATACTGGTGTCGTTTGGCCAAAGTCAGTGACTTCTGTGCTGCTAATTCTGTAGAGCACGGCAGTCATGCTTTATCTAGCAGCAAAACACTTCCCCTGTTTAGGGACAATCCCATTGTGGATCTTGGTGGGGAGCAGGGGCTTACCCCCTCTTTCAGTAGCTCATGGAGGTCAACAGACACTCTTAGTGGTGTTTACCCCCCTAAAGCTGCCTTAGGTTCCTGAGTTGTGCCGAGGTTAGTCCTCCAGCTCTCTTCGCAATTCTACAAGTCTGTAGTCTTCCAATGCAGTGTTTTTCTACTTGTTTGTCAGATTAATTTGTGTTTCATCAAGTATAATGAAAAAGATCCGGTTAGCAGAATCAGGGAAGGATCATAATAAGTGTGACATTTGATCTAAGCCATGAAAGATTAACATGTCCTTGAAGGAACAGATATAACATTATCGATCGTGCATTAATGTAATTATCTTCTAGTAAGAGTTGTTGAATGTTTACCCTATGTTAAGACTTTCATTAAAATTTTTTTTATACTTTCAAAGAAATTCTTTTAGCAGGCACTGTTAGGTTCCTATTCAAATGTTGTTTTGATATCCTTCTTGCTAAGAGAAACTTGATTTTGTTTGGGGTAGCCATGTTCTCAGAAAAGTATTTGGTCTTCCAGTTTACTGTGCAAAAAGATATGACCATGTTTCTTAGTTTTAGCTGATAGGACTTAAGTGAAAGGCTCTTGCATAGAGTGCCCTTCTGAATAAAAATGTAAAGTGTCTCAAAGCGAAATACTTTTGTGTTTTCTCTCTTGTTACTCCCTCGAACTCAAAGCTCCACATCAAGATTGATACAGAAATCTCTACTCAGGTTTTTTTGCCCCCCCCTTTTTTTTTTTTGCTACTAAGTTACATGAATTCCCTAAATATTTTTTAATATTTATCCCCAATTGGATATGTGGCATAGAAATATTTTGTCCTATTCCATAGGTTGCCTTTTCATTTTGTTGATGGCTTTCCTTGCTGTGAATTTTTTTTTTAGTTTTATGTAACCAAATTTATTTATTTTGTTATAGAAGTTTTTCCAAAGACATGCAAGTGGTCAATAGATATATGAACAGTTATTTAACATCACTAATCATTTGGGAAATGCAAATCAAAACCACAGTGAGAGATGACTTCACATCTGCTAGGATGTTTGCTATCAAAAAGGAAAGAGAAGAGTTCCTGCTGCTGTGGCTCAGCAGTAATGAACCTGACTAGCATCAGTGAGGATACGGGTTTAATCCCTGGTCTTGCTCAGTGCATTAAGTATCCAGCGTTGCTGTGAGTCATGGTATAGGTTGCAGATGCAGCTTGGATCCTGGTTCCAGTGGCTGTAGCCTAGGCCAGCATTTGAAGCTCCGATTCAATCCCTAGCCTGGGAATTTTCATATGCCATGAATGCAGTCAAAAAAAAAAAAAAAAAAAAAAGAAGAAGCAAGAGACAATACATATTGGTGAGAGTAGCGGAAAAGGAAACCTTGCACACGTGTTAGGAATGTAAACTCTACAACTTCTATGGAAAACAATATGGAGGATCTTCAAGAAGCTAAAAATAGAACTACCATATGTTCTAGCAATCCACTTCTGGGTATATATCTAAAGAAAATGAAATCATTATCTTGAAGAGACAGCTGCACTCCCAGGCTCATTGCAGCATTATTCACCACAACCAAGGTACCTAAACAACCTAAGTGTCTATCAGTGGGTGAATGGATGAAGAAAATGTGGCATTCAAAGGAATACTATTCAGCCTTAAAGGATTTCCTGCCATTTGTAATAAAATAGATAAATCTGGGGAGCAGTATGCTAAGTGGAAAAAGTCAGACAGAGTTAAACAAATTCTTTATGGTATCATTTATATGTGAATCTAAAGAAAAACATGAACTCAGAAACAGAGAGTAGAATTGTGGTTCCCAGAGGCTAGCAGGGTACGGGAAATGGGGGGAGGTTAGTAAAAGGGTCCAGACTTTCTATTATAAGATGAATAAAGTTCAAATATGTAATATATAACATGGTGACTATAGTTGATAATACTGTATTGTATAATTGATTCTTACTAAGAATGTATAACTTATGATTCTCACCAAAAAGGGGGGGGGAGACAGACAGGCAGACAGACACACACACACAGAAAGGTATACAGATGGCAAACAAGTGTCTAAAGAAAATCTTCACATCATATGTCATCAGGAAAATGCAAGTTAAAACAACAGTAGGATAACACTGTAAGCCTATTAGAACACCCAAAATTTAAAACAATGACAACATCAAATCCTGGTGAGGATGTAGAACAGATACTGGCATACATTGCTGGTAGGAATTCAAAATGTGACAGCCACTTTGCAGACTCTTTGGGATTCTTACAAAACTAAATATACTCTTACCACACTATTCAGCAATTATGCTCCCTGAAATTCTCTAAAAGGAATTGAAAACTATGCCTACACAAAAACCTGCATAGGAATGTTTATAGCAGCTTTATTCAAAGCTGCCAAAACTTGGAAGCAACGAATATGTCCTTCAACAGGTGAATGAATAAACATACTGTACTACATCTAAACAATGAAATTTTATTGTGTTAAAACGAAATGAGCTTTCAAGCTATGAAAAGACATTGAAGAAACTTGAATGCATATTACTAAGAGAGGGAAGTCAATCTGAAAAGATGACATACTGTATGAGTCTAACCATATAACGTTCTGGAAAAAACAAAACTATGAAGATGGTTAAAAGATCAGTGGTTCCTGGGGTGGGAGAGGGATAAGTGAGCAGAACATAGAGGATGTTTAGGACAGTGAGGACAATGTGATATCAAAATGATGAATATCTATCACTACATATTTGTCTAAACTCATACATTTACAACACCAAGTGTGAACCTTAAAATAATCCATCAAGGTTGAGTCATTATTCCATGTCTATGCAGTTCCATTCTTCATAACAAATGTATTAATTTGGATAGCAGTGTTGATAGCAGAGGAAACTGTGTGTGTGTGTGGATGCAGCAGGTATTTGGGGAATCCGTACCTTCTTTCAATTTTGCTGTAAACCTAAAATTGCTTTAAAAAAAGTATTACTAAAAAAAAAGTAGAGAGAGAGAGAATGGTGAGTCAGAAAGTTAGTGAAGGATTTTGGAATATTGATAACAACATGGAGCCACTGTACCAGCCTTGAGCTGTTTGCCTCTGATTTATTATATGATGAAAATAGTAGCGACTTAAACACATGGAGATTGGTTCTGTATTTTCCTACATGTAGCCAAATGTAATTCTAATACTGGCAAACTGAGCATAAATAACTTGCTTAAATATCCTAATTTATAAAGGGAGAATCAATATTTGTACCCGTGTATTTTTGCTTACTACATCCATGTTCTTAATCAATGATAACCTACTTTATTCAGAATGAGATACATTAATTATTTTTCAAAGTAAAATTCTCAGCCATTCTGGTATAATAAATTAGAGCTGCTTAGATGGCATTTTTTCCTCTCAAGAATAAAATTTATTTTGTACTTTGAACGTTTTCTCCTAGGGAGTTCCCATTGTGGCACAGCAGAAATGAATCCAGCTAGTATCCATGAGGATGTGGGTTTGATCCCTGACCTCGCTCAGGGGGTTGGGGTCTGGCATTGCCTTGAACTGTGGTGTAGGTTGCAGATTTGGCTTGGATCCCACATTGCTATGGCTGTAGTGGCTACAGCCACTACAGTGGCTATAGCTCCGATTTGACCCCTAGCCTGAGAACTTCTGTATGCCGCAGGTGCGGCCCGCAAATGCAAAAATTAAATTAAATTAAATTAATTTTTTTTTTAAATTTAAAAAAGGAAAATTTTGTCTTGGAATGATAAGATTCCATCAGGTTCTGAGAGTTTTCTGTACCAGGCTTAATTATAAATAATGAAGTCTTTTAAAGCAATATACCAGAATTCAAAAATCCAAGAAGCTTGTTTACCGTAAGTAGTAAGCTTTCTTAATTTATTTTTAAAAAATGTTATTAAAGCATAATTAATTTACAATGTTGCATTCGTTTCTGGTGTACAGAACAGTGATTAATTATACAGAAAATTGATTAATTATACATATGTATCTATTATTTTTATCTTCTTTTCCACTATGGTTTATCACAGGATATTGATTATATTTACTATGTTCTACCATGGGGACTTATTGTTCATCCGTCTTTTATATAATGGTTTGCATCTACTAATCCCAAACACCCTGTCCTTCCCTCTCCCACCCCCCTTCCCCTCGACAGTCTCTATGTCTGTCAGTCTGTTTCTGTTTCATAGATATGTCCATTTTTGTCATATTTAGATTCCACATATAAGTGATAGCATCTGGTGTTGCCTTTCTCTTTCTAACTTCACTAGTATGGTAATCTTTAGGTCTACCCATGTTGCTGCTAATGTCATTATTTCATTCTTTTTTATGGCTGATATCCCATTGTATATCTTCTTTATCTGTTCATCTGTCAATGGACATTCAGGTTGTTTCCATATCTTGGATATTGTAAATATGCTTCTATGAGCATAGGGGTGCATGTATCTTTCTAAATTATAGTTTTGTCCGGATATATATCCAGGAGTGGGATAGATGGATCATATGGCAACACGATATTTAGTTTTTTTTAGAAAACTCCATGTTGTTTTCCATAGCAGATGTACCAATTTACATTCCCACAAACAGTATAATAGGTTTCCTTTTCTCCACACCCTCCCAACCTTTATTTTTTGTAGACTCTTGAATGATGACCATTCTGACCAGTGAGAAGTGGTGCCTTGTAGTTTTGATTTATATTTCTCTAATAATTAGCAATGATGAGCATCTTTTCATGAGCCTGTTGTCCATCTGTGTGTCTTCTTTAGAGAAATATCTATTTAGTTCTCCCCATTTATTTGATTGGATTATTTATTTGTTTGTTATTGAGTTGGATGAGCTATTTGTATGTTTTGGAAATTAAGACTTTGTCAATTGCATCATTTGCAACTGGGAGATGCAGCTGCTTCTCCCATTTCATAGGTTGTCTTTTTGTTTTACTATAGACTTTGCTGTGCAAAAGCTTATATGTTTGATTAGGTCCCAATTGTTTATTTTTGCTTTTATTTCTATTGCTTTGGTATGATTTATATCAGAGAATGTTTTGCCTATGTTCTTCTCTAGGAGTTTTATTATGCTATGTCTTATATTTAAGTCTTTAAACCCTGTTGAGCTTATTTTTGTATATGGTGTGAGGGTATGTTCTAACTTCACTGATTTACATGCAGCCGTCCAGCTTTCCCAACATCACTCGCTGAAAAGACTCTTTTCCCTGTTGTATATTCTTTCTCCTTTGTCAAAGATTCACTTTATTTATGCTTCTTTCCATTTTCCAACCCCCCTGAGCAATCTTGTTTGATAAGTGTCTATCCAGTCAGTCTATGAGCCCCATGGAAATTAGTTTTATGATCTCACTTTAAAGTGAAAATAAACTGACCATCTGCCTTAGTTACAGATTTGATTCCTAATTGCTTTGGGGGATTTGAAAAATAAAATCAACAAAACCATGAGGATTTATTATAATATGGCATAATAAAAATGTCATGTACCTGGCTTCATTCCCCTTCCCCCAGCACGTACCTCACACCTTGTGCTATAGCCACACCACCCCGCTATGTAGTCCCCTTCTCTCTCCTGTTTTTAGGACTCCACCGGGCTCTTTCCTGTCTCTGAATTTCCTTTCCTCCATTCATTCTGGAGAGTGTCATCCATACTTTCCTGGAAGCAGCTCATCCAAAACTTTTTTTTTTTTTTTTTGTCTTTATAGGGCCACACCTGCCGCATATGGAAGTTCCCAGGCCGGGGTCTCAGCAGAGCTGTAGCCACCGGCCTACACCAGAGCCACAGCAGTGAAGGATCCGAGCTGTGTCTGCATCCTACACCACAGCTCAGGGCAACGCCGGATCCTTAACCCACTGAGCGAAGCCAGGGATCGAACCCGAAATCCCATGGTTCCCAGTCGGATTCATTTCTGCTGCGCCACAATGGGAACTCACAAACCTTCTAAATAAAAAGCTCCAGTCCCTCCCTCTTTCCTGCCTGGATCCCATCCTCTGTGCTCTCCTAATCCCTTATCTGTATATTTTGCTGGTGTTAAGTTATATGCTAGTTCTCCTATAGATTTGTAAGCTCCTGTGGAGCATCATAGATTCAAGATCAGAGGTGAAAGGGGCCTGAGAAATGTTCTCATCTAGCCCTTAATATAATAGATGAAGAAGCAGAGGCCTGAGGGGGTTAAGGGACTTGCAGCGGTTTTCACAAGTGGTGGGAGTGTGGGCAGGATATTAGATTCCTCCAGTTCCATTACATCTTACTTTATCTTCCATAAAGAACTAAGCACAGAGGTATATTCAGAGTAGATACTCAATGATTATTAACTTTGATTTTTAAAAATCACATTGGTAGCTAGCAAAAGTTAAAATGTGTAGCAATAGCAAGTTTGGAGTGGTTGTGGGAAAAAGAATTTTTCACCCAGATGGATAGAATGAAAGTTGGTGCAAATACTTCAGAGGAAATTTAGTAATAAATAATAAAGGTGAAAATGTCCACTTGCCACAGTATGGAAATTCCACTCCTGGGTATATACTGTGGAGACATCTCTTGATATGTTCACAAAGGAGATAGACACAACAATATTTATTGGTAAAGTACTAATTTATGGTCGCAAAATATTGGCTATCACTTAAATGTACTTCAGTAGGAAATAGGATAAATAATTGAGGCATATTTATTTTAGAATCATTATAAAACCCAATTTATTTTAAATAGATTAGAATGTTGGGCACGTACTCATCAAAGGATAAATATATATTATCTATTAAATTTTTTTCATTTTTAAAGTTTTACTGAAGTATAGTTGATTTATGGTGCTGTGATAATTTCTGCTGTACAGCAAAGTGACTCAGTTACACATGTACACACATACATTCTTTTTTTTTTTTTTTCAGGGCCACATCCGTGGCACATGGAGGTTCCCAGGCCAGGGTTCTAATCAGAGCTGTTGTTGCCGGCCTACACCAGAGCCATAGCAATGCCAGATCCAAGCTGTGTCTGCAATCTACCACAGCTCACAGCAACGCCCGATCCTTAACCCACTGAGTGAGGCCAGGAATTGAACCCACAACTTCATTGTTCCTAATTGGATTCGTTTCCATTGCGCCACAAGGGGAATTCCATCTTTTTCAAATTATTTTGCCACATAGATTATCACAGAATATCGGGTAGAGTTCCCAGAGCTATGCAGTGGGTACCTGTTGGGTAGTCATTCCATATGGCAGTGTACATATGTCAGCCCTCAAACCCTAGTCTGTCCCCCTCCCCAACTGTCCCCTTTGGCAACCATAAGTTTGAGTTCAAAGTCTGCTAGTCTGTGGTACATAGACACAGTGGAATATTACTCAGCCATAAAAGAGAATGAAATAATGTCATTTGCAGCAACATGGGTAGAACTAGAAACTATCATAGTAAATGAAATCAGTCAGACAATAAAAGCAAACATCATATGATATCACTTATATGTGGAATCTTAAAAAAAGAATACGGATGAACTTAGTAGAGGCTTGTTTAAAACAATATGATGATCTACTCTGAATATTGATGAAGAATTCACATATCACTATGGAAAAATCTAACAAAATATTGAGTGAAAATAGAAAGTTACTAAAGAATACGTATAGTGTGATACTGTCTATGGAAATATTTAAACCTGAAAAAAAAAAAACAGTACCATCTATTCCTTAGGACAACATATGTGTGTAGAAAAGCATAAATATAAATGTATATCTATTAAATGCAGGAAAACACTGAGGTTAAGGACAGAGGAGTCAACAGAGGTAGATATGATTAAGGAGAGGTGCAAATAATCTCCATAGCATTGGTAGACAACTTTTTAAAACTTTGTGATTGGTACATGCATGTTCACTTTAATAGTCTTTATATATTTGCTATATGTTGAATTTTAATAAGTTTTAAAAATGGGTTTTAAAAGTTGTCTCTGCCACCCGCTTGGAGAGCAATTCCAAAGTGAAATATCCCAGTATGCTCTGAGAAATGTCAGAAAAAAATGAAAGAAAAAAAAAAGTCTACTCACTGAGATGACTGAGAGTAATGGTCGTTACTTGGATTTATATTTTTAAAGTGTTTGATAAAATAAACCACCCTATTCTGTGGTAGTGATGTTTGTTTTATGCCCAGTTAACTTTGAATGAAATGACTTTCTTAGAAAATATGGTCAGAGAAATATAGTGATATGCAAGAAGAACCTCAAAAGCAAAGAGACATGTGTAACATGCAGACTTGTAAATCCTGGATGTGCCCCAGACAGCAGACAAATACTTTTTGTATCATTCACTTTCTGTATCATTCTTTTGTAAATGGTGCAAATTTCCCACAAAATGCCAGCCCAGAAAAACGCTAGTGGCAACAGAGATGATTCATTGTGTTTTGGTTTGTTTTTAAATTCTTTAGTAACAGAAAGTATTGTAAGCTTTTAAAGATAGAAGATAATTCAGAGAACATCTAGTTCCTGCCTTTGTTTCACAAAGGGAGAAATCTAGAGGCTGAGAGGTACACTACTTCTCTCCGAAGCTCACAAGCAAAATTAGAGAGAAAGGGGGCAGAGACAAGAACTGACGTTCTCTCTCCACTTCATTGTATGAACTGACTCAGTAGTTACATGTGAAGGAGAATCAGAGCTCTGTTCCTCTCCTGAACAAATGGCATTGAAGTCTGTCAGGAGCAGAGCCTTCACTTAAAATGGAGAAGGGAGATTCTACGACTGTACCCAAAAGAAATGAAAATGTCTAGAAAAACACTTGCAAGCAAAAGTGTTTATGATACCATTAAGGTAGTAGTCAAAAACTGGAAACAACTCAAATGTCAGTCAACTGCCAAATAGAACAATATTGGATATTCATAGAATGGAATATTATTTAGCAATGAAAATGAATTAAAAATTGATACATGCCATCACAGGGCTGACTTTCACCTTATATGACATGACAAAGCCAGACATTGAAGACCACATGTTGTACAATTCCATTTATATGAAATATGTGGAAAAGGCAAATCTAGATAGAAAGTAAGCCAGAGATTGCCTGGGTCTGGGGGTGTGAGGAGGAATGCTCATAAATAGGCATGAGGGTTATTTTGGGGACAATAAATATGTTTCATATTAGAATTTGGCAATGGTTGCTTTGTAAATTTCCTTGAAGTCATTCAATCATTACTTAAATGGGTGACTTTTATGCTGTGCAAATTATATCTCTATAAAGCTATTTCTAAGAGTGGAGAAGGGGCACAGTTTATCCTTAGAAGAACCAAGGTTATTTAACTCCATCCACTCCACCAGGTACACTTTCATCTTCTCCTAAAACAACTTATATTCTCAGATGCAGGCTATCTCTCTCTCTCTCTCTTTTTTTTTTTTTTTTTCGGTTTTTAAGGCCACACCTGTAGCTTCTGAAAGTTCCCAGGCCAGGGCTGGCCTACACCACAGCCACAGCAATGCAGGATCTGAACCACGTTCTGCCACCTATACCACATCTCAAGGCAATGTCATATCCTTGACCCACTGAGCGAGGCCAAGGATCAAACCCATATCCTCATGGATACTAGCCCGGTTCATTGCGGCTGTACCACAACACAAACTCTAATGCATGCTATCTTAAATGTATGCTCCTCAGGATACATTATTCTGTGGAAAAGCTAACATTTTTTTTAGATTTTAGTGGTGGACTTTTTACTCATTTTGTCTTCTTATTCCTCACCACAACCCTATGAGATTGATATTATATTAACCTTATTTTAAGGATAAAGAAACTAATTTGTTCTGAGACACATGATTATACAAAGCTGAGGAGAGTCTTGAACCCTTAATCCCCAAATCCTGAACCTTTAACCGCAATGCTACTGCTCACCTATAGGTGCTCTGCGGATGCTGCTGGAGGAAAGAAAGATGAGCTTTTGTGGCTGCCTTCCTGAACCGGCTTTGTAAAAGATAGCAGGCACTTGTATTAGAAACTCTATCTGTTGTAGTTTTTTGGTATATTTAGGAAAGTAATACCTTTACTGTGACCTGCAATTTATTTTTGAAGTAATATGAAGTAGTGGCATAAAGATCCCAAAGTTTTTGGACTAAGTTATCAAAAAACAAGCAGATGATTGCCTTTGGGACTCAAGCCATTATTAGCCTTATCACCAGAAGGATCCATTCTCTCTAACATATCTTTAATTTAATGTAACAGGTATATGTAGGAGATTTTGTTTTGTTTTGTTTCATTTTTAGAGACAGAAAGCCAGTATGTGTTGTTATGGTTGTTATTTTATTTATTATTTATTTATTTATTTATTTATTTATTTATTTTTGTCTTTTGTCTTTTTAGGGCCACACCTGCAGCATATGGAGGTTCCCAGGCCAGGGGTGGAATCAGACCTGTAGCCACCCGCCTGCACCACAGCCACAGCAACACCAGATCCGAGCCGCATCTGCGACCCACACCACAGCCCACAGCAAGGGAGGCCAGGGATTGAACCCACAACCCCATGGTTCCTAGCTGGATTCATTTCCACATTTTTTTTTAAATTTTTTAAAACATAATTTACCTGGTGGAACAAAATTTCATGATGAAATGTTAGCAAGAGGTAAAAATTATTTTTAAATTAAACAGTGGTTGTGATAATGGAGATTATGAAAAAAGCAAAGCACTGGGATTAGAGGGGGCAGCTCTTCAAATAATATGGTCAGGAAAAGTCTCTCCAAGGAAATAATATTTGAACAGAGGTCAGAATATTGAAAAGAGTAAGGGGAAACCACATATCAGGAAGAAAGAACAAGAGGTGCAAAGGTCTGAGCCCATAAAGAATTTGTGTTGCAGATGCTAAAAGATTGCTGAGGCTGGGGGTATTTAAGAACTATTAGAGAGGGAAGCAATACTTGATAAGCCATGAAAAGGATTTGGAATTTTATTCTAATAAAGTGGAAAGCCACTGAATGGTTTTATGAATATAGGGAATAGGATGATCCAATATGTATTTTAAGAAACTCCTTTGATTGGAAGGAATAAGAGAAGCAGTACAGAGGACAAAGGAAACGTTGTTTCAGTACTAATGTCAAGAAGTAATAGGGATCGTTACCAATGAAATACATTAAGGAGATGGAGAGAAGAATTTGCTTCATTTTGGATGAAGGCTCAGCAAGGCTTAAGGGCTGGGTAAGAGTGGGGAGAGAAAAGGCAGAGTTAAGACCACATCAAGGTCATTGTTCACGGGCTTCTTACCTAAGGTACTAGTTAGTGCCATTTACAGTGACAGGGAGGGGTGAGAATAGAATTAAGAGTTCTCTTTTGGACACACCATGTTTTTTGTCTTTGTTGTTGTTGTTGTTGTTGTTGTTGTTATCTTTTTGCCTTTTCTAGGGCCACTTCCCGTGGCATATGGAGGTTCCCAGGCTACAGGTCGAATAGGAGCCGCAGTCTCCAGCCTACACCAGAGCCACAGCAACGAGGGATCCGAGACACGTCTGCAACCTACACCACAGCTCACAGCAACGCCGGATCCTTAACCCACTGAGTAAGGGCAGGGACCGAACCCGCCACCTCATGGTTCCTAGTCAGATTCGTTATCCACTGAGCCATGACGGGATCTCCTGGACAAACCATGTTTTAAATGTCCCTGAGATATTCTAGTGGAGATGACACACACTGAGATGGAAAAGAAATTTGGAGGGAAGGGACTTCTAAGCTGGAGATACAAATCTGGTCATTACCATAAAAATTGTAGAGTAGAATGGCTATAAGTAAATGGTGGAGGAAGTTCCATTCTTCTAATAACAAACAATCAGAATCTTTGGATTCAGTTCCTCATAGTTGTCCACTGAAAAAAAAAGAAAAAAAAAAAAAGCACAACCTAAAACCTGAGAATTATGTGTCACTCAGTGACTTTACTGAGGACTATAGCCCAGGGTGGCAGCCTCTCAAAGAGCTCTGAGAACAGTTCTGAAGAAGTAAGGGAAGGACCAGGATATTTAGGAGTTTTGTAAAACAAAAACGAAAAACCTAGGTAGTCAAACCTCAAAAGATTACTGCTCATTAAAGGGAAAAAAAAAAAAAACCAGACATCTTACATCAATGAATTTAGCACTTTTCTATACATGGGAAGATGTGAATCTGGGCTCATTGAAATCATTCCTTTGATATGCACCTTAACTATCTAGGGTTAGTTTTCTGTTATTCTCCATCCTGAATTCCCTAGGTTGCACAGTTAGGGGTGGCTGCAGTGGCCGATGGCTTGGTGACCACAACATCCTTTGTTTACTGATATGCCATGTAATATTGCTTGTCCACCTAGTATACCATGTTGATTAGATTACAGTATTCAATATGTCTGGTAACAATAGAGAGGTTAATTTAAATTGCCAGTGGTGTTGCATTTCAAGTGATGGGGCAATGACTTTCCGCTGCCATGCAGTGAGTTAAGACTCCAACTGCAGAGGCTTGGGTAGCGTTGCTGCTGAGGCACGGCTTTGATCCCCCACCTGGTGCAGTGGGCTAAAGGTTCTGGCATTGCTGCAGCTATGGCATAGGTTGCAGCCGTGGTTGGGATTCAATCCCTGGTTCGGGAACTTCCAGGTGCGGCCACAAAAAGAAAAAAAAAAAAAGATGGAACAATTAAAAATTATCTTGAGAGAAATGAGCATTAAAGGAAATTGCTCTAGGTTGACACAGGGCCTCACCTACGAAACAGAAACCATGAATACTGACATCAGGAAGGGAAAAACATATCTGAGTAGCAGTTTTAACCAAAAGAGCAAGAGACAGTCAAAGACTACAGTCAAAGCTTGTCATAGGAAGTCAAAAGGAGACTCCATTAACCAAGGAAGAGCAGGACAGTCTTATACATGAACCAGGCAGATTATCAGGAAATGGGAAAACAGAAGTCAATAGGAAAATGGGGCTTGGAGCAGATGAGTTAACCCAATTTAATTCAGTACTTGATTCGGGTTTGACTTGGAAGGGACAGGTCTTAGTTTTCTGAATCAGCCACTTAATGTCTTAAAGGTGAAATGGAGCCCTCCCAGAAGTGATGGACAAGGCACAATTAAGAAAAAAGGTGGACTGTTTTCCAGAAGCAACAAAAGAAAGAGGGAGAAGTAAAGACACTGCTGAGAATGGAGTAGGGGGATTCTCCTAAAATTTATTTGCAAAAGGCAATCATTCACAGGAGGTAGGAGTGACCAAGTTCAATGATAATGTTAATTATGTTTGAAGAGGAAGCCCTAGAGCTCGTTATTCTTTAAGGACATCACATTTTTGTTGAAACCCATTCATGTGGAATGTCTTACGAGGTTTTGATTAAATTTGTCCAGGATTAAATGTGAACTTATTCCCTGTTTTCACTTTGAGAGAATTAATACATAAATTTTCTGTAACCTTAAAAATGGGCAAGGTGAATGTCTTCAGTTTTCTAGTTTATTTTTGTATAAAAATGAAGAGCACAACTCTAATCCCTGGATTCTTATAACTGGAAATCTGTAGCAATAAATGTTGTTGTCTATAACTCATAACTTTGATTCCTCTATATATTCCTTATAATCAGTGCTTCAGAAGAATGCTTCACAGAAGTATTTGTGATATTTTAAGACTTATTCAGATTCAAAAATTTCTGCAATGTAGACATGCTGATCCATTTATACACTTTTATAATTATGGATGTAAAAGAAATGATTTTTACTTCTTAGCTTTTTATCAATAAAATATTTCGTGATGCCTCTGCTGCAATTATGATTAATTTCCAAAAAGTGGATATGCTTTTGAACACTATTGAACATTTAAATTATGTGATATATGATTTATAAAATGTTAGCAGTGGTCCTCATGTATTAGACAAGCTAATCTAAACAGGAAGGTATGCTTTAGCTTATATAGTCTGAACGCCTTACTTTTAATGAGTTATCCTACAGTGAGGAAGAGAAACTTGCCATGCGATAGTCAGGATGTGAAGATCCTACTTGAGGTGGCTTTGAACTCGTCACAGTATTTATCAACATTCAAGTGGACCTGAGAAGAACTGAAATTGAATATTTTTAAGTAATGTTTATATAATCCTCCCCATTAAATATTAGTAATTTTGCTAAAAAGACTTCCTTATCACTATCTGCCCCACTCTTCTGTTATTTTATAACTGTGTAGACTAGTATATAATGTATAATGCTTGGAGTTTGATCTCTTATTTGCCTGGAAACTCCTACTTATTCTTCAAGACCCAGCTTAGGCCTCACCTCCTGTGGGAAGTTTGCCTTGATTAAACCTTCAGTGCCGCTATCAGCAGAATTAATCCTTTCCTCATCTGCATTCCTTAGCACCATATGTCTTTCTCTAAAATGCTAATAATTTTGTTTTAAACTGTACATTTGCAAGTTATTTCCCTCACTAGACCATAGAGTTCTTGAGAACAGTGATCCTGTCTGACTCTTTTTTTCTTTTTTTCTTTTTCTTTTTATGGCCTCACTTTTGACATATGGAAGTTCCCAGGCTAGGGGTCAAATTGGAAGTGCAGCTGAGGCCTATGACACAGCCTAAGAAACACAAGATCCAAGCCACATCTGTGACCTATACCACAGTTTGCAGCACTGTGGTATCCTTAAGCCACTGAGCAAGGCCAGGGATCAAACCTGCGTCTTCATAAAAACCATGTCAGTTCCTTAACTTGCTGAACCACAGTGAGAACATCCCCATCTTATTCTTCTTTTTTTTTTTCCTATGCTGATGCCCAACACAAGTTCTGGTGCATACTAGGTATTCCCTAAATATTAGTTTAATGAAATCTATTGGGAAAAAAATCTCAAATGGCTATTTAAACTTTGATTTATTTATCTCTGCATGCATTTGTATCTTGCCTTCCAGAAGATTTATAAGCTCTGTATGTATAAAGACCAGGTCTCTGATTCCACTGTATCCTCTTAATACATAAACAGGACTTTTTATACTTAGGTAATGAAATACTACATATTTACTGTCAGTCTTATTTCTCAGTCAGCCTAATACCAATATAAGACAGGAAGTCATCATATATGTTGTTTTACCCAAATTTAGCATTTATTGAATTAATACAGATGTTAGGTCCATTTTCTGTTTATTTAAGATTGATGAACTCTAGTATATTTTGTGGTAACACAAGCACCAAAAAAGGCAACAGATATAAGAGATACTTTGTCCTTAAAGATGCCATTTTATAGATGTGACAGTTATGACGCACATGTAACTCAATAGCTGGTGAAAATTTGGTGGTATTTCATCAAGCCATGGCCAAAATTGTTGGAGATTATTTTCACACCTCAATTATATTGTCAATTCCCTTCAAATCAATTCATACATATTAATTGAGTGCTTACTATGTGTGATGCATTGCACAACTTCCTGAATGTTAGGTATAATGGATCTAATTTGAAGATAAGCAGACTGGAATCCTATTCATTTCTGGCTCTTTCTCTTACTATCTAAGTGATTTGGGGGAAATTACTTAACTTCTTTGACCTCAGATTTTTAATCTGTGAAATGGATGATATGGATCCCAATGGCATAGAAGGTTACACATAGAAGGTTATAAAAGAAACAGAGCTGGCACAGTGTTTGGCACCTCATTGGTGCTCAACCCTCATTAACCTTGTGATTCATCTAAAAGAACACCTTTTTCACTGCTTTGCTATTTTATAGCCAAGGAAAGAAACATGAAGGACTCCTTAAGAAGGCAGGTGCCAGCTACAAAGAGACAATGGGACTATAGGTTATTTCCAGATGTCTTTATTTTAATAGTGTTATGTGTTGGACTTTTAAAAGTAGGATCTGTACCAGGGCAATCTTATAATTCAGTTTCAATTACAGTAACTGTTATGTGTTGCAGGCAAGCCAGAGGTTGGCAAGTTTCCTGCGCCCACACCCTGAATTTAATAGTGTCAGTGGCTTTGCCCAGCTACATCAGCTCCCCATTACTGTCTCCTTCTGATTTAGTGGCAGCCTTCTCCCCTGAGGTAGCGTGTTGATGCCATCTCTTTGCCTGGCTCAAGTTTCTGAGGAGAGGTTTATTCTGCCTGAAACCTGCCAGAAATTTATTTCTTGTGTTTCCTATTATTAGGTATAGTGGAATAAGTCATAGGTTCCTATTTCTTTTTTTTCCCCCTTTTCTTTTTTTTTGGGGATGGGGGAGGCTAATGTCTAACAGAGCTGTTTTACAGAAGCATTCCTTATCTTCTATGGATTCCATTTTTACTAAGTCATCAATGAACATTTATCTATTGAAATTATGATAATGATTCATGTCTTTTATATTTAAAAATTTATATCCAGAGACCAATATCAATATTGCTGGTGTATTTTATAGAGAAACATGCACAAGGGGGAGACATAGAAATTTCCTTCCCTGCTTCCTCCCTTCTTCATTCCTTTCTCGCTCCCTCCCTCATTTTCTCTCTTTCAGTATTCTTCCTTCTCTCCCACCCTCCTTTTTCCTTCCTTGCTTTCTTTTTTTCTTTCGTAATCCTATTTTTTAATTCTTCTTCTCTCCTCCCTTTCTCCTCATCCTTCTTTTATGTTTTACTACTCGACTTAATGAATACTCTTCCCCAAAGTCCTCTCTTCTTCTTGTTTTTACAATTTCACATTTTATTCCATTCCATTCCTGCTAGGTCTATCTTGTAGCACACTTAGAAGTCCTCTGTATTCGCCATATTAACTATCTATCAGTATTTGTAGATTCTTATCATATCCCCTGGATGTCACTTATCCAAGTAATCGTCATTTATCTCCTTCAATCTGGCCTCATAAATCAAACCTTTCTCTTCTCTAATCTTTTTTTTTTAATCATTCCCTAAATGGTTTCCAATTCATCTATGCCTTTCTGAAATGGAAGTGTCTCAAACGTAATGCAGGAATCCAAGGCTGAAACCTTACTGGCTGCAATTTGCCATTCTTCCTGAACAAATATTTCATAGCAAATAAGTGTAGTATGGTTCTTTATCTTGCCAATTAACTGTTTTGAAAAGGCATTCAGTATAAATCCTTACTGAGGTTGACTAAAGTAGACAAAAATTGCAATTTTCTCAGGAGTCAGGAGGACAAATGATTACTGACACTTGCACTTAAATTCTGTGTACCTAACTTTCCTAACATCTAACACCAAATTAGTGACGTCTCTTTTAACAACCCAGGCTAGGGCGCTGTGAGCAAAGTTCACAGAACACTTGTGGGTCCCCAAGAATGAGCACCTCCTTATAGTTTGCATCCTTGATGCCTTGCCCACTTCGTTTTAGTTCCAGCCCTTCTTATGAGGATAAAATAATATAATAGATGTAAAAAGAGATGGACAAGTATGAGATATCATCACCGTTGTTCTTCACCAGTTCAGCTCAACACAGCCCATTAACAGTGGAATGATTACACATGTGAGCCCCCTTTTCTAAGCCCTTCTCTCCAGCCTTGTTCACTTTCGCAAGTTCCTTGGTAGTCCCCCTAGTGTACTAGTCCCTGCCTACCCTGGCACCTCCAGCCCAAAACTCACCCAGCATACTGTTCAGATACAGGCCTTATTATTTGTTTATCCTGCCATCAAAATTTACTCATTTGGATTCCTAGTCTCTCATAGCTTTGCTTATCTGCTTTCTTGAAAGCAACAAGTTTATCAAGTGAAATTGCATTTGTTGTTGTATTTATAAAGAAGTATTGGCTTAGTGTGTAATCGATTTCGGGTGACAAATTTACAATTTTATTAAGGTATTTTATAGTGCCTTACTCTCCAACTGCTCTACTGCATGGTTTATAAAACTATTAGATCATAAGCTGCAGTAAGAAGTATATTTTTTGTTATGACCTAGGACACACATAAAAACACTCATAAACATAATTAGAACATCTCACATTTTACTTGCAAAGCACTCATCAATTCTTTTCTCCTAAAAAATGACTTTCACTTTGTTCTTTTCTAGTGTACTCAATTCTGTATTAGTTTGTTTCATTTTAAAAAGCTGTTGACCATGAACCCATTAAGTGGATTTTGCTATCCATTAATAAAACATAGTGATTTAAAAAAAAAAAAAAAAAACCAAAAAACACTGAAGAGTTTTTTAATGGAACTCAGAGGATTGCTAGGGAATAGTCTTTTAATTGATTATGCATATAATTGTATGCATATGTGTATCTTTGTATGCCTGTGTAGAGTGGTAGAAGCAAAGCTTATCTCAATTCACCATCAGTAGAAGGGCGTTAACGTTGATGGGCCATCATTTTCCCCTGTGTGCTGATATTTAATAGGTTACTAATTTGTCAAGGATCACACAAATTTAGCAAGAGATAGGCTTATATTGGGCAGGTAACTAGTTGACCACAGTGGGATAGAGAGAAGGGGGCAGTCTCCAGAGATCCAGGGAGGTAGCCAGCCTTCAGGGACTTTCTAAACAAAAAGGGAAATTCTGGCAATTGGTAGGCAGGTATTAGAGGTAAACTATGGATTTAAATATAAAGGAAAAACTAGTTACACATTTGATCCTAAGGTCACAGCAGGGCTTCAGGCAAGGTTTATTCCCTACTACATCAGGTATCTGTTGCCTTGTTGCTCCTTAATTCTATTATTACTTTAGATATAATTGATCTAACACATGTAAATAGGACCAGATGATCACAGCTGCAAGTAAAGCTTGTCTGAAGGTACAAATATTGAACAGTGCCTGATAGATTCTGGGACGAAGATGGGCCTTGGTCCCCTTTAAATTTACCTTTGGCATGTCCCTCTTTTTGCCTGTGAAGAGAGCAAAAGTATCACGTTAGAATATCCTCCCTGAATGAATTTTAATAAATTATTTTTTTCTGACTTAACAAGTTCTCTCTTCAAATTGGTCTAACGTGCCACCTGCTTAAAGTTGCACCTTGTTCTATTCAGGTGCGCACTACCACTATCAAATGAGTAATATTCCAGAGTTCATTTTTTAGCAGGAAGAATAATATTCAGTTTTCTCCATAGTTTATTTAAGGCTTAAATATAAATTTTTCCTAAACAATTCCTGATTGAATGATTCTTCATATTTCTGATATGGAAAAAAAATATAAGCTCAAGAGGGTTTTTACTAACCTCATAAATTTACAGGATTTAGTCCACAAAGAGAAAAGTAAGCTTCTCTGTATGTCCAGGCTCTTTAACAAAATGAAGGTTCATTAGAAACTAGCTCATATCAGTGAGCACTACAAAAGCAACAGGATTTTAGAGTGAAAAGAAAGCACAGAGTAGTGTGTCATTTTCTTTTCTGCTATTTAATGGTACAATAGTAAAAAAGTACTTGGATATGCAGTACATAAGTCTCAAAATACAAAAGTAAATAACATAATATATAGAAAAGTGACCTTTTCAAAATCCCATATCAAACTTTCAAAGTCAGGAGCTTAGGGGAATGGAGAACCCAAGATTCTCTGTCCAAATGGAATAGAATTGTAGAGGTTCATTACTACCCTGGGTGGCAAAAACATTATTAGGATTTCTGTGACTAACAATGATGCTGTGGACTTCTAATTATCCTGGCAATGTAGGCAAGGATAGTACATAATTGAAATTCAATGACAACACAAAAGACTTATTCTAACTTTGGATTTCAACCTCCTTCCCTAGCAAACCTTTGCATGATTCAATGAAAAATAGCCACGTTACTCTAACCCTTGCATATTTCCCTTTTGATGATGCAATTTACAAGAAAAGTCATTAAACTATAATGAGGAGGGGAGTTCCCACTGGCACAGAAGGATCGTGGGGTCTCTGGAGCACTAGGATTCAGGTTTGATTCCTGGCCCCACAAAGTGGGTTAAGTAAGGACCTCGCCTTGTTGCAGATTTGGCCTGGTGGGTAGCAACTGTGGCTCAGATCAGGGGGAAAAAAAAATAGGATGAGGAGGGGCTGTGCCTTTTCTGTGATTTGGATAAAGTTTTGGTTATTTTTCATGCTGATGGCAGTGAGAACACAGGTGGACTTCAGGCAGACTTTAAGTTCTGTTAACTTCATGCAGGAAGAGACAATATGCAGGTGCAAGTTGGGCCAACAACTCCAGGCTTCAGGAGCCTGCATTTTTGGTCAGCCAGAAACGTGATTCCTAGTGAGGTAAGAGAGAGAAATGACCATGTGAAGCTTGAATAGTTACCAGCGTACTCATCATATCACCAGGACCCCTAAGAAATCTGCCATGGGAGCCATCTGTCATTTTCAGACATGCTTACCAATAAGAATATGGTTCTAAAAAATCCCATTCATTCTCATTCTCACTGGTGCAGACAGTTGGAAGGTTTGAGCTTGACAGTAGCCAGAATTTAAAGGGAATTCCCAAAAGAGGACCCTATTATTAGAACCACTGCATAACTTCCCCACAAGGGCTCCTTTGAAGTGTAAAAGACCCATTTGGATACACAGGTTCTGATAGTAAAACTCACACATGCATATACTTTCTGTTTTTGATTTTTTTGTCTTTTTAGGGCCACACCCTAGCCATATGAAGGTTCTTAGCTCCCCAGTCATATCGGAACTGTAGCCGCTGGCTTACACCACAGCCACAGCAACGCCAGATCTGAGCCTCCTTTGCGACCTACACCACATCTCATGGCTGCTGATCCTTAACCCATTGAATGAGGCCAGGGATCGAATTTGCATTCTCATGGATGCTAGTCAGATTCATTTCTGCTGAGCCAAGATGGGAACTACAATTTTCCATTTTTTATAGTCATATCTGTCTTTTTCTATATATGTATATACCCACACACACATATATAATAGGGATGAAACTTTTATAATATTGTTGAAATGATCTAATTGTTAAAAAGAAACAGCTGATATAAATATATATTTGCCCATTTGATTCCCTGAATGAATTTTATTGCATCCCCCCATCCCCCATCAAATATGGAGAGCCATAGAAAAGTGATTAAAGGTGTTTTTTGAACACTGAGTAACAAACATATTTTCACAATTTTATGTTAATCAAAGTGATTTCTGTGTTCATTAATGAAAATGTGTTGATTAATGCTAAAATCATAAAGGTTTAAGAATTGTGAAAAAGGAACAGTTGGCATGAGAATTGAGAGTTTGATTAAATCCAAGATATTGTAAAAAAAATTGAAATATGTGGTAACCCAAACCAAATGCCAATTTATCCTCTTGCTAATGACAAGCCTTTCCATCTTACCAGAATACTGAACACCTTTCCAGTGTCTCTCAAAGAGCTAGCCATTCAAGAAATACTAAGACCAGCACAGGTCATGAGAACCAAGTGATGTTGGAGTTCCCGTCGTGGCTCAGTGGTTAACGAATCCGACTAGGAACCATGAGGTTGCGGGTTCAATCCCTGGCCTTGCTCAGTGGGTCAAGGATCCGGCGTTGCCATGAGCTGTGGTGTAGGTCGCAGACGCAGGTTGGATCCCGCATCGCTGTAGTTCTGGTATAGGCCAGTGGCTGCAGCTCCAATTGGACCCCTAGCCTAGGAACCTCCATGTGCCATGGGATCAGCCCTAGAAAAGGCAAAAAGTCAAAAAAAAAATAAAATAAAAAACCAAGTGATGTTATCCGTGAGAATACCATGTCAGGCAGTTTGAGTCCCTAGGGAAAGGAAGTATATGAAACCCTAAGCCAGTTGTTTCTAGTGAAGAACCCGGCTACTGAAAATTTGGCTTAATAATTTAGAAGCCAGCATTCCTCAGTCTACATCAATCACCAACTGAGTGCTTGTATCAGTCACAATTGGGGTAGTGGCTATTAAACTGTTATTGCAAGAAAAAAAATTGGATGTTCAATACAGTATGATTTTAACAGAAAATGGAAGAAAGCTACAATTTTGCTGACCAGCAATGGTCTTAGTACATCTGGATTGCCTTAGGATGTTCTGGATTGTTTTAGAACCACTTCAGATTTTCCAGTCCAACTAAGTGTTCAGTTATGGAGGTACCTGCTAACAAACTGGCTCTTAAAATATCTCCTTCTTTATTCATTAGTGTCATCAGACATCAAGTTGCCGAGTTGCCAATGGTCTCACTTTTCCTACACACAAGTGGTGATCAAAACTTTTTCACTTCAAGGCATTAGTGACAAATGTTTTCTACCATTTATTTTCAGGACATCTGGAATGCTTACTGTAAAAAAATAAACCATTAATGATGGGATTCTAGATGATGATTCTTTATTTGAGGGTTACACATCTGGCTTAAAACCTCCTTGTGCCCCATAGAGAGTATGCCATTAACTTCTTCCTTTTTTTCCTTCCTCCTTTCATTCCTCATTCATTTGCTGCAACATTTACTGATCAACGAATGCATTCCAGGCACATGAATAAGTACCGAGCCTAGAAACTTAAATACAATATGATTCCTCCTCTCAAGGACTCACGGTTTCATAGAGGAGATAGTTAAGTCAACCAGTTCATAAATCTTGAAGTGATCATAGTTGAGACAAGTACAAAGCGGAAAGAAAAAGGGATCAATATGTCTGGTTGGAGAAACGGGCTTGTGAAAGACCCCATCCAAGTGAAAATATTTTAGCTTATTCTTAAATAATGTGTTTCTTAGAAGGAAAAGGAAGCAATTGGATAAATTAACCTGGCATTTTGGCTACAGCAGTAGTTCAGCATGACTTCAAGATAGATTGTTGACAGATGAGGCTGGAGATCTCCTCCAAGAGTTGCGAAGAATCTTGTTTGTCTTGCTATGGTTTGGGAATTTCATTCTGGCATCAATGAGATAACACCAAAAACTAAAGATATAGAATGGTATGTTCCTATCACTCTAACAACAGTGAAGACTGAGGATACATCAGAAAAGGGGAGGTATAGTGTTAAGAGGCATATGTTGAGTGGATGCCTAGGCCAGACATGGCACTAGTTTCTAGGTATACCTGGGGAGCAAAGAAACTATAACATCCACCCCCATTCTAATTATAACAACACTGATGACATTTATTTACTTTTTAGTTGGTACTGATCTGGGTAGCTTCACTTGTTTTAAGTATTTCAACACTGAAACTATGAGCTGTTAGTATTGTGTGTATTTTATGGGCCAAGTAATTCAGGTTAAGACATGGCATCTGCCCAAAGCTATGTAGAAAATAAAGTATCAAATTAGCATTTGCCCTTAGGCAATGATTTCACTATGATCTATTGTGATGGAAATGAAAAGAGATGTTCATAAAAATGGCCATGACCATCATCGGAACAGGGGTTAGGCCACAGTTGCTATTGCAGTAAGAAAAAAGAGGGAGAAAAAAAAAGCTACTCTATAAAATATCTAATGAATGTGATCTGGAAGTTAGAGCCTTAGGGCACCAAACATTCTACATGTCACCCTTTTCTAGATTGTTCTTTCTGCTTTCTATACATAAGTGGATGAATCCAGCTAGTCAGTGTGCAGTCTAGTGCTGGAGTGGACAACTATACTGCAGCTGTGGCTTTTTCTAGCCATTTTTCTCCTCTTGCTGCTGTAGGTGGCTGGAGAACAGATTCCACTTCAGGACTTCAGATGTGTCTGCTGGCTCCTGTGCATTCAGTAGCCAAATGCCTAGTAGTTCTCTGCTAAGCCTCCTTCCAAATTTAGTTTGGAAAATAAAAAACAAACAAAAAAACCTGTAAAATAAAAATTGTCTTTCAGTTTCCCAGGACACTTGGTGTGCTACTAAGAATTTAAAAATATGCTGTTGTAGGCAGAAAAAAGATTCCACACCATGATATATATGCCCTATAAACTCCCTTTCCCTTGAGTATAAGTAGGACTTGTAACTATTGTATTGATATGCATATCATCACCATAATTATGGGAATGTGTGTGGTAGAAGTGATTTTGCTGATGTAATTAAGGTTCCTAATCAATTGACTTAGAGTTCAGCAGAAGGGGAATCCTGGATGAGCCTGGCCTAATCGAGTAACCTCTGAAAAGAGGTCAGGGAGATCTGAAGCATAAGAGGGTTTCCCACTGGCATTGAAGGAGCAAACTGTCCTGTTGTGGAGAGCGCAAAGTACTAAAAACAACTTATGGGAACTGAGAGTGATCCCTGTCAACCACTGACAAGAAAATAAGAGCTTCAGTCATACAACCACAAGTAAATAAATTCTGTCAACAACCAGTGATTGCAGAAGCAGACCCAGGGCTTCAGATGTGATCATAGCCCCAGCCTACACTTTGATTTAAGCATGAGTAGAGGATTCAGCTAACCCATAACCAGACTCTTCACCCATGGAAACTGTAAACTATTATATTCGTGTTTTCCTAAGTACCTCAGTTTGTGATAATTTGCTATGCAGGGATAGAAAAAGATTGCTTATACTAATGTCACAGCTCAGAGAAGTGCACCTTCAGTTATCAAACCAGCAGGTCATGCTGGACTGGTTTGTTCTTATGACCCTTCAAAACCTTGTTAAACTATATAGCTCTCTAAATAAATTGAACAAAGCATTCCCTCAATTATGTATAAAAGTTGATCCTTTTAACTCTTTGAGACCATTTTGTGTTATTTAATGAATTTTATTTCCATTGCGTTGATGATCACTTTTCTTTTCAGTGTGGTCCTAATAAAGCTAAGTCTTATGTATATGTTTCACATAAAACATAAGCTTAATTATTATGCAAAACTTGATTAAAGCATGATGTAAATATCATGGCTATTATAGTTGAAATATTCCTGTTGAAAAGAAAGGTTGTTAAAAAGTGATTAAGTTAGAGCAGTTAGTAATTAAACTACAATATGAGTAGCATGAATAATTGTCAAAGGGATTATTGTGCATTACTTTTCATATTTTGTATTTCTTTAGTGTAATAAAATAAAAGAATAAACAATTTGTATCCTCTAGTACAGTGACGAAGTATAGCATGTCAACTGTAATGAGAAATAATTGGTTGGAAGGAATAAAATTTGAAATGAAATCTGGCTAAATATATACATCTGCAAATAAGTTTTCCATTAAGTAGGGCCAAAAATCTGTAGAAATTCCCCTGGGTTTAATGATCACATAAATAATCCTGTTTCAATTATTTGAGTCTTACATGATTTCATAATAAATGGATTATGCATCAGACAACTTTGTGTCTTTTGTTACTTTTATAGTATTGATTTAGATAAAGATTATCCCCGGCAGAGTAATGGGAAAAGGCTCCTTGCGGCTGCTGTTTTGTTTTTTATTAGATCTCAAACTGAAATGTCTACTTTATCTAAATCAGCTTCACACTTCCAAACATTCGCATCCATCAGTTGCTATTTATTTCACTTTGTTTGGTTATTGAGATGGCTGCATATCAGCGTTGTCTCCCACTTAAGCAATTACATTTAGAGCTTAAAGAAGGATGCTGTAGAGATGGATTCAAGATGGGAGCTAGGATATGTAGCAATGCAGAGAAGTGTGGAATGGTTTATAGTCTCATCTTCATTTACAGTTGCATCTGAAGCTCCTTGGTGAAAAAAGGTTGTGATAGATGCCGGGTATGGAAACTTGTGTCTATTCAAAAACAATTTAAAAATATCTTATTTCTTGTAGAAGAAAAAAAATTTCTAGAGAAGTTTGTGAAACTGATGGAGCCCCTATCTATTCTTAACTGTAGAGTTTGTAAAATAGATAGCCCCTATCTATTCTTAACTCTGTAGTTTGTAACTCTGGGCTAGTTTTTAATAAGCTGGGGAAATGTCTCCTTGGAGGCTATGTGACTTACTGGGCGAGAGGAGTATTTGAGCAGATTAATGCAGTGCTTCTCATGGTGTGGTATAGAGAAGTTCTGCATTAGAATCACTGGAATATTTGATAAAAATGGAGATTCATGAGCTCTAGCCAAGACCTACTAAATCAGAATCTCTGGGGAAAGTCTGAGGATTCACTTTAAAGAAGATCTCAAGGTATTTCTGATGCACTCTAAATTCTGACCACTGCCAGTTTATTTATATATATGTATATATATATATATATACACACACACATATATATATATAAAGTTCTCTATTCTCTCTTGGCAGTGCTGGATAATATTGCTACTATTTACAATTCTTCTCATTTATCTTCAGTCTTGTAAGCATGCACTAAAATATAGCTTTGAAGTGTGTGAGTCACTGCTTATTGTTCTTCTATTTAACTACCTTCACCTACTGCATAGATCGCCTTTGCTGTTTATCCTGAAGACAAGGTTGTCTGGTGAAGCCTGGACCAATGTTGGTCCCTTACCAACTGTCTAGTCATAGGATGTGAGTGTGTGCATAGATGAGGCCGATGAGACTGAAGGGGTGATGGAATATGTCCTTGAAGATGAATTTCCTCAGCAGATGACAGGACTCTGAAAGTTCAGTTGAGCCTTTGTACAGTCTGTAGTCTTATACTATACTAACACCTCACTGTATCTGTTCATTCTGTGGAGTGTTCCAGAAAGGAAAGTGACTAAGGGGTTCTCAAAAAACAGTGCCCAGGAAAGTTACTTCAATTCTATTGACTTTTTTTTTTCTTTTCAACTGGGATATTGAGATTTCTAGTTTTCTTTAGAGAACAATTTAAAAGTCAAGTCATTATAAATGAATAAATTATTCTCATATCACTTGTGTTGAAGATGGTGATAAACTTGATAGGTGGTTACAAGGGATATGTTTTCTTTAGAATCCCAGCTCAACTGAAAATGCCCTACTCCTTCTTATCCACATGGTAGCTAACAATAATAATAGTACTTAACTAACTGAGTTGTTTGAGTATATTGAGATAATTCATGTAAAGCAATTAGAACAGCATTTGATGTAGAGCAATGGGCTCAATAAATAATTATAATAATAGGTACCCTTTTCTTGAGCATTTACAATGTGACAGTCTCTCTTCTAAGTGTCTTGCATGAATTGTCTCAGCAACTTGCCCAAAGTCTAATGTAGCAGAATGGGGGTTTGAACCCAAGAATGTACCTACTGGCTGCATTATCCTACCATTTCCATAACTGTGGGTCTTTATTTCTTCACATTAATATTGAGATGGACTTCTCATTTGATGCCTTGCTCCTTAATTTTATTCCAGTTCATTTTGATGGGCCAAATGTCTTCCCTAGTCATGCAGTCATAGGATTTAGCCAGGATTCTCCAGGTTTGAGTAGCTGCCAAAGAAGAGGAAGGAGTTAGAAAAGGCAGACAACTGTCACAGTGGGAGAGGGCCTGAAAATGAGGGAGGGAACTTCATGGGAGCATCTGGACAAGTGATGTGGCTGGCCGTGAGTATTTCCCAGGTTCTGGTTGAATTCCCTGGCAAGACTAGTCTTATTCTCCACCAATCATGTGATGCAGACTGCCTTTTTTATTTGCAGGGTACAAGCCCAGTCCAGTGAAGTTAATCTTGGTTTCATCCTCTTCCTTTGCACTGTCGCTCAAGCCTAAGTGGGACCTCTCACCCTCATGTACTTTCCATACTTCCTTAAAGGCTTTCACCAGATGCTTCTGTACAACTAAAACACATCTGATCATGATCTCTGGAGCCAGACCTGGGTTTAAATCCTGAGCTGGATATTTCCTGATGTCATCTACTCAGCCATTGGCATCTCAGTTTCATCTTGTACAATGGAGATAATGGCACCTCATAGAGTTTATGTGAGGATGCACTGAAAGAATCCATATAAGGTGTTTAGTTCCCTAATCTATTAACTAATGATGATCCTAAAAATATTAGCTACTATCATCTAGATTTTAGTAGATTTTAAGCCTCACGAAGACAGAAGATAGGATTTGTATTACCCGTGATACCTTGTGTAGTACCTGGACCAAATTAAACCTAACAAGTGGATAAATAATGACTAATCAGGCATAAATGAAGTGAAGTTTAGTTTTTGACCAGGCGAACTAATCGAGAGTCTAAGACTAGGCTATGGAGAAAGCTCTCCTACCGCGCCTCATTTAATATCATCCCCAATTTGGAATTTTAAAAAGGAACAGATGAAAATAACTAGAATCCCTTGTCCCTGCCTCAGTTCATCAAAGGGCAGCATCATCTCTCATTTTGGAAGGAAACATTGTTTTCTTTCTAAAAGCCATATTGCTGAAAATGAAGCAGAAATGGGCTCATTCCTGCCAGTAACTGGTGGTTTTGAATAAACAGCACTTTAGGGATATGCTCTGAAGTGCAAGACTAAGAGTGTCTCTAATTAAGAGTGTTCATTTTTCTGGGGACAGGCCAAAGAAACCTTCTAGTGGCAGCAAAGTAGAGCACCTCCCCAAAGTTGCTTTGTTGATGCTTCCTTGAAACAGAGTCCTAGATCTGCCTCTAACTCTCCTCATTAGCTTCTTGAGAATACATCATGTAAGGCTTTTGGCAAACACTCATAACAGCAGCCCCTTTCTTTCATCACTCCTCATACTCACCCCTCCCCCATCACTCACCCCCAGAGCAAGGACACAGAACTTTCCTATGTCTAAAATCACATCAATCTGAAAAAGGTAAGCAATCTTGTAAAAAGTCACAAGAATGTATTGGTAACTAATTCCTGTGGCGTTCATAGGTTAATGAGGGGAAGGATGTATCAAGCACTTAGTATGTGTCAAGCCCTGCACAAGGAACTGTCCTGGCAGTTGGTATACAACTGTCAGCCTGACTGACCTCTGATACTTTGGGACATGGGACAATTTACTAAACTCTTCTTCATCTGTAAGATGACAATGAAAATCTTTATCTTTTTCAGAGTGGTTGTGAGGATGAGACAGTTACTGTGCTTGGCCCACTCTTTGGCAAATTATGTGCTCCATGAGCCTAAGAATCACTTACAATATAATTGCACTTAATCCTTACAAAATCCCCAAGGAAAATATGTTGGCCCCATTTTGAAGACCAGCAAACTGAGGTTTAGAATTAAAGTCCCTTGAATGAGGTGTCAATCTGGAATCAATGCCCAGGCATCTTCTTTCTATTAGTTATTCTTTTCCAAAAGGGAATGCCAGGCTCTATAGGAAGAAAAGGTATTAGATTAATGCTTTGTTTTGAGTCTGGCTATGAGTCAAGGTAAGAGTTATTAGTCACTTCACCTGTTTAGATTGGCATATTTGTCTAGCTGCAGTCAAAGGATAGGAGTGGATGCTATGCCGTGTTTGGGTATTCTGTACAGAGAGACCTTCTTTGATGCCTTCCTTGTATTGCTTTCCTTGGTCATGTCTTCAGGAACTGCAAATCTTAACTCACATTAAACACTGAGAAAAGAACATGGCCAAGACGTTTCAGTGTGCAGGTTTGTGGTTCACTTTGAGGAGAGGTATCAGGAACACTGTGCCATGGTAGCATCCTGAGAGTGTGCAGAAACCTCACAAGGATCCACAGGCAGACTTAGCACTCTTGATAACAGGGAATGAGGCCTTGGAAAATCAGTGAGAGAGCAAGTGGCTTTCAGGGAAGGTATCAGTTACATTATTCATTCAACAGCTAGTCACTGCCTTTTATGTGCCAGGCACTATTCTAAGTTCAAAGATATCCCAGTGAACAAGATGGATAAAAATCTCCCCCTTCATGGGTGGGAGACTGTATTCTAGCAGCATGAGATAGCAGATAAGCAAGGAAACAAATATCCATAATAGAGTGCTGACAGTGCTTCGGAGGAAAATAGCACTTGTTCAGAGAATAGTAACTTCAGTGTCTGGGGAATGGTGTGCCATTCCACATAGTATGGTTAGCAAAGGCCTCTCTTTGATGGGGCTCTAGGGCCAAGACCCATATCAAGTCGCTTATTCATAGGGGGATCTGGGAAGAAGCACTCCAATAGAGGGAATGGCAAGGGCCAAGGCCTGAGCTTATGGGCTAAACAATCTGAAAGGAGACCCCACAGGCTCTGGGAAGAACAATTCACCTCCAAGGGAACTCGTAACTGTAACATCCAGATGAGGTGGAAAAGTCCTTATTCTGGCATTTTTCACTAGCAAACTGCCTACACACAGTTCTCAGTCCGAGAGTATCTATTTTATTTTCTTTTAATTAAAATTGTATATATTTGAAGTGTACTATGTGATATTTTGATACACATATAAATAATAAAATAATTACTACAGCCAAGCTAATTCACATATGTATAGCCTTACATAGTTACCTTTTTTTGGGGTCATGAGAGCACCATGCCTCTTAGCAAATTTCAAGTATACAATACAGTATTAACTATAGGCAATTCTCTAGAATTTATTCATCCTACATAGTTTCAATTTTGTACCTTTTGACCAATATCTGCATATTTGCTGCACCTTCCCACCCCTGATAACCAACATCTACTCTACTTCTATGAATTCAGTCTTTTCAGATTCTACATGTAAGTGAGGTCATACAGTATTTTTCTTTCTGTGTCTGGTTTATTTCACTAAGCATAATGTTCTCCAGGTCCATTCATGTTGTCACAAATAGCAGGATTGCCTTATTTTTCAAGGCAGAATAATATTCCTCTCTCTCCCTCCCTTTCTTTATGTGTGTGACAATTTCCATTCATCCACTAACAGACACTGAGGTTGTTTCCATAGCTTGTATTATAAGGAAGAAAATAGTGCTATAAAAACACAAAAAAGGAGACATTTCTTCAAATTCTGCTTGGGAAAGTTTCATGGAAGAGTTTTAGAAGCTTGACCAGCAGGGTTGGTGTGGAAAGGATTTTCTAAATTTATGCAGTATTTTTGAAAAAAGTCTGGACATGGAGAAGCTCAAATGAGTTTGGAAGAAGGGAGCTCAGCTGTCAGGTCGAATGGATGAACAGGACCTGGGCCAATGAGGTACGATCCTCAAGCTGGTACCAGATTCTATAGAGACCAAGATGCTGTTCCAAGGATTTAGACTTTATTCAGTAGGCAAACAGGGAGCCATGGAGGTTTTTTGATTAAGGTGATGATAACATGAGGGTTACATCTCAGAATAATTACCCTGGCAACTCTGCTTGGTAGGTATAGAGCATGGAGAGACTGGTGATAACAAAAAGAGCTGGTAGTGACTGAGCACTTACTCTCTTCTAAAAGGATTACTCATTAGTTCCCTCAACAGTCCAATGAGCTAAGAGCTATTACCATGCTTAACATCTACATGTTAAGTACCTTACCCAAGGTCACATATCTAAGGTTTAAGAGGTCATACCTGAGTCCAGGCAGTCAGGCTCTGGAGTCCATCTTCCAAACCACTGCTCTGTACTGCTTCAAAAGCATACCAGAAGTTAAGAATGTCTGCATATGATCCTGCTCTGCCTTGGCCTGTTTTATCTTTCTCTTCCCTGCTTCCCAGTTTGCTCATCTCTGAAACAGGAGACCTGAATGGGTATCTGAGATGCTTTCTCACTCTTGTGATTTTTTTTTTCAATTCTATATTTTAATATGGGCCTGATCTATTTGGTCAGTAATAAGGGAAACAGGTGAAATGGTTATGCAAGTTAGAGACAGAAACTCCAAACAAGTTTTGTTGCTGACTGATTTTTTTTTTTCTTCTCAAACTTACTCTTGCTCCAAATTTACTCAAATCAATTAAAAACAAACAAGCATAGGAGGTAAACAGTGAAAAAAATACATGTATATATTTTGGTGTATTGAATGGCAATAAGCTAATGCATAAGGGAACAGCTGATCTTAAAATTAACAAATATTAAGAATACTTACTAGTTTATCATATCCATGCTTTGAAATGGCGTAATAGTTTCTACTCAAATCAGAATATTCTTTCACAGTGCAATGACTCACGAAGAGCCCGGGATAAGGCAACTCATTGAAAAAAGAGTCAATATTGAACAACTCCCTTAAGCCTCATTTCTCTCTGTACACAGCTAGTTGGGACAAAATACACACACACTTTGCTTTTCCTGACTAGTAAACAGGGTTTCTGAAGCAGCTGAATCCGAGCTGTCACCTCGCCTCGACAATTTCAGGTTTTTCTTATTTTAAGATGCAGTGCTCTGGTCCCTTTCTGCAGCGGGAGTCCAGCCCCTGGTTAGTTTCCGTTTCCAAGGCAACTGACCAGCCCAACAAAGCGACCAGCGGCGCGGGCGCGCTGGTCCCAGGCAGCCGAGCCATCGCTGCTGCGCGTTCTCTTTCCTTGGGACCTTCCTGGTGACCTCCTGGGTCTTTGGGGGATCTGCGCGTTACTCCATGCGTGGCTGTCTTTCTGTGTAAGAGCGATAACAAGGAAGCCGATAATTCCGACAGGCCCGACGACTTTATCCGGCTGCCACTTCTGGCCTCGGCTACAGCAGACAGGATGAATGCATTTTCTCTTACACACGCCCTTTCTTTCAGCCTCTCCATCCTCTTTCCTCTCTCTCTCTCTCTCTATAGGTCTCTCTCTCCCTCCGTCTGTCTCCCTCTCTCTCTCTCCCTCTCTCTCCCTCTCTCTAGCTCTCCTCCTCCCCTTCTCCTCTGGCAGTAGCCTTCTTAATGTAGTTTAATGGCTTTACAAAGAAAGCCAGACAGAGGAGCACTTCTCAGTAGCTGTGGTCGGACCATGACCTAGCTGACCATGAACTTGGAAGGGCTTGAAATGATAGCAGTTCTGATCGTCATTGTGCTTTTTGTTAAATTATTGGAACAGTTTGGGCTGATTGAAGCAGGTTTAGAAGGTAAGGGAGTGCTTTTTAGTGACTTTTAAAAATTCTCTTTCTTGCAATAAAAATTTCTTAAGCAAGTGTAAGAGGTACCAGAGATGAGATCACAGAAATGTTACTCTGGGGTGGACATGAAGAGAGGCAGGTTTTTCAGGGTAGGAAAGATTAATAAAATAAACTTCATGTAAGTTTCAGTATGCTTTCAGAGCAAAAGAATGTTGAAACTGTGAGAAACACTTTGAATCAAAATGTTAGCACCTAAACTGAGGAGATAAAAGGCTTATAATTGGTATATTTGCTTATATTGAGTGTATTTAGTCTATACTGGTGTTAAATTATTTTATCTAATAATCCCTGTTTATTGTATCAGCAAATTTATTTGGATATATTGTGAGGTCCACTTGTTTCTTACTACGTAAATGCATTCATCCAATGGAAATGGTTATACATTGATTATAATTTCTTATGGTTTAAGATTGAAGCCTATGAATGACAAGCTTTTCATAAGGTTGTCTCAAATAATATTTCTAACATTACCTACTTTACATCCCGACAGGGACTCTAAGGGACAGAGTCCCCAACCCATATGACAGACCTTAACACAGATTCCAAATAGCCAATTATTTTTTTCAAGTGTTGCTGTTTACATTCATCAGAGGCTCATTCCCTTACTCTCCGTAACAATTATCTTTCTTTATAAATGAGGTGTGTGCTTACCTGTATCTTTTCTGGAATTTGATGTTTCTTTGAGAATCTGAGTAAATTTAGATGATTATTTCTTACTGTGCAGAACACATTTGTGTTTATTTTTGTGTACAACCAGTTATTGTTTGTATAAAGTTGTCGGAACAATATTGAAAATCATGTTTAGGTGATGTTTGATGAGTTATGCTTTGATATTCTTCTTGCTTCAAATTTTAAACTTGAGTAAAAATATACAAATATGTTATAAATGTATTTACATTCACAACTAATCCAAGTGCTCCAGAGAATGACTGCCACATGTGACAAAATAAGGTTGCATTTACAATTAGCAAACGTCAAATTACAGTAAGTATGTCACTCTGATGTAGGTTATAGAAACCTACATTAGTAACTGGTTGTGTGAGGGGGATGGTGGAAAGCAGTGTTTCTTAAAGTAATTTTAAAGTTAAGTTTGCAGAATGCTTTTTGCAAGCCTTCTCTGATGTCTGTATTTGTAATTCTAAAAAGAGGATAAAATTCTGAATTCTTGAAGTAATCACCGCTCATTAAAATTGACTTTATCTTGTGCATTGTTGTGACACCAATAACTTAGATTGCCTTCTCTGCTCTTAGTGTATCTTATTTTCCTGGCAAATGTGATTGGGACCTCCCATTTTAATGCCCTGGTTTTTATTCTCTTTGAGACAGACAGTTCATTGAGTAGTGTTGGTATTTCTAGCTATGTTGAGAGATTTTTTTTTTTTTTTTAACCTGACTTCATGGATGATTTGTAGTCATTCTTTAAACTCTTTTGTTGAGGGCTTTTACTCTGCATTTGTGATGAAACCTCCTCTATTATTAGTTTTGTTTTAGGACTGTGGACATTTACTCTCCCAAATGAGGATGTGGGTTTCCTTCCTGTAAGAGCTGCTAGCCTTTATGAAGCTACTTTTTTTCCTATTCTTTGTAACTTATATTCCAAACTATATGGATTTGTATGAACAGTTTCTATCTCCTATTCTGTATTTTACAATATCAGCATTTTCCTAGCCAACATTATATGGATGCTGTGGAGAGAATGTGCTTTCTGATAAACTTCAATATAAACCCATATCTGAATTCCTGGCTTTAGAAAGCATTTTGAAATGGTAAAATGTTAAGGACCACCTTAAGGATAAATTACATTTATCATGCAAAAGTTGAGAGAAAGAGAGCAATAGTGCTTTCCATTTTGAAGTTCATATGAGACTTATCTTCTAAGTCAATGCTAGAGTCAGAAAACCTTCAAAACAAGATTTAAGTTGGCCACATTGCTTATAGATGATATAAAACAAATAAACAGACTGATATGCTGTATTTCATTGTATATAATTTAGTCTATAGATCAGAATGTGCATACTTGAAAGTTGCAACCTACTTTTAGTGAATGAGAAAGATAAACAACATTTAATATCAAAATATCACTTTAGATTTTCTGAAGCTTTCTTCAAAACAAACGCTGATGCCCATTTCATTCAGATTTATTTTCAAATAAGTGTTCGCTTCCTCCCTCCTCATTTTACATTTCTAAGTTGGGGATAATGTTATCTTTCACCTTCCTTATTTCTGACTGCTCAGGTGACCTAGTAAAGAAATTGGAATAATAAGTAGAAAAAATTGAACCTAAGTTAAAGTCTTATGAGAATGTTTTTGAGTTTTTTTTTTTTCCTGAATAATTAAACCTTTTCATTGAAACTTAAAACTGTCTTATAGTATAGTCATCATTTAGAACGTAGGGTTTTTGGTATTATTATAAATGCAGTATGCATTGTGTTCTCAAGGGCATATGTAGTACTATGTTTACATAATGTAGTCATTATCTTGCTCTAAATATGTATAGAAAATGTACTTCAGAATAAATTGGTAACATTAAAATCTGAAATATTTGTATTTGCTTATCTTTGAGTACTTCGAGCTCTCTTTCTTTGCATTGGACTGTGGAGTGGGTCCTGAATGTCCTGGGTCCTTCTGTTCCAGTCTGTGTATAATATGCATAAAGATCAAATGCTACACATAGACCCATGGCATGTATTTATAAACAAACTTTCATTTAGCAGGTAACATTTTTTAACATGAGAAAATAAAATAAGAGTGGAGTACATATTCTCACCCCTCCTCTACCACTCTCTTGCTTTCTAACCGTGGGTAAGCCACTTTACCTCTTGAGTTGTCTAAAATGACAAGACTAGACTTGATAATCTCCCTGGAACTTTCCATTTTTAAAGTTCTATGAGTCTATCAGGTAATTAATATTTGATCATCTATGTAACACATATCCTTTCTTATAAAATGGGTATCAATGGCCTACTTTGGGATTGATATGCAGTGCTGTTACTAGGCTAATCTTTCCTTCTCTTCCATAGTGGAATAATTCATCATACCTCAGGGAGATTTTCATTGTATTTCAGGAGAATAGAGAAATGTCCTTCCTGTAGCTGTAGAATTTGACATTTGGGGCTGCTATTTTAGGCATCCTTGTGATAGAGTGTCTCAAACTTACATGGGGTTTCAACAACAAATAACACATCATGTTATAATTTATTAACGTTTCAAAGTTCAATTCTTTTTCTTTTTTTGTAATTCAAACTTCAGTAAGTTTTCTTTTTCAGAAAAGAAATCTTAATATCGGTCAGTTTGCATGTAAATAATAGTTTTAACTTGAGCAAAGTTTTGAGGATAATACACAATGCCAGTGTTTTGAATTCACAGGCTTTCTCTACTTAGTGAAGAGTTCGGGAAGCTTCAGACTGCTGGTTTGGAATACTCCTAAAACCTCACAAGAGTAAATTACCTCTTTTCCTGCTATAAAAATGAAAGTGGTTTTCTGTTAACGCATTCCAGGGAGAAATTGAATCAAAAATTTAATGGTGAAGCTATTTCATTATCTCTATATGCAACACTGGGCTGTGAAAATATCTACTTTTCATTCAAATAGGCATTAAATCATGCTGAAGTAGTTACTAAATTAATAACGAACCCTTCTTCTCCCTACTACCAACCTTGATGAAAAGCAAAATTTTACAAAAATGCAACAATACAGATGACTTTAAAAAAACATTTTTTATTGGTAATGTTCTTCAATAAAAAGACAGAGAAAGCAACTGATAATCTAAGTCCTTTGTAGAACATTCATTAGAATTTATTTGTATTTATTGAGCTTACTTTATTTTGCAGATATCTGTAATACTATAACACAACTTGCCCAAGAAGTCTAAACAAGGCATTAGCCATATACATAAAGATTAATTTTCAGAACCAAAGTTCTTAATTCTCTTGTGCTGCTGACAGAAGTGTGGATGTATCGGGTCTGTCAATACACTGTGCCAACTGTGCCAGTACTGACTCTATGACCATTCCATGAAGTTTAATGAGGACCAAGAGGCTGGAGATGACTAGCAGGGGGCTATTATCTCTATCTAAAATAGCTTAATTGAAATTTACAAAGCAGACTGTTTTAAAATTCTCCTACCACTCTGTTTCTCCAAATGCAACAGGATGTCAGAGCTGCTGTGCATCTGAACTATCAGAAAAGCCTTCTAAACTGAAATTCTTAAGAAAGATAAAATAATTTACAGAGATATTAGAAAAATTAAACATTTTAATAACATCTAGGAGTCAAGTAAAAGGTATAAAATGGTATACTTATACCATTTGATCTTCTTTAGGGTCTTTTAGACTTAATATTTCAAGAGTATTACTGCCTACAAAGGAGCTTTTGGAAGAAGATTTAGAATGTTCAGAGATTACACTCAGAGGATCCAGAATTATGATAATCACTGATTCACCTCTTAATAGTCATGTAATATGTGGCTATTACTTGACCTCTATAATCCTTATTTTTTTATCCATAAAATGAAATGATGAAAAAAAAATAACATTTTGTTTTACTGAGTGTTACCGATATGCAAGGCAAGTGCTAGATACAGTGTAGCATTAAGCTGTGTATTGAAGTGTTAAACATAGTATAGTATAGTATAGAATTGGTATTACTATTATCTAACTAGTATCTTATTTAATCTTTGCCCTGATCCTCAGAGGTTTAAAGGTTTAAAGATGAGAAAACTAGAGGAGGTATTCAGTTTAAAGATGAGAAACTGTAGAGTTCCCTTGTGACCTAGCAGTTAAGAACCTGCCATTGTCACTGCTGTGGCTTGGGTTCAATCCCTGGCCTTAGAACTTTCACATGCTGTGGGCATGACCAAATAAATAGATAAATAACTAAATAAAATAAAGATGAGAAAACTTAGAGTTATGGAGGCTAAGTCACTCAGCTCAGTGTTACTCAACCAGTAAATCATACAGCTGGAATTCAAACTCGGGCTGTCCGGTTTGATATGCTATTCTATACTTTTAATTTCCCAGATGTTACAGTATGATGGCATTGGTAACTAATTTGATCAAGGGGAGAAAATGTTAAGTCATCCATTAACTCTTTCTACATGATATTCCTGAATACACTCTATGCATGAAAAACTCTCAATCACTAACATTGTTTAATAAGGAAAAATGTTCATACTGACATACTGACTACACTATTCTAAGCACAGCATGGGCTATTATAAAGCGTCTATCTTATAAATTAGACAAAATCTTATAACATAAATGAATCTGGATTAAATTTCAGTGAAATCAAAGATAGTCTTCAGTCAGGCTCTAGGGTAAAAATTGAGAAGGAAGCAGATGCATGCGTTCATCCTCAGTTTCTGTCTGATTTGTTGTGGTTGACAGGTGGGACCCTGGGAATAGATGGAACAGAGAAGGGATGATGAAGGAAAACCTCTGTATATGATGTTATGGTATAAATATGAGACCGTGAATCCAGGAAGCAGGTTATTTATAAAAGGATCCACGATTGATGGGGTGGACTGATTGGAACATGGACAAAGGTAATGAGATAGTCCTCACTAGAGCAGGATTTCGGATCAGGTGCACCCAGCACTGATTTAGAGTACAGCACAGGCTTCAGAGGGACTTTGGGTTTGCTAAGGATGGTCATTAAGAGAAAACACATACTCCAGCCTTTATCAGGCAGGTGTAAAGCATGAAGGGACATCGATAGTTCTAGTTGTGGAGGAGAGAGTTCAAGGGAATGAAGAAAATTTACCTTAGATGAGAATTCACCATAGGACAAATAGGGTGAAAGGAGTATTATACATACTGTGTTCTGGAATTATCAACCAGTGAGACTGTAGGTGGTATTTCTGTTTTGCAGCTGGACAAAAATGGATATTCAGAGAGATTAATAATTTTCACAAGGTCACAGGGGGTCAAGTGAAGAAACCTAGATTAGTTCCAATACCTCCATAGTGGTGCTGATCTAAATAACATCCACTATTACTACAGAAGATAAATATTCAAAAATGGGATAAATTTACACGGGTAATTAAAGCCGAATTTAATATAAACCTTCCTACAGACTCTGCCAAAAAAAAAAAAATTGCTTTAAAAATTTCATTTTTTTTTTTTTATATTTCCTTGTAGAGGCATTCTGTGTAAAAATACAGCTATTGGAGTTCCCATCGTGGCTCAGTGGTTAACGAATCCGACTAGGAACCTCGAGGTTTCGGGTTCGATCCCTGGCCTTGCTCAGTGGATTAAGGATCCGGCGTTGCCGTGAGCTGTGGTGTAGGTTGCAGACGTGGCTCGGATCCCACGTTGCTGTGGCTGTGGTGTAGGCCAGTGGCTACAGCTCCGATTCGACCCCTAGCCTGGGAACCTCCATATGCCGCAGGAGGGGCCCTAGAAAAGGCAAAAAGACAAAAATAAATAAATAAAATAAAAATATAGCTATGATAATGAACAAAAAGAAAAAGAGGAAAAGGATATGAAAATGAGAGCTGTGACTATAAATCACATAATTGAAGCCCTGATTTATCAAGTCTTCATTAAATGGGGAATCCTTCATAAATGACCAATTCCAAATCAATCATTTCATAGGTGAAGAAGCTGAGTCCTAGAATGGCTTGATTTTGTTGGACTCTTCTCTGCAGAGAAAAAAAAAACTAATGGATTATATTCAGTTAGTAAACTTCAAACATAATCTAAGTTCCACATAATATTTATCCAGATTGCAACTATCCTTAATACTCTGCTCAGGGGACCAATCGTTCTAAAGTTTAAGGATTCTAAGACATGGGTGATGTGAAATTGTTCTGTGGCTTAGCTTTAGCATTAGACGTAAGTGCCACCACAAAGAATCCTTAGGCCGAGGGACTTGGCCATAAATTGAGGTGTTTGCCACCTTGATGATGTGTCTGAATGGTAATGGTAGAGAGTCACTCCCCCCGATAGTCATTCAGTGCCGCAGTGGAAGGCCCAGTCCTAATAACCAGTAGATACATACACAAATCATTAAGGTACTTATCCTAATTGTTCATCACTTTGGTTATTAAAAACAAGAAGCACCTCACTCATTGCTCGCACCATCTCTCAGAGGCCTACCTTGACCTCTCTGTTTGAAATTTACTCCCACCCTGCAGGCTGTTGGAGGTAATTATTTGAAAATGTATTGAATATCATCAAGATGAATCTTAGTGCTAAAATTATACCAATTGTATGGATCAGTTCTTACAGAGAGGCCATAGCATAAGAGGCTAACACTCTAAAGCCAAAATAATTGGATTTAAATCACATTTCTCACATTTATTAGTTGTACAACTTTAGGTAAGTACCCCAACCTTCTATATCTCAGTTTCTTCATATCTTAAATGGGAATAATCATAGCACCTCCCCCTCCTGTTTGTCATATGGATTGAAATGAGTTGGTATTTGTGTGTGTTTAGAGCCATCATAGAGTATTATAAATGGTCTCTGCATTTTGCCATTATGGCCAGGCACAATCATCTTTCTTCTCAAAAACAAACCAAAAAAAAAAAAAAATAGGAATTCCCGTCATGGCTCGGTGGTTAATGAACCCAACTAGTATCCATGAGGACGTGGGTTCAATCCCTGGCCTCGCTCAGTGGGTTAAGGGTCCAGTGTTGCCATGAGCTATGGTGTAGGTTGCAGACATGGCTTGGATCCTGCATTGCCGTGGCTGTGGTGTAGGCTGGCAGCTACAGCTCCAATTCGACTCCTGGCCTGGAAACTTCCATGTGCTGCCAGTGCAGCCCTAAAAATACAAAAATACAAAAAAAAAAAAAAAAAGAAAGAAAGAAAAAGGAAAAAAAAAGAAAAAGGAGGCCAGTACTTGCTAAGCAAGTGAGAGCTGCTCTTGTACGACACAGTCGCTCAGAGCAAAACACTGTTAATATCGTATAGCGTTTTAGGCTTTCCAAAGAGTGGTTATTATTAATGGGGAGTTTGCATTGATCATTTGGGTTGGGTGTAAAACTGGTTCTGGTGCTACTTGTTACTATGATTGAAAAACAATCATTTATGTCCTTTCTTGTCATTACAATACAGGAACTTTTTTTTTTTTTTTAATTTTCACAGTAAATAACATTTAAGATTGTTAAGTGAGCACCTCCCAAGTATCAGCCACTGTTTTGGACACTGAGGATGCAGCCTTAAGGAAGGAAAAAAACCTTTGCTCTTGCAAGCTGATCTGCTAAATTTTGAGATACAAACTAAAAACTCTACAAAAGAATATATGGGAGACAGAATAGTTATGATATCTTTCATTCAAGAAGTTATGGATGCTTTCACTAAATATGTGTGTCCCTACTATGCTGCACACATTGTTCTAGGCACAGTAATGAGCACGATCTAAGTCCTTGTGGAATTTATGGACTATTGCCGAAGCAAGACGAAAAGATAAAGAAACAAAGGAATAGATAATCTAATATTTAATAGAGACAGGCACAAAATATAGCAAGGAGACAGAAATAGGGATATTATCATAGAGTGATCAGAAAAGGCCTTTCTGAAGAACTGACTTTCTGCCAATAATTGAAAGAAATGAACTTGTGAGACATAGTAGAGTCTGGAAGAAGAGAATTCCAAGCAAAGGGATGACAAGAGTTTTTGGCTAGAAGTGTGTTTCTCATGTCCGGGGAACCCAGGGAGGCTGGTGGAGCTGGAGCAGAGTGAGCTTGAAGGGAGGGGTGGCCAAGTGCACACCGTACAGGGCCATTGTGGGATTTATTCTTTGTTTACTGATGCCCTGAAAGATTAGGCTATGAGGTCTCTACAAGTTCCTCATACCAGCTTCTTTCACAGTCCTCATATTCATTTTCACAGCATATTTGCCTGCCTCAGTCTTGAAAGGGTAGGCAGACACCTCATTGCCCTGTCCCAGACAACTGCCAGGATATTAACTCTTTACCTTATGTCAGACTCTCTAGAGGAAGAACTTCCTCCTCCTCCCATGACCAATTTTTAGCATATGCTCAGGATGAAGTATTAATTTCTCTTTGTTAAGCTTGGTCTGTCCTTATATCGGCCACATGAGGCTGATAAGTTTGGTAAGCAGGTCTAATCTTCACTTCTCCTTACTAGGCTGCTTCAAGATCCTAGGATATAAATGCGGCTCTTAATTGCATCTATAGGGACAATGTAAACTGTCTTAATAAGACTTTACTAGAGAAGGTATTTTAAAAAATCAAATAATATTCCTTGAGCACCTGCCGTAGTGAGAGTATTACAACAATGGAGGGGAAGAGGTGGGTTACACAAAAAGGAAAGCCACCTTGTTATTCTTTGAGTAACTCCTCCTCCCCCACATATTAGCATAAAAGGTAAATATTCAGATTGGGAATGTTCCAAATCGAGATGAGAATAATATCCCAGATATTTGCACTAATAACATTTTTTTGAAACTAGCAAGAATCATAGACTGTAGTCCAGCCCCCTCGCTTTATGAGTAAATTGAGGCCCAGGTAGGTTAATTGACTTGTTAGAAATGACAAAATTAACTGGTACCATCAGATATCATAATAAATAAACCATCTATGATAGAATGATAATTATATTCTAGGTGAGAAGCCAAGAGTTTTACATACGTATAGTATCTACTTTTTACAAAACCCTGTAAGAATAATCTTATTAGCCATAATTATAAAAATTCTGGCTCTTTATTTAGTTAAGAATATACTGTGAATATGTTTTCATTATATTGCTATTTTCTAGTGTTTTGGCTTATGCCAAGGAAGATGGGGAGTAGCAATGAGGTTTCTGGTACACAAGCAGAAATAGAGCTCCTGAAAACAAAACAAAACAAAACAAAACTGGTGAGATGTGCCAAAATAAGATCCACAATGGTGAAGACACAGGTCATATTCCAAGTGATTGGTGCTTCAGTATTCAGGCAGGCAGTGCATGAATACAGAAGTGGGGTCTCGAATAGGCAGGTCCCATAGCTGATGATCAAGAAGATGGCATCAGATGCTAATAATACCAATAACATCTGAATGAGAAATTTGTTGAGACTCTGGCAGGCACCATAGCCAGCACTACCTACGCATTATTCATGCTGACAAGAATTTTTATGAACCAGTAACATAATTAAAGATTAAAGAAATAAAAAAGTATATATTCTGAATCATATACCTAGAAGTGTTCTGGCTGGGATTAAGATCCATGCTGTCAACCTGGAGAACACAAGTTCTCAGCCGTATGTACCTGCCTCTCAGGTCTGGCTAGGTCATGGTCAGAGACAGTATTGCCTTGATGTAAATTAAGGTTAAACTACACATTTCCTCAAGTGTGTGACCCCCTTCCCCTTCCTGTTCTGAATAAATGTTAACTTTCACACCAATCACATCAAATTTTGTATATGTGATTCTCCCTCTTTTTTTTTTTTAACAGACTCTTATCTCCAAATTATGTAAGAGTTGGGTCTGACCTAATCAAATTTATCCATTCTATGAGTTTAGAATATCTTGTCTTTTCTGTATTAATTATAATGTTCATGGTATGGGACATAGAAATCAAGGTCCAAAGGGGTCCCTGTGTCTCTCTGCAGATCTCCACAGCTACCTGGGCTTCATAACCGACACAGTGGAGGAAGAGTCATTTGGCAGCACGATGCTCCCATGCATCACTGGCTGCAGGGAGAATGCAGTCCAGTTCCCAACAGAGTTGACTCAGAAATGAGTTGGGCTTGAATCTATAGGAAGCTCTCAGGGGATGACTAGCAGCATGGCAGCATGAACTTTTACATCAGACAGAGGCGAGTTTAAATCCTGCCTCCTTCACTTACTAGTTGATCTTAGACAACTTACTGGGTCTCTGAGCCTCATTTACATCACATATACATTAGTCATTGTTGTGAAGAATGCCATTCATACATATATCATTTAACCTGTTACCAAGCTCCTACTAGGGACTAGGAATACAACAGGGACAAAAACACAGAGGTCTGCTGTCGTAGAGGAGTTGGCCTTCATTGCAACAGATGTGCCTCTTCCCTGTATTGTATAATAGGGAAGGCAGAGGATATGGATGTAAATATTGATATGTTTATTTGGGAGGTTGAGAGACACTGTGTCTAATCGCTTTCTTCTTCTGCTACTATGAAGCCTAGTAAGGTGAAAAGCATTTGTAGGGTGTGGAGTAATGAATGTTTTAAAGAGAGAGAAAGTGAAGTATAGTGTTTTCAGAGCCTGGGGTGTGGACTTACTGAGCAAATATGAGGAGATTGCTGGGCAGTGCTTAGTGGCCATTTAAGATCTACAGTCATAATTTTAAAAGAAGACTCTTCCTGACTGGAACAAAGGAAGCACTTTTTTGGGTATGTTACTGCTAGATCATTTTTTCCAGACATGTTCAAAGAGATGGCAGAATTGGGTAGCAAGTGAGAGAATGGGAAAAATAGCCAGAGTATTCGAGGGGATATGCTCAGTATAACCTCCACATATGCAGAAAAACAGATATAGTGGCTGAGACTGTGAAGGTCTAACTACAGAAGACTTGAAATGGAACCAGGTGGGATTGTATCCCCCAGTTGTGTGATGAAGCAGACGTTGGTGACTGAAAATTTATTTCTCAATTCTGTGACCACAACAGTGTACTATAAATCAAACTAACTAGTAAAACTGCTTGGGGAGAGGATCGAACAAAGTGTTTACAAATATTAGTTTATTTGTTATGGTGAAAACGCTTGAGAATGTACTCTCAGACTGCTCTTCAAACAACAAATTCCTTATAGTTGTGTGCATAGTGTTCCTTCATAAATTGAACAGAATTCAATACACTGAAAGGAATTTTCCAGTTAAATTCTGAGTTTCGGAATGCCTCACTCATCAGATATTTTTAATGGTAATGCATTTGTACTTTTCTTATTTCCACTACTTTTAGTCACTAGTTTCTTCTTAGCTTTTGGAAAATTTAATATCTAGTAGTTACTGAACTGATGCCCTGCCCTCAAAATTGTGTGTTCAATGACTATTAGAATCAATTAGTTATTAAATTTTGCATGTTCATATACATATACAACCTTGTACACAAATATGTGCTTGTATAAACATACACTGGACCTATACACACTTAGATACTTTACACACACACACACACACACACTCACATGCTCAAACTACATAAGCCATGAAGTTTATTAGTTAATATGATAAGCTCCAGAGCTCTTTAAAGAACCTGATTCTTGATTATTTTGCACTAAGACCTGTGAAGACTCCTTGGGAGATGAACTTTTTTTTTAACCATATGTCCAAAAACAAGAAGGGGGCATAGTGAGAAAGAGCCTGATGAGAGATTGAAGCTTGACTGTGGGTTGAAGTGGAATATGCCATATGCCTTTGGGGTAAAAACACCCTGACTGTAATATCTGCTCTAACTAGCCATGGGATCTCAGGCAAGTTATTTAAGCTTCCTGATCCTCTATGTCTTCTATAAAGTCCTCTAGTGGATCTAGCTCAGAGACTATTGTCTGAAAATAATAGATATTTAATGGACATAAAATGCTTAGGAAGACTAGTTCTGGTCCATAGTAAGTGCCCAAGTAAGTGGTATTATCTCTTCCTGGTTCTTGCTCACTAGATCCTGCACCTCCTTCCTTGAGTTTGGAAAGACCGTCTTGTGGGTTTCTGGCTTCCTCTTCCGCTGCCCTTCCTAAGCTTCCTCCTTTGCCTGTTCCTCCCTTGGTGGTGATGCTTCAATTCTGAATTCATTCAGTTTGGGCAAGAACCCTATTTCATTTGCATGTTGATAAATTCCCCCATTTGCCAAGAATATGTCCTATGAGACTGTCAAATACCACTGTGTTAAAAAGATGTTCAGAATATATTTCTTAAGTTAAGAGAACAAGTTTCAAAACAGTATGCAAAATGATGATTCCATTTTAAAAACTACACACAGGATGCAGAGAGAACAAACACTAGCATTTTTCATTTCTCTTTTGAACTTGTTCATTTTTGGCATGCGTTTATATAACGTCTTCGAAGTTATGCTTAAAAGGGGAAGAATATCAATATGAAATGCATATTATTTTTTTCCAATAGGAGACACACAGTGTCTATAGGAACATAGTCATTTATCAATGTAAAAGTGAAAAAAATTATGATCCATAAAACATATATAAAGTTGAGAAATCCTGTTTGTTTATCTTTAAAAAATAAGATCATTCAAAAGAACTTGAAGGGCAGATTTCCATACTTTGAAGTCCTTTTCAACTTCAAGTCAGATAGTTTGCACTGTGGTTGGTGAAGAGCTGTCTTGATAGATATTCATATGTCGAGGAAGTTATCAAGGGCCCAGGATATTGTTATTTTGCCTAAGAGCCTCACTTATCTAAAAGAGGAGTTCATTTTCTGCACTTTTTACAAGGAACTGTACTTTTACGACTCTGAGGAATAAACCATTTCACTCCATTTATGTGTTCTGCTTCATTTCCTCTGAAAAGGAAAATTGGACTGGGTGTGTGATATGTGAGAAAGGGCGGGTGAGGAAGCAGAGGGCAGAGGGGGGTTTGCTGCTCCTTGGCCATTCTTGGATTCCTTTATATCTGAGCTTCTGTCATTTTCTTTCTTGAACAGCAGCTTGCTTGCGTCTGAGTGGGCACCATTCATGTGGAAACCTAGGTATGGATTATTTAATATGGGAAACCAATTGAAAGGAAAGGAGTGGTAGAAAGAGGCTTCAAGAGATAGAAGGAAGCATTTGGAGTTACCCTTGTGGCTCAGTGGTAACGAATCTGACTAGTATCCACGAGGACATGGTTTCAATCCCTGGCCCTGCTCAGAGGGTTAAGGATCTGGTGTTGCTGTGGTGTAGGTTGCAGATGGGGCTCAAGTCTGATTTAGGCCAGCAGCTGTAGCTCCCACTAGACCCCTAGCCTGGGAACCTCCATATGCTGCAGACAAGGCAGCCCCCCCCCCCCCCCGAAAAAAAGAAAGAAAAAGAAGGGAGCACTTAAGACCATTGCAAAGACTGCTGAATGGCTCCCTAGCAAGAAATTCTAAATATACATGCACACACCATATATATAAATTATAATTACCATTATATATATACATATATAATACATATTTTTTAATTTCAAAAGTGCTTTATAAAACTTGCCCATAGGGATGATCCGCATAATTGTCCTTTTACATTATTAGTTTTTTTTCAATAATGACTATTAAGGAAGCTAGATTAGTGTTCCCATCCTGGCTCAGTGGCTAATGAACCTGTTATCCATGAGGATGCAGGTTTGATCCCTGGTCTCGCTCAGTGGGTTAAGGATCTGGTGATGCCTTGAGCTGTGGTGTAGGTCACAGATGCAGCTTGGATTCCGCATTGCTGTGGCTGTGGTGTAGGCCAGTGGCTACAGCTCCAATTCGAGCCCTAGCCTGGGAACTTCCATGTGCCGCGAGTGCGGCCCTAAAATGATAAAAGATTAAAAAAAAAGAGAGAGAGAGAAAGAAAGCTAGGTTGACCTTGATTCAAATCAATGCAATTTGGGGTAGGAAGAAACTCTACATTGAAGCTCTAGGCTATGATCTGGGACATACCAAGTAAGTAGCCAATGATCTTCACTTTGACAGAACTTAAGTTCAAAAACAATCCCCCTGAAATGATAGTATCATGAAAAGAACACAGAGGGAGTTCCCGTCGTGGCTCAGTGGTTAACGAATCTGACTAGGAACCATGAGGTTGCAGGTTCTATCCCTGGCCTTGCTCAGTGGGTTAAGGATCCGGCGTTGCCGTGAGCTGTGGTGTAGGTTGCAGATGCGGCTTGGATCCCGTGTTGCTGTGGCTCTGGTGTAGGCCAGTGGCTACAGCTCCGATTCAACCCCTAGCCTGGGAATCTCCCATATGCCGCGGAAGTGGCCCAAGAAATGGCACAAAGACAAAAAACAAAAACAAAAACAAAAACCACAGAGATGGTTTCAATATTCTTGTGTTTTCTTCCAAATTTAGCCACTAGCTAGTTATCTGACCTTAGTTTTCCTTCTCTGAAATTTGGGATTAAGACCACCAACCTCCTACTATTCCTGTGAAGAGTAATGTGCTTCCAGACATAAGTGATATCATATGGTATTTGTCTTTCTCTTTCTTACTTCACAAATGAACATTTCCACAGAAAAAAAAAATCATGGACTTGGAGAATAGACTTGTGGTTGCCAAGGGGGAAGGGTGGGATGGATTGAGAGCTTGGGGTTAATAGATGCAAACTATCGCTTTTGGAATGGATTAGCAATGAGAACCTGCTGTTAGCATTGGGAACTATGTCTAGTCACTTATGATGGAGCATGATGATGGGAGAAAAAAGAATGTATACATGTATGTGTAACTGGGTCACCATGCTGTATAGCAGAAAAAAAATTGTATTGGGAAATAACAATAAAAAAATTAGAAAATAAAAAAAGAGTAATGAGCTGATCTACGATAATATCAAGTGCAGTAGCCAGCAGAGAGGGGTCATCCAAGCAGTTCTGTTACACATTGTATCAAAGAGAGCCTGGTTGTGTCAAGAGCCTGCCCTCTTGAGTCTGACAATCTGAGTTTGAACCTTAGCCTGAACACTTATCTGCTTTGTAATCTTGGGCACACTGCTCATCCTTCTTGTGTTCCAGTGTCCTCATCAATAGAAGGGAGATACTAATAATATTAATATCACAGGGTTTTGAGAATAAATGAGTTAAAATATGTAAAGCACCTGCAGTGCCTGGCCAAGAGAAGCACTATTTAAGCTCTGCTCTTATTATTTTAAATAATTATTGGTTCTTTTTCAAAACCTAATTTGGGAGGTTTTTCCAATTTTCCTCTTTCTTTTCTTTTCTTTTTTTCTTTTTTTTTTTTTTTGTAGTAGTGATAGTGGCTTCTATTTTAGCTTAAGTCTCTTTCACTTTGCATTGTTTTGGATATATTTTGCATGCGGCCTATGCTCACACCTGTGTACGGTTAAAGATTCACAGAAAAACAGAAAGATTGCGGGTAGAGTTAGCACCTCAGGGTCTCTGTGCTGTGAGCCAGTGCTGAGTTTGAAGCTGTCCCTGAACTAGTCACTGTACAGAGGTGTTCCACTGGTTACAAGGAGGACCACATGAGAATCTGTGCATAAATCAACACACTTCTTGCCACTGCAAGAACAATCCCATCTTCTGGTGGTTAAATATCTTTCCTCCTCGGTAATGCCAAGTATCTTTTTTCAGGCAGAATGAGTTTGTAACTCATGCACATATGCCCTGCGGCAGTACTTCATGGATATTCAACAAGTGGCTATGAACAGGGGAGTCAGACAGATAACTACACAATACTACCACATTTACATTGTGAAATCAAATTGTATAGTTTTTATTTTAAAATATGTTTGGTATTATGTACATATCATATTTTCTAATAACAAAAGCTCAAAAGGAAGGGAAGGTGGGGATGGAAAATTGAAGATGGGAACTAAAACAGGAGAAGACTTTATTAGTCTTTGTGCAAGCTGCAGAAACCCTCCAAAGGCATCTAGACTCCTTTGTGAAGTAGATTTGAGTGAGGGTCATAAGCAATATGGAATTAATGAAAAACATTCGGAGTTAGATTCTGCCACACACCTGCTTGGGCACTAGTAGGACTTTTGAGAATTAAATTAATGAATCTCTTCCAGGTTCCTCATCTATTACATGAGGATAATAGTATTTATCTCAGGGGGTTGTTACGATGATTAAATGTATTGGTGTATCGGGCACTTGGGACAATGCCTGGCCTTATGTAACTCTGTTTATTATTGATACGCTATTATCTGGTACTTCCTTGGTAAATGCTGGGGCTTGGTTCCAGGAACCCCTCAGATATCAAAATCTGAGTATGCTCAAGTCTCTTATATTAAATGACAATAGTGCAGTTGACCTGGCAGGTCTGCATCCAAAGATTCAACCAAATTCCAGCAGCAGTTGGTTGAACCCTTGGATACTGAACCCAAGGACTTGGAGGGCCGATGGTAAAACTCAACAGACATTACATGAATATATATTCACTTTTGCCTTTACACAGTGATTATAAGAGATACTGGATTTTGTTTAGTACATATTTATCTTCATATATTTATAAATAAATACATTCTTTTGGGAATATACATGGTATTAGAATTATTAAATAGTATTATTTTATTTTATTATAGTTGATTTACAGTGTTGTATCATTCCTGCTGTACAGCAGAGTGACCCAGTCATACATTCTTTTTCTCATACTATCTTCCATCATGTTCTATCCCAAGAGACTGGATATAGTTCCCTGTGCTATACAGTAGGACCTCATTGATTATCCATTCTAAATGGAATAGTTTGCATCTACCAACCCATTATCTTAATTCTTATGAAATATACTTTGTTTTTTCTTTCCCAAATTAATGCTAGCTCATAAAATTTCAGGCAATGGAATTGCCTAAGAAAATGAAGTTATCTAAGGAAAAAAAACAAAAGCCAAAAAACTTAAGCCCTTTAGCTTACTGTTTTCTCCTGTCTCTTGTAGAGTATTACCAGAGTAAGAGATTCTAAAGTGTTTTCAGTAGAGCTTGAAGGTCAGATAGGAAAAGACCTCTGTGATCATGGACTTTTGGAAACATTGTGCTGTGGGCCCCTTTGGAGACTCAGAACATACTTGGATGTATTAAAAGTGTTGCGAAGTCTTGTAAACTGGCCTGCTTTTACTGATCTTTAAGCGAAGCTTTCATCCTATTAACATCCGAAGGAACACATTTGGGAAATGTTGTATTAAGCTACAGGCAGCATGAAAGAGTGGCAAGAGCATGAATATCTGGGTCAAAAAGTTCTGGATTTGAATCGAAGCTCTTTCTTTTAGTGAATCTGTGTTATTAGTTTTCTTTCTTTTTTTTTAAATTTCTTTAAGTCTCAGTTTTCTTGTCAGAGGAAAACTGATAACATTTTATCCTCAAATATTCTTTGTAAAAATTAAAAAACAGATGAAAAAGCATAAACATATGCTACAAATATTACCTTCCTTCCCTTCTCTCCAATGAATGGAAAAAAATTTACACAGAGGTTTCTGCAGACATCAGGAATCCCGAGGGAAGTGTCTTGCAAATTGCCCATTGAGGAGAAATGATTCTGGCTGTGGTTTAAAATAGGGTATAAGATGCCTCGCTCTATGAGATTCCTTTTTCAAAGAAAATACTTCCAGGGACTTGGCCTCTGACTCACACTTCCTTTACCCCAAAGCAATATACCTCATCTCCCCTTTTTGTCACTTCTGAGGCTTACAGTGTAATCAGTTTGGGATGTCATTTATCAAATATACTCAAACTATGTTAATTTTCACTGGGTCAACCAATTGTTGTGTCATTATCACAGCGCAAGGCAGCCTTATCACAGCAGAAATCCAGGGTACCATTTATTTTCTACGTGAAATGCACATACAATGCTCTCTAATCAAGCATTATATATACAGATATCCTGACCTTGTGGCTACATATTCTGAAGTTGAGAGCTCTGAGACTGGCTTTCAAAATAGGCAAAATAAGAGAGATAAGAGGTAAAGAGAGGGATGCAAAATGCATAGAGGACATAGAAATACCCTGTATATCTGCATTTACATGGAAAGGATGCTGAATTGGGGGGAAGGAGAGAAATGGATGAAATAGGCTCCAGGAACTCGGGCAAGCAATTTTCATTTAGAGTTTGTCATTCCTTATAAACAGTGCTTTCTATTATTGCAATAAGTCATGCCATTGTTGGAACAAAGCCAGTTCTTTTGTGCAGTGCTGGATGGCAGGCGTCATGTTATGCTTTGGTTTGTTTGATTTTTAGATTGTAATTTCTAACATAAAATTCCATTTTCTTCTATGATTTTACCTATGATAAAAAATTAAAGGTACATAGTAATTTCTCCAAAATTCAGACTGACTCATTTGGAATGTGTAGTGATTGGAATACTGTCTGAACTGAGGTTCTGAGCAAATCTTTATTCATAGAGAATGTAAATGTGTTAGTCTAACAAAGATTTGGCATGGGGAATATTTAAAAACGCTGGAAGACGTCAACTGTTTTCATGCAACCTCCAAGTTCCTCAGACGCTATTTAAATAATGCATGTAATTAAAAATTATTTTTATCTATTCATTAAAAGCAAGATTAAAGAAGGGCATCAAATAGGCTTGACTTTATTATCCTAGATTGAATTAATATTAACTTAAAAATAGATGCTAATGAATCAACCTAGGCCATAACAGAGGTGTTTGTGCATTTGTGTGTCTGTGTGTCTGTGTGTGCTTTAAAGGCAAAACATAACAAAATGTGATACTGAAGAAAAAAGGAGAGAGTTTAAAGCACTGATATATAAATCAGAATCATTGGGGTTTTGATCTGAGGTATTTTTCTTACTAGGTGTGTGATTTGGGGCATGGGACAAGAGCTGCAGCAGCTGCTTTTGGTGTCTACTCAGGTCTGCAGGAACCCCTCTTCCTGGTGGGTGTGCCCATCTCCAGTGGTGGATGCTCTCTAAGGGATCACACCTGTGACCTCCCTGGTGATTGCAGCCCGGGTGCCTGGAAGTTACACACACATGCACACACCCCACCCCCTAACACACACACAAAATAGCTGGGACAGTAGGTACCTTTGTCTCACCCTCTTGTTTTAAGACAGAACAGACTCTACTCTCCTATTTATCCTCTTGAGCTCCCCATAGATTAAACTATAGCAAGACTTCCTCCAGAGATAGCCTACCTCCTTCCTCTTTCCTTTCTTGCTTCCTATATCAGCTTGCTAGTTTCGCTTGAAGAACTCTTTAAGCCACGTGCATGGGAAATCTGCCTCCAGTTCTGCTTCCAGGGCACCCAACCTAAGACAAGAGGCTTAATTTCACTGAGACTAGTTTCTTTTTCTGGAGTAATATCCACAGAATAAAAGCACCCAGCACCATCACTGGCTCAAAGTAAGTGTTCAGGAAAGGCAGTTGCTACTTATGTTTCTGTCTTTGCTGCTACTATTATTATTATTGTTTGAAATAATATTTGGTGTGTCGAGGTATAAAAACACCATTTAAAGTTAAATAACAAAGGATAAATTTCAGATTTCAAAGCAACCAACTTAAGAATAGCCACTACTGGGCATTTCTACACGGGTTTTTAATACAGTTAACTTTCATTTCATAGAATTTGCTTTCTATATATACAGCAACAACATTTATTTTTACATGGACTAATCCAAGGTATTCTGTGTCTGAATAAACCTACAGCCTAGGAAGGATATTAGACAAATACTCAAATGAATATAACACAAGAAAGGGTTGAAAGGCCAACAACACATGTCCAAGACATATAAAAACAAAATACTATGTTCTCTCCAAACAAGGACAGACCACATTCAGATTGTGGAAGGAGAGAAGTACTCTTTAATTTATTTTATTTTTATTAGAGTATAGTTGATGTATAGTGTTTGGGGGAGGAAGTTGGATGGACAGGGAGTTTGGGGTTAGTAGCTGCAAACTTTTATATTCAGAATGGATAAGCAATGGATTCCTCCTGTACAGGGCAGATGACTAGGTCCAGTCTCCTGAGGTAGAACATGATGGAAGATAGTATGACAAAAAGAGTGTATATACATTTATAACTGGGTTACTATGCCGTACAGCAGAAATTGGCACAACACTGTAAATCAACTATATGCTACTTAGAAAAACATTGAAAGCAACAACACATCTTAGCAATATGTATCAAGACAAATAAGTATCTTCCAATACGTTCTCCCCAGAAAATACTTCATGCTCACATCATTTTGCAAAACACTGGATAACATGTGCCTCTCTGGGAAAATAACAACTCTCATTAGAACATTTTAAATGTTCTAAGAAGTTCTGTGGTAAAAATATCAATTTTTAAAATATATTTTAAAACATATAAATTTTGTTTAAATTGGCATTTCACATACACAAAAGTAAGCATAGATTCTGTTCTTATTAATGATCAGAATTAGTATTTTGTGAAGCTAATGTATGAACACACTTTGGTTAATGCACAAAACAGATATAGACAGGGTTCTACCTTGAAGGTCAAGATGAGGATTATGAAAAAAAAAAAAAAACTACTGTGTGTAAAGGATACTGTGGACATTTCTGAAATTAATGTCGCTCTCCTCAACCTGTATTTCATACTTCTGTTAAGGCAAATAACATTATGTTATCATTTCATATACCAAAATGAGGATAATATCACCCTATCCCATTCCTCCAACTTGGTGTTTTACATACTTCTGGGCATATGTTGTTACTGGTTGAGAAATAATTTTGTGGAGTCTTATCAGCATTTCTAAGGAGGTATAAAATAACTCCAGATGTAATGAAGGCAAATATTGTTTCCCAAGACTTGTGTGGCAGTTGAACGTGTGCTTGTGCATGTCTCTGTGTTGTCCCAATATGAGGTCAGTGGATTCTAGTTAAAAATGAAAATCATTTCCCTAAATCATGTTTTCCCAAAGTTTAGGCCAAGTATCATAATGAGGCAAGATGCTTTTAGATTATATATGAACAATCATTATAAACAACATGTTAGTGGTGAGTTATTTACATCCTTCCTAATCCTAGTTCAATCCTTCGCTTATAGTAATGAGACAGTCTTTTTTGATGCCAGTCTTCAATACAGTAATTGTTTGTATCTTCTTTAAAAAGAGAAGACTGTCCTGAGCTCAGATCTAGAACTTGAAATCTATGATGTTTCATTATATGTATATTTGTAGTTACCTCCTCTTTATGGCACTTGATACCCATTTGCAATTTGGTAGTGATATTATGTTTACTTTAAATATATATTTAAGTGAATTACTTTAAGAAAAATAACAATAGTGTGTGAAATATTGGTAGATACTTGGTAGAGAGATTAAACAATGTTGTGAATAAGTAAAGTTTGGGAAACATATTTCTAACCTCTATCCTGAGAATATGTTTTACTGATGAGACTCCCCCTGGTATTTAAACATTTTTTAATTAGTGCATGTATTTTGGTGTTCATATTCTGTTACCCCGGAATCAACCAGTCTATTTTAGGAGTTAGGCAAATAAACAACATGAAATGGTCTAGAACTGAAGGTTTACTGGTGAAGGGGGCAAGCATTTCTTAAAAACTACTCTTTTATAGAATTTATTTTTCTAAGGAATCTGCAGAAAGATCACAGCCTGTGATGAAGGGCCCATAGCTGTTTCGACATGTCTCTCTCATTAGATGTAATTAACTCAGTTAGTTGACAATGCCAGAGTGTTTCGCTTAATCCAATATTCAGATCAATGAGAAGTTGCCTTATGTACACAGATGACCAATTTTCAGATAATTTGAATGCAATAAAAATAGACCCAATGCTTTCCTGATACTGCCTATAATTTAATTTCTCCTTGTTGAATCACAATTGAATTCAGGGTCTCCAAAAATGTGGAGAATATTAATTGGATTTGCACCACATATGTGCAAAGACACCATTTAATCCATTTGCAGTTGATTGGATGCCAGATAAGAGTTTACTTGAGCTCAGGTGTATCTCCCACCTTCAATATGGGCCTGTCACCATTCTAAATTTGACACATCAAATCAGTATCTTAATTCAGTGCCAGGTGTGTCTCCTTTGTGTCTGTCTACATCCAGGTACTCTTACTACATCAGCAGAAGTAACTGGTTTGCATTTAGAATAACAGTTTAAGCTATTCTATAGAATACAGATGGAATCTTGTAGAATCAGGGAAATGATAGGCATGGATTTAGAATGATAAGTGTATTTTCTGTCTTGTGTGTTATCAGATAACAACATAATAGCTAGAACATTCTTGTCTCCAACTCATATTTAAATGTCTGCTGTATAAGGAGTCCAAACCAATAAGGCCCATGTGAACGTCTCCTCCTAACTTACCAGAATGTCCTCACTTACACCATTTGCCCTAGATCCTAGGAACAGACTGTTTTACAATGTTCTGATTGATTTTTACATCAATTTCAACACCTAAATCGCTGAGGGCAAGGATTAAGTTGTAAGTGTGACCCAAGTCTTAAACTGGTGATTGATTGATTTTTTTCATTCCACATATCCTTTTTGTAGTTTATTGCTGGGAGTTTGGCCTTTGGGGGAAGATGTTAAAGGTTTGGGCAAATGTTATTCCATGGTTTATATTTTCAGGGAATCATTCTGGGTGATGTCTTCATGGGGTAAGGGGCAAGGCAGAAGTATGGACAATCAGTTTGGAGCCTTCTATAGTTACCAAGGTGAGAAGTGAGCTGGCATAAGCCTGAGTGGTGGAGCTCACAGGTGCTTGTTTTATACTTTGTACATGCCTGGTATGTTTCTGTGTTTAATATATTGTTTAAAATATATGTGATTGCTATATTCCTATCTGCCTTATACCTCCGTACTACCCAAACTCTTGACCTTCCAATAAATATTTTAAAAAGCTTGTCCCTGCATATGTACAAAGCAGTCTCAGTATCCAAGCTGATGGGCAGGGAATGGGCTGCATTATGCAGTTGCTGGGCTCAGCAGAATCATTCTTTTGCATCATATGCAGTTGAGTGCATTTTTATTTTGAATAGTTTCATTAGATTTTTAACACAGGCAGAGAAAAAGAATGAAATGGATATGGACTGCATATTCTGCTAATAACAACATAAAAAACTTGCAATATTTAGACAAAACGAAATGACTAGATGCAGACCAGCAATCTACTTGTTAGCACTGAAGACAAATGTGGCAGTTGTTTTGTGCTATTGATGGTCCCCTCCATAATGGTTCAGGTTGTTGGTGCTAGCAATAATTGTGAAATTAACCTTTTAACTACTAAAATGCTTTTTTGTGAGATGATTTCTTTAGCACAGAAAATTTTAATCTGGATGTGTCCTTAAAATTAATTTCAAAAGAATAGGCAGGTAACATTATGTCCATTTTACAAATAAGGATCCCAGAGCACAAGTACATTACATGACTTTACCAAGGTCACACTATCCCAACACACTCAAAATAAAAACTTGATGTCAGCAGAGTTTTGTTTGTTTTGTCCACTGCTGTATCACCAGTGCCTACACTGGTTCTGAGCAAATGACTGAATGACTGGTTAAATGAAAGTCACAGAACCATGATTATTATAAATAATTAAAATAATTTGAAATACTAGGAGGGAGTTTTGGGCTAGGGGTCAAATTGGATCTGCAATTGCAGGCCTACACTATAGCCAAAGCAACATCAGATCCAAGCTGCATCTCTGACCTACGCTGTGGCAACGCTGGATCCTTCCCCACTGAGTGAGGCCAGGGATCGAACTCACATCCTCACGGACACTATGTCAGGTTCTTAACCTGCTGAACCACAATGGGAACTCCTTGTTTATATATATATATATATATATATATATATATATATATATATATATTTATATAATGTTTTTAATTTTTTTTCATTATAGCTGGTTTGCAGTATTCTGTCAGTTTTCTACTGTACAGCAATATTTCACAACTTTAACTTGAGTATGATCTATAAAAATACTGAATCACCATGTTGTACACCTGAAACTAATATAATACTGTAAATCAACTATAAAATTTTAAAATACAATAAAATTTGCATACTTTTAAAAAAAGAAATATGAGAACTTGATAAAGGTGTAGAAAATAGGCTCTACACATCCATAGTACTGAAAAATCAGAAATAGTAGCTAATACCTATGGCATTTAAAAAATTCTGTATGGTGAAACAATAGACCCACACCAAGTGATCAGTGTTCAAATGATAAATCCAAAGTCAAATAGGTCTATATCAGATTCACTTTCACCAAAGTGATGTATGAACTAAAGTGTACCTTAAAGTTATGACCCTCCCTCATAACAGAAAAACACACAAATCAGATGAAAAGCCAAAACCCTGCCCCTGGAGACACTCTGTTTCTGAATTCTTTCCCCTACATGCAACAACTTCTTTGAGCCTCTGGACTGTGTCTTCTACTCTGGACTGGTACAATAAATTTGTTCTTACTCACATTTCTTGACTTTCCAATTCCAGATATTAACTGTGGTCCTCCAGGTATAGAGAATAAGGAGAATACTTTCTTACAGCCTCTCTTTTGCTACACTCAAGTCCCCTTCTCCATTCCCCCAACATTTTCTCCCAACATTTTCATTTCAGGGGCTCACCATGGAATATTATCCAAAGCCTTTAAGACAGTAGACAGCAATTGCTTTACTGTCTCATTTTTGTTGGAGTTAATGATGGATTCTTTCTTTTTAGTTCGCTAAATATCCTATGCAAGTATGACTTCCCAACCCAAACCCAATGTCAATTTCAAACTGTAATTCTCCTCTCTGTACAGATAGACATATTAAAAGAGACCCTACATCCATTTCTTTTTGCCCTGGGAAAATCCCTCCTTAACCTTCTCCTCTTGTTCCAATTTACCACACTTTTTTCTCTAGGTCTGCTGCATAAGCCTCTTTGAAGAATCACTTAGAATTCCCTTTGCTTTCTCTTGGGTCACATCCCATTGCCTCGTTGTATTTGCTGCTCCCTCCAGTTAGTGGAGTGTGTCCTCCTTCACTTCCTAAGAAAGAAAGAAAAACGTAATTTTTTAAAAAAGGTTTTTCATTCTCAATTTCATTTTCATTGAAGGGAGGCATTTCATGTGATCTACAGTTTGCCTTGGAATTCTAGGCTGGAGAAGAGCTTCCCTAAGATTTTTTAAAGATTTAGTTTTTCACTCTTCCAGTATCTTGTTTAAAAGCCCAGCCCACACCCTCTCCAGTATTTATGATTTGTAGACTTTTTAATGATGGCCATTCTGACAGGAGTGAAGTGATATCTCATTGTAGTTTCGAATTGCATTTGTCTAGGGATTAGTGATGTTGAGCATTTTTTCATGTGCCTATTGGTCATCTCTTTGTCTTCTTTGTAGAAATGTCTGTTTATGTCCCCTGCACAATTTTTGATTGAATTGTTTGATTTTTTAACATTGAGCTGTTTGTATATTTTGGAACCCTCTTAGACTGTTGGTGGGTCTGTAACTTGGTAGAGTTACAATGAATAACAATATGGAGTTTCTGTAAAAAACTAAAAATTGACTCACCATATGACCAGCAACCCCACTCCTAAGCACATACCCAGAGAAAACTATAATTCAGAAAGATACACGCGCCCCAGTGTTCATTGTAGCACTATTTAAAATAGCCGAAACATGAAAGCAACATAAATGTCCATCAAAAGATGAATGGATAAAGATGATATATAAGGAAATAAAAAGAATGAAATAATGCCATTTGCAGCAACATGAATTGACCTAGAGATTATTATACTAAGTGAAGTAAGTCAGAAGGAAAAAGACAAATACCACATGATATCATTTATATGTGGATTCTAAAAAGAGAAAATGACACAAATGACCTTATTTACAAAATAGAAATAGACCCACAGACAAAGAAAAACTTACGGTTACCAAAGGGAAAACGAAGGAGGAAGGATAAACTATGAGTTTCTATACTACTATATATAAAATAGATAATCAACAAGGACCTACTGTATAGCATAGGAAACTGTACTCATTATTTTCTAATAACCTATAAAGGAAAAGTATCTGAAGAAAAAAATCTGAATCACTATAGTGTACACCTGAAACTAAAACAACAGTAAACAGCTATGCTTCAATTTAAAAAAATAGCCCATTGTCATTCTTTGATCTATACAGTTTCTTTTTTTCCCCTCTGTAAAGTGTTAGCTTTTTCTATCACCAGTGTCTTGAAATTTCAAATCATATGTCTCTGTGTGAGTTTCTTGACTCTTGCTGTTTTGTGCCTTTGGTGGGTCTTTGCAATCTGCAAAACTTAAGCCTTCAATTCTAGGGAATCCTTTTTATTGATTTTAAATGTATTTATCCACAACTGATTGTGGTTTGTTTTTTTGTTTGTTTGTTTTGTGGGTTTTGTTGTTGTTGTTGCATTTCTTAGTCATATATTGTATCTCTGAATTGATCTTATATTTTTAAAATTATTTTCCAGCACTTCCCCCCATATCTTTATGTGAGAATCTCTCAAAGTTTTTTCTTTTTTAGTGTGTTCCCTTTTATGTTGGCTAACATTTTTTTTTTAATTTTCCCAGAGTTCATCATTACTCAAACTATTGCCTCTTTTTTTTTTCTTTTTTTTAGGGCTGCGCCTGCAGCATATTGAAGTTCCAGGCTAAGGGTCGAATCAGAGCTACAGTGGCCAGCCTACACCACAGCCATAGCAACTCGGGATCCAAGCTGCATCTGCAACCTACACCACAGTTCACGGCAACACTGGATCCTTAACCCACTGAGCGAGGCCAGGGATCAAACTGGAATCCTCATGGATCCTAGTTGGGTTCGTTAACCACTAAGCCGCAAAAGAAACTCCCACTATTGTCTCTTTTATAATGGCTACTTCTTCCATTTTTGTTACTTTTTTAAAAATTTTATTTCAAGCTGTAAAATGTATTTTTAAGTTTTATTTTGCTTTTGCTCCCTATACTGTTTCCTCTGAATCCCTCTTTACCTGTTTGGCCTCTGCCTTTCCATCCCAGGCTGTCTATGAATATTTCACAATGAGATGATAATGTGCTGATTGCATCACCTCTGTGACTGAGCAGACCTTGTGTATTAGTGGTTTCACCTTAGTCTACTCAGTTAAAAATCCAGCCATTTCAGCAGAAGATCCTGAAAGGTTTCTACCTGTGGGTCTTTTCTCTGGGACGAGAGCTGATTTCCTATCATTTATCAGTTGTATAATTGGATTAGGCTGTAGGTAACAGAAATCTAACTCCAGGTGCTTAATATTATGAGAATTTTTCCCCTTCCCTCTCAATAAAAGGCTGAAGCCCTGATCAAGTTGTACTGCTACCCACCATCACACTTAATATATATAGTTTTATCACCTACATTTATCTCTCATGATTGCTCCAACTCCAGTCTCATGTCTATGTTACGCACAGGAGGGAGAAGAAATATTGAAGGAAGAAAGGGTAGTACCTATATTAATAGAAATGAACGAGTGAATAAATAAATACATATCCCAGAAGTCCCTAGCCATATAGTCAAAACTATACCATAAATCCATTACTAGTTGTAAGGAAGTCTGGGAAGTTAAGGTTTATAGCTGGGCCACTGTCATCCTGAACAGGCTTCTATTAGGACGATAGGAAGATGGATATTGAATAGGAAAATGAGCAGTGTTAACTGTGTTAAAATAAAATAGATAAAATGCATCACCCAAGGTCAGGTTGAAGCGCTTCAAACCCAGCACACTGTGTGCATTATCATTATCTTAGGATCAAATGATATAAAATCTGACTTAAAGGACAGGTGTGCATTCCTGTGCCTCTCTAATAGTAAGATTAGGAAACATTTATCCAGGTAAGACTCTGTTAGGTGCTCATTGTACCTGCCAGCTCTCCTTAGGAGTTAGCAAACTCTTCTATAACTAAGCTCTAATATCCTTAAGGGTAGTGGCTGAAACTTATTCATAATTGTAAATTTAGTGTTTTATGTTTTTTTCCTGGTTAAGTATTTGGTAAGCATTTAAATGAACACATCAAAATATGCCATTACTATAGACAAATCTCATAACTAAATATTTCATTGTGTAGATGATAATTACTTTTTTACATTAATTGTTTAAAGAGGAAGGAAGGAGGGAAGGAAGAGAGGAAGGGAGGGAGGAATAGGGGTTGAAGAAAATGAGAGTGAGAGAGAGAGAAGGAAAGGAAAGAAGGAAGGAGGAAATTTTGATCACTAGGCACCCACATGATTTTATTTAAAAAAGGAAACTTTAACATCCCATAACCTTTTGATGAAAGGCTGTTAGAGTTAAAGCTGAGGGAAATGCAGAAGAGTTGATTGAACTCCTGCTAAGGCAGCGTCCTATAGTCTGTGAGTGTACATGCTCTGATATCAGGCTGCCCAAGTACAACCCCAGTTGTGCCATTTCCTAGCTCTGCAACCTTAGACACATTGTTTTATGCTCTTATCTCTCAGTTTCCTCATCTGTAAAATGGGGATAATAATAATGCCTGGCTCATGTAATTGATGTGAGGATTAAATGACCCACATATATAAATTGGTCAGTAAGCATTTGATAACAGTTGGCTATTTTTACAATGAGATTACTCAATAATAAGAATATGAGTTTTGTGATGGGAATAGTCAATCATAAGAAATTTAGCAATTATCTCTGAAAAGGGATAATTGGAGTAATTATCAGCTGTAATTAAGATCCCCAGTGGACATTGTTTTTCCTCAGGCCTTATAATAGCTTTCTAAATCTTCCATAACCAAGTACCACAGACTGGGTGGCTTAAACAACATTGTCTCACAGTTCTGGAGGATGGACATCTGAAATTAAGGTGTTAAGGCATTTATTCACTTCTGAGGGTGCTGAGGGAGAATCTAATTCTTATCTCTGCCCTAGCCTCTGGTGGCCTCATATGGGTCCTTGGCTTATAGTTGATGTTCTGCCTTGTCATTTTCACATCATTTTCCCTATCTATCTCTGTGCCCAAATGTCATCAACATATGTAAGTTGTGTTAGATTAGGGTCCACCCTAGTGACCTCATCTTAACTTGGTCATCAGCAAAGACTCTATTTCCAAATAGTGTGACATTCACAGCTACGGGGGTGGGGGGGAATAGGACTTCCACAAATTGGGGAGGGAGGGTAGGTGAGGCCAATTCAACTCATAAGAAGCGTGACTTAGATGAGGCCATAGCTAATCCTTTTACCAAATTTACACGCAGCCCTGATTTCAGCTGGTGTCTCTGTGGCCTTTGAGAAATGGAGAGGGTTGGTAAACCCTAGGCCTTAGCACGATTTCTGTGAATTCTTAGTGACTTTTGCTCTCCTGTCTCTATTGATCTCTACTGTGTTCTTGTGGGTTGCTATGTGCCTCAGTAACCCAGATGTGAAACCAACATGTCTTCAGAAATGATCCACCAACACACAAAAAAATGTCAGTGACCAAAGGTGGCTCCACTGAAACTTTCTGTGATGAGAGAGTTTTTATTACACACTGTAGAGTCCACAGGACACAACTTGTGAAGGCTTTTCTAAAACTTTCTCCTCTCCAAAGTCTTCTTCAGCCCCTTGTCCCTGAGGGAATTGCATTTCTTAGTCTGTCCTCATTCCTAGATGTCTACCACACTCTTCCCCAAATATCCAGCTCTTCTCTCCTGTTTTAGGCAGAAATTTTTCCTTCTTTCTGATTCGTGGGTCCAAAATTTATATACATCTTCATCAAATACACACCTCCCAGAAATGATGATATAGTCATTAATGAATAGTGGGGGGTACATATTTTTTCCTTATATAGAAATTACAGAGGGAGGTGAAAAAATGCCATGGATAGAAAGAGGAGTGAGAAAAGCTGAATGCTGAATTTGGAAGGCTGAAATTGCATAAGAACTTATGAATAATAAGTAAGATTTGTGTTGTGGTCACTGTGTAAAAATTGCTCAGTGCTCTTTGCGGTTTCAGAAATTTACCACCCTTGTTCCTCACAAGAATCTTAATTTGCTCACAGTCACAAAGCTAATAATCTCAGAGTCTTCTTCAAAGCCACCAAATTCAAGGTCTCACCACCACCCAGAGCAAGCTCAGCTCCCAACCCCTGTTCTGAGTTTCTTCTAAATTTCTTTTCAGATCTGAACTATTCTTGTTTGAGATAACATCTGGAGAAGAAATGCAAATATCTTTTACTTTCCCTGGATAGGAAAAAAAAATATTTTTCACCCACAGGATTGCTGGGTTAAGATCAAGACCTACCTAGATATGCCCATGTGTAAAGGACATGCTCATTCTGTGACGTAATTCTGAGTTGGGCAGAATCCTTCCCTGGAGCCATACCTAAGCATGGCCTCATGTACTCCTGACCCTTTCTTCACTGCTGGTCTCCAGAAGAGCTAAGGGACTGATGGGCGGCTGTTGTGCCAGCCCTGGCTGGCTTCCTGAGGACCATGGTGGAGGGTGGCTGTGTGTCGTTTGCAGTGAAGGCTACTTTCTTGGGATATTGTGCTTCCCCATTTGGTGAAATGTAGGGACACTACTCACAAATGATGGGGGAAGTCAATGGTCATAAACTCAGGCAACTCCCTTGTGAATTAAGAGTCTCCTTAATTCATAAGGGCTTGACATTTTACAAAGTTCATGAAAAATACCCATCCTTGAATTATCTTTTTTTTTTTCCACAACAGGAGGGAGGAGCAGATGAGGTGGATGGTGGAAATATCAGGGAGAATAGAGTTTGAATCCTGTCCCAGTCCTGCATTATTTGTCAAGTTGTGCTAGAGTTACCTGCTTAGATCCACTCTTGTCTTTAAATGAGAATAACTTGTGATCTGCCATAGGATTGTGGAGAGGATTGCATCATCTCCCGTTGCTTCATTTGGACCTGGCCTATACTAAGATCATTAATGTACAGGGATTCTTTTAACAACTTTCATAACTCTAAGTATGAATACTTACAGGATTTGAGTGTTTACTTGTTCACTCTGTTCTACTAGACTGAATTCTGTGAGTTTGGATTTCCAATTTCATACATTTATCACTTATCTAATATGGCCAGTGGAATTTAATAAGGTCTCAAAAAGTGTACATGAATATGGATGTCCAGGAGTATGACATCTAGGGTGCAGTATCTCATAAGATAAGAAACAATGAACTGGAGGTCAGAAGACTTGGAGTATGATCATGGCTTTGCCATAAGGCAGCTGTGAGAATCTGGGGAAAACCTTTTTCCTCTTAAGATCTCAAATGTGCTCATATATAAAGCAAAAATAATGAAGTAGAAATCCAGACACAAATGCTGATCCATGAGTCTGGAATATGTGCCTATTAAACATTCAAAATCCTTGGCTTCATCCTAGACCAACAGGCTCCAAAAATTAATGGTAGTGCCCAAACTAGTTTTCCTTTAGGAATTGCCCCAGGGTTTGTCACAATGGAATATGGTGATCCATTTCTTTTAAATTTTGGCATTCTATGTCTCTAGATTATCACGGTTAATTTTTCAAAATTTCCTTAAAATTATTTTTTAAGAAGGAAAAAAATCAAATTATCAATCTTCATAATGATTTTTAATCAAGATATTCTCCCTGTTTTCTAAAAGTCAAATAGAAATGGGGCATCTAAGAACAGACATATCAGCTGAGTGAATTTTCTGGGGTCAACAAATTTAAAACTCATGCTGTGATATTTGAGTATTTGGACTTTTTGGGCCTCTGGGTTTTGCAGATATTGGAAAATTGTGCTTAGAGAGACTGTATGTATTTACCAAATCATTCAAAGTATTTGAGAAGATAAAATGATTTTCATCAGAAATGAAGACATTATAGTTTGATGCTATTTTAAGTAAAGCCCATTAGAAATCCCTAGTAATTGATTTTTTCCATTGTAGTAATCTTTTAGATATATAACCTGCTACATTGAAGTTGGACATGATTAGTACAAGTGTTCTCAATTTCCTCTTAGCTCTGTTGGTGTTAAAGGATTCAAAATTAATTTGTTAAATGTCATATCCCAAAGGGAAGAATAAAGATTCTTCTCTTTGTGATTAGATTCCTAACTTTTCCTCAAATTATTGGTTCTTAACTGAGACATGGTTTCCCAAAAGTACACATCTTGGAACGTTTTCAAGGGTAGTTTTTCCTTCATTATTCCTCTTAATTAGATCTACAGTATTTTAATCCCTCACACACTAGCATGATGCTTCATTGCATATAGAAATAGTTCGATTTTACAAGAACATCTGTTTTCTAGGGCATGCATTATTATAAGCGTTTTTTTAATGAAAGAGCATATTTAAGCAGAGAGAAGAACTTAGGTGATTTCTCCAAGGTTACTCATCATCTATTTACCCTGCAAGAATTTACTGAGCACTTCCTGTCCTGCCATGTACCAGGAACTATACTATAACTTGAAATTCAGATATAAACAGGACTTTGCTTGTGGGGAGCTCCAGTTTAACACAAACACACAGGCATGTACACATGCAAACATGCATGCACACATCGATCCATCCATCCATCCATCCATCCATCCATCCATCCATCCATCCATACATTGTGGGAATTGCAATAGTAGAAGTACATATGGGGTGCTTTAGACTATAGAAACACTAATCAACTCTGGTTTGGATGGAGCGAGATAAAAAGTTGAAGATCTGTGGCCGCCATAGCTTTTCAGTAAAGGTGGAGCTTAGTGGTGCTACAGTTTGGACGGAAATGATTGTTATATTGTTTGTCTTAAATATATTAAAAAAGAATGCTACCTAAGATTGAGGAAATGTCAATTATCCAAATCACAGAATACAGACAGTATGCTGATGCCACGAGGCATCCTTTCTCATTGTCAGTGTCAAAAGATCACTCTCAGATTCCTGGCTTGTGTGACTGGTTGGATGGAAATGGCTTTCACTGAGATAGGCTAACACAGGAAGGAAGTCAGGCTTTCTACGGGAGGTTATTCAACAGCAGTCTCTCCAACAGCTTCACGTTGCTTCCACCCAACATACTTTCCATGAGTAACAGTTCACAGTAGAAAGGAGCTTCTCTTTACGTAGGGTCTATATATCCACTGGTTAGCCAGACACTCGGGGTGTAGTGAGGCAGACACTTAGATCATACGGATGGAGTCAAAAGGATCATGTGCCTCTTAGAAGAGGTCGAATCAATAGGGAAAATGTTTATTCAATTTTCCTTTTCAACTTTGGATGTATTATCAGTAATAATTAAGAGTAAAAATGAATAGTGGCAACTGCATTGTCAACAAAGCAGCACTCTAAGAATCTTTCTGTATTGTTCTTGGTAATGACACAATGCAATGTGACACTTATGGAGCCGTGTTATTCATAAGGCTCTTGACACTAAAGTGCTTCATCTAAACAAAAGTGATACTGTTAGGAAAATATGGAAGTGAGACTTGCTTAGTTGTATAATAATTTTGCTGTAGATAATTGATAATTGGCCCTAAAGGAAAAATCAGAAGACCTTAGAATTTCATTAGCATATATATTCTTCATCATCCTAATGGCACAAAAGAAGAATCTGTATAAAATATTTATATGTACAAGTTGCCTAGTAAGATAACGACATTAAAGTGAAATACATGAGAGCTGTGCCATAGCTTATGGAAGTATGAATTGTTGAGCTGAATTAAGAATAGCCTGTCTTAATTCTTCTTTCCTTGATTTAGCCTTTTGTTGAAATATATAAGGTACATTCATTTGTTTAACTGTTCTACAAGATGAATGGAATATTTGAAATTATTAGAAAAGGGAATATAGGAGTCCCCCTAGCCTGGAAACCTCCACATGCCGCGGGTGTAGCCCTAAAAAGAAAAAGACAAAAAAAAAAGAAAAGAAAAGGGAATACAAAATGCACATTCAAGAAATGACAAAAAGCTTCTGGCTTGGCTTTTGTTGCTAAATTTCTTAATCTGGAAAATGGGGATAATAATAATTCTAGTAGGTCATCATGAGGATATTTTGATATACTTGCATACAGAATGCTCAGCAAGATATCTGACTCACAGCAAGCACTCAAACATATAATTATTATCATAACTTAGTATTGCTTTTACACATGAATGAATAATAATAATAGTCACCTCCACTACAGTATTTATAATATGCCAGATACTATTCTCAGGGCTTTTCATATAACAATTCACTTACTCTTTCAACAACCTATGCAGTAAGCATCACTATTATCCTGAATTATACATAATGAAACAAAGGCACAGAGAGGTTAAGAAAAAAAATGTCAAAAAAATATCTAGTTAGGAACGGAACCTAGCAGTCTGCTTTTGAAACTCTGCCTGACCGATATATAATACTGCCTTAAGATAAATTGCTTGCAGTTTAAGAATACTATTTGACTAGGAGGCATTCTTCATATTCTACAGTTTCTAGATAGGGATGATTCTTCAAAAAATAGTAAAATAAGGAAAACGTATGTGGGGCTGATGTTGAAGGAGCATTAACACTATGTGTGCTTCTAATAGTTTTCCTCTCTCTTGCCCTATCCTAAGAGCTTGTTTTGATTGCTAAATGATTTGCTTTTCCATTCTGGATAAATTGCTACCAAACTACTTGATGATTCTTTTCCTTTCCTGTTTTCACCGATAGTTACTGTCCTATTTCCTTTCCTTGCGAGCCTTTTAGCAAACTGCTGCTTTATTTACAGAAAGATTTTCTTTCTCCCATTGAGCCCATACTTCCAGAGACACTGCTTAAAAGCACCACCCAGTGATTATGAGGCCAAGACCACTTTTGCAGTTATACCTTCTCCCTCTACCCCTGTGATCAAAACCAAAATGTCCCCCTCTATGTCTGTCTTTGGTTCCATCAGTCCTTCAGACAATGCTAGTATAATTGCTTCTAAGAACTATTCATAAGGACTGGCACTCTCAAAATCATAAATAACACATGTTAAGAGCCCATGAACATAAGTTGAAGGAGTAATGCCACATCCCCTAAGAATCTGTGCCTCAAAGCATGAATCAATGTTTTTGACTGCTTACCAACAGCTTTTGCTTTGTCTAGATGGCAAGCTCAATATTTAGGAATAGAAAAAAACAACAACAACAACAACAACAATTCTTCGAGTTCCTGTTGTGGCGCAGTGGTTAATGAATCCGACAAGGAACCATGAGGTTGCGGGTTCGATCCCTGCCCTTGCTCAGTGGGTTAAGGATCCGGCGTTGCCGTGAGCTGTGGTGTAGGTCACAGACGTGGCTTGGATCCCTCGTTGCTGTGGCTGTGGTGTAGGCCAGTGGCTACAGCTCCGATTCAACCCCTAGCCTAGGAACCTCCATATGCTGTAGGAGTGGCCCTGGAAAAGGCAAAAAAAAAAAAAAGAAAAAAGAAAAAGAAAAAAACAGTTCTTTCTTTTCTGATTGTCTCCATTCTACCTGGAAGGACAAGAGCAGAATAGGAGCTCATCAAATATCTCAGGTTCACCTGATCTCTAAAAATAAGAATGAAATACTATGCCATGAATATTCCAGACTAAGGACTTTTAGTCATTAGTCTCTAACCATGACCTGCTTGACACTTTTGCAGAAAACATAAATAAATAAATCTCACAAAAGGACCTCCTATATGCCTCAGATTTCGTATGTTAAAATCAGATGACCAGATTTAAACATTGGTCCCCAAACCATATTACAGGGAACTACCAGTGTTTCAAGCTGAACCAACATGATTTTCTCTACATTAAACTGAATAATGCGTCATTCCCCATGTTTCAAGGGGAAAAAAATGTGGATAGAACTTTTGCAATTTTATTTCTATACTCTCTACTTAAGTTATTGATGTCTGCTAGAAAGTTCTGGAAGAAGATAAACTGAATGAGAAAATAGCAAATATCTAGTCATGGAGAAACCAAGAAAGATTATCAGGTCATATTTTTATGGCTTTGGATTTCTTCATGCATGCAGGTAATTATTTCATGTGCCATGGTTTTGCTTTGCATAATCAAAGTTGACAATGGCCACTTGATAGAATTAAATTTATGAATATTTTAAACAATTATACTGTCAATAACATGGTTCCTAGGAGCTCTTTCATCTGAACACTTTGAGTTGCTACCCTCTTCTCAGCAAGAAATCACCTTTCAGGCCTGTGAGTGCATGCTCATCAGCAACACTTACGGTTCTGCTGAATTGCTATTTTTCTGGGAGGTGAGAGTATGGGCCTCTTGCCCAGGCCCTCATGCCTCTTTAACCAAAATAGCTCCACTTTCATCCTTTTCATATTTGGCATTTTGGATTTACATGTAAGTGCTACTTTGATTTTTTAAAAAATTAAAAGATTGAGAACCACTTCCCTAAATAGTGTTTAAGATCACTCAGAGCTTGAAGCATGTTTGAGTCCATGTTACTCCCTGATGGCCAAAATATTTGAGTGGAGTATGACAAGCTAACACCCACATTCCACTCCAACACACCTGATTTAATTACTGAGGGAGGCAGGTGCTCAATATGATTAACTCAAACAAGCTTTGCTCAAAAACAGAAGAGTAACAGGGCAGAACCAAGGTGCATTCAATGTAGGATCTCTTGCCAAATGTTTCTTTTTAGGTCATGTACAAACCCAGAGTTGATTCTGAAAGTCCTGCAGCTGTTGTGGGAGGTGCCTAATTTGAATTCTTGACCACCTGAGTCCCAAATCTTTCTATGCAGCTTCCATCTTTTTCCTCCTCCAACTTTTGAGGCATCTTTTTTTTCATTCCTTCATGAAAATTTCTACTTTAGTTTATGTGAGTCATGGCAGTGTTCACCTAGGTCACTCTAAAAAACGAATTGGAATGAAAGAGTCAGAGAAAACGTAATCGATGGATTCGCTGGATTTGTATAGACAGAGGAATTCCCATTACTTGAATACGTAGTCCATTACCAAACCCTGCCTATTAGATACACTGGTTGTTTTTGATCCAATACATCCCCCCTGTCTTTTCTATCACTAGAAAACTATGTTCCACTTAAGTCATTAAGGCAAACTTCTAACCTGTTGGCCATCGTCTTCTTAACAAATTTCTAGTCTTCCTTCCTCACTGTAGCCAAGTTATGATTATATCACCCCCTCTCTATAAAACCGTGGCCAGGTTCTTTAACAAGGCATGCAAAGTCCCTGCTTAATGTTCTGGTTTAATCCTTTAATACATCAACTTGTGAACGCTATTTTTCCAGCCATACAGAAATACTTGTAGCTTCCTAATCAAGACAAAATCTGCTGGTACTGGGGCATTTGCAGGTATTGTTTCTCCTGCCTGGTGGGTATGGTTTATTACCCCCTCGCCCTATTCCCTAGGTTTCCCCGCCTCATTTTTCACATTTTAGCTCTAGCTGTGACTTTTGCCCAAGAAGCCCTCCCTGATTACCAATCCCAAGGCTAGACTAGGTGATTCTTGGTTGTCCTCCCACGGCACCTGAACCCATCTCTGTCCTATTCCTTAGCACACTGGATTTTAATCACCTGTTTCCTATTCAAACTCCCCAGCCAGACTGCAAATCCCTTCAGGTCAGGGACAGCTCTATCTCCTGCATTGTCTTATTTCCTGCCTTCCCCTCCCCATCCCCTGCCTGAAACACTGCCTGGCTTAAACTTAATGTACAGAAAGTACTGGTGAATGTGTTGCTCTTTAGTTCAAATATTCCATAGGCTGAAAGACCACCTGTACAAGAAACACTCTTCTCCTTAATTGAAGCAGAGGAAGCACATGTCTATAACTCCCTGTTCTCCCCTGCTTCCCTCAAGACAAAGTCAAGCTCATTAATTTATAGCTCTGTCAGTAATCTGTGTCTTCCAAATTAATTTTGTGGAACGTTAATGGCTAATTAGGGAAAAAATACATCGTACTATTTGTATTAAAGAAGGGGAAATGGCATCCCTACAAAAACATTCATAAACACTGAGAGCTCTGTTTGATGTTAAAGGCCTCTGTGTTTCAGTGGGTTCCATTAACAGATCAGTAAAACCTGTTTCTGTGCAGCCAGAGACTCTGTTTTCATCTAAAAACATTATTATGCAAATAGTCATTTCAAAATACACACTTAGACTTGAATATTTATTCAGTTAGTTTAAGAAAACTCTGCTGTTGAAGTTCCAGAAAATGTAAATGTAGAAAGATTGATACATGAAAAGCCCAATTCATTAAAAGTGACCTTTTAAAATAGGTTGGTAAAATGTAGCTGCAGGATTGTTATGTTGTACACAGGATAGATGGTATAAAAATAACTCTAGAAGAGATTTTAAAAATTCACCTTTTCCATTCAGGGCCTGAAATTAGTCAAAGATAGGGCAACCACGCTATGCTTTTGAGAGAATTAAAAGGCAGCTAATGCACTCTTCAATGAAAAACAAATTCAATTAAAAGTACACACCAAAAAACAAAAAACAAAAAAGGGGGGGGGGGGGAATTGCCACTATGAATATTATTCTACCTAGGCAAATCCAATAACACAAAATATTTGAGTCTGTTATATTTGGAAAAAAATCTAAACTTGAGCCAATATCTATCATTTTCATCCTAACAATGTATCCTATCTATAATGTCAAGCTGAATTAGGCTCTTTGCTTATATCGCCTCATTTAATCCCATACCCAGATTATTGTCGTCTTCGTTTTACAGATAAAGAGGTTCAGGCGGAGAGACTAGTTAACTTGCTCAATATCTCACTAGTAGTAAATAGTGCCACTGGGATCTGAATTCTATCCTGGCTCCTTCACACCATCCAAGTCGTTAGCACTATATTGTACCTCTTTCTGTTCACCAAAAATTGTTATCAGTGTATCAGTCTGGGTTGCCCTCCATGTTTTTTGTTTGTTTGTTTTGTTCATTTGTTTGATATTTTGTTTTTAACCAATAATTTGTTAGTATTAGGTCAGATGCCAGGCCTCAATGAAAAAAAAATTATATGAAAACCGAGGAATATTCTGTACAAAAACTGACTGAAATAGGAAAAACAATGTTTTTCCTATCCACAGCAATCCTTTGAAGTTGTATGTGTATTACCCCCCCCCCCCAAATGCCTAAATTCAAATACATATAAGACAAGAGCTGACTCCCCAGACATAAGCAGTATGAACTCCCTAACCCTTGGGAACACTTGATGTCCCTGTGACTTTAAACAAGTGTTTAAATGTCTTTAAGCTTCTATTTCTCATCTGTGAAATGGTGTCAATAATACCTACCCCCTGGGATTATTGAGAAGAGGAACTGAGGTAAAATATGTAATTGGCTATCATAGTGGAAGTAAGCAAGTGCTCAATAAATTCTAACAATTATTTTTGTAGTTTTACTGAATGAACTCACCAATAATGATCTTATTTAGGGACACTACAGAGTTCCTTAGTCTTTTCAGATAAATATTTGCTTCTTCTGTGTTCTGGGCAATATAAAAAATTTTTCATTTGATGGAGTTTTATTTCTCTCAGCATCTCTTGAAACTGATTTGCATTCTGAAGTATTATTTCTTTTTTTATGGTTTATTTACAAGACTGTGATAATTTATGCTGTACAACCAAGTGTCCCAATCATATTTGATGGCTTATTCCGTGTGTTCAAAAGTCAGGAAAGAATGGCATGTATTTAATTACCCTTCCACTCATCAAATGGGTGAAGAGTGTTGGCTTTTAATTTGGAGCATTAAGTTCTGATGATAAAGGTTATTTTTGATTTGTTTTTCTATCTCTTTGCCTCAGCAGTCAATATCTTCACTCAAAATAATATACTACGAATGTGACCATTGTGAGCAAAATCAGTTTGTCTTTTATGATCTTGTCCCAGACTTCTCCTTTTACATAATTATTTATTATTTTTTCCTCTCACCACTCTTGTCTGGCTCATTTCTGCAGCCCGGTAAGTAGTCTCCATGTTCCCAGCACCACTCAATAAAATCCATCCTCCACATTGTGGTCAGGATACTTTCTGTAGATTGCAAATTTGATCATGAAATTCTTGCTTAATGTTGATGACATAAAGTCAGAACTCAGTTTTTATCCTACAAGGCTCTTAAGGCTCGTAACCAAAACTCTTACATCTCACCACCCCTCTCTTACTAACTATTCAAACACACTCAGGTATATCTCAGTTATATAACAAGCAGCTTCTCATCTCCCAGACGTTGCCTGTGTTGTTCCCTCTGCCTGTCTCCCTCTTTATCTTTCCTTCCTTTCTGTCATTGGTGAATTCCAAATCATCTCTTAAGGTTTACCTCAAATCTTACATCTCTGAGTTTTCTGCTCCTTCTAGCCTCATTCCAGGCTAAGTATCCCCCTCTATATTTTTGTAATATTTAACGTCTATTTTATTCCAGTTCTAATCTCTTTAATTTATTGAACAAACTTCTATGGTGCTCATTATGTGTTAGGCATTGTTCAAAGACATTTACAAATACTAACTCATTTAATCTTCGGGACAACTCTGAGGTGGATGTAGGTGTTTTTTTTTTGTTTGTTTTTTGTTTTTTGTTTTTCTTTTCTTTCTTTTTTAAGGCTGCACCTACAGCACATGGAAGTTATCGGGCTAGGGGTCCAATCAGAGCTGCCACTGCAGGCCTGCACTGGAGTCACAGCCAACATCAGATCCATGCTGCATCTGCAGTCTACACTACAGCTTGTAGCAACACTGGAAGCTTAACTCACTTAGTGAGACTAAGGGTTGAACCTTGTTCTCGTGGACACTATGTCTTGTTTCTAACCTGCTGATCCAGAATGGGAACACTGGATGTATTTTTATCCTCATTTTATACATAAATAAACTCAGGCATGGAGAGATTAGGAAACACAACTAGTAAGTAAGACATAAAGCCAGCATTCAAACTCATCAGTAACACTCTGAGCATAAGCCCTCAACTTCTACATTACTTTCTTAACTATTTTGCTTGCTAACCATCCCCATTCCCACTCTAGTGTTGGAAGGGCACTTTCCAGTTCTTATTTTAGTGTGTCTTTCTCATATCAAGTTCATACTTGCTATATGTACATGCTGGATATGTAGAAGTAGTTGAATGCATTAATATAAATTATTCCCTTGGCTTTTCAAGCCTACCATATTTTTGTCTCTTTGGACCGCAAGGTCAAACATTGTTTTGTGAAATGGTTGGGCATCACAGCAGCTCTTCTAAAAATCCTTTCTACCCCTACTCTTCCTCACTAACCTCAGAGTCTTCACCATTTTTTTGTGGATCATAGGAAGCAAAAAATTATGTTATCTTTAGCATTCCTTATCTTTGGTGGAAAGCGGACTACAATTTTGGTGTCAGATAAACCTGTGCTAGATTCCTGACTCTGCCAAAGACAGAAAGTGGTGGTGGTATTTTGAATATCAAGGCCAACGGGAGCTGAGTAATTGCTGGACTAGGATTTGGCCATGTACTTTGAAGGCTCAGGAGTTTGCTCCTTTTACTTAATTAATCCCCGAGAGGATGACTGAAGCTAAACAAACCTCACATGGTAAGAGCTGAGGGAAAGTGTCTTATAGTCAGACGTGGGTTCTAATAGAGCCTTCACCAGTGATGAGCTGGGTGACCTTGGGTGCATTCTTTAATTCTGAGTTTTAGCTTTCTCCTCTGAAAAACATAGATAAGGCAGCTTCCACCTTCCTTGCTTGCTAATATTTAATAAAATGTCTATCTTAGATCTACCTCATATATAGTAAATTTCAAAGGGTAATGATATGTTATAACAACTGGAATTGTCATATGAACAGAATATTCATGTCGGCATGACCAAGGCATGCTACCTTTTAGTCAAATTCCATGAAAACATGGAGGCTAATCAAAAGCTACTTAATGGATACCATAAAAACCAGACAAGGGACAGGTAATTCATCATGGATAAAAAAGAGCATTGGAAAAGGTTTTGTTATTTATTCTTTTTTCTTTTTGGGGCTGCACCCATGGCATATGGAAATTCCCAGGCTAGGGGTCAAATTGCAGCTGCAGCTTCTTACCTACACCACAGCCACAGCAATGCAGGATCTGAGCCATGTCTGCAACCTACATCACAGCTCACGGCAACACCAGATTCTCAACCCACTGAGCAAGGCCTGGGATCAAACCTGCATCTTCATGGATACTAGTCATGTTCGTTACCTCTGAGCCTCGACAGGAACTCCTGTTATTTATTCTTTATTAAACAAATATTGATCGGATAACTACTAGGAGCGAAACACTGTGCTAGGTACTGGGGATATACTAGTTAAAGAGAAAGATACAGTCCTACCCTCAATTTGTTTGCAGTCCATGGGATAAAGATGATAAATAAGTGAACAAATAACTCATATTTTGAAACATGCTGGAAAGAAAATGAATGAGATGCATTGGTGGAGAATAATTAGGTAAAAGTTGGGGAGGTCTCTTAGCTTGCTTTCCCTGAAGCAGATCCTCAGATGAGACTTTGTGTCAAGGTGAAATATTAGAAGGTGCTCCCAGGGAAACATGCTTGGGAAATGGGAATAGATCTAGGAAAGGAAAGCAGGTGATATCAAGCAAAGACTCTCAGAGGGCAACTTTGGCTCAGTCCTACAAGGGAATTGCAGTTCAGTTTCAGAGTTAGATCCACCACGAATGAAGGGAGCCAGAGCATTTATACCCCTCATCCATCAGGCATTGGTTGAAACTGCACTCCTGGGTGGAGAGGAATATAAATCAAGAGGCACTTCCAGCTCTCCAAGTACAGTCAAATCCATTTGGGTAGCCTGACGTTCATCCTCTGACAAAGAGATACCAATGTCAGGAGTTGGGAGTACAAGTACACTGAGAGTTGATGTTTATGAAGATAAAAGGGAGACCCAAGGTAACATAGGCAGAGTACTGACAGAGTACTGTTGGTGGGTAGGGAGAGAGTGTCACATGGTAAGACAATGTTAAAACCAAGACCTAAAAGAAAATAATCCAGCTTTGTGAAGAATAGGGAAACATATTTTCCAGAAAGAGGAATTGTTTATGGGAAGACAATAGATAGGAAAGAGCATAGTGTGTTTAATCAATTGAAAGGACATATATGTCAGGAGCACAATGAATGAGAAGAAAAAGATTGCAAGGTAAGACTAAGGACATAGGCAGGGTCCAGAAATTTGTAAGCTACTCATAAAGGAGTAAGGATACTTTTCTGACTGCAGTGATTTCCATTTGAAGGTTTCAATGCCTGGAGTGACTGACATTGTGTGGCTATAGTATTAGGAAGATCTCTCTAACCGTGGTATGACATAGAGATTGGAGCAGGGGATGATGAGCAGAAGCAAGGCTTCCATTCTGTGGTGTCTTGTTGTAGTTGAGGTGAGAGGAGATAGCAGTCTTAACTAGGGTAGGGAAGGACAAGGAGAGATGGATGGAGTATCTGTATTTTGAAAGTGAAGCCAGTAGGACTTGGTGATGAGCTTGGTGTGCAGGTGCAAGAATAGAGGGGGTTGAACATAATTCTTGGGATTGTGAATGCAATAACCAGGAGGATGGGGTGGCCACTTACTGAAACTGTAAAGGATAAAAACCAGTAAGACAAGTCAAATGTGGATAATGCTAAGGTTGATGAATAACCTTTAAGCTATGTGATGATGCTGTCTTAAATATAGAATTTTTAGTGATGTTCATGACCAAGGAATGTAATTGTTTCAGTGGGAGATGGTGACTAATGCAGCGGACTCCTTCTTGATGTCTACTCTAATCTGGCTCTGAAATGGCACTGATGAGCCCATTCCAATTCCTTATGCGATGTGTAAGCAGATTCACGTTAAACATCATTTTAAAAAATCTTTTTGAAAAATTATTCCCTTTTCTTGCAGCAATGGTCATATTTCAGTTTCTTTTTATGCAATATAATTTGATTTCCCATTTAAAAATAAGCATGGATTCAAAGCCAGAATCCCTCAGGGTTTTCATTGAAGCTCTTTTACAGATTTCTTTTCCTTAGTATTTGATATTATAATCAAGTCTTATATGGAAGAAAGAATAGTCCCTGCAAAAAAAAAAAAAAAAAGGAACAGACAATATTAAACACAGGAAACTGCACAGCTGGCAGTTAAATTCTAGAATCACTGTGGGGGTGGAAAGGAGCTCTGCCAGTGGAAACCTGTTGATGTTAATATTGGTGAGAAAGCAGCTGAGAACTCAATCAAGAATCATCCCCTTTCCTAACACCATCTCCCTGTACCAAGCAGTTGGGCTAATGAGTAGAGGCAGTGTGTAATCTTGGCAATAGTGGCAACTTGAGTACTGACCTGCTTGACCGTGGGTAAGTCACAGTATCATTCTGAGGTTGAGTTTTAGCCTCTGTAAATGAAACAGCTTGATTAACAGTGGTATTGACAAATAGATCCAGTGTAATGGGCCCACTCTGATCTATCATCAGGGAATGCTTGAAAAAGCACTAAGTAGAGAAAGATCTTTAGACCATCCCTGGATTCTGCAAAATAATGTATGCTTGTAGATAAGCTCGGTCTCCCATGGATATCAGAAGGGTTTGAAAAGCTAGAAGTGTCTGAATTTCATTTTTATCCTCCATCTAAAGGTTTGTCATTTCTCTGAAACAGAATATTGTCCATGCTATTCAAAAATACTAAACATCGGAGTTCCTGTTGTGACTCAGTGGTTAACGAATCCGACTAGGAACCATGAGGTTGTGGGTTCGATCCCTGGCCTTGCTGTGAGCCGTGGTGTAGGTCACAGATGTGGCTCAGATCAGGTGTTGCTGTGGCTGTGGTGTAGGCCAGTGGCTACAGTTGATTCGACCCCTAGCCTGGGAACTTCCATATGCTGCACCTGCAACCCTAAAAAAAACAAAGAAAAAAAATACTAAACAACATTAAACTGGTAATAACTAAAATGCTGCCTAAATCAATGGATTATAGCATAAAGCATTCCACAGTATCTACTTTATCAATAGTTATATGGGATCCTCTAGAGAAGACCACCTCTCCAGATTGTCCATAAAAGTAAAAATGTAGTCTTGATCTCATAGTTTTAGATAAGGGCTTTTTTTGGTCATATTCAGTGATACTTTGAAACCCCAGCATACATCAAATAGACTTCCTAAGAAAGTACAGTTAGGCGTAGCTTCTTAAAGCAAGAGAATCATTAGATGGAAAGAGATCCATACAGGCTAAACTGTATCAAAGGTAGGGTCAAAATTTCAGGACTAAATCCATGGCCATCCCATCTTCTTCATTTAAATTATATATAGTCATCATAAGTCATTTTTTTCTGCTTCCTAAGATTTCAATTGGTTGCTTCTACTGAGGGCTGATAGGAAATAATCAAGCAGTTCTATTTCTCACACCACTCATGCATGCGCGCGCGCACGCACACCCACACGTTTGTCTTTCTTTGAGCACTCTGCAAATGTCCAGTCATCAGGATGCTGTTCCTTTCACTAGAAGGAGAATTGAGAAGAGACCAAAAAAAAAGCTTTTTTCATTAGAAATAACCAGGGCAGCTGACACCCAGGGTGACAGCCAAGACAAGTTGCAAAGAGCTGAGGCTAAAATATAAAAAGAACAAATGCCATATTTATTTACATGACTCTCTTTTCCCACCCCCCAACTACAAAACCTTTTAGAGAAGGAACTGCTTTCTTTCATCTTTATATTCCTTATGCTCGAGTGGGGCCTTCTATGTAATAGGAGCTGAACATGTGGTTCTTTTTTCCTTTTTTTTTTTTTTTTTAGGGCCGCACCCGGCGCACATGGAAGTTCCCAGACTAGGGATGAGTCAGAGCTGCAGTTGCTGACCTATGCCACAGGAACAGCAATGCAGGATCTGAGCCGCATCTGTGACCTACACCACAGCTCACAGCAACACCGGATCCTTAACCCACTGAGTGAGGCCAGTAATCGAACCTGCATCCTCATGAATACTATTTGGGTTTGTTATCACTGAGCCACGATGGGAACTCCAGAATATGTGGTTCTTGAAACAAGAATTCCAACATCAAAACGGTGGCTAGAGGCAGAAAATGACATAGGGGAAGGGGAGTAGTGGTGAAAAACTGAAAGGTTAGAGATAAGATTAGATAGTGTGAAAAGGTGAGATTGCCTGGCATGGTTGTGACTAACCTTTGAAGTAGGAAATGAAATGGAGCTTTTCACTTTTCAACCTGGGATATTTATATCCATGTGGCTCTAGGGTGCATCATTAAAATAGACCCATTGCATTTGACCAAGTAAACTAAATGCGTCTTCTCATTACTTGAACCATTAACTGTGAATAAAGTCTTCAGGGGTGCGGCAGTCATTGTGTCAAGGAGGTGGGAGTGGAAAAGGGGTTAATGCCACAGCTTTTAGATTATGACATTTCTGGGCTCAAATCTCAGCTTAGCTACTATGAGTGTGATTAGGGAGGCTATTTATACTCTTTGAGCTATAGTTTGACCACCTGTAAAGTAAGGGACAAAAGCTTTTCTCTCATGGGTTAGGTAAATATTACTGTCCATGTTAAAATATAGCCAAGTAGGCATTAAAAAGTGCTTGCTATTATTAGTAGTATCATTATCAGCACCATTAATTTTTAGTAAATCACTGAATGAATGGACTGAATGAACAAAACTGCAAATGAAATAATGTGTCCTCTCAGGTTTTCAATGTCTATCAGGATAAACATCAAACAATTGCGGCTAGAGCATTTTAAACTAAGTCAAGTCAGACAATATATTTTGAAAGCAAACAGAAAATTCTACAGCTTTATGCAAATATAGGAATGTTTCATTGTCATCATGCTAAAAGCGTTCTAGTGGAGGAAGGAATGTGTTTAAGGTTTAAAATAAAGAGAGACAGATGATGCTGACTAGAAGCAATCTCAGGGTGATGGCGATGTTGCAGGTTTTTTGCATTGATCATGTAATTCAAAACAAAGGTCAAAACACAGGAACATCAAAACACTTTGAAATGCATAGTCAACTGACAGTATGAGAAGAGTAAAGCTTGAAGGATTACAGAAGGCTATATCAATTATTGTTTTAAAGGGATAAGAAAGAAACTGACATCAGCTTCAGATTATAATTTATGTCTTCCCCCAAATTCCCATGTTGCTGGATAGTGGGTCTAGATAGTGTTGCCAGATGAGATGAACTGGTTAGTGGGTATCCAATTAAAGAGAAGAGCAGAAATATATATTACTCTGACCTCTCTCTTTCTTTTCTTGGTAAGGTTTGTCCGCATTTTCTTGCTACCTGAAGAATCTATTTCAGGAATTATTCATTCAGTCAATGAATATTTATTGACCATCTAAGATACACTAGATAGCACCTGATTGTTATGACAAAACTTGAAATTGGGGCTTATTCCCATATTTATCAGCAATGAATTTTTTATCTCAGATCTACCTAACTTCATTGTGTTATCATCAGCAAATCATCTAACAGGACTTTGGCTAATATGTTCGTATGTGATGCGAACTCTCATCTCTACTGTTTCATAGTCCCTCTGAAGCTAAAATTAAATGCCAGAAGAGAAAGTGTTTTTGAAATGCTAGAATTATTTTTGGAAAGTTCTATTGTTACCATTGCTATATAATTCTAAAAAAAAATAGGGAAACAGTTGATTCTGTGGACAAACTAATTAAAGCAGCTAAGCAAGCCTGACCAATAAAGGGAGATTTGATGAGAGGCAAGGGAAAACAACAACAACAGCAACAACAACGACAAAAACAGAAGTCTGCTAGTTTGAACAGTCACTCTATTCATTTTCTGTTCAACTCTTTCTGATGACTATTTCTAACAGTATTTTAAACCAGTGTTTCTCAAACCTTAGTGCATCAGAATCATGAGGAAAGCTTGTTAAAACACAGATCACTGGACCTCTCCCCCAAAGTTTCTAATTCAGTTGGTCTGGGGTGGGGCCTGGTAATTTGCATTTCTAACAAGTCCAGGTTAGTTAAGTTGATACTACAGGTCTGGGGAGCACACTGGGAGAATTGAAGGAAGCTACTATTCTTGCTGAGTTTGCAAACTAAGTGGCGAGACAAAACTTGAATGAATGAAGAAAAAATATCCTAGCCCTGAGCTCCAGACCATGTATGAAAGCACCTGGTGTCTAAGGGCATGTCAAATCTAACATGCCTAGAATGGAACTCTTGCTTTCCACCCACAAACCTCATCTTTCTCCCAGTCCTCAGCTGAGAACAAACTCTCAACCCAAGAGCTCAAATGAAAAACTTAGAGGTTTATCTCAGCACCCACTTCCAATCCATCCATTCATTTGTGCAACAAATACTTACTTTAGGACCTTCTGTATGTCAAGAACTGTTCTAGAGACTAGGGGATAGAGCAATAACCAAAACAACATGCAAGTACTCAGAGAACTAAAATTCTGGTATGTAAAACTATAAAACATCGGGTAAATGTATCTAGCACATACTCTAACCAAAATATGAGCATTTCACACCCTCCCCATTGCCACTACCCACAATGCAGCCATCTGTTGCCTGATCTACTGAGATGGACTCATAACTAATATTCCAACTCCCACTATTCCCCAAAGACAATCAGTTATCCACAGTTTTCAGATGCTCCTTTAAAGTATGCATTAGACGTTGGCATTCTCCTACCTAAAATCTCTTGGTGATTATCCTTTGCGTTTAGTGTTAAAAATGACCTCCTCAATTAGAATGGCATACCAGACCTCTCCAAACTCTTATTTCTCACCGTTCGAAATGCCTCCATGACCTTTTATCTGCCACTCTGGCATCCTAAGTTCATTCAAACCTCAATGCCTTTGCACTTGCCGTACCCTCTTCATATAATACTCCTTGTGAATATCTGATTCTCCTTGTTATCATTTATATCTGAGACCAAATGTCACCTCTACAAAGAAGTAGTTTCTGACCCCAGTTTTAGGGCCTTTCACTTCTACAACTCTGTTTTATTACTCATTTTTTTTCCTTTATAGTATTTACTGCTATCTGACACTAGTAGCTACTATCTAGATAGCTGTTACCATTAAGTTTCATGAGGGCTTATTCCGACTTATGTCTCCAATTCCTAATTAAGTGTTCAATATACCATAGACACTTTGTTAAAATTAACTGAATAAATAAATGAATGAATGAAGCACTGTGGTCAATTGTCAAGATCTTCAAATCTCTTCGAAGTTCCTTACCATCAGTGGCCACGTCAATTTCACCTTTACACCCATGTGTAATCATACTACACATGCAGAAGATGCTTAGCAGGTACTTGCTGAGGAAATCAGTAAGTAAAATAGACATTTCACTTCCTGTGCTTCTGTAATGAAATCTTGAGTTCAGTATTATTTCTTCTATTTTAGAGGTAAAGAGTCTGAGATTCAAAAAGTCTGAGACTTGTTTAATTGGAGGCAAAGAGCAAGAAAAAAACAAAACAGACAAAAATTTTAAAAAAAAATTAAAAACAAAGGCTAGTAATCTCAGGGGCTGAGAGCTGGGAGAGTTTAAGAAGATTAAACGTCAGAAGAGCAGATGCTGAGGAGGAACTGAGCAGTGACAAATGGATTTGGCTTGAAGATGGATTTTGATAACTTTGAAGAGAAGAGTGGAATTAAGGAAGGACGCGGTAATGAGAGAACAGGTGAGGTGTACATGAGATTGAGAAAACAGAAAGAAACCTCTTTTCAAACTCAGATAATTTTACTCGTTGGGAATGGTGAATTTAAACCTATTTTAAACAAAGTTGAGATTAGAGCTGGTGGAGAGTGAGAGTCCAGGTTGGGGCCCGAGTTTGGGCATGAGAGTGTTCAGGAAGTGAGAAAGGTTGGGAAAGGATGGAAAGAGGCCAGCAGGAGGATGTATGGAGCAGGTAGGGAAGTATTAGAAGGGCTCATCCAAAATGCTGTTGGTCTCAATGAGGTAAGATGAGCAAAAGTGAGGGGTCAGCTTCCTCTCAAGTCAGCAGGCCTAGAAACTTGAGGAAAAGGGCATTGGAAATAGTGGTTCCTTTGTTGGTGAGTCCAAGAACAAGGGAAGGTGATCTTCTGGTGAGTGTGGATACGTGAGTGATTAGCATTCCAGGGACTATATTAAAAGATAGAGCAATGGGATAATGAGAGGCCGGACCTGATCATTGGAGGGAATAAGGTAATGAGTCACAAAGGAACAAGGAAAAAAGCGTTAGAGAGGTTTTGTTTTTGTTTTTGTTTTTTTGGAAAAACAAACATCAGTTTGATTACTGGCTTTACCCTTTTCTACAGTATTTCATTTTGAACAAGTGATTTCTCTCCCGTTGGCCTTAATTTCCTCTTCTGTGAATGAGGATTGCTACCATTTGTGAGGATGAAAAGAAGTAACATACCCTGAACACTTAGCAGAGGATCTGGGCTCTGAGAAAGCTCAAAATATGATAGATAGGTAAGAAACGATCCCAGAGAGGATTTTAGATGTTGTTTTAAACCTGAGTACATAAGAATCGCTTGAGAAAATAACTTTAAATTTCTGTGCCTGCACTGTCTTTTCCTCTGAGGTTCTGAGCCTGCGTTGGCCCTGGGAATATGCATTTTAATAAGCCGTGTCTCTAGTTGATGCCCCTGTAAGCAAGCCTTGAGTTCCTTTGAGAAGAGCCTTGAGCAATGCAGTGGTGATTGGTGGAGCTGCAGAGAATGGAGCCAGCACTTTACAGTTATGGTAGCCCTGGCATCAGAGCCACGTTCCACCATCTAGATCAGGGTTCTTACTCAGTAAATACCTGGAAAGCTATTTATTCATCCATTCATTCATTTACATTCATTTACATTTACAATGTATATTCACCACTCTTGAAACATCTTTCTGCAGAGGCATCAGCAGCCTCAGGTGTTCTAATTTAACTCATCTTGTTAAAATCATCCCGGTAATTTTAAAGTGGGGCCAGTACTGCGAACTTCTGCTCAAGGTGTTGATTGAACAAAGATTTAAATTGCTATGCAATTTCAGCACTCTTTAGCAGGCAAATTCCTTTTCTAGGACTCCTATAACATCTCTCTATAGGACTCAGTGCATAAGTGGTACTCGATAATGCAGAATGGATAGCTGGAGAAAGAGCTGTGATTCTAGAGCAAACTGCCGTGAACAATTGCTGTGAGTGAATGAGCTCTTTCCTACCTTGAATGTGGCCATAGCACATAAATAACATCCCAGAATGTATTCTACTTTTCTTTCCCCAGAAGATTGCTTTCTAGCAATGCCTGAAGAGAGAGGTCGGGAGTAACACATTTCGTACCTCTCGCCCGTATGACGCAGCCGAATGAGCCAAAATGAGCCTCAGACACCCCTTGCAGGGATCTGAGAAGGGACGTCAGGCTTTGTCAACCCCCACGTGAACAGTGTCCATGTGAAAAAGAAAAGAAATTGCTGTGGCAATTATTTTAATGAAAAGGAACGCTCAGTGTCAGTCCTATACATTATCCTATCCAGGAACCACTCTCTGATGTCTCAGAAAGGTAAGAGCGTGTCCTTTGATGTGAGGCTTTGTACTTCTGTAGAAGCTTACTTCTGAGAAGTTCAAAGTGCTTTCCATGGACTTCCTCACAGTCTCTTTCAACCCCTTTAGAGGGCGGATGCCGAGTATTATTCTCATTCTGCAGATGATGGGAAAGACGAAATGCAGAGAGGTTAAGTGGTGTGTTCAAGGCTTATCCCTCCATCTTTTAGGATGAGACTCAAGGCTCCTAACTTCCAGAGCCCTCACAGTTGGCCCTGTCACCTCCCTGCCTTTTCAACACAAGGTTAACATAGAATAGTTACTAAAAGGAAACGTATCTGCCACAGTGGAAGATGGATATTTCCAGTTTAGTACCGTCAACTGCTGGCATTGTGTTTTCTGTCAGGTCAAGATATCATCATTGATTCACAGCATGGGCAAACTTTCACATTCATTTTTTATTATTATTTTTGTTGGAAATCCCACAGATTAACATCGTCAGTGTTTCATCGGGTCTCTATAAGATGCTATCTCTAGGTAGTAGTGTGAAATGGTATACTTTCTTTTTTTAATGCTCTAGACATCTCTTTGTTCTGACATTTTTTTTTTTAGCCATATATATATAATCTTCTTATGCATTCATTTGCTGATTGGACATTTAGGCTGCTTCCATGTTTTGATTATTGTAAATAGGGCTGCTGTGAACATTGGGGTGCATGTATCTTTTCGAATTATAGTTTTCTCTGTATATATTTGTGCAACCATTATGGAGAACAGTATTGAGGTTCCTTAAAAAACTAAAAATAGTTACCATATGATCCAGTGATTGTACTCCTGAGCATATATCTGGTACGCTTTCTTACCACATTTCACTTCAGTGTCACCAGAAAGATATTATAAAACAACCTCAAGCATGTAGTCTACTTAAAAGATAACTGAGATGTGATTATCTTTGAGTACAAGATATATTTTTTCCCCCTGGGAAAAATTTTAAACAATAATATTGGTTTGATTGTTCAGCACTGTAGTCATTAAACTTTATTCTAGGATACCAACATCATATGAGGCCCACAGTGTTCTTAATATTGGACAAAGACCAGAACATCAGAATTGTGTGTTTTTTTAATTTTTTTATCTGTTAAATTATAAAGGTACTATGTGGAAAACAAAATGAAAAGAATACAGTGTAGCTCATAGAGAAAGATTTAAGATGAAAAGTAAACACCTCCTTCTCTGTATTATTTTGCTAATTTTTTTGGATTGTACTAGAGTGTACCATATTCTAACAATATATCTCGAATAGTTTTTCTTTAATCACTTTTAATTGTATAAACCTAACATTTTGTTTCTATTACATGGTATGCATTGTATGTCTATGTAATAATTTAGTCAAATTCTCTAGTGTTGGACCTTTGAGTTGTCTATAGTTCTTCAATAATTAAAAAAAAAGCTGTACTGACTGAACTGTCTTGAGCATGAAGCAATTTTATGTGTTAAAATAAAGCATACATTTATAGATAAGGAATTCTAGGATCCAGTATATCTAGAATTTATATATGTATCTTTTAAAAATGTATACACTCATAACATATATAATGATGAATGACTAAAATATATATTTATGATACATATTATGTATCAATATATTTTAACATATGCTAGATGTATATTACTTTTTCCTGAGGAGATTTAAAACAAAAATCACAACCTATTAAACTCCAGCATAAAGTAGCTACTAGATCAGAATCTCCTGATCCGAATATAATTTTTTTCTTTTAAAGCAAACAGTTTATTCTGAATCACAGCTTAGTTTAATTCTCCATCCCATAGGGTTGCCAGCCAAAAACATAAAAATCTGTTTCCATTCTATAATCAATGTAAAAATCATAAAGAATACATCTATTTTTGCTAATATTTGCTACAGTAGAGAGGTCAGTATGAAATCTTGTGTCTTACACATTGCTCCTGAAAAACCAGCAGTAAAATTCAGCAAAAATAGTAGGTTTCTGCTTCACAGGATAGGCATTTTTTAGTGACTAGCACTTACTGGAAGGATTAGGTATCCACTCAAGCAGAACACTCATTGTCATTACTGCAGGTGGAAATTTCAGAGTTGAATATGAGAAGAACTGTGCTAAAACTATAGGGAAGAATTTTCATAAAATTTTCCAAGTCTGTAGAATTTATGTTCATTATTTTTATTATTATTACTCTCAGTAATTTTGTGCAGATATTAATATTTCTTAACAGTTCTGGGATCTTGAGCAGGAATGTAGTTTTCTGGATGCTTTTATGACCACCTGTGGTCTTTCAGAACACTATTCCTAGAAAATAAAAATGTAAGAAGGAAATGAGATGCTTCAGCCTTTCTGAACAGTTTACTGCTCCCTTTACACTTTTAGAAAATGCATTGCTTGGATAAGATCTCTTCTAAAAAGCCTTAAGGGATATCAAGAAGTCACCACTCTGAACCTTTCCTTATTAAAAAATATGTAGAAACCAGATTTGTCACAAGACAGTGCTCTTGGTTATCGGGAAGCTATTATACTTGCATAGAATAATTAAACTGCTAGCTATGAACTTATTGAATACTTCAAAGGAAAAAATATTTTGTAGAAAAATATTGCACAAGGCTTAGCCTAATCCATGTTACTGCCGTATTCAGTTTTTCATTCCCAAAATATTGCTACATTTTAGAGCAACATTCTGATTTTAACAGCAATTTCATTTAAATAAAAACATTTGTGCACATTCTAAATGAACACTTTCATATACCCTATTATATTAATATATTTAATTTAGAGAAGAACAAAATGTTGGGGGTGGAATATTGTTACAAAGGGAAAATAACTCTCATTTAAGAAAATAAAGCCTAGATTATGTTATGTTTCACTGTCCAAAGTGAGGACACACATTCAAGGATTTATGGTGAGGAACATAAATTTCAAGAGAAACAGTGTGGTACTAACTAAATTTTTCACTACTTGACCATTTGGTTTGTTACCTTGACTGAGGCTAAGTGGCCAGCTACTATGTTTCTTTGCTACTTTGTCCAGGTTTAAGCTTCTTAGCACAGAAACATATTTCATGTTCAAATACTACAATTTATTAGACAGGTTAATCTGGGTCAAGCCATGTAATCTTTCTGTAGGTCAACTTCATTGTCTGTGAATTGGTTAAAATTATGGCAATTCTCTCACAAGACTACCAGGAGGGTTAATTATTATTGGACATGCAAGTGTGTTATTAGACTTGGCACAGTGTTTAATGTACAGGAAACATTCACCACTATCCTCATCAATTGGATGAATCTCTGGGTCCATTGTGGTTAGTTAGCCCTAAGAGAATAGTCTGCAGTCCTGTGCTTTGAAAAGCTTCTACAAATAAAGAAAACATAAAAGGGAAAAGCAAAAAGGAAGAAGAGGTATTTCTGGGTGTACACTCTGTTCTAAACACTCTGCTAGATACTTGATAAACATTAGTTCATTTAATCTTCCCCCAAGTCTTTACAAGTTCAAGAAAATAAGGCTTAAAACATTTATTATTTGCCAAGGTTCACAAAGTTAGCAGGATATGGAGCAAGTAATTGAAACTTAGTCTGGCTGCAAGGTTAGTAGGAAAGACTCAGTACCCCCTTACATGCCATTGACTTCATCCTTCTCCAACCCAGTGCAATACCATCTCTAATTCATAAAGGTACACACACACACACACACACACACACACACACACACACACACATTGCCACAATGATGGGATACCCAGTGTAATAGTATAATTACCCCAAGGACTAAAAAAAATAGCCTCTTTCATTCTATTGAGATGACCTCTGCATACAAGATATCAGAATATCTAGACATTTATATTTTATGTATTTATTTTTTAGGGCCGCACATCTGTAGCATGTGAAAATTCCTGGGCTAGGGTGTGAATTGGAGCTGCAGCTGCTGGCCTATGCCACGGTCACAGCAACACCAGAACCGAGCCACATCTGCAACCTATGTTGCCACTTGCAGTAACCCTGGGTCCTTAATCCCTGAGAGAGGCCAGGTATGGAACTTGCATCCTCGTGGATACTGGTTGAGTTCTTAACCTACTGAGCCACAATGGGGAACTCCTAGACATTTATACTTCAGACACAAAAGAAAATACAATTTCATAGTCTAAACTGAAAAGAAAGTTTGTACTTTAGATTGTTCACTGTTGTATAGAGAAACAGTGTGGTACTTACTAAATTTTTCACTAGTTGACCACTTGGTTGGCATCATAGGGAGCCAAAAATAGCAAAAGCATTGACTTTAAAATCATTACATCCAGATTACAATCAAACTCAACTACTTAATGGATGTGTGAGTTTGAAAATCGTTTAACCTGTTTAAGCCTCAGTTTTCCAGATCAATTTGAACAGTAATAGTACCTATCCCACAGAATTATCTTTGGATATATGAGATAATGCATATAAAGCCCTTGCACTGTGCCTGGCCTGTATTACGCCTGTCAAATTGTACATGACATCAAGAAATGCTGAGCATCCTACTTGTAGAAGCAGGCTCCTTTAACACCTATAATATGGATATATTAATCCCAGAAGGTAAATTACATATCAAGCACTGCTATAAAATGTAGAAGGGGTAAGTTCACATATAACATTATCATGCTACTTGGCTGGATTAAAAAAATGCAGTGTTTGGAAATTCCTCAGTTATCAAGGCTTTGGGCAGCATAGGCAATCACTAGTGAACAACCAGATATTCAGAAAAACACAATTAACAAGTTTATGCAAAGATCTCCAGGGGAAAGAAATGAATTTAAGCACAAATCATGTTAAAGACGTTCTACATATACTGTGTGTTTGCTAATTGACTGGACTGAAATTATTCTAGCTCTGCTCCTATGAGGCCAGCAGCCAAGTTAAAAGCTTCAGGAAATTTCACAAAACGTATATTGTGATGTCTTTGGGAAAAAACAAATCAGAAAATCTGGCAGACGCAAGGTTATATTGGAGCGGGTCTGAGTGTGGCTGCCCCCTTTTAAATGGGGCATTCAGCCTCCAACAACCACTGCCCTCATCATTCACAGTGTTGCACATGCACTCAAACCATGCAGGACTCACCCTTTTGTAGGAACCTCTCAGCCCTTGCAGGCATTTGAGGATTAGAGCTACTTTAGAGCTTATATAAATATCATCATGTGTAAATGTCCTTTGGCTCCACCTTTCCTCTCCATGCATAGTGGGATTGATTTCTAGAGAATGCCAGGATTACAGCTCTTTTAGCTCCTGAAGGTCTCTGCACTTCCATTCCAACTTATTTAACCCTTTATCACATTCTCCAATAGACTAAAGACTCCTAATGAGCAAGAGCCATATTTCTGGCTCACAACATCATAACACCTTGTACAGTAATTAGTTCTGCAAAGTTAGCGAATAACTAGTATGGAATGGCCAACGAAAGGAATAGGAACTAACAGAACGCAGGGTGATTAGATATTGGACCTTTTGGTGATAGCTGTGAGACTTTATAGAAAGTCATTCATCCTCCTGGTCTTATTTTAGATATAATATAAAGGTTAGATTTAGTCTCTCCCAATTCTCAAATTTTGGAGTCAAAGGAATACCTAAACTCCCTTGTTCATTTTATCCATATTTTAAGCTCAACTTTTCTAGTAGCTTGCTCTAAGCTACTAAAGTCTGTGACACCAGGGAGTTCCTGTTGTGGCTCAGCAGGCTAAGGACGCGATGTTGTCTCTGTGAGGATGTGGATTTGATCCCTGGCCTTGTTCAGTGGGTTAAGGATCCTGAGTTGCCACAAGCTGCGGTGTGGTTCACAGTTGTAGCTGGGATCCGGTGTTGCCATAACTGTGGAGTAGACAAGCAACTGCAGTGCAGTCAACCCCTAACCCAGGAACTTCCATATGCCAGAGGTGCAGCCATAAAAAGAAAAAAAAATCTGTACAACCAGGATGTTAGTAACGTCATCCTTATCTCTTGGGATCCCTGCAGGAACTAATAAACAACATGGAGAAACTTAGATAAAAGATAAAAAGAAATGAGAAATTGCTTATTATATTTTTATAATTGCATTTTTAAAATGGTAATAGTTGTGGGTTTATGTTTCACTTAATAAGAGAACTTTCGCTATTAATGATTGTTAAAAAAAATTTCTAATTTTACATTCCCTTTCCCTGAAGAACTAATTTTCCTTTCTTTAAATTTTTTCAACTTTTATGATTGTTTTTTTACGACCAATGAATCTGTTGCAGTAAACCTGTGAACCCTGCATCCTTATTTCACGAGAGTAAAGGGTCTGCAATATGCCTCTCCCTCCCAATCTCCCAGAGGCTAACTGTGCCTGGAAAGGAGTAGATGCATCAAAACTGGCTACCATTTGAGTGAAAGAAGAAAAGCAAAAATAGCATCAGTAGAAAAGAACTCATGGCAACTGTGTTGCCTAAACTGGTGATGGGTCTCCTATGATTTTATGTAGGGGAAAATCTTCAAACATTTTGTTTCAGCACTTGTAAGTATATTGCAGGATCCCTCAAATGACAAATGCTCCAAAACTAAACTCTATTTAGCCAAATGATCTTAGACATGGGAGTATTTGCAGCAAGCAATGTTCGCCTCTTCTACTTTGGACTGAGGTTGGCAGCTAAGATAAGGCTGCCAGGCAGCCTGACTTCTGGGTCTTTTGGGAGAGAGGGGACTAGTATATTTGAAAGCAGAGAACCTGGGTTCCAGTAACCCAGGGCTACACATTTCTGCAACCTGTGTAGGGGAGGTTGCTGAGCTGATGCTCTGTGGGCCCGCACCTTCCTGGGTGACAGACAGCTGCAAGGAGACTGAGGCCCACATGTAAACTGGGAGAATAAGAATTTCCAAGCTTCCTCATGTGCAGCAGAATTAGCAGTGGTGTCCCATGAAGCTGTAACTCCCTACCCTGGAATGCATCCTTCTACTTTATACAATACTTCCATCTAGTTATAAGATTGCTGCCAGGTGCAGCAATGCTTCCTCTTCACTAAGCTCTTCACTAAGGAAACTCCTCATAGTATATGAAAAAACAAAAAACACAAAACAAAAATTTCTATCCTTGTGTTCTTCTTTGCTGATTTTTATGTAATAATTTATCATATCAGTAGAGAAAATATTGCTTCTTGCTGATGACATCCCAGCTATTCTATTTTTGGATTTCAAAGTAATGCTATGGATACAAACACTATGTCTCTTGTCATTAGTGGTAAAGGATTTGCCCTAATCTTTGTTCATCTCTTGTGATCAAGGCACATATTATAATACACTTGTGTGGGGCAAAGAGTACAAGACTGACTCTGAAACAGACTAGTGTTATGTAGTTTCCAAGAAAATTGCAACGGATGTTGCATCAGTGTTACCCATAGCGCCAAAAACTGCTCCCCTTTGAGACTAGTTGGAGCTGGTCTTATGAAGGTATCACTTCATGGATATTTTTATGGCTTTAGAGAAATATTATGTGAGTATTTTTCTGTACCTGTACAACTTTGAACCTTTTGTTTATTTCTTCTTCATTTCTATATCTTAATGTTGATCATTTAGTATTAGTTTGTTCTTGCTGTGTAACAAGGTAATACACACTTGATGGCTTAAACCAATGTACATTTACTACGTTACAGTTTCTGTGGGTCGGGAGTCTGGGCACAGCTGGGAGGGGTCTTATCCTTAGGGTCTCACAAGGTAGGAATCAAGGTTTTTGGCCAGGAGTGTGTTCTCATCTGAAGGTTTGAAGGGAGATGGATCTGTTTCACTGCTCATGTAATTGTTGGCAGCATTCCATTCCTTGTGACTGCAGAATTTATGACAGTTGGCTTCTTCAAAGCTAATAAGAGAGAAAGAGAGTGATTCTAGCAGCATAGACATTTTAGTCTAATATAATGTGAACATGTGCATTGCATCACCTTTGCCAAATTCCCTTGGTTAGAATCAATTGACAGGTCCTGCTCAAACTCAGGGGAGAGGATCACAGGAAGACATTAATGTTGGCAGTGGCCACAGGGACCACCTGAAGCAACTGTCACGTGGTTCCTCCAGGTGCTGTCATTCTTGATGTGGCCCCAGTTGCTCCTCTGGACTTTCTGGTTTTGAGTCTGACATATTCAACTTTTTCTCTTCTGACCCTGATTGTAAGTTTTAGATAGTATTCCTCTCTTAAAAACTTATCACACATGATCTACAGGAATTTTGTATGTTTGTTCATGCAACAAATTGAGCACCTACCAAAAGAAAGTTATAGCAGACACACAGAATATACAGAAATGAGCAAAAATAATGCGCCAAGGACAAAAGCAAAGCAAAATATTGCATTCATAGAATTTACTTAAAGCTCCTTGAATTTGAGATACCTATCTGCTTACTCAAATTAGAAATGAATGAAAACAAATGTGCAGTTATAATTCTTCCAAATTCTAGGAGGTGTGTACAATGAAGGTGTGTGATGTGGTCAGTGAGGGCCTGAGTGCAGAGTGAATCTCCAGGAAAAGCAGTCTGCTCCTCATTGCCTAGAAAAGGCAAGGAGAAGACGTTTGTTTTCTCATTTTAACCTCATGGAAACCTAATAAGGCAGTATTAGTGGCAAAATTTAATCAAAAAATTAAAAATGAGAGAAATAAAGCAGTCATAGATTAAATAGCTTGTAAGTCATAAATGTGAGATTTGAGCCCGAATCTTTAGCCTAATAAGAGCATCATCCCAGAATGTTATTCATTTAGAATAGAAAGAAATTTTCTTCTTCTTTTTTTTTTTTCTTTTCTTTTTAGGGCTGCACCTGCGGCATATGGAGATTCCCAGGCTAGCGGGTCTAATCAGAGCTACAGCTGCTGGCCTACACCAGAGCCACAGCAACGCAGAATCCCCACAGCGTCTGCAATCTACACCACAGCTCAAGACAACGCCAGATCCTTAACCCACTGAGTGATGCCAGGGATGGAACCTGCAACCTCCTAGTTCCTAGTCGGATTCATTTCCACTGCACCACGACAGTAACTCCCTCTTCTCTTTCTATTTTATCTTTATTTTGGAAATAAGTGTAATAAATGTAATAGATTTGACTAAGTTATCAATCTGGGTTGACTTTTGATTCAGTAACATTCAAGACTTTTTTTCTAAAATAAATTCTAATTTTTTAGTGCATAAATAATATTCAATTTGTCATTTTATTTGTAATGAGATGGAAGCTTTAATTATCGTTATTGAGGACTTAGCAACTTAAGGAATCAGGTCTCAGAGATGTGTCTCATTTAAATGTGCATTTTAATAAAGCATTTATTCTAAAAGTTGAAAAATATTCTAATAGTTTCAAGTAACCTCAAACTCAAGTATTTGGTGATGCATTAAAAGGAATATTTTTGGAATCAGAACTCATCAACACTGGCGCAGAATTAACATTCTATGTCTCAGTTTGATAGAGAATTCAACTGGAAAGACATTTTCCTCTCTGTGGGATTTGTGTGTTTATATTCAATATTATAAATAGAATAGATCCATAGCCAATTGCAAATGGCTTCTTCCAAAATTACATTTTCTACTGGTATAAACATAGGATATATGTCATCGTGATATAGCACTGTGGCTAGTCAACTCATCTATTCAAAAAGCAAAAATATTCATATTATTGAATAATTTGTAAAGAAGCTGTTTTAAGAATGACTTTGATCTTTAGCCATCCAGAGCCTGGCTGTGGTGGAAAATGGAATAAAGGGAAAATATTTATTTGGCAGCATCTGTTAATCTTCCATAATTAAAGAAAAATGAATGAAAAGTGAAAATGAATTTTTGTTAAAATATTGAGCTAACTAAATGGGCCAATGCAAAGTTTTTTTCTCCTCAGGAAAGCCATTTTGGCAAGTGGTTGCCTCAGTACAATTCACCCATGTTTGGTACCACTTGCTAAATCTCTCCTTACCTCAGTTAATTTAGTGATCCTGCAGGAAAGTCTACACTTCTTGCTATGGGCCTTGGTGCTTGTAATTTTTTTCGATAAACTGACCAGTGATTTTCTCCAACAAAGCCTCTAGCAATTCATGCAATAAGCACTCCAACAAACAGGGTTTTTGTTTTGATTTTGTAATCATCAGTAATTCTATGTTCAGGCAATTAAAAAAAAATTATGGACAGGTTTATTAAACCAGTTACTGAAGGACCAAAGTAAGTAAGGGATTTCTTACTTGTGTGTTGTTTCCTGACTGTAGAAAATATTTAAGGCAACTGGTAAGTACAAGTGGAGAGTTTCTAGTTCCTGGAGTTACTCCATGCAAAACTCTTATAAGCTTATAGATGACTTCTATGTCCCACTCTAACCATGAGACCTCCAGTTTCCAGCCACTCTGTGGTGTGTTAGAGACAGATCCCATTATAACGGCACCAACCTACATTCTTAGCAGGCCTATTACAATTTTCATGCTTAATGCCATTTGCTTAGTAATTGTGATTAAAGATATTTTCACAGAAATAAAAAATTCCTTCATTCTTTCTATCCCTAAACAGTAAAAGTGCCTGTTTGGTCCATATGCCAAGCTATGCTATGAAAGGTCCTGAAATGACTAAAAGTTCTATTTAGTCATTGCACCATCATTGCACTTTTGATTATCACCATAAATTAGTAAAACTAACTTACAAAGAGAGGTATCTATCGTGAAGCAGTTATTTTTGTTCAGAGAATAAATACCTGAGGGAAGTACCAGCTACTTCTATGAAAAAACCTGAAAAGAGCAACAAATTCATAGAAAGTAAAGACTATAATATTGATGGTGATAACAGGGATAATGATAGTAATAATAACCAGCAATATTCACTAACAGGTGCTGGATGCTCTGCTTAGTATTTTATAGACATGGACATGTTCAGTTATTATACCAACCTGTGAGGCAGTGACTATTAGCCCCATTTTGCAAATGATATCACAGAATCTCAAAAACAGTATAATATTTGCTCAAATTCTCACCCAAGTGTTGTGTTTACAAATTGCAAAGCTTTTTCTTAGGTAAGATTTGTGACATATTCAGAAAAGCATTTCACATTCCTGTCTCTTCCAGCACTGGGAGATTGTAGGGAAGCCCCTGATATCAATAAGCATATCGCAGTTTTAGCACCTGAAGACTCTACACCACATCTTGTAGTGAATCCATGGTGGGAAGCCTAGAGCTCAGCCTCTGCAGCTTCTAGTTGGTGCCTCAAGGCTACTGTGGAGCTTAAAACAAAACAAAACAATGCAAAACACATGCAAAATAAAGCCTCGGCTCACTTCGGAGAGTGAGGCGTGCCTTACAGTGGATTTTCTCACAATGGAATAAAACCCCATGGGCTGATTCCCAAGGCCTTTCTGCTTCACTCTTGCTGTTTCTTAGCAGATCCCCCTGCACTGCATCTGGCTCGTTTGTCTGCAAAGATCTGGTTTTATCATCAGCCCCATTCTGTGTTCTGCCTTTAGTCTATACCTTTTTTACCTAGAGACCCAGCCACAAGCCTCTTACTTGTCCCTCACCACACTTAAGTGTTACAGGATGAACCTGTTGCCTCTTCAAGAAGTGTTCAATACTCAAAAAGAGAGGTTTTGACAAAATAACCATTTTTCTGATTATAAAAGCTAACTCGTGTTTGGTTTTAGAAAATTCTGAAAAATCTTTGGAAATCATAGCTAAAAAGCTTTTTTTTAAAAAAAAAAAATTACCCAATTTACCACTATTAGTTTTTGGTGATGCACATAAGTATTTTTTTCTGTCACCATACATACAATTTGGATTGCACTGTGAATGTACTGTATGTAAACTGGTTTTTTTCCTATCTAACAGTTTTTTCAACAACACATCCTCATCTTATTAAATATTATTCAGTAGCATTTATAATAGAACTGTAGAATACCACATACATAAGCATGTAAGGATATGCATTAATTTATTTAACTAATTCTTTATTTTAGCCTATTTAATTCTTATTTTCAGCTTTTAATTCTGTAAGTGGCAATGAATTGAATATCCTTATGATTAAATATTTGATTGCACCTCTTATTATTGCCTTAGGATAGACTTCGATAAGAAAAATTGCCACATTGAAGCAAATGTGAACTTTGAAGAGAAACATGTTTTAATACTCTTCCAAGGGATGGCTATCGATAAGGTGATATTCTTGCACTGTGAGGAATAACAGGGAAGGTATTTTGGAAGTGACAGCCCCATTGGGAGTGCTTTTTTCATTCACTCTGTTTTCTTTCATTTCCCAGTTGGTCCCCTTCCAGCTGTCTCTATTCTCCAGTTCAGTCAACCATCACTTCCAGACTTAAATGGAAGCCAAGCAGCCTTTCCTAATGGACCAATCAGACCTGGGATTTCTTAGGCAAATCAGTAAAGTTTGAGGTTAGGGGTTAGGAAGAAATAGCAACAGACAAAAGGGGATGGATGACATTTGGGAAATCCTGCTGGTGAAGAATTTTGTTGGCATGATCACCTTGCTGTAGAGATGGGATTTCAAAAGGTAGTGTTTGCTCCATGGGATCTGTTGTCTGACAGAGATAGTCTGACTATGTAAAGGAATGTCAGAATTCTCCTTTCTTCTATAAGAAGCCACTTTTGAAGGATGAGGGCTTGATTGGACCAAGAATTAAATTAGATTGCCTTTACTCTAAGGGACTTTGAAAATCCATAGGGACCTAATCCTGTTATCTGTTTTACGATCTTCACAACACGTGTAAGTATCTGAACTCACTAACTGTGGGCTTCTTCATTATCTACTCCCTTGTTAGAAAGTAAACTCCCCAAGATAGGCACCTTGTCTAACTTACTCCCTTTATACCTCCAGCACTGAGCACAGCAGACAGCATTATTTTGATCTCGATATTGAAGGATGAGGGAAATAATTGCTATCTTTTTTTAACCCTTTGAATATCCATATTTTAGTATGTAATAAATTATGTACTGATTAATTTTTGTTTTGTGTATGGCATCAGGCAATTTCACGACACACATATATCTCCATTATATTATGGTAAGCTCTTGAAAGACAAAGGAACATAACTTAGAGGAGAATTTTCATCAACTGAATGCCTATCTTAAAGGGCAAATTAAGTGACCATTTATTAAATATGTGTTCACTAATGAGAGGCTAATTAAAACAATGTCAATTCCTGATTTTAGTAAACAATACTATAACTTACTGGATCTGGCATTTTCAGATAAGACTTGCTGGCATTTTATCTTGAAATATTCTTTTAATCCGCGTAAAACCATGCCTGTCTCAAGTCTGATAAAAAGTTTGAGAAAAAACATTTGAATAAGAAAAAAGTCAGTAGAATCAGTGCTTTGCAGGATAAGACAAATGTTACATTTTCTACTTGATGGATTTAAATGATTATATGATGTTTCAATGCAAAAATAAATCTAATTTACCTTATGAAACATAATGTGGTTATATTAATACAAATGTTATGCCAGTCCCACCTGTCCTGTTCTTCCTTAATGGAACTTATCTTTCCAAATCTTACATGATATTTACATTGCCATCTGTGTTATTTGTATATTCTTACTTTGGGTTGCTTCTTATACAAATCCATAATTAATGCAGAGCTTAGAGAGCAGAGGAAAAATGCCAAATCAAGGCCATTAAGATATGACTGGAAAAGCCATTTATTTTCATTAAACATGATTTTAGACTATCTAGATTGAAACCTAAACATTTCTTCAACTGAAGGGTTGGATTTTCTCCTTTCCTCCAGTCTTTGATGATATCAAGACAGTACCCAGACAATACCTCCTCCCAGGAACATCCTCTCCTCTCTAAGCCTCCAGCACATTAGATATGCCTCACATTTAAGCACATATCATAGCCTGTTGATATTATTTACTTTAACAGATATTAACTGAGCACATGCTACATGGAAGTCACTGTGATGTGCTTAAACCAAAGAAATCCCTGCCTCAGAGAACTTACAGCGGGGAGTCCCTAACCGAATAAGCAAACCGTTCTATGATACCTTGCTAGATCAATGAATGTGGTAAAGGTACATAAAGTGGGGTAAAGAAATAGAATGCTGTGGTGGAGGCACTATTCTAGGGCTGTCAGTAAGGGTGGGGGGCGGGTCTCTGTGAAGGGAGATTTGATCAGAGACCTGAACACAGTGAAGAAGCAAACCAGGAATATACAGGGAGAACACTATAGACCAGGAAAGCGTGGCAATCCAAAGGCCCTGAGGTAGGAGTATGCTCCCTGAGTTTGACAAAAGGCCAGAAGACTGATCTAAGAGCAGGGTATGTAAGGATAAGAGTGTAGGAAATGGGGCAGAAGGAGCCAGAAGCCAGGTCTCAAATTACCATTATCACATGGACCATAGCCTGGGGTAGGTGGGCCAGGACATTCAGAGTGGTCCATGAACCTGGATACAAAGAATGTTCTGTCTTTATTTTTATTAACCCTAACAGAAATTTAGCATTTTGTTTCTTTGTAAAAGTAATAACAAAACCACAATCATAGTAGTAGCTTCTGTGACTTCATGACCAATAGTTTTTAAAATATTTTCATGTCATATTATAATTGTAGATATCTCAAAGTACTCTTTATGTTCTTTACTGCTTTGAAAGTACAGTAGTTATTAGATCAGTTGCTAATGTGCCATTTTAATACTTGAATAATCACATTGTAATAGAGCTGATATTCTTTGTAATTTTATATATTTTTGTATATTCAAAAAAAATTATTCTGAAGTGTCCACAGGCTACCAGACTTCCAAAGCTGTCTATAGTACCTAAAACAAAACAAAACAAAACAAAACAAAACAAAAAATTAAGAACCTCTGCAGTCATGAAATATATTTGGTTGGTTTTAACCAGCATTGTTTAATAAAATGAAAGAAAACACAAGCTATTATAGGACATGACCCATAGTAAGTATAAGTATATGCTAGGAATACATTTTTTGAAAACTTTATGTAAGGTGTTTGTGTTCATGTGTATGTGTTTGGGGTCATAGCATAAAATATATTTCCTTCTGTGGATCATAATTTTAAAAAAGGTTGAAAGTCAATGGATTAAGATGGGAGAATGTTGACAATAGGTAGAATGATTCTGGATATATTTGTGAAACTGTGTGGGGATCTTACAGATCTTACAGAGACAGAGCCTCATACACATTGCTTTTTTTTTTTTTTTGTCTTTTTGAGGGCTGCACCCACGGCATATGGAGAGTCCCAGGCTAGGGGTCTAATCAGAGCTGTTGCTGCTGGCCTACGCCAGAGCCACAGCAACGCCAGATCCGAACCATGTCTGCGACCTACACCACAGCTCAAGGCAATGCTGGATCCTTAACCCATTGAGCAAGGCCAGGGATAGAACCCACAACCCCATGGTTCCTAGTCAGATTTGTTTCCGCTGAGCTATGATAGGAACTCCTCTATTAAAAAAAAAAATACAGATTTTTTTTAAATGAAAGAATAATTTATTTACAATGGTGTGCAAATTTCTGCTGTGCAGCAAAGTGACACACACACATACATATATCTACACACACATATATATGTATGTATGTATGTATATACATTCTTTGTAATATTATTTTCCATCAGTATATCCCAGGAGATTCAATATAGTTCCCTGTGCTATACAGTAAGTCCTCATTGCTTATCCATTTTAAATGTAATAGTTTGCATCTACTAACCCCAAACTTCCCATCCATCCCACTCCCTCCCCCTACCACTTAGCAAACACATGTTTGTTTTCTGTGTCTGTGAGTCTGCTTCTGTTTTGTGGATTGGTTCATTTGTGCCATAGTTTAGATTCCACATATAAGTGATATAATTGGGTATTTGTCTTTCTGACTTACTTCACTTAGCGTGGTATTTTCTAGATACATCCATACTGCTGCAAATGGAATTGTTTCATTATTTCTATGGCTGAATAGTATTCCATTATATATATGTACCATATCTTCTTAATCCATTCATCTGTCGATAGACATTTAGATTGTTTCCATGTTTTGACTACTGCGAAAAGTGCTGCCATGAGCATAGGGGTGCATGTATCTTTTTGAAATATAGTTTTGCCTGGATATATACCCAGGAGTGGGATTGCTGGATCATATGGTGGTTCTATTTTTAATTTTCTGAGGAACCTCCATACCATTTTCCATAGTGGCTATACCAGTTTACATTCCCATCAACAGTGTAGAAGGGTACCCTTTTCTCCACATCCTCTCTAGCATTTTTTCTTTGTTGACTTATTAATGATGGACACTCTGACCAGTGAGAGATAGTAACTCATTGTAGTTTTGATTTGCATTTCTCTAATAAATTGTGATGTTGAGCATCTTTTCATGTGCTTTCTGGCCACCCATGTGTCTTTGCTTCTTTGGAGGAATGACTATTTAGATCTTCAGCCCATTTTTCAGTTGGGTTGTTCCTTTTTTTGCTGTGGAGTCATATGAGTTCTTTGTATATTTTGGAAGTTAAACCCTTGCCGATTGCATCTTTTGCAACTATTTTCTCCCATTCCATAGGTTGTCTTTAAAAATTTTTTTAATGGTTTCCTTTACTGTGCAAAAGCTTGTAAGTTTGATTAGGTCCCATTTGTTCCCACACACATTTCTGGATGAACTAACTGACCTAAGGAAGAAATGTGTCTTTCTGTTTCAAGGCTCATCCCTCTCCAGTGGTTCTGATCCGTCCTTCTCTCCACTCCCCCAATAGCCAAGACCTCTCCTTGGCTCTTTTTCTCTGATATTAATCTCTCTCTCTCTCTCCTGAGTCTTTAATCTCTTCTTCTTCCCTGACAATGAGTCCATAGATACACTTATGAGTCTCTCTCAAACCATGGCCCTCTTTCCTAAAGCTTTGTATTCTATCCTTTCTTGTATTTACATGTTTAATGTTAGAAAATACTCACTAGGCAACATCTGTGTTCAGGTATCACAAGCTAAGCCCTGACGCCAGAGGACAGTCTTACAAATGATTATAATTCAGTATCATTGCCTCCATTCCACTGAAATAGCTTTTCTCATATCACCAGTGACGGCCTAAATCCCAAACCCAATGGACACTTTTTAGTCTTCAATTTGCTTGGCTCACGTCTCTCTATTTTCCACACCTGTTAGGCTCAAATCTTTCTATCAGTGATATCAAATCAGTACTACTACAGTTTTGTTTCCTTTTTTTTCTTTCACTGCGCACATTTTTCCCTTCTCACTAAAATGTCTTTTGTCTTAGATGTTCTTTTAGCAAATTTCTAATCATCTTACAAATTCCAGGTTAAATGTCTTCTCCTCAGTGATCTCTATCTCATCTGCACTTTTCACTCATTTCTACATCCCTCCAAAACTAATCACCTCATTATCTCTATTACAAACTTCATGTATTTTTTTACATATCCATATAGATCATGTTGCATTTTGCACAATTATTTTGTTATCCTCCTTCTGTACTAGACTGAAGAATTTCCATGAAGACAAGGAATAACTCTTCATGCAATGTTTTGCAGAGGATGTGTACTCTTAAGAATGCTTTTGAGCAAATATATGGATAACTGAATATATACATGAATGAATGAAATTCTTTTACTATTCCTTCAACAATGAATTAAACCCTAGATCTGTGGCTGTGCCTAATATATAATGGATTTTCAATAATAATTTACTAAAGAAATTACATTTCATTCATAATAAATAGACATGAAAAATGAATTATCTATAAGAAATAATTCTTTTTATATACATATATTGCCTATTAGACACTCCCAGTAGCCAATTGTTATAACTGTTATCTAGTTCTCTTTACGAAATTCTTCCTTTATCTATATCATTAATAAAGAACTATCTTATAAATAGATCAAAGTATGATGTCCTCAGTTAAACATGCATGCTAAGTCCAAACGTGTAATCCAACAAGTGTATCACATTGCTCTTCTGTGTATACAGCACCTTCTTCAGAGTGACACTGATGCTTTACACCACTGATGTTAAAGCCTTTGCTAGGGAATTTTTACTTCTGCTTATAAGGGGAAGGAACAACAACAACAAAAAAAAACCCAATATCTCCAACAGATGATAGGTTCTGAGCACAGAGGTATTCATTCCACCCAGCCATTTATCAGCAGCAGTGAGTCAAGGCCCCCTTGTCAAAGACAAGCACTGGGGTAAAGAACAGGTAATTTCACCTCATTGAGGAAAGCGTTATTAACCTGCTCATATTCTTTATGTGTGCCCTTGTCTATCAGGCAGCTTCCTTCCTTCCTCTGATTGAATGCATGTGCTTATCTGTGTCTTGACATTGACCACAATTGGGAAAGTCAGGCATCTGTGCACAAGGTTTGACCATTAGAGATAAATAGAACTGAGCTTCCACAAATTATTGATGTTATTGCATCTCCAGATGCCACAACGCCCTTTCCCTCACCTCTGAGCAAATGACTTCCCATCTTTGTCAAATGAAATGAATGCTAAAGTGGAATTCTCAGTGTGGGCAGAGACATCTAAAGAGAGGGACAATCATCTCAAATCTTCCTATAAACACATGTGGTTAACCCTTTGAGCCAAACTCAGTGGCTGCCTACCCTTATCGGAATGAAGACTAATAACAATCTATTTTTAACCAAATAGCCAACTCAGTACATAGGCACACTTGCTAGAAATGTTGGACTCTTAGACCTTTTATCTTTATCAAATTTTATACACTGGTAAAATGTACACATACATAGTCACAGACTGCATTTTTTTCCTACATAAAGAACATGTCTTGATTAGATAAGCAATATGCCTTGGGAAATAATAGCACTTTGTACAAAATTGAACAAATATACACTGAACCTTAGAACTACTTTCTGTGAGGACGATACAGCTATACAGAGAGATTAAAAGTTCTTTACCTAGAAAATATGATGAAGCCTAAGTTTGTTTAAAATTAAATGAGATTCATTTACCTAATTTTAGTGCGTTAAGAGAACCAGAATAAATTCATAGGCCTTTAAGAGCATATGGTCATGCCTCTAATTTGTGAAATTCAGCAGAACACTGTGGAAATTAAGTTGTCTAGGACAGTAAAGGAGAAGACATTTCTGAGATGATTAGGCCAAATTAAGAACAGAAGTGTATAAACATGATCTATTCGGGTTGCTGTATTATAGTTTCCTAGGGCTGCCATAACAAATTAACACAAACCGAATGGCTTAAAGCTATAAAAAAAAATATATTATTTCACAAATCTGTAAGCTAGAAGTCTGAAATCAAGGTATCAGCAGGGTCTTGATCTCTCTGAAGGCTCCAGGGGAGAGTTTTTCCTTTGCTTCCTAGCTTCGGGTTGTTGTTCAACATCCTTGGCATTTCTTGGCTTGTGGCTGCATCATCCAATTTTTCCTTCCGTCTTCGCATGGCCATCTTCTCTATCGGTCTGTCTTCATATCTTCGCCTTATAAGGACACCAGATGGATCTGGGGCCCATTCTAACCCAATATGAGCTCATCTTAGCTAATTTCATCTGAAAAGACCCTATATCCAAATAAGATCACATTCTTGTGTGTGTGTGTGTGTGTGTGTGTGTGTGTGTGTGTGTGTGTGTGTGCCTTTTGTCTTTTTAGAGCCACACGCAAGGCATATGGAGGGGTCAAATTGGAGCTACAGCTACCGGCCTATACCACAGCCACAGCAACACGGGAACCAAGCCGTGTCTGTGACCTACATCACAGCTCACAGCAATGCCAGAACCTTAACCCACTGAGCAAGGCCAGGGATTGAACCCATGTCCTCATGGATACTAGTCAGGTTTGTTAACCACTGGGCAAATATGGGAACTCCTAAGATCACATTCTGAGGTCTTGGTGGACGTGGATTTTGATGGAACTCAATTCGATAGAGTCTAGTTGCCAGACTGCTTTACTGGAAATAATGGCCAATTAAATGATGCTTAACCACATGTAACAAGTAGCCCTCAGCTTCCTGAGTATACAAAGACATCTCGAGGAGGCCACAATGAGACTCTTAGATCTCTGTCAAGGAGCAGAATCTAAAAAGGAAAAATAAGCAGATAGGTAAAGTACCAGTATGTCAAACTTTTGGATATTGGCGTTCTAGACCATTCCTCATTTACCTTTTAATATTGTTACTGTTTATGTTTCTTATTGAACTATTTTATTTGTTTTCTTCTTTACAGTTGTAAATGCTATGTGTCCCCTTCCTGAGTAGCAGCCCCCTCTCTCTCACACTTTATTCTCTATCTACTTGAGCTGCCTCTACCATTCCTGTACACCTTGTGCAAGGGTAGAGTACAGAAACTGAGCATCAGCATTTAGACACTATGGTAGCAATTTAATAGTGTCACAACATCCATAGATACTATTTTTTCACTTTACATATGTATCCGTATACCACGAATTGGGAAAACCAAACCAAACCAAACAAATTGATCTGGCACCATAGACAGTTTGAGAAGCTCTGTTCTGCAAAAACTAGTCAGTTGAAATAAAGCATAGTCTGTCTATTCCTCTGGTAGCTTGTCAGTTCAGTAAGAGATGGAAAGATGTATTTGAATCCTTTATAAACCCCAGCTTTAAGCTTAAGTCAGAGCATAACACATGTGATCAATAAATAATTAGAACGGAATTGATCCTGATGACAAGTTGGTCATGTTGTACTATTGAGAGAGCAGTTTCAGGTTGACTGCTTGAGGTAGAAATCATAGAGCCAGAATTAAGGAGACTGTTTATTTATTTATTTATTTATTTATCTTTTGTTCCCAGGCTAGGGGTCTAATTGGAGCTGTGGCTATTGTCTATACCACAGCCACAGAAATGCCAGATCTGAGCCATGTCTGCAACCTACACCACAGCTCACGACAACACCGGATCCTTAACCCACTGAGGGAGGCCAGGGATCTAACCTGCATCTTCATGGATACTAGTCAGATTCGTTTCTTCTGAGCCATGACCAGAAATCCTAACAGTTTTAGACATAAGCAGAGATAACCCCAAATACATAAGCATAAGTAGACAAAGAGACAGTTCTCATAAGCTGCCAAAGAAGAGGGAAGAGCAGTGAAAGGGAGCTAGAAAAGGTAGACCTAAAACTGAAACTGTCTTCAAAATCTCAGGGCACAGTGAGATCTGACCGACAAACACACTTTCCTTCTGCTCTGGACCAAGTTAAACATCTATTAGTGCAAAATTGGAAAAGTATTTCCAGTTTCCAAGGTCCTGAGCATCACCCATCCCGAAATAAGCAGCCCAGTGTCCTTGACCCAACAAAACTCTGCTCCTAGTGATGACTTTCCCGAAGAAAGACACGATTACTGATCGCATTGCAGCATGCGCAGTGCTGTTGACAGACTGAAGCCGTTCTGGGCTAAGGGTCTGCAACAGGCCTGTGCAAGCTTTTGTTGTTACACTTGATCTACCTACAGAATTTCAATTAGTTTCCATCTGTGAAATATAAAATTGAATTCTTCTGGATGCCCTGAGCTCTTTCTAAGCACCAGGCTGTGTTGCCAAAGTGACAATTTGCCTGGAATCTAGGCCATGTTTCAGAGAATCTGGTCTGATTAGAGAGTCTGGTCAAACTTGAAAGGCCATTAGTAATAGTCTAGCCAAGCTTATGTTTTACATTTGGGTAACTAAGTCCCAAAGTAGTAAAATAACTGCTTCAAGATCACACAATGAGCTATCTCAGAACAGCTAGAATGAAGTTTTCCTGTCTGCAAAACCCTGAACCATTTCCACTCTACTCCATTTCTTCTCTCAACTGTTCAGCCACTGCATTATGGATTTCACATTCATTGAAAAAAAAAAATTCTCCCAGACTTTGAAACAAGTTGATTGTTCCTGGAAAAAAAATTCTATATGTGTTATTTTTGTCATTGCCCAGTAAGTACAGAGAACCTCTCTTTGTTTCAAGATATTGCAGCATTCCATGGTGATTAAGAATAGAGCTATTAACTAATAGGAATACACACTTGCAGAATAAAGTCCATACAAGTCAAGCAACATTTACGATGAATAAAACTGTATTTAGAAATTTTAAGAGCATTTTGAACTCTCTGCTCCTCAAATACAAATTTTGGCTTTTAATTATTTCACCCAAATCCCATGTAGCCACTAAAAGTTCATTTGGAGGCAAGAGACTGGATTCTGAGTACAAGGACTTGCAAATCTTGTCTTTGTAGTGAGATATTTATAGTACCTACCTTCTAGTGTTCTTACAAAGATGATTCAAGGTAATAAGTGTAAGAGGGTTGGCATAGTATCCTGGACATGGCATATGCTTTACAGATATTCACCACTGTATTAATCATTAACGGGTCCTGCCAAGGGTGTTGCCTGGAGGTTTCAGTCTATTAGGTTGGAGATTGGACTGTATGATGAGTAAGATCTTTTCTGTTTCCAATATTTTTATGACCTTGGTGGTCTTAGCCTTAGGCCATTGGCAAGTTGAGTAAGACTGTGTCTCCCTTTCCAACAAAATACTACTTTTAAATACTTTCTTCCAGATCAAATTAGTCAACAGACCCCAGTCTGATTTCTTTGCTCACATTGGGTTTAAGGTGCTCAGTCATTACTGAAATGGGAGAAAATGATCCCAGATGCATCTGCTGCATGCCGTGATCATCACTCATGTTAAGGTGATCCATCCAGCATCCCACGAGGGGGATAGTCTTTGCACTTTGTAGATGAGGAATAAAGTCTCAGACATATTGGCTCATCAAACACCCAAAATAGACTACAATTTAGTGTACAAACTAAGGTGCTTTGAAGAGTCAAAAACTCTTCAAGGATTTTTAATAATTGTTCTGGGCCAATAGTTATACATTAGGACTGTCCCAGGTAAAGTGAAGCATATGGTCGTGCTTCCTGTGGATTAAAAGAAGTTATAGAGGCAGAACCCAAACAAAAGTCAACCTCTAAATCCTGTGTTTAACTACAATTATGTTAAAAGATCTCCCCTGTTACAGTTTTATTATACTGGACTGAGAGCCAGAGCCCCAATACAAGTGAAAACTGATACAATTATATGAGAACCTAATAACCCGAGGTGGACATAGGGGTCAGGGCATCAATAGCCTCTGAAGTTGGTATAGAATCAAGAAAAATGTAACACTGAATGTTGTTTGTGTCCCCAAAATTTGTATGTTGAAGCCCTGGAACCCATTGGAATGGTATTTTTGAGGTGGTACTTTGAGGAGATAACTGGGTTCATATTAGATTGTGAGGGTAGGATCTTCTGGTGGGATTAATGACCTTAAACCAAGAGGAGGAGACAAGAGACTCTCCCTCTCTCTTCCCGCAAACACCCAAAACAGGCCATGTGAGCCACAGCAAGAAAGTAGCTTCAGGAAGCAGGCCCTCGGCAGATGCCCGATCTTTATGCATCTTGATCATCAACCTCCCAACCTCTAGAACTGTCAGAAACAAATTTCTCTGGATTAACCCAGCTAGTCCGTGGTATTTTGTTATAGCAGCCCAAATAAGATAGGAACAATTATGGAGGATCATCTTTGAAGGTCTTCAAACCTGAGGGCTGGGGTTCCTATCGTGGCTCAGCAGTTAAAGAACCCGACTAGCATCCATGAGGACGTGGGTTCGATCTCTGGCCTCGCTATGTGGCTTAAGGTTCTGGCATTGCCATGAGCTGTGGTGTAGGTCACAGATGTGGCTTGGATCCAGCAATGCTGTGGCTATGGTATAGGCCAGCAGCTACAGCGCCGATTGGACCTCTAATCTGGCAACGTCCATATGCTGCAGGTGTGGCCCTAAAAAGACAAAAATAAATAAATAAATAAATAAAACTGAGGCGAAGGCAACAGATAAGCAAATCAAGAGAGAAAGGTGGCAAGGGGGTGGGGGTGGGAGTGATAGATGGCACAATAGAAAAGGCACACCTAAAGGTAAATCAGAGAATAACGATGATTGGAGGCTGCCCCTCCTCCCTGAGATAAACTAACCAAACTCTCAAATTGAAGACATATGCAAAGAAAGACACACACACACTCATACCCGATTTTGGTCAACTAAGTAATTTGGGTAAAGATGTCAGCAACAGATTATATTTGCAAATTGAAGAATATGAAAGGGGTCATTAATACTCAATGCATTTCCTTGGTCATTTGTATTTTACCAACAGTTAATATTTATTGAAACCACAGGATATGCCAAGCACTGCTCTGCATGTTTTGCATATATCTACAGATTTCACCTATGCTGTGAGACAGGTATTCTTTGTTTTCCATTTTACAAAGGAGGAAAGTGAGTCTTAGAGAGGATGATTAACTGACAGGAGACTTTTCATAGACAGAGCAGGCAAATTGGTTTACCATAGCTGCTGGATCTAACGACCCCCCCAAACAGAGTGACTTAAAGCAACACAAATGTAGTCTTTTATACATGGTTCTGGACCTCTAAGATATGTGGCAAGGCTGGTTCCTTGTGGAGGCTCTAGGGAGAATCTGTTTCTTTGCGTCTTCTGCATTCTGGAGGCCATCTACCTTCCATGGCTCATGGCCTTAGTCTTCAACTTCACAGCCAGTTGCACAGCATCTTCCAATCTCTCTCTCTCTCTCAGCTTCTCTCATTATATTGCCTCTTGCTGACTTTGACCCTCCTGCCTCCCTCTTATGACCTTTACCTTTGTGATTCCACTGGACCCACTGAATAATCCAGGATCATTTCCCATCTCAAGATGCCTCATTTAGTCATACCTGTAAATCTCCTTTTACTGGGTAAAGCAACACTGTATCCTGTCTTCCACAGCAGGGGTCAAGCCCAAGTCTGGCTGCAGAACATGCTGCCATAAACTAGTGCACCATAGCACTTGAAAACATTTTGACAAATATTTATCTTGAGTGTGTGTTATATGCCCACTACTTGCCTTCATGTTGAGCATGTGATACTGAAAAAAACAACCACAACCATGATCCTGACCTCGTGCACAATACTGGTATTAAAATATACACAATCACACAAACGACAGTGCACTATGAGAAGAAGGGAGGAGACAGGGAAGAGAAATAAAGCTACAAATTAGAGGTCAAGGAAAACCTCTCTAAGGAAGCGGCATTTAAGCAAAAGCCCAAAAGATGAAACTGTTTACATAGTGTGTTCATATAAATAATTCTTTTTTTTTTTTTGTCTTTTTCCCTTTTCTAGGGCCACTCCCGAGGCATATGGAGGTTCCCAGGCTAGGGGTCGAATCGGAGCTGCAGCCACCGGCCTACGCCAGAGCCACAGCAACGTGGGATCCGAGCTGCGTCTGCAACCTATACCACAGCTCACAGCAACGCCAAATCCTTAACCCACTGAGCAAGGCCAGGGATAGAACCCGCAACCTCATGGTTCCTAATTGGATTTGTTAACCACTGTGCCACGATGGGAACTCCCATATAAATAATTCTTGAACTAATTTTTGAAAAAGTATCGATAATAGTTAAGAGATTAAATCATGGGTGAATCCATCCTTCTGTCTGATTTTTCTCTTAATTTTCCAAAAAAATTTTTTAAATGATGAAATATTACCTTTAAATCAGAAAAATAAAGGAACTTTATTTTATGAAAGATGTGTATGTTGCCCTTTAAGACTGAATCTGTGGAAAATTTCCTCAATCAGCTGTGAAAATAGATACCAGACCTGTTTCCAAAGTTTGTTCTAGAAGATAGTGCCTCTCATTCAAATGCATTAAAGTTTTCTTTAGGAGAATTCTTCCTTAGATTGTGAATTCTTCTTTATCCTCAGTATCACTCTATCATGAGAGAAAGTGGAACATCAACACTCTCAAATACAACAAAAATTGGAAAATGCTTGAGATATTTTAAACATTTAGCTTTTTCATATTATACTATTTCTAATTTCAAGCTTGCATATATTTTGTGTATGGGAAAGAACACTGCCTTATGGAAAGCCAGTTCTAGTCATTTCTGTTGCTCTAGGAAACCTGTAGTCTATATTTAGAACAATTGACTCAGTAGAAAAAAGAAAAGGGCTCTTTCATCAATGTGTGATCTGATAGGTGCCTCCAAATGCTGGTCAGCTTTCCACAGAATGTTACCATGGGCAACGGCTTTAAATCCTTGATATGAATGAAAGAGAACAGGATAAAGAAATACTAAAGTATGAACATTAGTCTCTGTGGCCATGTCCAGTTTATTCATGTGTCTGTCTACCTTTAGATCCTAAGATTTTGCTGATTTATTTCTCTGAGCCCTAATGCATTCTTCCCTGGATACTGAAATGCATACTGAGTTGGCCTCCCTCTCCAACCCTCCTTATCACATCCCAGGGTGGCAAGTCACTTCTGCCGAAGTAATCTGCTAAATGGTGCTCTCACCACACCCATCCCTACTCACGTAGTCAATGCAATTCTACAGCTATTTACTGTATGGCAGGCATAAGGCAAGGACTGGGAATTTTCATTTACAATCTAGTAGAAAAAAGAAACATTTTTGAACAGTGAGCTCTAACACAGGGCTGGATGGCATCAGTGACAACTGGAGGGCAAGAAGCAGTCTTCCTGAGCAAAGAGGAATGAAGAGTGACTTACCTAAAAGCCCGGCCTCTAGCTTGATAGAGAAGTTCTGAGGGACCTTTGTTTCCGGTTTCAGTTTTCTAGAGTTAGCCCGTTCTTTGCCTTCGTGAACTTTCACTTCTGCCTTTTTCATAAGCTTCTAAGGCCTTTTCTCCATTAGGACTGTTTTTAAGGCAAATTTTTGAAATTCAAATCCTACTAGTTTAACTACTAATGGGAATACAGTTTTTGGTTTCTTGTTTTATTTATTTGTTTAAATATTTAACTTTAGCTTTTGAAGTATTTCAGACCTACAGAAAAGTGACATGAAAGAATTCATGTGTATGCTTTACCCAGATTCCTTAAAGAAAATTTAAAACTTGAATACCCTGTGAGCATTTTGATATGAAATCTACTTTAAAAATTAAAAAAATACACCAGCTCCTATTTTCCACATCTACAATCGATGCTTTTTTTTTTTTTCATGCTCTTTTCTCATTTATTACCAGCCCTTTTCTCATACAGAGACTGAGCTCTTGGGACAAACAGGAGGTGATTCATTTACATAGCCCTTCCAGTGCTCCCAGGCTAATTTTTGCAAATGCCTGGCTGGACTTTCTGAAAAGATTCATAGTATTTATCTTGTAACCTTGTATTATGAGTCCCAAGAGCACCAGTATCCACGTATCAGTGAGAAAAATAGCCACTGATATCCTTGCAGTGTACTCTGGCAGCCCTTATCTTCAGAATTATAACAGTGCTTAATCCTATAGGTACATATTGACAGCCAATTTATCTAATTACGCACATTGATAAATTAACTGGAGTAATAACAGAATATATTATCTTCAACCTGATATGTTTTTGGGGTCTTCAGGGAGATCTATTTGATCATTTCAAGGATGAGCTTGAAACAAGGGAGCATCTTGGAGAAGTTTAAAAGGATTTGATTTATAAAACAGGTTATAAAGCATCTGCATTCCCTTGGTGTATTTTTTTTCCAATTAATGTACATACTTCAATTAGCAAGTGGTGCAGCTTTGTTATAATGAAAAATGTGAGCCTTTTTATGATTAAGCTCAATAGCTGATGCTATAATCTACATTTCTTTTGAGATTTAACTAAAAGATACATTCACTGATGCAACCAAATGAGTGTTCTTTTCTTAGTAACACTTTCTTCTCCTTTATCTTTTGAACCTTAGTGCACGCATCACTTCCTCTGAAAGCTTTCAGGAGTCCAGGCTCCTTATGTCTGTGGGGGGCAGCTCCGTCTCACCTGGAACCCCACACACACCAGCATCAGAATTTACCTCATCAGATCTTCCATCTCCTCAGTCCTCAAGGACCAAGGCCTGTCGCCCGGCACATTCCACTGGCGAGTGCTGTGTCCGGGACTAGGGGTGGAAGGTGAAGAAAATGGAAGCGTCTCCTTGAGGGGATTCAGTTTAGTGAGAAATGCAAAAATAGAAACTAACAATTGTAACTCAAAGGTTAAAGTCTATGACCAAGTTACCTCTAAAGTGTGATGCATACACACGAGTGGTGAAGCATTCACAAAGATCAATTCTTCAGACTAGCTGTTTGGAAGAACTATTATAAGAGATAACCCCAAGGGTAATTCTCATATGTAGTTATTAATTCATAATAAGATAATATTGTAGCAACCAAAAATTCAGCTAATATCTTTATCTTGCAATATATCTTTGTTATGTATATAGCCATTTGCTGTCACTGGGTATAACATTAATTTAAGTCTGATTCAATATTTTCTAAGCACCAAGTATTCGTAAGACTGTGTGCTAACTTCTGTGAAGAATATGAGGCTAAGAAAATGTGATCTCCTGAGGAGAATATAAAAGGAGAATTTATTCTGACATGGACGCTGCCTATATGCCAGGCACAAGTGCTCTTCCTATGCCACATTATTTAATTTTCATGAACAGCCCAGAGGAAGGTATCACTGTTCCCATTTTAGAGATTAGAAAACTGAGGACCAGAGAGGCTGAGTAACTTGCTCAGTGTCACACTGTTGAGAAGTGATGGAGTCAAAATTGAAAACTAAGTCCTTTTACCCCAAGCCTTGCTTTTTTCTACCTATATGGCTTCCAAAACGAATTACTATCTGACTTAGGAAGATAAGTACATATTCAATATTCTCTTATGCTAGATCAAATACAAATAAAGAATAATGATATTTAAGGGAGGAAAAGGCTTTGTGGAGAAGATTGCAAGGAATTGGGAAATATTTCTAACATGCTGAAGTGAGAATGAGACTATCTAACAGAGGAATATACAGTATTATCCTTCCAGTACGTCTCATACAGAGGTACAGATGATAATAACTACTTCGATACTTGTTATGAATTTTAATGATAATACTAACAATCGGCATGCACAGTGATTACTCTACACAAGGCAAGGCAAGAAGCTACATTATCTCATCCACTTCTCACTGTAGCCTATGAAGGGGGTATTACTGTATCTCATTAAATATCCCAGAAAACTAAAGTGTAGAATTTAAGTAATTTGTCCAAGTCTCACAGTCAAAGAAGTTGCAGAGCTGACATTCAAAGCTTACATTCTCAGCACTGTGTTATATAATGTGTTACGTGATTCATAATTGCAAAGTGCTTAGCCCAGTGTCAAATCCACAAAAAATGCTTGATAGTAAGTATAAAGGCTGCTATCACTTCTCTGCCATATTATATCCAAAGGCACAAAAATGAGACGACCAAAAACAACTTCAGAGAAGTCTTCATGGTGTCCTTGTTAAGGGCTGAATGTTGAAATGATTGGAAGTATGTTTGCAAAGGCAAGGTGCAAGGACAAAAGTGCAGACATGCCAATGTCAGAAGGAGTCCGACCTTGATTAAAAGTGATCATAAAGCAATAATGCTTTTGTAGCAGATCAATAACTTAATCAGAACCCAACTTTTAAAATTTACATTTAAAATTCACATTTGGAATAGAGAGATCATTGAGCTAGACTTGGAAAGTGATTGCGTATGAGCTGCGAGGGGGAAAGAAAGAGTAAAAAGTAAGTTTTGAGGAATTGAGCATAAGTCAGTGAGTGGGATTTGTTGGTAACTTAAATAAAAACGGGGTAAAAGGAAGTAAAAATGGGCTAGGGCTTGGGCTTGGGCTGGGTCAAAAGCATGAAAAGGGGTAAGGGAACGAAGCTATCAGCAGGTTTTGGGAAACACTGATTTATAGGACCCAGTGTGGCATACACCTGACAGTGTCCTGCAGGGTATTAGGAATATGCTTGCCTGAGCCTAGCCCATCAGAGGAACAAGCAGGATTAATAAACAAGGCAGATTTTGGAATGATCTGGAAGTGTGTAATATTAGGTCCATTAATGTTTACTTACCATATCTAAAGTAGTTTCTGGTTACTAATCCTTTGTATAAATTGATTGGTGGATTGACTGAAGGTAGAATTTTCAGTATTCTGAACTTGTGTATGCCATGTTTAGGTATCTTTACTTTTATTACCTTCATTCTTTACTCCATGATTATGGGGAAGAACTTGTTCTTTATCTCTAATAGGACATTGATACTTCTAGGAGGAAATTTATAAACCATCTTAGAAAAGGACATACACACTGTACTTTCTCACACAATTACAGAGAATTGACAGATGCACTGAAGCCTATGGATTAGTCCCCAGAATGATGAGAATATAAACTGGTACTTTGTAATCTACTTTGGAAGACAGTTTGACAGTTTCTTACAAAATTAAACACATTCCATATGATCCAGCAATCACATTCCTTGGTACTTACCCAAAGGAAATAAAAGTTGATGTGCACACAAGAACCTGCACAAAGGTGTTTATAGCAGCTTTATTCATAATTGCCCAAACTTGGAAGCAACTAAGATGTCCTTCAGGAGGTGAATGGATAAACATACCGTGGACATCCACACAATAAAAGTTTATTCAGTGCTGAAAAGAAATGAGCTAAAAATAAATGAAGCCATGAAAAAACATGGGCGAACCTTTGGTTCTAAAATTAGAACATTGGTCACTTTCAAGAAAAAAAAAATATTTAGTAGAATGGTGAAGCAGAAATTTTTGGAAGAATGATACAAAACTTATTGAGTGCTTTATACAAAATGCTATGCAAGGCTTTGTGAGGGGAAACACGATCTATGACAGACTTTCTGAATTTAAACATTTGAGCTAGAGAATCCTTCAGCACCCCGAGAAGATATGGAAAATACTATCGCAGTATGGTGAGGGTAAAAAAAAAAATATTAATGTTCATTTTGGCTTTGAATTCATTCATTCCTTCCTTATTTATCTTACCCTTCAGTTTATTTACCCTTCTTTTGTTAAAACAGTACCAAGTTGTCCCTTTAGGAAGGTACTCTTCTCTCATTTTCACAACCAGCTAAAAATGACACCACCATCAACTCTAGGGATGGGACAAAGTTAGGGGAAGAAAACAGCCCAAACAGTAAAAGTAGCCCAACAAAAGAAGCATGAACCAAGGAGATAGTTAAATGAGAAGAGGCAGGGATGCAGGTGGGAATTTTAAGGAGATGACCTCTGAGCTGTGGGTTCATGATTTTTAATGGGTCACATACTATATATTATTCCAGATCTAAGGAGAGTTTAAGTTAGTTGTTGAAATTATTATTCTAGTCTCATCCTTTTTATCAGCCAGGCACAATACTAAATATTTTACATATTTTCTCCTCCTGGCTATTACTTGAGTACACAGGAGCATTCCCATTTTACAGATGGAAAAACTGAGGCACAAGAAGAAGATAAATCAGTTGCACTCAATTATAAATTGCAAGGTCAAGATTCAGACCCGAATCTTTGTAAATGCAGTGTCTGGGTTGTAAGGTAACCTATGTAGGGACATTAGGCCCTCCCTGAGGAGAAAGACGATGTAACTGGATAAGTGAAAGATTTCTTGAAAGAGTGGAGCTAGAACTGACTCCTGGGAGATGGATAGAAGGTAGAGTAGTAGACCATGATGGAGAACATTTGGTATGGAGAGGTGAGCCTGTCAAAACATGGCTTGGTCTCATACCTCGCTCTGATTCTCTCATTATTTAGAACCATGGTAGTTTGATCTTGCCAATTCTCCCAGACTTCCATTGGACTGGATGTCATTTCAACACTCCAGCACAGGGATTGAAAAGTGCCCCTACTCTATCCCATGTATTCTAGGATGTGATGATACCTCCAGGGATAAAGCGGCAGAGTAATGATTTTGACCTGGTTCTGACCTAGACTAGAACCAAAGCCAGTGTAAATTTAGCTCACTAATAGGTGTATTTTTCTCTTCTTATGTCATTGTTTCTCAGCTTTTTTTTTTTCATTGTTGTCCTCCTAAGCAGTCTTCTTAGAATTTTTTTTTCTAGTTACCACAGATGAAATTTTAATACCCCAGATATATTGTATGTTTGTTGATGTGCTCTATGCATATCTGTGCTTTGTATATAAAAAAGAATAAGACTTTTCTCTGTGAACTAATTTCACTGCCATGAAACTGTATACAGCCCTGAATGACAGTGAGGGCCTTACACTATGTTGTGTCCCCTATTTTGCATTCTGGACAAGGGGGACTGTGGAAACAATTTGGGATCACATCAGCCTCCAAGACAAGTGACCTGACCTGACTGTATGCACATTTATTCTGCTATAAAATGGTGATAATAATATATACCTAGGGAAGTCTTATTAACAGATTAAATTAGATAACCTAAAATCAAAGACATAATAGGACTAGAAAATATGACTTTCTCCTATTTCTTTAGTGTAGTTCCTTTAAAACTCAGCCTTTATACCTTGTTTTTCATCAGCTCATTTGCTTTCTTGTCTGAGAGGATAGAAGCAAGGAAGCGGAGTAAGTAAGCACAGAAAAGATTGAATACATGGACAAAGTAGCAGATACTTCATGTCACGGTTGTCTAAAGAGGGGGCATCTTCTGTCCTCCGTCTTGATAGGCAGGTACCGTCTTAAGTCTTCATCATGGGGATTGATTCCTCCCGGAAATAGTCTCTCACTTTTAGCAGCCCTGTGAGCAGAAGAGATCTTCAATGCCCTATGGTGGAGAAGAGGACAGTATTTGGAGAGAATCTAGGATCAAGCTAACTCTGCTATTTATGCTCTGACCTAGACAAGTATTTAACTTCTTTGAGCATGTGTTTCCTCAATCCATCAACTGGATTTAAAGCAAACACTTAAATTAGAGGGTTACTTTGAGAATCAAATCAAATAATGTCTGTATAAATGTCTAGCACATAGTATCCAGTGGAAGTTACTATGTTTTCTCTCTAAGCAGCTTGTTTTTTCTTCTCTGAAATGTCATAGAGTGCAATCATTCCATATACGCAAAGGATTAAAAAGTGCATATATTGTATAAAAATAAATATGAAGATATAATAACTTACATTTCTGAAGTATTTCACATTCCTATTCCATAAGACTGCTTGGTAAAATAAGTTGGAATGACATTATTCTTCCTATTTTAAAAGTAAGAAAATTCAGATATCATGTGACCAACCCAAGGTCATATAGCCATAGATTGTGTAGCTGAAATTCAAAACCAATTTCTCTGATTCTAAAACTATAGCTTAACCTCCATTATTGCTTAATATTTTTTTCTACAAATCCTCATTTCTGAAGCAAAATACCTAGTGAATTGTTTAAGCTTCTTCAAAGTCTACAAGTTGGCTTTATTTTGTTTCAATTTTCCATTGGTAAAGGTTAAATTTTTGTGCCTTTTACTTTTGTGATCCCTGTCCCTAACTTTCATTGAGATTTCCTTAGGTCTTTGAATAATGCTTGAAATTTGGTCTAATTATCCATTAAAGAAAAGATTTGAGGAAATAATACTTTTTTTCCTGGACTTTAGGTGGAAGGATTGAAAATTCTAGCCCTTTTGGCAGGTACTTGGGAGGAATACTAAAAGAAACCTTTATAATAATACAAGGTTTTGCACATAAGATGCAATAGTGATAAAACTGATTTTTTTGCTTTTATAATCTGTTATTAGATAAATTTTATGTCTAGACATTTTTCTGCAAATGCCTTTAAAAATAATTTTACCTTAAAAGACAATGCTAATTGGACTGTACTATTAATTATTTTATGTGGAACATCTTCCTTTCTATGCCTGGATTTCTACAAATAATAGACTTCTAGCTTTTGGTGGCACTCAGGGCTTATTTTTAATCTGCATATTAATTCTCTAGGCTGTTTTGATGGTAGAAATTCTCATGAAGGCGGATGCAGATCAGAATACTAAATTACAAAAGCACAACCTTTCCTTCCATATTGGATTTGGCAGTTTAATAAGAACAGCAGCTAAGTACAAAACTGCTCAGAAATATCTGGAGCAGTAGAAGAGGCAACAATTCTTCATGAACCCACAGTCTTTACCAAGCAGTTAGTCTGCTTAAGATAACTTTCACATTATTCACGAGACTTTCAGGGCACAATGTAGGTTCCTTTATTAATAGCTCCCCCGTCATCCATTATTTAGGCATCACTCCGTATTAAATCACCAGTGTGTCAGTCTTCTAAAGCAATACACCTCAGAGTTTTAAATAACCTCTTGACAGGAAGTTGTCAGAGGAAGAGCCTTTTTCAACTAGTTAAGCATTTGAGCATGAACAATGCTCTGTTTAGAGATAGAAACATAAAATAGATGAACAATTAATTATTAAAATTTGCTTAATTTAAAAAAAACTTATACTTAAAATTTTATGTACAAATGATGGAATTGCTTGGTGGAAGATTCAATTCAATTAGTTATCATGAACCTAAATACAATTTTTAGAAATTCTGTCAAGTATCTGTTAAACTGCTACCTTCTCAACACTACACATGACACTGATAGGGATATAAAGGCAATACATAGACTTTTCTTCCCTTTCAAAACTTATAGCTCTGTTGGGTAGCCAAGTTTTATATATATCGTAAAGAATAATTTTAAAAGTCTTATAAGTAGTTCCCTTGTGGTACAGGGGGTTAAGGATCTGGCATTGTTACTGCAGTGGCTCGGGTTGCTTCTGTGGTGTGGGTTTGATCCTTGGCCCAGGAACTTCCAGGAAAAATAACATAACATAACATAAAATGTCTTCCTTAATGACAAAGTAGGTTCTAAGTATTTGCATTACTAAAGAAAATTTTAAAAGAATGAGTTCAACATGCATGGTAATTGGAGAAGACTTTAAGAAGATATCTCACTAGAAAGAAGATAATCAGAAGAGAAGAAAAAGACTGTCATGGATCAGAAAAAAATATTAAGAATCAAAGCACAAGACCAGAGTCTGAGCAAAGCATGAACATGGGGAAGAAAGGCAAGAGTCCAGGGAAATGAAAGTAAGAGAGCCAGATTATGAACAGATCATTTTGTAACTATTTTGGAAAGTCTCTATAGATAATGGAAAAAATTACTGTATGTACTCAAAACTGCATTTTCCCCACCTGATGTGTCTTAGAGAAAGCAGTCTGGTGGCATTGTGTCTATGGTTAATCATCATGAGAAAGAGGAAGGACAGCTGAGAAACTGTAAATAATCCAGGAGTGAGGAGAAGAGGTCTAGGCATCCTGAATAGAATGCAAAATAAGAATAAATAAAGGAGGATACATTTCATAAATGTTTATAATTGATAATGTACAACATTAGGAATATTAACAAAGGGACATGTATTTTTAGATGCCACCATTGCCTGGGAAATTAGCCTAGCTTAGGAATTTGCCACAAAGTAAAATACTGTCGGGGATGTTAGCCAGCCCAAGATTGCTTGGTGATTTGTGATTTGCTTGCTATAGGGATGTATATGTTCATATATTAATTTTTAGTACACAAACAATGAATGTTTATTTTGACAAAAGTAAACAAATTTCTAAAAGAGAAAAGAAATGAGGAATTCTGCAATCCTGCCATCCACAAATAAATACTAACATTTTGGAGTGTTTTGTTTTTTGTAGATCCTCTAGGTATATAATTACTTGTTGTAAGAAGCATTTCTAAGGGAAATCTTTCTCCTGCCCTTTCTCCCTTCCTTCGCTTATCTTTCACTCTTACTTTCTCTTTTTGTCTCTTTTATTTTTAAATATGCTTATTCTAATACATCATAACTTATAAAGATAAAATCATAACACTTCTCTAAGCCATGCAGTAAGGAAACATAGAGAGTCTCCTACTTTCTATAAAATTGAAGAGACTTTTATAGACATATCCAGACAATCTGGCTAACCAGGAGTATGTCTAATTTTCAGAGTCTGTGAAAGCAGATATTGTGAGAGAAACAGTCACTTGGTTGCAATGGACTGACATTTTTAGGAGATAAAAGGGAAGCAGCAGCAATGAGAAGATGCATGAGGTCAAAAGGGACAATGAGTTCAATCATTAAAGTGCAGAGCTGCATGGCACTGGAAGGGGCACCAGAGTGGTTAAGGGTACAGCTCTCCCAAGTGGACAGTCCTAAATGTGGGTCCTGGCTCCACCTCACTTACCAGCTGTGTCTGAATTTGAGCCTATTAATTAACCTAAGGATCAGTTTTCTCTGCTGTAACATATGAACAAAAACCTACACTTCATAGGTTTGCTTTGAAGATATGTGTTAAGTGCCACCCCAGTGTTATCCTTTATTTGTGTCAGAATAAGGATGCAGTGCTGATGCACTGCAACCCTTTAAGCATATAAAGCAGCTGAGCTTCTGAGAAAATAAGAGACTTGCTTAAGGTCACATAATACATCAGTGACAAAAATGAGACTTGAATGGAGATCTAATTTTCAGTCCAATATTCCTCCCACTTGAACAAGAAGCCACTCCATTCTCAAAAGATGCAGTGTGCAAGTACACAGTCAGAAAGCCTTTTTATGCCATCCCCCAAATCAATGAACTACGGACTTCCAAGTCCCAACCAGGAACCCCTCTTCATAATGTAGTCACAACTCTTTAAAGCACAAACCAACCCAACCAACCAAAAAAAACCACCTCCCAACAGAATCTGTTTGACTCTTAAGGAGGGTCACAGCCACTTAGTATGACTAATTCAGACTGAAGCCTTTTGGCTACCGCAGTATTCAGAGTTATTATCATGACATTACATAAAAGAAGTAAGTACAAAACAGATATTCAAATTACCATTTAAAATATGTCGGTATGGAGTTCCTGTCGTGGCGCAGTGGTTAACGTATCCGACTAGGAACCATGAGGTTGCGGGTTCGGTCCCTGCCCTTGCTCAGTGGGTTAACGATCCGGCGTTGCCGTGAGCTGTGGTGTAGGTTGCAGACGCAGCTCGGATCCCGCGTTGCTGTGGCTCTGGCGTAGGCTGGTGGCTACAGCTCCGATTCAACCCCTAGCCTGGGAACCTCCATATGCCGCGGGAGCGGCCCAAAGAAATAGCAAAAAGACTAAATAAATAAATAAATAAATAAATAAAATAAAAATGTCGGTGGAATGGATTAGAGTCCCCATTATTTACTTTATATTGTGATGAATCTGTTTGGTATCTGTCCCTGAATGAAGATTATCTAGATGTGACAGGAAGCAAAGGCTATCTTTAACACAATGGAAAAGGGCAAATGAATGTTAACATTTCATTAAAGGCACAGGAAACAAATGGCAACGTGTGCAGGTCAGTCAACAGCTGAAAGAATGGTGTGTTGGTGTGTTAAGTAGGGTGAGTGAGCACAAAAAGTCAAAATCCGTATACATTCAGTTGAATTAGCAGCTCTCTTGGTGTCACTGATGCTCTGTTACAGTTTGTCTTCAGAAGAGAGCACACAGACGGAGAAGCCATTCAGTGCAGTGGTAACTATCAGGGCGCTGATGGATCTAGCTGGACTTAAGAAGCAAAGGGTTACCAGCAAGGGTTGGGAACCAGACTGCCTGGCTTCAAACACCAGTTCTGTACCATTCCCTAACTGTGTGACCTCACACAAATCCCCGAGTCTCTGTCTCTTTCCCTAAATAAAGGGGGAATAATACTGGTGTCTTCTCATACTGTAGTTATGAAGATTAAACAAAGGAGTTACTCTCTGTGAAACATATAGTGTTACCTAAATATTTATTAAATATCATCTCGAATCCTAGGCTTACCACTTATTTGCTACACTCCTAATAGAAGTTATTTAGCCCTTTAAGTCTCAGGCTCCTCTTCTGGGAAATGGGTCTGATGATGCTACCTGGCTTCCACAGCTGAGGAAATTAAATGAGATTCTTTGTGCAAAGCACTTGGCAGGCACCAATCCAAGAATTATTATCTTGGTTTTTACTTAACCACCTAGACCAGAAGTTCCCTGAAGCAGATGTTCTGTCATGTTCTCTGGGTCCACCACAGGGCTTTCTGTATTAATGTTTAAAAATAGAAAAAAAAAGATATAGAGACACTGATAAAATACTCTATATGCATGTAACACAGAAAGACCTATTCATGCCCAAACTTAAAACATGCTCTTAGGAAAGAAAATGGACACCCAGGAAGACATAAAAGGTATACATGGAATCAGACTCAGAAAATTGGGAAACAAGGAGGTTCCATCTAGTAGTCACCCTTCACAGTAATTCCCTCTCCTGCATCCTTGACAGATGGTCATCAGCTTCTCATTCAAACTTCCAATCGTCCATAATTAAATGTTTCTTGGAGTAAATATAGTCTTTTTTGCTCTTACATTCCACTGGAACTTTTAAAAATAAATCCCTTTGATAACAATGAAAAAAATCCCACTCACCGTAGTTGTTCTTGAGCCTATTGCCACTACAGAAGGCTGAGTCCTATGAGACAAAGCATAAAGGATCACCAATGTATTCATCTTTATATCTTCCAATTCCATATGGAATATTCCTAGTGGATGATCAGTAAATATTCATTAAATAAATGTATCAAATGATAGGATTAGGTATCCCACATGAGGTTTCCCTTCCTGATGATGTGGCTTATTTTAAGTAAAACATCTCATTCCTCCAACCTTTCCTTCTGTTTACATACAATTTATTATATTTAAAATCTAAAGAGATTAGTTTTCATTTCCTAACTCAGGGTGGAATTTAGATTGTTTTTTAATACATGACATTTTAATTTAATGGATTACTAGACCTCTAAATTCATGAGAAAAAAATACTATTTCCCTCGACCTAGGGGGCTTTGGGGTGAAAAACAGGAATAAGAGATCAGCCTTTGCAGAGAATTGAACTTTGGATAATTTTTCTTACCAAAAAAGAAAACTGAGATCTAATTAGAGAATGTAAATTAGTATACCACTCTCATCTCCTGCTATCTTCATCTCACTTGTATCATGAAAATGTATTAAAAATTCTTTAAGAAATTCAAAAGATGTATAAGTGAGGTTGATGCATGGATGTAACAATATCTGACATAAGGTTCTTCGAAGGATGCGTGATTACTTACTGTGCTTTTCTGCAGAAGTAGTGCCTGCTCCCCACAGAGTGGGAGTCAGCAGGGGTGAGAACAGGACAGTTGTCTGCCTTTCAGAGGCAGGAGCTCTAGGGCTAGCATGCAGGTTCAGCAAGCTGGGGAAGTGTGTCTACATAGGCAGAAAAAAAATCACAACATTCTTAATGAGGCATTGCGACTTGGCTGTTCTCAGTTGGAATCAAAGTAGAGTAAGCCAAAGCTGTCTTGTAGGTGGTGAATAATTATCAACTCTGAGAAGAAAAATAAAAACAATGATTATGGCTCTTTTCTTTGATTCTTGGAATGATCTCATCTATTGCAATGCTCTTTTTTTTTTTTTTTTTTGCCAATCACTAGTCAATAAAAACATCCTGAGGTCTCATGGGTATTATGATTTTGAGGGGTTTCAAATGGATCCAGCCAAGTGCCTCCCCATAGGGAGATTTCAGGGCCTACATGAGTCACTTTCCTGAGTCCAAGTTCTTAATGGTGGACTGCCAAAAATGCGTGTATTTCTAGCCTGGAAAAATAGCCAAGTGTTGTGTGTGGAGGGTATGGGATGAACTTGAACTTCTGGCCTGGAGTGTCCATACATACGAAGGCAAGACTTCCGTCTTTGTAGACTTGAAGTAGGAGTGAGGATGGAAACCAGGTCATTGGCCAGGAGCTTCCATGTGCATTCTTGTCATGGTCCACAAATGTGAAGGTAGGCTCAGCAGCTTTTTAGATTTTGCCCTTTCATTTGCTATTTAGTGGAAGTAGCAAGGAGGGCATGTATCTGGTCCATAATAGGATTTATAAGTAAATACATAGGAATCGATTAAAGTCCTGGGAGCATGAATAAATGTGACGGAAAAAGTAGCATAAACAAGTGGGAAGAGCAGGGTTCAAGTGAGACAGGTTGGAGCAACAGGCCCTAACCTGACGCTCGTTAGATCTGGGAACTTGTGCAAATTACTGAACCTCTCTAAATAATGTCTTAAATTGAGGCTTAAATTTGTATCTACCTTACAGAATTACAGTGGAAAGTATATGGATGTGAATAGCATGCACTGATGCTCCACCCACACAGTAGGCATTTTATAAAGATAGACATTTTATGGGAGTGAAAGGTAATGAGGAAGTAGATCTTGCAGCATAGAAAAGACCTGTGATGAAGTGGGGACTACTGACCTCAGGAAAGTCAAGATTAATTGGATGGTGACATCAGCTGAATGTCAAAGACAGAAGATATTGCTGTTTTGAGAAGACTAATTTGCCTAATATCCTAATGCAAGTAAAAAGCATTTCCCTCTTTTTAAAAGGACTATAATAAATGGGCAGTAGATGCCCACAATTCATAGTATTAGGCAAATGTATAATTAATGAAAATTTGGGAGAACTTAGGAGTTCTCACGGTACTACCTCTGAATTCTTCCCTGACATTTAACCATGCTTTCAGTCCCTATTTTTGTATCTTTCTCTTTCATTTTTCTTCACTTGTTGTCCTTTTAACTTGAATGTTCTCAAAGCATGTCAACCTCTGTACTGCAGTCATTAAAAGTTTTGAGTTAGCTTTATACTACCATAGTGTCTCAGTTTAAAAGCCTAATGAGTGATAGCAGATATTGCTAGAACAGAGGGCAGCATGAAGCTCACATTGGAGACTGTTACATCTGCAATCTCAAGTAAATCCTCAAAATACATTTTCCAGTAAAATGACCTTACATAATGAAAGTTTATGGGGAGAAGAGTATGGGGGAAAAGCCCAGACTGGGGATGAGAAAGATCTGATCTATTGCATCTAATCCCCTCTCTCACTGGGGCACCTTGGACGAGTCACTTAACGACTCTTCTCTCTTGTGAAGAAGGCACAATATACTATCCTATTGATGTGTCGTGAAGGTTTATTTCTTTAAATGTTTAAAAGGTGATAAATATCATGTCTGGCACAGTGAGAAACAGCTCAGTATGGTCACGCAGAATAAACATTCAGATACACCCAAATATTATTCTGCAATTCCACTTGCCTATATCCTGACTAAGTTATATCTCTGTGTTCTCCTCAATTGTGGACAGAAGAGAGTGTTGATGATAGCATTGACTTTTTGGGTTAAAACTCTGGATGATGAATTTCTTCTGACAATGTTAACCACATGAAGGGGAATTCGGGGGGCAGGGGTGGGGGATGAAGGAAACATGCCAACCTGGAGTTATTTTGAGAAGTAAGAATAATATGATTGGAAAATTTTACTCTTGGAATGCCAAATGTCCACTTTATGTAGTGATTTGGGCTTAATATTCTTAGTTTTTCTGAAAAAAATATATTTATGATACTATCTATATACTTGTTAAGATTTCTATCCTATATAGAAGCCTCTACAGAGATTCATATATCATTTTAATACTTATTTTGAAAATGTCTTGCAAGAGTATCTTGACTTTTTTACTTTTTTTAAAATTAAAGAATAGTTGACTCATAATATTATGCCAATTTCTGCTGCACAGCATAGTGACCCAGTTATACATATAACACATTCTTTTTCTCATACTATCTTCCATCATGTTCTATCCTGAGAGGTTGGAAATAGTTCCCTGTGCTGGACCTCATTCCTTATCCATTACAATTGAAATAGTTGGCATCTACCAACCCCAAACTCCCTGTGCATCCCACCCCTCCTCCCTCCCCCTTGGCAACCACAAGTATGCTCTCTATGTCTGTAAAATGAAGCTGTTGAAGTTGTGATCCCTTACTCTAAGATTTGAGGCAATATATTTGTAGTTAGCTTTTTTTTTTTTAACTTATTAGTGAGCCTCAAGTATATATGTGTTCCTGAGATGATGGTTCTAATGGGCTCCAAAGCTATAGAGTTAGAACTATTAATAGTAACTAACTCTAAAAGAAGTATTCAGAAAAATATAGATTGGTTATACATGTTTTTGTTTCTAACTGGTAGGATACTCACGGTTCAATATACACTTATGGAATATTTATTAAGCATTTAATATGCACCAGGCATTTGGATTGGTGGTCTATTGGACCTTTCTATGACTTCTGTTCTAGGACTACTTTTTAATATATAGGTTCAATAAATGCAGATGGGTTGCATATCAATAGCAACTAAGCTAATATCAGAACTAGATTTGATGCCATTTACTAACTCTGTGACCTTGTTCTAATTGTAAATTCCCTAAATCTCAGTATGGAAAAATATCTGTAAAAATTGAGATTTTTCAGTCTCAAAGGGTTGTAGATTGAAAAAAAATGAAGCATAAAAAGAAAACCCAAGCACAATAAACTACATTCTATATGACTGCATTAACAAGTTCAAAAAGAACCAAAACTAATATTTGGAGATATGTCAAAATAGTGGTTACCCTGGCTATGGGCTAGGGAGACGTATGAGGTAGTTAGATGACGGATTGAAAACATTCATTATCTTGAAATAGGTGGTATTTACAAGTGTGTGTGTATATATGATAAAAATTCATCAAGATATACACCTAATATTTGTGTTCTTTATGTATTTTCTACCTCAATATTAAATTGAGCAGGGACAAGACTGTACCTCTTTTCTCTGAATCATGAGCATTGTGTGAAATTTGGACCTGTATCTTTGCTTTTTTGTTTTGTTTTGTTTTGTCTTTTGTCTTTTTAGGGCCTCACCCACGGCATATGGGCATATGGAGGTTCCCAGGCTAGGGGTTTAATGGGAGCTGTAGCCTACTTCAGAGCCACAGCAACACCAGATCTGAGCTGCGTCTGCAACCTATGCCATGGCTCATGGCAACGCTGGATCCTTAACCCACTGAGTGAGGCCAGGGATCCAACCTGCAACCACATGGTTCCTAGTTGGATTCGTTTTTGCTGTGCCATGATGGGAACTCCCTATCTTTGCTCTGAATTAAGTATGAGCATAAAGAGAGGGCCCAATGTAAAATGAAAATGCAATCACTTATTCAAATAATATTAAGAATTTCGTGATGGCAGAACATTAAACCAAGTGTAGGAATCTTATAAGCACAGGCCCTGATGCATGCCCATGAGGCCAATCTTCCACAGAGATAACTCAGAAAAGAGCTTCAAAAGCAAGAAAGACTTGTTAGGATCAGCCATCTGAATGGTATAAAATTAATGTTTAAATTCCTGTTTTTTTCCAAGGAAGCATAGTTTTGAGTTTAAAAGGTTATATCCTATTGGGCTGAATGACTAAGGTATAGTTCTATTCCACTGAAAAGGCACCAGGATAAATACTTCTTATGGGAAAATACACTAAAACTGAGATTGCATAGGATACCTTAATTAAGAAGGAAAAATTTACATGAGAGTTATGAATAGAAAACGTGTTCTATTAAAATGAGACATGCAATGCTCTCTATGCCAGAGAAGAAACTTTGAAATGGTACAGTGATAAAAAGCTAGAATAGCATGCTTACTAGTAACAGATATTGTTTCCCTGATTGAAAAATTTAAATACTGTATTTACATTACTTTAATTAACCCCCAACATAGTGTCTGTCAGGGTGCGGGTTCAATCCCTGGCCTTGCTCATTGGATAAGGATCCAGTGTGGCCTCAAGCTATGGTATAGCTCACAGAGGTGGCTCAGATCCTCGGTCATCGGCTTGGATCCACTGTTACAGTGGCTGTGGCGTAGGCCAGCAGCTGCAGCTCTGTTTTGACCCTAGTCCAAGAACTTCCATATACCACAGGTGCAGCTGTCAAAAGGAAAAAAAAATGAAAATAAATAAAATTAAAGTGTGGTGACTGAGCAGCTCAGATTCACAAGTGAATGTGGACCTTAAGACTTTTAGTAAAATTTTTCACTGTTCTTTCATAGATGGCTTTCCTGAAAATAAGTCTTTCGTTCAGCAAACATTTGTAACAGGAGATTTCCAAAGAATAAGAAGGCTGCTGACACACATGAGGCTTTATTTGTATTAACATTTGAATTTGTCCCAACCTGCACTATACTGGAAATCACCTCCCTCAGTTATCTCTGGATGTCCTAAGATGTGTTTCATATGTACTCCTGCACTTCTTCCCTGGCCTCCTGCAGGATAACCACAGCTCCTGAGGTCACTTTGACTTCTGTGCCTGGCTGATGACCTTGGGGAAGGAGACATTTGCAACACTGAAAATTCCCTGGATAAGTGCCTAAAGGGAGAGTCATATGATACTAAGAATGTAGATGAGATATGACTTAGGCAGGGAGGAAGAAAAGTTTCCCCTGAAGAAGTGACACTTACACTGAGATCTAAAGGATATTAGGATGTCCTTTAGAATTAAGAGGGCATCATCAGAACTGGAGGAGCAAAACCCTTTTGTGGGCAGGAGCTTGGTGTCAAGAGGAGGAATACATTAAAGAAAAAAAATAGTTGCTATAACAATAACAAAATACCCCCCCAAATGTCAGTGCCTTAAAATAACAGTGGTTTATTTTTTTTGTTTCCATAGTCTGAAATTGCCCAGGGGTCACTGCATCACACAGTCATTCAGGAACCGTGGCCGTCTGCCATTCTACCATCCTCCGTGCTTGACCTTCAGTGGCCATTTGTGCATTGACAGTCCAGCTATAGAAGGGCAAGAGGAAGAACATAGGGGATAGTGTGAGGAGTTTTTGAGAGGCAGATCTAGAGAGGGAATATAACCCTTCCACTCATATGCTAATCATCCTGTCTCAGGAATGCGGCCATAAAAAAGATTGTCAAACCTATGGAGGAATTGCAATTTTAAGAAAATAACTTGGAGTTCCCATTGTGGTGCAGTGGAAACGAATCCTACTAGGAACCATGAGGTGGTGGGTTTGATCCCTCACCTTGCTCAGTGGGTAAAGGATCCAGTGTTACCCTGAGCTGTGGTGTAGGCCCGAGACTCAGCTCGGATCTGTGTTGCTGTGGCTGTGGTGTATGGTGTAGACTGGCAGCTGTAGCTCTGATTAGATCCCTAGCCTGGGAACCTCCATGTGCTGCAGGTGTGGCCCTAAAAAGCAAAAAAAAAAAAAAAAAAAGAATTCAAAATTCGGAAACTTTTTTTGGAAATTTATTTTATTGAAGTATTGTTGATTTACAATGTTGTGTTAATTTCTACTGTGCAGCAAAGTGACTCAGTGTAGACATATATATTCTTTTTAGTATTCTTCTCCATTGTGGCTTATTACAAAATATTGAATATAGTTCCCTCTGCTGCACAGTATGATCTCGTTGCTTTATCCATTCTATACATAATAGTTTGCATCTACTAACCCCAAATTCCCAGTCCATCCCTCCTTTACCTTCCCTCTCCCTTGGCAACCACAATTCTATTCTCTATGCCTATGAGTCTGTCAGAAACTTTTTATAGATTACAACTGAGACCAATAGAATCTGATATTATTTGATATTATTTATCACCTGTGGCTGGCTGAAATATATGCTTGTTCCCTTACTCATGGATCCACTCTTTTATCTATTTCTTCTTCTTTTTTATTTATTTATTTGTCTTTTTAGGGCTGCATCTGTGGCATATGGAGGTTCCCAGGCTAGGGGTCCAATCACAGCTTTAGCCTACACGAGAGCCACAGCAACGTGGGATCTGAGCCACATCTGCAACCTACACCACAACTCACAGCAACGCCGGATCCTTAATGCACTAAGCAACGCCAGCTATCGAACCTGCAGTCTCATGGTTCCTAGTCAGATTCATCAACCACTGAGCCATGACGGGAACTCCCCCATTTATTCTTTGAACATTTATCAGGTACCTACACTGTGCCATGCCAGTTGTCCATAGACTGTATTTTCACACAGAGATAATAGATTGAACAAGGTTCTAAGAAGAAATATCAAAAGAAAAAATGAAAAACTTTTTAAATTTTACATTTTCAGTACTCATTTAAAGAGAAAAATGTCATTACTTGGTGCTTAAATTCTTATCAACACAGAACAGGTAGAATTAGAGAGAATGTTCTAAAGTAGGGAATTTAATATTTTTCTTGAAAAAAAAACTTGATAAACTAAAATTTGTAGAAGTGTCTTTAGTGCAATTCCATTGTTTTATTCTTTCGTATTGCTCTGAGCTTCTAGATGTCCCAGGCATAGTCATTCAAATAACTGCATATAAACTACCATTTTTATGCAATGAAATGCTCAGGAGTTTGATTTACTTTACTAATTGCCAAGGAAGACATTAAAAATACAGGCCATTCCCCTCTTATACTTTTAAAATAAAAGAAATTTTTAAATTGCAAAATGTGATCAATACTGAATGACTAACCAGAAAGGGATTTGCAGATTCAGAAAGAGAAACGTGAGATATTTTTCCACATTCGAGTACTTGGAGTCAGTTGGCCGATAAAGCATTTTTCTAAGCAGGAGCAAGACCCTATTTAAACACTATGCCAATCATCAAATAAATCCATTAGCTTAGTTTACATCCACATTTGAAGAATATCTCTGAGTTTTACTTTCTTCTTGGCTCAGCTGTGACACTAAAGACAGCTTTTAAAAGAATGTAATTAAAGCAACAAGCAATTAACTAATGACCCTAAAAAATGGCTTATCCAACACCAATGGCATAATTGCAACCATTTTGTGGAGCAATCTAGGTTATAATCATTTCTGGGTCTTTATTGTTACTCTTTTGTAGCAAATGACTAGACCAAAAAAAAAAATGCAAAAAAATTTTCACTGGTACCTTGAACATTTTGACCTTTAAGTTCTCTTACCTGGGTCCCATTTCTTATTCCATCTACCTGGACCTGCTCCACTCTGCAATTCTCTCATGCCAGTTAACAGATGCTCCATGACTTGCTATGAGAAATCTTGCCTTACCCCCTCTTCTTTCTTTCAGAAGATCCACATGGATACTTTTTCTGGGTCCCACAGCCTTCCATTCTATAGCTGTCATAGCTAGGACCAGTTAAATAAAATGCACACCCATGGGAAAATGCAAGTGCAGGACCTGTGTTAAAAAACTAAAAATTAAAAATGGCTACATTGTAGCATGGGGCCCTGTGCAACTGCATAGATTACCTGCCCAGGAAGCTGGCCCTGATCACTGCTCTGTCATGTGGTTGCTGTGATCTTTTTCTACGAAGTTACAATGCTACAAACCAAGAACCACCTGCAACTTGTTCTCCTTATTGCCCTCAGCAACAAGTGCTGTCTAGACGTGGTAGAATCAGTTATCATGATCTACAAGGCATTATGTAGTCCAGATTCTTTGGCTTCGGTGATTACATCACCTCCCTTTCCCTAGCGTACTCTCCTGGAGCCACACTTGCCTTACTGAATGTTTACCATTTATCTCTGCCTCAGGGCCTTTGCATGTGCTTTGATCTTCTCCAACAGAACCATAGGATTCTGCAAATCTACTCAAATGGTTCTTCTTCAGAGAGATCTTCCCTGGCCACTGTTAGCTCAAGTAGCTGTAGTTTATATTATTGCATTGATCATTCTTTGAATTTATATATGGTGGATTTCTGCTTTCCATCTCCCCTCTCTGAAATGTAAGATCCATCAGGGCAAGGGAATTTAACTCTCTTGATTTCCACTCTATCCTCAGAAGGAAAATGAAATATAATGCCTGATATCAACTAGGCAGTTTTGAATAAATTAACAAATGAATGCATGAACATTTCCAAAACTTCTTGCCAGTCTTATTTATTTCGCAAAAAATTAGAATGAAAACTGATTCTTAGCCCCTAAATTAAGGGGTTCACAAACTACGGTTCAAAAGCCAAATCCAGCCCACTTTGTTTTGGTAAATAAAATTCACTAGAACACAGCTATGTCCATTCATTTCTGTCACATCAGTGTCTACTTTTATAAAACAATGGCAGAGCTGAAGAGCTGTAAAAAAATTCTATTTACTCTCTGGCCCTCAGGGGAAAACATTGCTAACCTCTGGCATATAGCACATAACCACTCTGAGAATGTAAGAACAAATTACCTGTAAGATAAAATCAGTTCAGAGTCATCTGCATTAATAAAAAAAAAAGTGAACCGACTATGAAAATCCATTTAATTTTCTTAAAGAATTCTCACATTTATCTGCCTTTATGGGAATACCAGCTCCATGTGAGTCTGTTCAATGTATATGATGAATCAACTGGAAGATGTAGCTAATGAGTATTTAAGAATGGAAAGGGCAGGAGAGGAGAAAGAAATGGTAAAATAAATAAATAGATAAAATAAATAAATAAATAAAAAATGAAGCAAGACAGAAAGAGATAAACTATACAAAGAGAAAAAAAGATGGAGGCTGAAAGGACATTCTAAGAAACGCAGAGAAGAAAACACAATTTCCGCACAAAATTGAACCTAGACTTACTATATGATCCAGTAATTCCATTCCTAGGTATATACTCAAAAGAATGAAAAATAGGAACTCAGATGCTTGCATATCAATGTTCATAGCAACATTTTTCACAATAGCCCAAAGGGGGAAAAACCCATGTCCTTCAACAGATGAACAGATATACAAAATATAGTATATATACACACAGTGGAATATCACTCAGTCATAAAAAGGAATACCATTCTGATCCATCCATGCTAAAACGTGAATGAACCTTACGTTGTATGTGGGATGATGAAAAATTTCTGGAAATAGATCATAGTCGTGGTTACACAGCATTGCGAATGTAATTAATGCCATTAAATTGTTCACATTAAAATGGCAAGTTTTATGTCATATGTACTTTACCACAGTAAAAATATTTTTAAAGAAGAACAGAGATTGGCAGCAGAGATTTCAGGCTCCTCTGTGTCTTCAAAGCCATGGATAATTACTGAAAACAAGGTATGAAGCCTGAGACAATAGTTTGTGGAGAAGCATAGGTCACATTTAATATGAAAGGGAGGACTGGTGAGAGATGAAACTGGGCATTTAGCTGGGAAGATTTCTAAGCAAAGTGTTGAAGGAGTGGCCTGATTCCTCCTGACTACTTATAGTAAAATCCCAGATGAAGAAATAAACTGAAGATAGAATTGTTAAATAAATGTTAAATAAAAAAGAGCAGAACTTAAAGATTTGGAAAACCCTCAGCCTTCTCTGTATTACAAAAATGAGAAAGCTTGTTTAGGAGACAAGGTCCAAGATGTAGAAGAGGTACCATTTGATAAGGAGACTCATGTGGGTGAGAACCACAGAACTAATCGGCCGCCAGAGCAGGAAACATCTGGTGTAAACAGAGGGGGAAGGAGGTGGGAACTGATGAAGGAAGACTGTGAGCCTGTGCTGTCCTTCGAGGAACACGAAGAAGGACCTGAAGGCAATCCAGACACCACCAGGGTTGTCACCTAGGTTACAACTGTTCAGACAGGCTCCAACAGAAGCGATGGTTGTGGGGCCACTCAGGGCATGCATTCCATTGGGTGGAGGCTGCAGCTTGGGCTGCATCCTTCCAGGTTGTGGGGCTGCCATTGCCATCCCGGTGAGGCCAGAAGGCAGAGTATCATGACAAAGAGGGTGACTTTCCAAACTTAAGATCTCATGGAGTGTGTCTTGCTAGGTTTTAGACTTTCTTTGGACCTCTCACTCCTTTCGTCTTTCCCATTTCTTCCTTTTAGAATGAGATCTCTCTCTATCCTATACCAGCCCCATCATTGCACTTGGGAAGCACATGTTTGGTTTCACATGTTCACAACTGGAGAGGAATTTTGCCTGAGATTAATTGTACCTGGAGTTTCACCCATATCTGATTTAGATGATATTTAGATAAGACTTTGGACTTTACACTTAGAGTTGATGCTGGAACAAGATTCGGGGGCTATTAGGATAGAATGAATGTGTCTTGCATGTGATAAGGACATAGGTTTTGGCAGGTAGGAGAGGTATAAACATTGGATCGACGTCATTTCATCAGAATGCTATGGATTAAATGTTCGTACCCCCCCAAAATTCATGTTTGAAGAGCTAATATAGTAACTGGAGGTGGAACTTTGGGGAGGTAATTAGATCAAGAAGGTAGAGATCGCATAGTAGAATTAATGCCTTTATAAAAGAGGAAGAGGTTTGGATCTTTCTCTCTCTTTGCAATGTGAGAAAATGAGAAGACCAGCCTTGTAAGCCAGAAGGAGAGCCTTCACCAAGAACCCAACAATACTGATACCTGGATTTTGGACTTCCAGGCTCTAGAACTGTGAGAAAGAAACATTTGTTGTTTATGGCACCCGGAGTATGTTATTTTGTTATAGCAGCCAAAGATAAGTGTGAACTGGAGCTTAAGATGAGAGCTTCATTAATAAAATGGATATAATTAGGCTCAGTATTAATTTTTTCTTTTGATAGTATAATTTTAAGTCCACATTAATGGCACATAAAACAATGTAATATTCTATACACTTAATTAATGCCCACAGGTTACTATCAGTTTCCTCAACTAAAAAAAAAAAAAAAAAAAAGCACAGTATTTTTTATTATCTTAGAATGTTTCTAAAATCAGGATATGATTTAAATTAATCTGTACATTCAATGGCGTGCTTTTTTTTAGGAGAGAAAAAAGTTGAGACTAAACTGATTTATGTGACTGAAAATTGATACTATCACAGAATTAAAGCAATATAATATTTTAATGAAACTACTTACCTGTAAGAAAATGCTGGCCTTACCTACTGGTGGGCTACCTTACAGTTAAATTTCTCTTCTGAACTGTTAATAAATTTTCCCTCTGAGCATAATTGAATGGAAGCTAGTAAGTTGTAAGTCTGGAGAAAAGGATTCAAAATCAATTCATGTCCTTAAGAATAATATAAAACCATGTGGCATGGGTGAATATTAGGAAGAATTATAATTAAGATCTCCATATGGGAGCATAAAAATGAATTATGTGGGGAGGTTGCGTCATTCTAGTAAGAAAAATAATCACAATAGTAACACAAATAAGAATTTCTACCATTCATTCTATTCCTATTATGTGGCAGGTGGTAAGTCTCTGCTTTATAGATGTTCAAATAGTCAAGGAGGAAGTACAATGAAACTGACAAATTAGGAATAAAAGCATTGCTTCCTTTCAAGTAATTTCATCCATATCATTTGAGACTAACCCTGCCACCCTTAAATTGGTTTCATCCATCATTTAAGAGCCTAAACTGATCTCTGGAAAAATCTGTCGCATCCATGAGGGATTGTTCATCTTCCTAGAGCCATACAGCTGTGTTTCATTATTGGGTGCACTGGCCATGGTAAATGTGGGTCTCTGGTCTTCATTTCCTAGCTATCTAGCATTCTGTTGTCACACATGGGACCATCTTTCAGCACTAAGGAGCATCTACCTGATGTACTCAGAAGGGGATTACACGGCACCAGTTAAACAAATCAGCCTACAGCCACAGCCAGTTTATGGTTTCCTTGTAGCTTCGAAAGCTTCAGAAGACCTCTGTTCACCTTCCATCATTATGCAGTATGCATTTGGTCATTTACAAATTCTTCCCAGGCTTCCAAATGTAGCAGCATAAGATCCCAGTGTCGTATTCCTTTAAAATATCATGTGCACTTTATCACACATTTTAACATTCAGTAAACATGATTTCTTCTTCCTCGGCTGTCAAATACACAAAGCTCTCAGATGAGAAGGTGGCTCAGGATGCCAGATAAGTAATGTGCCGTTTGTTTCCCCATGTTTGTGCACACTATCGAATTCTATCTTTGTTCAGAGTATCTCTGTGCTTACTGCAAACAATTCTCTTTTGGACCATTTTGCTTCCGACTGTAATAAATGACAAAGTGAGTGCATAGAGGGATTGCTCGGAAAAATGATACTAGCAGATTGAATTTCAAGGTAATGCTATTATTTTTGAGAGCCGCAATTCTCTGATTTACTAGGATTTGCCTTCCATTCCCTATCTAGGGAAGGATTATTGCTGACAAATTGTAACTCCTTTTCAAAATATTTACTTTTTTCTTTCAAGGTTTCCTTATGAAACCTTTGAAAATCACAAATAAATGCTGTGAGGAAAGATACCAGAGCAGATGTGCCATCTAAATGTAATTACATATTTAATTTGCATGGGGCTTTGTAGGTGGAAGAATATATAGTCTCATCTCCATGGGCCACTAGGATTTCTTTTTTCCCAGTCCTTTTTTTTTTTTTTTTTTAATGATAGCAAGTAAACTACAAATGTCCCTAGGTTTACTTTAAAAGCCTGTGGGGTTTAGGATGTTGGTGTAACTATTTGCTAACCTTTCTCTTTGGTTACTGTTCATCATTCTTAGTTTATCATTGAATCTCCAGCACCTGCTCCCATGTCTGGAACATAGGAATTGGCTACCCACCCCCAAGTTCTCTAAAGAAGAGCAAGGAGAGATTGTAATTGGTTTAAACAATAGGCTGTGTTGGCACAGGCCACATTCTGGTTCGACAGTGCTTTCCTGTGCACCACAAGTCATGTTATCCAGAAGAGCTAAAGGGCTAAAGAGACATTAGCTTCATGTTAGCCACAGTTAGTTTGAAACACTGGGCCTGATGCCTGTAGTTGACAGGGCCCAAGATTATTTAGAAGATGGTACTTAGTAAAAGAAACAGCAGCAATATAATTGATTAAAGGGGCTAAGAAAAAGCCAAAGCCCTTTCCCTGTTATGTCCCCTTTCTGTAAGAAATTCAGTTTTAGAATAAGCAAGATTAGTATTGAGAAGTGTGAAATGGTCAAAGCCCTTAACACTGACACGAATATTTTTTAAATCCTCTTTGACAGTCTTTTCTCATATTTTTTGAGAATCTTGTTTCTTCATAAAGATCACATTATATATATTTTCTTCTTCAATATTGAACAGTAGGAATGGACTTGAACTACAAAGTTGTGGATACTCAGGCAGATCAATGGACATCAATGGTTTGGTGATGAATGTGTTTGAATCATCACTGGTGTAGCTGAGAGCATAAAATGCAAAAAGAAATGCAAATTTTAGAAATAAAATGTGGGGGAAAGTGAAATCTGTGAATTTAGTATTTTATTGGACCTCCAACATTTGAATGAACTTTTTATCAGCCTAAATAATTACTAAAATGTATAACTTCTATGAGCATAATCTTTTTCATGTGGTAAAAAAATTAACTAAGGAGAGTAATAGAGCTGAATGAATTGGCTTTCAGAAGGAGCATTTTTACTTTACATGGCAAATATTTGTGTGCTTTGCTGTTTTATGTACCTATCATATGACAACCTCATGTTGGAGAAATCTTCCTTAGTGAATTATCATTGAACTTCTAAAACATAAGTACATTTTATGTATAATATTATGAAAAGCATTATTATATTACTGATGGACATGAACATCTGGTAGCAACAATATATTTTTTCTTCAAAGTATCAATTGATAACAGGAGTGGAGTCTAAAACAAACAGACCTAGAAATATTATATTCCATTGACATCATATTTGATGCTTTAAGCTACTTTCTGTGGAAGTTGAAAAGGGACCAGCAAGCTGGATGTACATTTCAAAAAGGCATATGGATGGAGTTACAAAGTGGGGTAGTGAGAAGGGCATGATGCCTTTGAAAGCCTGGCCTTCATCATTACATTAAAAAATTTGGAGTTCCCGTTGTGGCTCAGTGGTTAACAAACCCAACTAGTGTCGGTGAGGATGCGGGTTTGATTCCTGGCCTTGCTCAGTGGGTTTAGAATCCAGCATTGCTATGGCCGTGGTGTAGGCTGGCAGCTGTAGCTCCGATTCGACCCCTAGCCTGGAAACCTCCTTATGCCACAGGTGCAGCTCTAAAAAGACAACAAAACAAAACAAAACAATAATAATTATACATGTATCCTATCTAATAATCATGATATTGACAACAGTTATTTATGAAACACTTGACATGTATCAGGTACAATTGCATGTGTTTGATGTATGCTTTCTTTTAATCTGTGCAATAGCCTTATTCTTTTCACTTTATTGAAGAGGAAATGGATTAGGGAACTTAATTTGCCCAAATCTGCAGAGTGTGGGGTTTTATCCAAATTCAAATTCAGTTCTTTCAAGTCTAAAGCTGGCTCCTCACCATGGTCTAGTCTTCCTCTTCAAACATTTCTTGAGGGTCTACTGTATGCTCAGCTTCTTTCCAGATTCTAGAGATGAAGTAGTGAGCAGGTGACTCCTGTTGTTAGAGATATTTCTCTTCAGTGAAGTAGATATTTAACAAGTAATTAGTACTTAATCCATTACCACAATGGTTAAATCTATGAAGGAAAAGTCCAGGCTGCCATTTGTGTGCAAGGGGATAGCACAAAAAGACATAAAGAAATCCTAACATACATATGGAGGGATGGGTGTTACATATGTCAGCAATCTTTAAGGAAAAACTGAATTTCAAAAATCATTAATTCAAAATATTCTTTCAAGAATGTGTGTTTTATTTGCTGAGGACTGAACTGAATTTCTTAGCAATTTTCTGTAGATAATAGTCATAATTTTTAGAAACAATAAAGGAAGAAATATAAATATAATATGTTCTTATTATCACCTTCAACATATTTTCATGCCAATGAAAATTTCATGCCACCCTGAACCACTCAAGAGACCTCATTAAAAGATTGCTGGAGAAAACTGCATGCCTACAGAAGACATATGGAAGGCAAAGAGATTGCAGTCTGGTTAATGCACTAGAAGGGGATCAGGAACCAGGACATGCTCAAAAGAGAGCCATGAAGGAGATCCCTGGTGGCTCAGCAGGTTAAGGACCTGGCATTTTCACTGCTGTTGTTCTGGTTACAGCTGTAGTGTGGGTTCGATCCCTGGCCTGGGAACTTCTGTATGCTGTTGGCGCAGCCAAAATAAATAAATAAATAAAAGAGAGAGGGTGAGCAGGAGTTCCTGCTGTGTCTCAGGAGGTTAAGAATTCAACTGCAGTGGCTCTGGTTGCTGCAGAGACATGGGTTTGATCCCTGGCCTGGTGCAGTGGGTTAAGGATCAGGCATTGCTGCAGCTGTTGCAGCTGTGGTTTGGAATCAATCCCTTGCCCGGAAACCTCCATCCATTGTGGGTGCAGCCGTAAAATAAAAAAGAGAGAGAGCACAATGGGCAATGGATTCATTCCCTGGCCTGTAAATAAAACTCAAACCTTCTAATATCTGAGTAGACTGTGCACTATAGTGTAAAAACTCCCATATGTGGGATATGACAAATCATACAACATTTTGCAAGTAACATTAAAGACAAGGAGAATTTTTTTCATTTTTTAAAGTTTTATTTAGGTATAGCTGATTTACAATGTTGTGATAATTTCTGCTGTGTGACAAAGTAATTCAGTTACACATGTACACACATCCATACTTTTTCCAATTCTTTCCCCATATAGATTATCATGGAATATTGGGTATAATCCTCTGTGCTATACAGCAGATCCCTCTTGGCCAGTCATTCCATATACCACAGTGTGCATATGCTAATCCCAAACCCTCATTTCCTCCCCGTTCTCCTTTTCTTATTAAAATGTTTATGTAAGCCTTTCTACAACCAAGAAAAAAGAGAGAGAGAGAGAGAGAAGAGAGAAAAATCCATACTTTTGACTCAATGTCTCACTTGAGTCAAGTGTTTGTCTGAGACCTCTAGCTTGTGGTTACTTGCTGCTGTGGATTTAGTAGTTTAAGTGAGTAAAAGCAGAATGCAGTTAGTCAAGAGATTTTTGCTTTGAAGATTTGCTTTTCCCCTGCTGATTTTTTCTTCGGTTCAACAAAAAACTGTCCCTTTTTATAAAACTGCATCTATAAGGCTACTGTAGCAGGAATTCTTTGGGAAAATGTCATTACCACTCAAAATTTATCATGAAGATAAACACCTGGCAAAACTGTTAAATATGACAAGCCTTTCCTCCACCTATTTCCTGACTGCTAATCAAGTGGCAGGTGCTACACAATTTGTAAAGATTTTCTCATTTTGCTGACACACCAACCTGAACTGTGAATTGGTGCCAATTACTGTTGTTGGTCCTGTTGAACCCATTTGACAGATGAGAACACTAAAGCTCAGAAGAACTGAGTGAAATTCTCAAAGTCAAAAACCAGTAAGGTGCAAAGTTAGTTTCATTTCTGGGGCTGTTGACTACAGAGCCTGTCTCCTTCCACCCTTGTTGGGAGGTTATTCTATTTGCTGTCATTTTGTCTCAGGCCAATTGGAATAGTCAGGCCAATGAGAATATTATCAGGGTGTATTAAGTACACAGAATGCATGATCTGCAGGCAGAGCTAAAATGTTGCAGAGGAAGGAAATATAGGAGAAAGAGTAAGGAAGAGCTAGCTGCCCTAATGTCAAAGTGATCAGGTTGCTGATAAAGATTGATCTGCAGGCAATGCACTCCTGAAAAATAATTCTCCTCTGTTCTATGAGTAACCAAAACACTATTACATTTCTCACCCTGTGTCCTCTGTTTGTCCCCTAACAGAGGACAAACATGCATACTTAAACCAAAGTGAGTATCAGTAAAATAGGTAGACACCTTCTCAATGAGAATGAATGAATGAGCGGATAGAGGTTATACCCTTTGCAACTTGCCACAGTTTCCTGGATGTCCCATGGCCTTTAATAAGTATGAATGATCTTATTATATATTTATTACCTCCACCATTAGAAAATTCATTTGAATGCTACTGTCTGTAGTCACACATGGTTAGCTTCTGTGGAATTTCATACTTGCTTAGTTTGCAATGAGAAACAAATGTACATATAAAAATCTCTGAAAAATAAATAAATATCATGCTACGGTCTTGAGGATTGTCAGAAATCGACCATACACCCATGTAAATGATAACTTTGACTTTTATTAGCTTCACCTGAGCTATCCCTTAGAGGTGTAACAAAAGAAATGAATTATTATTGCCATATTGCCCAGAAGAAAATGAAATGAGAAAATACCCATGTTGCCTTAAGCCAAACATGGAGTCTAGAAAAAAGGCCATTCTACCATAAAGTATGATGCTTAGTGGCCTTCCCCCCCTACCCCAAATCTGAGTTGGGCTATTTAAAAAAATAGTCTGAGAAAGGCAGGAAGGAAAATTGTGTGTTTTATCTAAGTACATTAAATGGTATTGGTTGAAAATTATCTAAATCCTTCTTTAATAAGTGAATGCTTTAAAAAGTTTAGGAATTTCAACTAATTTAATTTAGAGATGCTTGATAAGGTGATATGTATTCTTCAGGATAATTAATTTTTTCTGCATTATCTCTTCCATACCTATACCTTGGGCCCACTACCAACTTCCCCAGAGTAGGTGGATATTAAAGATCCTCTAACACCCAGCAGGGTTCTGTGACCACAGCAGGAGCCTTTGTTGGAAATATTTGTAAATGTGGCTCTGTCAGTTTCAGTGTGAGTTGGGTTAGGTATGTACTTTCCTCATAAAATCATTGACTCATTATTATAATTTGGCTATCATCTTTAGGATAATAAACTTTTGGAGCAGAAGATTGTTAAAAGAGTAAGAAAAAAGAAGAAGGAAAGGAAAGGGGGATAAATATTTTTCAAAAGGTATTGAGAGTATATTTGACAAAGTGGGCACATGAGCAGGAAAGCAAATAGAGGTAGATAGTTTTTATTCATTTGGAAATGAGGCTATTTGTAGTTGAAACCAAGAAAAGAAGGCATCTCTAAAGAAGAGAGAAAAATCTGTGTTCTGAGCCTGTGTCGAAAGATGTACTGAGCTTTGAGCAATTAGCAGTGCAGTTAAAGCGTCAGAAATAAAGAAGGCAGCGAAGGAAAGTGACAAAGAGCTTGGGTTCAGCAAGTAGAAATTATTCTTTTTGGTGATGCTTCTCATTGCTGTCTGCTGGTGCTGCTAATGGTTAGTGTGGACGCATTTGCCATTGGTGGAAGTGAATGAAAAAAAGAGTTAAATTCCTCTTGGATAAGGGAAGTGAACTGGAAATATTTTGCCCCTAAGGATTAGGTGGGAAGGTCCATGAGGATGTTAATGATAATGACTAACTACATTTTACTCAGAGATTTGACAGAAACTGGTAGGACTTTCCAGTTTTGTAATACTTTCCTTTTTTCACAGATGAGTAAAATGAGGCAGGCAAAATATGAAGCTAAGAATTAGGGAGGAAATGTAGAGAAAATTTCCTTGGGACATTTTTACCAAGTGCCAGGTAAAAATGTCCAAAGGAAAATACAAAAATTTTCCCGGCAGCCTAGAAATCCCCGTGACTTACTGAGGAAAACAGAAGCTTCCCTAAAAATGAACATCTGAGTCACAGGAATATGAAGTTTTCTCTGAAATCTGAGCACAATTTGAATTTCATTTTATTTTATTTTTTATTTTTTTTAGGGCCGTACTCACGGCATATGGAGATTCCCAGGCTAGGGGCCGAATTGGAGCTGTAGCTGCCAGCCTACACCACAGCCACAGCAACGCCATATCCAAGCCAAGTCTGCGAATTACACCACAGCTCATGACAGCGCTGGATCCTTAACCCACTGAGAGAGGTCAGAGGTCAAACCTGCATCCTCATGTATACTAGTCAGTCAGGTTCATTAACCACTGAACTAGAATGGGAACTCCACAATTTGAATTTTAGAGAAAACCAAACATTGTTTTAAAAGTCCAAACCAAGAGTGATGTGCTCTCTGAGTAAACAAGATTTATGTTTCTAGACATTTTACTGAAGGAAAACAATTTTCTGCAACTCTTGACAATTTTGTGTATAATAAAATTGCATTTTCCTATTTGGTTGTGCTTACCTAGTACCACCTGGTGGCAGCTAAAAATATTTCAGGAAAGAAGATTACACATTCCCAATTTCTCAAATTCCAACTTCAGTCTCACAAGGGAGATGTTAAGCCCTGGAAATATTATTGGTGTGGGACTATGTGTGCTAGGTGGTTTGAACTCAGTGGAGAACCAGCACTAAACTCTCTTTTCTTATTGCTAATGCCAAGAACCACGCCATCGTTAATGAGAACATATTTTCAGGTGAATTTTCCTTAGCCATAATTGATAGATGTTTATTTCTTCATCCTTATTTCCAGGCATTAATGCATAAGACAGGTGACTAGCAGTAGGAATGCCAAGTAATTGATTGTATCAGAGACAACTAAAGTGGAACATACGAAGGTGTCAAGCCTGTCACCGTGGCCTCATTAATATCAGGTTACAGCTAATTGTGCCAAAAACACTTTCCAGTCTCTCCCCCATCATTATATATTAGTGACTTTCTTTTCATCACAGCCTTAAATTGCTTTTTTAGATCTAGTCTCCTGAAAATTTGTCTTCCTCGAGACATTCTCCTATAAAACATTGATTCAGTCAATATTGATTTGTTATCCACTGTTGCCAAATGCTCTGCTAGATTCCAGGGATTTAACTTTGAACTAAGGTCGAAATTTCTACTCTTATGATTCTAATGGAAAGAAACAACAACAGCTACTATTACTACTACTACTACTGTTACTATTATTATTACTGCTACTACTATTACTACTACTGCTATTACTACTACTACTACCACCACTGATTTATTTAGTGCGGCTCTATGCCAGGCTCTGTTCCAGGTGATTTATTTTATTGAATCATTTAATTCTCACAACATCCTGATGGGGGGTAGGTACTATTTTTAATCCCAATTTTATTAATGAAGAAATTTAAGCAAGAGAAATGAAATCATTGGCCCATGATCATCCAAGCAGTAAGTGGTAGCGATGAAGTTCAAAACCCAAGCAGCCTCCGAGTCCTTTCTTAACCACTCCTCACTACCATCTCTCATAAACAAGAAAACAATAGACACGCCTGCTAATAAACCTATTTACTTAATTTACAATAACATCTAATTACTTTCCAATTTATAATTAATTGTAAAACAACTTACACTAGCGAGATGAGCCACAGGGAAAATCAAATATAACAATAGGGACAGGGTGTGGTAGTCCTGGAGGGGAGAAGGGGGGATGATAGAGGGGGCTCCTTTGGATGGGGTGGCCAGAGATATCTTCAAGGCGATAACAATAGAGCTGAGATCTGAATCATAAGAGAATCTATTTTGGAAAGATCAAGGGGCAAAAGCGTCCTAGGCAGAAGGAACAGCAAATGCAAAGGCAACATAATGTTTGAGAAGGTTCAGGGAGCAGACAAATGGCTCCTACAGTTGGAGTGTGGAGAAAAGGAAGGGGAGGGGATGAAACTGAAGAGGTAACAGGAGCCTGATCCTTCAGAGCCTTAACTAGGAAGGCAAAGTGTAAGAAAATGTGTTATCCGGCCCTGCAAAGACTCTGCCAGGCCCTCTGAAGAGACACATTCTAATGGCAGTGAAAAATCCCCGGGTGGCTTTGAGCAAGGAAATGATATGAACCTTTCCATTACCTGGATTCCTTTTCCTGAAAATGGTTTCCTTACTCACAACTCCTACAGCATTTCTCACAACATTTCACCGTGTGCACAGGTGACCAGCATATAATATTTCAAATGTCCTTGGCTTGTTTTCTCATTGAAAGACCAACAGCTTTCTTTCTCCTGAGTATCCTTTTCCAGATATCCTTCTTTCTAATTGGTCTAAATGTCCACTTACTGCATCCAATATCAGCAAACATATAGCCATAATTATATCTCCTCTGACTAAGAGCTACAGTAGAGGCATTCTAAGTGCTGAAAGCAAATGAAATCATGTTTTGTTGCTAGAAACTGAAGACGGTTTGGCATTTGGTAAAGCACATGTTTGACCCAAGGGCACTATTGTACCAGTGCTAGTCATGAATCTCTTCTATGTTTGTTTTATTAAGTTTCAAGATTTTACTATCTAATGAATAATGTTCCCACAATGAATGTTAAAGGCCCAAAGAAAATAATTATAGTATCTGTAGTAATGGTAAGTAATAAATGCAGTGAGGGCAGAGAAAAAGCTGCCCAGCTGTCAAAAAGGAGGCAGGGCATAGCTTTTTTAAACACATAGAGTCTCTGAACTTCCTCAACAATCTGCATGTACCTATGACTTAGGCTTACCAATTAGATTGGAAGCTCCCTAAATAGAGTAGTGTTACACCTTTTTTATTAAAACAACATTGAGCATGATACCTTGGAATTTACAAGGTACATATGGTATATTGGATGGATGGGTGGGTGAATAGATAGATGGATGGATGGATGGGTGGATGAACAGATAAATGATATTGAAAGTCAATGTGCAGTCTGGCAATACTCCAGGGAATCTTGGTGACGATCAAAGCAGAGGAGACAACATGTGATCTGAAATATCATTGATAATCTGTCTTAAGAGAAGTGTCATCTCTTGTCATGTCTAGAGAATGGCTGATTTTTACCTCTTCTGTTTCCTAGTGTGGAGTCAGGCAAGTCAAGGATATTTAACCAAAAGATATTGGTTGACAAAATTTGTCAATCTGTCAGTCTATCCTGATCCTCCCTTGCTTTGGCTAACTCTTTAGGTCTCAGCTTAGATATCTTTTAGTCACTTCCATCAGGAATATATTGCTAAGCCCCAAGGCATGTTGAGTGCCCATCCCAGGTACCCTTGTTGCACAAGAATATATTATAATTGCTATGCAAATATTATGTCACAATGTTTCACATTATATCCTCAGTATTTGAAACCTAGAATATACTAAAATTATCAAAGAAGTCATCTCTTAGTGGAAGAAGTCACTCTACCTGGAGTCCAAACTTAAAACAGATCCTTCCTTTTCATCACAAGCCTTTAAATGCACCCCTGTTATCATTAGGATGTTACTATGTAATTATTTTGTGATCAGCATTGTATTCACTACACAAAGATTTGACAGATGATAGATAGATAGATACATAGATAGATATTTGCATTTTTAATTGATAGAGACTCTCTTTGAAGACCTAATATAATCATTTTTTATGTATTTACCAAGTATTCAAGGTGGGAGAGGAGTAGAGAGCACTTGGAGGAGAGGAATCACTGCAAGCTGCCAACAATAGAAAAATTCATCTCAATATTCCTAAAGTAGAACTCTAAACATACAGTTATTTTACTGTTATTATTGCAAATCCATCTTTTATAAGCAACACAAATAAAAAAGCGTAATTGGGATTCTAATCATAAACTATGGAAGTCTGATTCACATAATTAATCTGGAATTACTTTAAAGGCATTTTAAGTATTCATTTATGGATTCTGGAAGGATGTAGAAGTCAGATTTATGCACATTTGGGCAATTGTGTTTTTAGGCACTTGTTAAAAACAGTTCGTCATAAACATTTCAGTGTATTTGTGTTCTTTGTGGACTTCTGGCTTGAGTAATTAGATGGAATGAAAGATTTGGTTTCTTAGCAGCCTTAGCAAGTCCTGATGGAAAAAAATTTATTGTCTGAATAGTGTCCTCAGCCACCACCATTATCATCACCTCTGTACTTTGCACCATATGTAACCCATTGTGGGGGTTTCATGAATTGGCACTGGGGTGAAGACTAAATGAACTGAAAGCAGTGGAGATAGATGATGTGGATAGTACTTTAAGGTGACAGGCAACTAAAAGAAAAAAGTATCATTTGTAAGAGGACATGGTGCAAAAAAAAAAAAAACCTTATAAACACCATTGTTTTCTCACCTGTTACAAAAGCAGAATAAATTTGTTATAAGAAATTTAGAAAATTCAAAGAAACTCACAGAAAAGTAAAGCACCCTGATGTCTCAAGCCAGAAATAATATTCTAGACTTTTTTCATTATGTACACCACATGCCCACATATCCACATACTAATTTATATGATTCTTCAAAGAAATTTGAGATATTTACTCACAAATAAATGTTCTCCCATATTATTTGTTATATATCTAAAACATTTCATTATTCTATCTATCTATCTATCTATCTATCTATCTATCTATCTATCTATCTATCTATCTCCTAATTTATGTAGCCAACCTACATGCTTGGCCATTTGGGTATTTTCAGGTGTTTGCTACTATATGGCTATCCTTAAGCAAAAATCTTTAAACACATCTCTATTATTTCCTTAGGATAGACTTAAGGGAAGTATGATTTATGGGGTGACTATACCTAAAACTACCTTCAGCATTGAGGGAAATGAATCAGTGTGAGCAGAAAGTTAGAAACTTCACTAAAAGGACAGAGAGTATATAATGAAGCAAGGTCTGGTGGAAGATCATTTGGAGTGGGTAAATTTTGACCTGAGAAACTGGTCTTTAAAAGGATAGAGGATCTACTTCCTCTGAAATAGGAAGAGGGAAATATGGTGGAAAATTCGGCTGTTTGGTGCTAGAAGAGGAAAAAGTAGAGGGAACTCTCTTCTGATAATCCCTCTTTTCAAGGAGACAAGAACTATGTTCACTTTATGAGAATGAGAAGTTAGGAATGCAGTTGAAAACCTGAGGAGATACAATTTTAGGATGATTCATATTTGGAAGGGAAAGCAAGCAAAGTAGGACAAATACTGACACTTTCTGAATACCAATCACATGCCAGGAATGACGCTCAGATTATAATCAAACTGTTATTTAATTTCCTCACCAATCCCCCCAAATAGGACTACAGATGAAGAAATTAAGCTCATAAAACTTGAGTAGCTAATAAAGACTCATGGTTACGATACCTGGAAATAAATATGAATTCACTGCCCTCAAAGGAGCTCCAGTAGCAATAATAGAATTGACACCAGATGACACTAGGTGACACCTGGAAGTACCATCATCAAGTTTGAAAAACATTACTTTGGACAAGACGTAAAATGGCAACAATGAAATCTTCATTCCAACATATTTTTCAAGTAGAGGCAAAGGTGAAAGAACTTACATTGAATGTCAAGCATATTTTCTAACTTATGATTGCAGGTATAATCACAAGTAAGTCTGGAAACTGCCTGATGCCCTTTGGAGCCCCCAGACTAACCACTTTCATTAAGAGGTAGGACCTTATTTCTAAGGCAGATAATTAAAATATGTTGTAATGAAGATGGAAATGATAGTGTTTTATGTTAAATATGTCCACAGGGATTTGTAGCTGAACTAGGTTGAGGTTTTTATAGTGAAAAAATATTTTTGATAAACTTGCCTGGGGCATGCTAATAGACAGGTCTTGTTCAAGCTAAGGTTAATAGTTGAATGCTGAATTTAATTTGGAAAAGTATAATAGCCTGTGAAATGGGGTAAAATTATTGGAAAATTTAAAGTTTGCTTTTTTTATATGTTAGTACAGGAAGTAGTTTTAAAACATTCCCTCGTGCCTTTAATAGCCATGTTTTATCCTCTAGTATATACAAGGTGCATGCAAAGTGGAGAGTCAGAGAGAAGAGATATAAAGATGAGCATAAGCTTCCCTGCCCTTGGCAATCTCAAAATCACCTCTTACCCAAAATGTATAATCTAATGAGACATCATGCATATCCTTTAGGCTTAAAGCATTCTTATCAAACTGGAACTCCAAAGAACCCAACCAGCAGTTCTACTTTTAAAGTTTAGGATTCTAACAATGCTGAGGCATAGCCTTTATCTTCTTCTAGACTGTATTCTTATGGGGTCAAAGACCACTTTATTTCTACTCTGCACTGAAACACCTCTGCAATGTTTGCATGCAGTAGGTACTCAATAACTGGAACAAATAATTTAATTGCACCTGTCATCCTGATCCAGGCATGCCGGCATCTGGAATTCCCACCACTGAAGTAATTTTTTTATATAGATTTGGAAATTACCTCCTAAGTAGAGCCTGTTAAAATATAAATATGTATTATCTTAGGGGTATTTTCTCACTGGATACCTCATTATCAGCAAAGATATTAGATATATGAGATAGCTAAAATTTGACTCTGAGAGAAGGATAGAAGTGCTGGCTTTGTTTTGATATCGTAGGAGGGGATTTGAGGTTTGTAAGAGCCTTAAAATATTAGAACTAAGAGATCCCATAAAAATGTTAGAATACAATCTTTTCACATTTTTTAAGCTAAAACAGTACCTGTCTCTTTCTAATAGGTCATAACAGAGCCCCAGTTGATTTTATTTGCTTATGTATTAAATTTAGATGATCTTGAAACCCCTGTGTAGGCTCCTCTTAGTCCTCTTTTTCCTATCCATGGAGGCTTGTGGGGGACCTGCCAGATTCAACTATGGGCCAGAATGTAGTCTGACTTTCTCATTTTTTTCAGAAGAGCCAAATCAAAGCCATCTGAGTTAGACTATGTTTGCAGGCTAATGCCTTTCTTAAGATCAGATTCCCATTTTGGGCTTAAATCCTCTCTCAAGTCCATATGAAAGGAACACAAATAATCTGATATAAATCCCAGCTTTGCCTGGTCTGATTGGGTAACTTTGAGCCAACGTCAAAGAAAAATTTCACCGGACAAATTAAACAGTCAAGGAAAGCTTTACTCAAAAGTATTACAGCAAGGGTCAATACTATTGCAATTGAGAAGAGAGCTTAAACTCCACTCCTCCGAGATAAAAGGTGAGAGGATTTTTAAATGCTGGAGTGAGCTAATGGAAAAGTACTGGAGGATATTAAAGGAGTGGTTAGTCCATGCTATTAGGCCATCTGTGTTTGGTAATTGTTGTTTATAGAAGTCAGGCTCCTACTCTTCCTCAGCAATTGATAGTAGAAGTCCTATTCTTGCTGATGATTACATTTCAGAGAGCATATAATCAGGTCCTTGAGAAAGACATTTCTGGGTTGCAGAAGATTGACATCTCAGAGTCAAAGCAAAATTTTACAGTCTTAAGTTTTGTAAAGCACATACTCTGAGAAAAAGGGGATCAGGAATGTAGAATCAGGAAGAAACTTGTCTAAAGTTTAGTACAGCTAAGGGGGACATCCATTGCCCTTCACTGTAAAGAGGAAGTAACATTATATATGTAGAACGTAATATCATACATATGTCAAATATCAGAGAGCCGATGAGAGCTTTTTAGGTGTGACCAGCATAAAGGAGTAAATGAAATCAAAGGTAAAACTGATAATTTCTCATGCATTAAAAAGTCCCTAATAAGTTTCAAGTACCTATATTATCTCTAACCCCCTACAAATATATTATTATTATAATTTTGAAGACAAGCAAGTTGGATATCTGAGTGTTTTGTCTTTTTTTCAAGGTCACACATCAGCAGGGATAGAGCTATGATTCAACCATAGGACTGTTTAACCTCCAAGCCCTCATTTTTTCTAAAATTCCAAACTCTCAGATATTTCATGATACATAAGGCCAGAGAAGACACACATATAGTTATCCTGTCCAGAAAGCAGAGTGGTCAACCTTTCCATTATTTTGTTCCCAAGTTTGTTGACTATGTATGGGTGTTAAAATAAGAGGCAGAAATTAAGTGGACCCATTGATTGGACAATAAAGCCATTCAACTAACTGCCAACTAAGAGTTATAAAGGTCAATTTGACATTTTCTGGGACAGGCCATGTAAGCACTTAAGGACATCAGTGCACCATTAAGTAGAAGGTAGGTGACCTTTTTTCCCTGCTGTCTTCTGTACTTGGCATTAGCAGGAAAGGAGTGGAGTGTACAGAGACAAGAAAAGCTTGAGCCTTTTACTTCCTTGGGTGCAGCTGGGTAAGAAGTATTCAATGAGAGACCATATACAAAACAGAAGCTTTTCTTCGTTGCTTAGGTGACAGCACTTTCTCTTCGCCCCTGCTCCGCTTATCAATTCAAGGAAAAGTCTATTTAACAGCTCTCCTGGAGATGTGATTTAGGAGGTGACCTCACCCAACAGAGGTCAGAAGCTCTCTGCAGAGAGTACTGGACCTACTGTCCCAGGCTTGGGGTTTAAGCTACACTCCATAAGAAATTATGATTGTGGACAAAACGATTTTCCTTTCTCTGCGCCTAAGTTTCTTCCTCCATGGAAAAATATAAACTAAAGCATTCCTAAAATTGGTTTCTTACTGTCTGGTAATTAGAATTCTAGACATTTGTCCAAATGATATTTCTTCCCAGGGGCCCTTTGGGATCGCCCCAGACATAAGAGAGCCTTCCTTCTCTAAACTCCTATCCTGATGACTGTTTGGATTTCTCAGATATACTGTCCTGTTCTTTGTTTGTGTGGGAGGTGGCCTGGTGTGGTGGAACCACACCTAGAGACAGGCAGGTCTATGCCTCTATGCTCCATCTGCTGCTTGCTACATTTGTGATGTGAAATGAATGATCTAACCTCAGCCACAGTCTTCTCCTCATCTGCAAAAGGGAGGTATAGTAGATACTCGCCAAGTTTTTTTTTTTTTTTTCCTTACCTAGCACTTTTAAAAATATCTTTCCTGTAATTGGAGAATCCCTATCTTAAGAGTATTCCTCTCCAAATTTAAACCACAAACTCACTTTTCAGCTTCCCTTGCAGCTAGGCTTCAGACATCTGACTTAACCCTCTATCTAGTAAGCATGTACTGGTCACAGACTTTGGTTTTGAATGTGAGGAAAACGGGTGCTGCTGGGAATGCATTTCTGTCAAGAGTGGTGGTAGAGTCACCCAGGCTCCAAGGAGGAACATGTTAGGTATTTAGATATCCCGCCTTGGCTGTGCCAGCTGCAGTGCTGCTCCTAACAGCAGTCATGGGGGTGTGGTTGGGCACTGACTCTGACCCAGAATCGCTTAAGAATAATGTTCTCACTCGCTCAGAAATTCTCAGAGCTAATGAACATCCTTTCATGAATTCTGTTTCACTCCAAGTCCCTGAGGTGGAGTCTGTGTTTGTATTGGAAACACTGAGTGTTACAAGTGTGTAAACATGTTTATGGTATAAAGTCAGTTTGAGGATTAAAGGTGAATAATTCACTGAACCTATACCTAGGTCAGAGTGGGGGCTTTATAAATAGTAGTGTGATTTTTATCTTTGCACATTCACTTTCTCAAATAAATGGAGAGCTTCTTGGAGACCAAGATGTATGCTGTACCAGAGCACCATGTTGAGTGCTTAGAGGGCTTCAAAGAAAAAGTCATAATTATCTTCCCCTTAAGGACATTACACCTCAGTAGGAGAGGCAGTAGAACATGTGCTCATGTGTTAAATTATCTGCATTTCAATCTCATCTTTTGCAGCTCTTACATCTCCCACTAATTTTGCAGCACAAAGCGATTCTGTACGTGTTACTTTTCTTATAAAATGATACATTATTTCCTACTCTATAACATTAATGTGAATATTAAATGAGTCAATTCAATTAAAACATTCTGAATAGAGCCTGGTATGTAATAGATGCTCACTAGAGAGAAAGTTAGATAGTTAGTCTAAGTGAAGTTATATTGATCAAAGGATCAGAGTTTGCCAAGTTCCCAGTTGTCCAAAGAACTCAGACGAGCCTGTGTTTAAATGTCAGCTAGGAGTTAGTTCCCTTCATAGCTTAAAGGTTAACAAACCCACTTAGGAACCGTAAGGATGCAGGTTCCATCCCTGGCCTTGCTGAGTGGGTTAAGGATCCGGCGTTGCTCTGGCTGTAGGCTGGCAGCTGAAGCTCCGGTTTAACCCCCACCCCCCCTTCCATATGCTGTGGTTACAGTCCCCTCGCCCCTCCCAAAAAAAGAAATGTCAGCCAGCTCCAAGTGTCTCTTGTGAGAGTTACCATTAACTGATCATGTACTGAGGAGCAAGGGCTCTAAGGCCCTCGCACATGCATTATCTCATTTATTCTTCTCAGGAATCATGAAGCTAATGATGGATGACATTCTTGCTCTACAAATAAGCAATTGTTTGGTGACCTGGCCAAGGGCCCCAGGCTCCAAAGAAGGGCCAGGACTCAAGTCCAGATTTTCTGACCTAAATCCATATTCTCAATCCCTACATTAAAGTTTTGTGAGGGTCCTAGATTCTCTTGACAGAGTGATTCTGAGTGAATTCTGATCTCCTCCACCCTTCTAAAAATACACTTAGCTTTTCTGTAGAATATGGACACATGTTAATGCCAATTACTTTAGAAAGTTGAATGGTTTGAAAACTGCCTAGCAAGAGGATTCATGGATGGCTATAGCTATTCAAGAGCAGCCCAGCTTTAGGACTGTTTAAGTGTCTCTAATAAAGGGAAGAAATTCTTTGTCAGCACAGGTCACTGCTTCATTTAGCAAACTTCACTTTTTTTGAGTTTACATAGGTCACTGTTGGTCTAGGAGCTTCTTAACAGTTGTCTTAGGGAAAAATTGTTAACTGTTTCCTGTTAGATAGGACCGAATTTCTCTTTTACCCAATGGTTTAGAGAAAACTCACTCTGCAAAGGATGTAGTTGAATTTGGCCATTTAGCTACCTGAAAGCATTGAAATTTGCAAAAAAATAAAAAAGAATCAATAAAGAAAATGGAAGCATTTGTGTAGATTTATTTGTAATTTAAATCTAGACTAGTCGATAACCTCAGTTGTTGAAGATAATTGAATTGAAAAATACTAATATCTCTCAGAAATACCAGTTAAAGCTAGGGAAAGTAAAATAGTTGCCATATTAAGGCAAAGCTTGTTTCTACCTCATAATCCATTTTTTCCACGTAAAAATGAAATCTACTTTCAATTAAATACTGCAGTTAGAGAAACAGGAAATATCTGAAACAGAGTGTTTAAGAAGAATTAGAATGACAAATCAAAACTTCATATCTGTAAAAGGGGAAAATAACCTTTTGCATATATAAAATGTATTTCAGTTGATATAGAAGTTTTATCATAAATATTATAAATATATTTTAAACTTAATTTTTGGTGTTTTACTTTCCGCATGTCAAAGAAAAATCTCAGCAATGAAGTTAAAAACACACATAGCTACAATATATACCAAGTAATCATAATGCAGTGTAATTCAGGTTTCACTAAATGTCCAAACTACATATAATATTTTTTTGCAGCCTCTTCATTTTTTGAACCTGACGATCTTCCCTTTCCTACTCCTACTCTGCCTCAAATCACAAGGATTAATATTTAAAAACTAAAATATAGAAAATTTGTATTTGGTTAAAAATGCCTTTATGTTTATTGACAGTCCCCAAATGGCTTTTTTATGCTTATCTAAAATTTCCAAAGAGGTCTAGGGGCTTACACTAGTGGCTGACCACACATGCAGGATTTCTTCATAGACTTCTATTGGAAACCCAGGCAAATTATACATTTCATTCCATGGTATACTCATGGTTATATTTATTTAAAACAAAACAAAATGAAACAAAAACCTTCCCTTCATCTTGCCAAAAATAGCTCGGTAAATTTGATGCCAAAGAGAGATCTATCATATTTAAACTATGGCTATAAGTGTTTCCACACAGAACTCCATGAATGGAGAACAAGGGCAGTTTGCAAGAACAAATCTCAGTGGTAAAGTGCTACTAAATATAATTTGATATTTCCTTGGAGGTACTTTGTTCCCAAGATTCTTTCTTTTCCTACAAAAATTCTGTTTATTTGAACTCCCAATATGTAGAAGTTCCATTTTCCTCTCTGTAGAAATAGGATAAAAATGCAGGGATGAACATTAGGAATGTGGAGGATATTTGTAGGCATTATAAAATAGAGCTGACAGGGGTTTAATTGCTTAAGAGAACAAATATTCTTCTAGAAAATAACTCTTAAAGTAAGAAAGTATAGAGATACACAATAAATTTTGAATGTAAAAATCAAGTCCAGAGGCTGAGAGAGTGGGTACCACATAGGGCCAGGCATCCTGGTCTTTCAATTTAAGTTCTTTTATCAGAAGCCTATGGAGGAGTTCCCGTCGTGGCGCAGTGGTAAACGAATCTGACTAGGAACCATGAGGTTGCGGGTTCGGTCCCTGCCCTTGCTCAGTGGGTTAACAATCCAGCGTTGCCATGAGCTGTGGTGTAGGTCGCAGACGTGGCTCAGATCCCGCGTTGCTGTGGCTTTGGCGTAGGCCGGCGGCTACAGCTCCGATTCGACCCCTAGCCTGGGAACCTCCATATGCTGCGGGAGCGGCCCAAAGAAATAGCAAAAAGACAAAAAAAAAAAAAAGAAGAAGCCTATGGAGAGAGGACTGCACTAAAAAAGGAAATATAAAGGATAACACCACACACACACAAATAAACTGAACCCATCAAAAAATTTTTAAGTCTGTGACCAAATCTGATAGCACTGGCCTAGCATTTAGGCAAAGAAAAAACTTTTTATAACATCTGTTTTGCCAATAAACCATCTGGTGTAGAGTTCGATAACACTATATGAAGTGCTTAAGTCAGCACCTCTGGAGTTTTAATTCCCAATGAGAGTGTCATAGTTGTTCAAAGATATAGATACAGATTGATTTACACACTCATACACAACCCTATGTAAAGAAAAATTTTTACATACATTTACCTGTGTGTCCAATATTCCAGATGCTATTGGCAGAACAGAAGTGGTTTAGTTGTGTTTTATGACTGGCCAAAGCTCTCGTAGCAGGAAGACTGAGCAAAGAGTAAGAAACTTTCAGGTGCTTCCTGGCAGCTGAGAGGATTGTATTTGTAAGCATATGTGAGATACACCAGAAAACTCCCAGAATACTCGTACGTCATTTAAAAGAGGTGGCGTAGAGATTCCACAAAAGACAGTGAGGACCAAGGCAGTTATGCTATTGATAATTCTTATCTTCACCCCACTTTCTTTTTTCCAAACTAATATGGTCCTAAGATATAATGTTTACAAATATAAAATCCCTGGTTGGGTTGGAATTAGGGGGTTTAGATAATGGAAACTACAGGATGTAGTAATGAGAAATCAATAAATATTGTTCTCTTCCTAATCTGTCAGAAGTTTTTCTGTTGTTTTCTGAGAATGCCAGAAATGAAGCTTCCATCCACCGTAGGATAATAGGTCTCTGAATGTAGGGGAAATATCGAGATGGTTTCTGAAAAGTGTCTTTCCTTTATTTGCATATCCATCTCTGTAGCCTGCCCAGCCTAGAAGTAGAGAGAGACCATGTGTACCTTTGTATAGTTTTCTTTCAAGGGGCACCTCTTGTTGATGCACCTGAGGGTGAGCCCACCATATCCATCAACATACAGGAGGTGTTGGATAGAGTTCAGCACTCTTTAGGGAGGGTTACTAAGTCAGAAACCCTTGATTCCCTGACACTACTCTAAGATTCTCTTAGTGGTCATTGACCCCATAGATAAAAGATTCCCAGGAAGTACCACTGCATCACCAAATATGTTTGGGATAAAGACAGTGATTACAGGCAAATTGCTCTAGTGTAGATTCTTCCTTCCTCTCTTTCTCCCTTCCTTCTTTCCTTCCTTATTTTTTTTTCTGATTTTTTCTACTGATCAATCAAATGGCCAAAGAATCCCTTTAGAAGAACACCCTTTATTAAAAAAGCAAGCATTTACCACCTGAAAGCCAAGGTGATTTAAAGCGGTTTGACTTTGTAATTATAATAGTTACAGAGTGATGGGACCCTGATTTCCTGAGGATGTTGAGGTGGCTTCATCAAAGTACCAGCAGTCTCTCCCAGGGCCATGAATCACTGCATAATTTCCTTCTAAGTACCTTCCTGTTCACAAAAGAAAATAAGTGAATGCAATTGTAAGAACTGGAAATGGCATTTCATCATTTTTGTCACCCTCAGCCTCATTGTTAATCTTAAAAAAGTATTTAGAAGAGAGAGGTAAGCAGGAGGACTTTCATTTTGCATTCTGCACTGAGATACAATTTGAATTTTTCTTAGTCATGAGCATGTGATAGATTTGTAATTTTGTAGATATGCATTAAATAAAAGTGATTGCTGATGGCCAGTGACTCACTAATCTTTGAGGGTCAGGAATGATTTGAATGTCAATGTTGAAGAAACTGTAAGCATTTAGCATGTAATCTGTTTGTGTTCACACATTTTTTTTAAAAACAGAATTGTTAGGGCTAGGAAGCAGAGGGACTCTAGTTGTAGCTGCACACCCAAGGGATCTCCCTTTCAGATGTACAGCAAACTAATTCAGTTATACATATATGTATATTCATTCTTTTTCAGATTCACTTCCCATATAGATTATTACAAAATATTGAGTGGAGTTCTCTGTGCTCTACAATAGGTCCTTATTGGTTATTTCTTTTATACATAGTACTATGTATGTGTTAATCACAAACCCATTATTTATCCCTCCCCCCATGTTACCCCTTTAGTAAAGATAAGTTTGTTTTTGTTTTTTTCCTTTTATTTATAATGATTTTTATTTTTTCCATTGTAGCTGATTTACAGTGTTCTGTAAATTTTCTACTGTACAACAAGGTGACCCAGTTACACATACATGTACACATTCTTTTTTCTCACATTATCATGCTCCATCATAAGTGACTAGACATAGTCAATGGACAGATCCTCTAGACAGAAAATCAATGAGGCAACAGAGATCCTAAATGACACAATAGATAAGTTTGTTTTTGAACTGTGAGTCTGTTTCTGTTTGGCAAATAAATTCATTTGTGTCATTTTTATTAGATTACACATATAAGTGATATCATATGATAATTGTCCTCTTATTTCACTCAGTATGATAACATCTGGGTCCATTTATGTTGATGCAAATGCTATTATTTCATTCTTTTTTATGACTAATATTCCATTGTATATGTGTACTGCTTCTTATTTATCCATTCTTCTATTTGTAGACATTTAGGTTACTTACATGTCTTGGCTATTATAAATAGTGCTACATTGAACATTGGGGCACATGTACATTTTTGAGTTATGGTTTTCTCTGGATATAAGCCCTGGAGTGGGATTACTGGATCATATGGTAACTCTTATTTTTCATTTTTTAAGGAACCTCCGTACTACATACTGTAGTAGTTTCAACCGTATAGGAAGGTTTCCCTTTCTATAGGTGTGAAACCCTCTCCAGCATTTATTGTTTTTGATGATAGCCTTTCTAGTTTATGTAAGATAGTGCCTCATTGTAGTTTTGATTTGCATTTCTCTAATAATTAGTGATTTTAACCATCTTTTCATGTGCCTGTTTGCTATCTGTATGTCTTCCTTGGAAAAAATGTGTATTTAGATAGTCTGCTTATTTATTTATTTTTTTTTTTGATATTGAGCTCTATGAGCTATTTGTGTATTTTGGAAATTAATCCATCGTTGGTCAAATCCTTTGTACATATTTCCTCCTATTCTGTAGGTTGTCCTTTTGTTTTGTTTATGATTTCCTTTGCAGTCCAAAAGTTTTTAAGTTTAATTAGGCCCCATTTGTTTATTTTTGTTTTAATTTTTATTACTCTAGGATTTGGACCCAAAAAGATATTGCTGCAATTTATGTCAAGAGTATTCTGCCTATATTTTTCTCTAGAAGTTTTATAGAATCCAGTCTTACATTTAGGTCTTTAATCCAGTTTGAGTTTATTTTTGTGCATGGCATTAGAGAATGTTCTAATTTCATTCTTTAACATATCATTGTCCAGTTTTCCCATCACCATTATTTGAAAAGACTGTCTTTGTCTATTGCATATTCTTGCCTCTTTTGTCATGAAATAATTGACCATAGCTACATGGACTTATTTCTGGGCTTTCTATCGTGTTCCATTGATATATATATATATATTTATGCCAGTACCATAATATATATTTATGCCAGTACCATACTGTTTTGACAAACAGCTTTGTAGTATAATCTAAAGTCAGGGAGCCTGATTCCTCCAGCTCTGTTCTTCTTTCTCAGGATACTTTGACTATTCAGGGTGTCTTGTGTTTCCATATACACTTAAAAAAGAGATCCTGCTGTGTAGCACTGAGAACTCTGTCTAGAAACTTACAACACAGCATGGCAATGGGAGAAAAAAATTATGTATACATGTATATGTAACTGGGTCCCCATGCTGTACAGTGGGGAAAAAAAGTGTTTTGGGGAAACTAACAATAAAAAATAAATTTAAAAAATTTTGTTGTATATCCATGAAAAAAATGCCACTGGTAATTTGATAGAGATCACACTGAATCTATAGATTGCCTTGAGTAGCATGGTCATTTTAATAATATTGATTCTTCCAATCCAAGATCATGGTATATATTTCCATCTGTTTGTGTCATGTTTAGTTTCTTTCAACAGCATTTTATAGTTTTGGGAGTACAGTTTTATTGCCTCCTTTTTAATGTAGCAAGGAAAATGTCTGAAATAGCATACCTATTGTATTTCTATATACTAACAATGAAATAATGTAAAGGAAACATCCCCTTTATAATTGCATCAAAAAGAATAAAATACCTTGAAGTATAAATCTTATCCTTATTACTCCATCTTGTTCAGAATTAAATTGTTAAATAATAATTTCTTTTACTATATATTGATAGAAAAATATAATAAAATGCAATATATTGAGTGCAGAGATGCAGGTATTTTGATCTGTTTTGTTAGATATTGTGTTCTTAGTGCCTGAAATAATGTCTTGTATATAGTGAGCACTAGACATATACTTCTTTAATGAAGTAAATAGTCATCTGCTGTATATTGAATAATTCTTCTGGACTCCCATCATTATTTCTAATATTTAGAATTACCATAAAACATGGTAATTTTATCTGTTTTTGCAGAGGAAAAACTAAGTCTCAGAGAGGTTATATGTCTTGCTCAAAGTCATACAGGTCATGATCTGATCCAGGTAGTTCTGACTACTCAGCTATTATACTCTCCCTTAAGTCATCTAAAACCATCAGCAAAAAAACTGGGAAGGCAATTATAAGCGAAACTTGGAGCAAAATGTCAAACCCATATCATTTGGTCTTTCAAAGCAAATGTTATTTTTAAGTGAAATGCATATTACCATTAGGAATACCTATTGCCATATTTTCTGACTGTTGGGTTTTGTGAACATGAACTACGTATCTTAAAATGCAGGATTTTAGAATTTCTTTCTAGCTTATAAAAAGCAATAGCACCAGATTTTTATAAATTTACATAAAATGATGGTGAAATTGAGTAATAGTTAAGAGCATGGACTCCAAAATGATATAATCCATGATCTAATCTCAGTTTTGCTACTTAACATCTTAGGCAAGCCATGTAATTTCCCCAAATCTTATTTCCAGGTACAAATGGTAATGTTAATAACACCCTCTAGGCCAGTTGGAACAGACCACATTTGACTCAAAAGTATCAATGGTTTAAGAAAAATTATGTATATTTTTTATTCATGTCATGGTTTGGATGTATCAGGTGGCTCAGCAGAGTAGCTCGTTTCCAGGCAATCTCTCAGGGGTGCAGTGTGTCTCCAACTCATTGCTTCATCATCTCTTAGAATCTCTTTGCAGTTTACCTCTGGAGCCACTACATTCACCTAGCTAGTGATCAAAGACAATTCAAAGGATGCCTTCTGCACTTTCCTGACCACCTTGACCAAGAAATGAGAAACAACACTCTTGCTCACATTCTCTTGTTAAATCCAGTCACAAGGCTTCACTAAAATACTAGAGATACAAGGGAATAGAGTTGCTAGGTAGCTTTTCCCCAGTAGCCATTCTGTACCATTGAAGATGAGCTTGAATCTTTTGTGAGCAGCTGACCTTCTCTGCCACACATTTTTCATAGGATTGTTATGGGAACTAAAGGGAGAATATATGTAGAACTCTTAGCATTTGGCACACACTATCTTTTTATAAATTTGGGAAATATTATTATTATTATAAATTAATCTATTGATCCCAATACAATACAGACTATCTAAAAACTGAGTTTTCTTACCAATTTATTGAAAGAAATTGAGAATTTCAACTAAATGATAGAAAATTATATCAGAACACAGATGATTTTCTAAGTTTTGGAATGTTAATTATTCTGTTGAAAATAACTATGGCATAGGAAATAACATACAAGTGAGCAAGGGAGCTAAAAATAATTATGAGATTTATAAGACCAGAGGTTTATGACCTGTGGGTCTACTAGGCTTCTCCTTTCTCTCCCAGTGCTTACATCTATTTATTTAACACTTACTGGTTTGCATATTCTGCCCCTACCTGTGTTCCATTTCTCAAAATCAACTTTTTCTTCCCATTTCAAACTTTTAAGCTTTAGCCCTCTGGGTTTATCAGCATGAAGCCTCCTTGTTTCAGTCCAGAATACATCACTATGAAATAACTCCTTCTGAAACATAGCTTTCTGATATCCTCCAATTACTCTTTATCACCAATTGAATCAATTTCAAACCGTTCAGCCTGACTACCAGGCCTGCAGTCAACTATCTGCCCAATATTATCAATAAAATAATATTTATCAAAATGCTTCTCTATAACCTCCACAGCAAATTATTCACTTCAGCCTTCTCTTCAGTGTCCTTGCAGTTTGCTCTGAACTACATGCTTTTATGTATCTCACTCCTCCTCAAAAGAATGTCTTCTAAGCTACTTAGGCAGAAGCAATATGAACATTTTCTTTAAGGAAGGTTTATCAGTTAGGATTTGTTTGGCTGCATATAATTGAAAACTCAGAATAATAGTAACTTAGCAGGATATTACTTTATCTTTCATGTAAAGAATGTTTTGAGGTAGGTAAATAAAGGGCTGGCATGACAGCTCCACCATTGAGGCGCCCTCCACGCTTTTTCTTCCACCAAATCAAAGGCAGATTTAGCCCACAGACTTGTTTATGTACAGCTTGTAAAGTAAAAAATGATTGTTAACATTTTTAAAGGATTAAAAAACAAACAGAAAAAGAGAAAAATATGCAATGAAAATCTGATGTATCCCATAAAGCCTAAAATGTTTCTCATGCCCATTTACAGAACGTTAGGTAACCATTACCCTAGAGTGTGGTTTTTATCCCTAAGCTTACCTCATGGCCAAACATAGCTATTGGAGTTCCAGCCATCATTCTTTCATTCCAAACTGCAGAAAGGATAAAAGAAGAAATGGCAAGAAGGGCATGTCTTCTAGTTAAGGTAGCGGGAACAGAGTACTCCTGAAGTCTTACATATCATTTCTTTTTTTTATTGTTATTTCCCCAATACAGTTTTTTTTTCTACTGTACAGCATGGTGATCCAGTTACACATGAGTGTATACATTCTTTTTTTCTCCCATTATCATGCTCTGTCATAAGTAACTAGACATAGTTTTCATTGCTTCACAGCAGGATCTCATTGCTAATCTATTCCAAAAGCAATAGTTTGTATCCATTAACCCAAAGTTCCCAATCCATCCCACTCCCTCCCCCTGCCCCTAGACAACCACAAGTCTCTTCTCCAAGTCCATGATTTTCTTTTCTGTGGAAAGGTTCATTTGTGCCTTATATTAAATTCCAGATATAAGTGATATCATATGGTATTTGTCTTTCTCTTTCTGACTTACTTCACTCAGTATGAGAGTCTCTAGTTCCATCCATGTTGCTGCAAATGGTATTATTTCATTCTTTTATGGCTGAGTAGTATCCCATTGTGTATATATACCACATTGTCCTAATCCAATTGTCTGTCGATGGACATTTGGGTTGTTTCCATGTGTTGGCTATTGTGATAGTGCTGCAATGAACATGCGGGAGCATGTTTCTTTTTTAAGGAAAGTTTTTTTCCGGATATATGCCCAAGAGTGGGCTTGCTGAGTCATATAGTAGTTCTATGTATAGATTTCTAAGATACCTCCATACTATTCTCCATAGTGGCTGTACCAGCTTACATTCCCACCAACAGTGCAGGAGGGTTTCCTTTTCTCCACACCCCCTCCAACATTTGTTATTTGTGGACTTATTAATGATGGCTATTCTGACTGGTGTGAGGTGGTATCTCATGGTAGTTTTGATTTGCATTTCTCTAATAATCAGAGATGTTGAACATTTTTTCATGTGCTTGTTGGAAGGTATATCTTCCTTGGAGAAATGTCTATTCAGGTCTTTTGCCCATTCTTCCATTGGGTTGTTGGCTTTTTTTGCTGTTGAGTTGTATAAGTTGCTTGTATATTTTAGAGATCAAGCCCTTGTCAGTTGCATCATTTGAAACTATTTTCTCCCATTCTGTAAGTTGTCTTTTTGTTTTATTTTTGGTTTCCTTTGCTGTGCAAAAGCTTGTCAGTTTGATTAGGTCCCATGTTTATTTTTTCTCTAATTTCTATTGCTTTGGGAGACTGACCTGAGAAAACATTTGTAAGGTTGACGTCAGAGAATGTTTTGCCTATATTCTTTTCCAGGAGTTTGATGGTGACTTATATTCAAGTCTTTCAGCCATTTTGAGTTTATTTCTGTGCATGGTGTGAGGGTGTGTTCTGGTTTCATTGATTTGCATGTAGCTGTCCAGGTTTCCCAGCAATGCTTGCTAAAAGGACTCCTCTTTTTCCCATTTTATGTTCTTGCCTTCTTTGTCAAAGATTAATTGACCATAGGTGTCTGGGTTTATTCCTTGGTTCTCTATTCTGTTTCATTGGTCTATATGTCTGTTTTGGTACCAGTACCAAACTGTCTTGATGACTGTGGCTTTGTAATATTTCCTGAGGTCTGTGAGAATTATGCCTCCTGCTTGTTTTTTGTTTGTTTGTTTGTTTGTTTGTTTGTTTTTGTTTTTTTTTTCCCTCAGGATTGCTTTGGCAATTCTGTGTCTTTTGTGGTTCCATATAAATTTTTGGATTGTTTGTTCTAGTTCTGTGAAAAATGTCATGGGTAATTTCATAGGGATTGCATTGAATCTGTAGATTGCTTTGGGTAGTATGGCCATTTTTACAATATTAATTTTTCCAACCAAGAAGCATGGAATATCTTTCCAATTCTTTACATCTTCTTTAATTTCCTTGATTAATGTTTTATAGTTCTCAGCATATAAGTTTTTCACCTCCTTAGTCAGGTATATACCCAGGTATTTGATTTTTTGGGGGTGCAATTTTAAAGGGTATTTTATTTTTGTATTCCTTTTCTAATATTTCATTGTTAGTATACAGAAATGCAACTGACTTCTGAATGTTAATCTTATATCCTGCTACTTTGCTGAATTTGTTGATCAGTTAAAGCAGTTTTTGGGTTGAGCCCTTAGGGTTTTCTATATATAGTATCATATCATCTGCATACAGTGACAGTTTTACCTCTTCTCTTCCTATTTGGATGCCTTTTTTTTCTTTGGTTTGTCTGATTGCTGTGGCTAGGACTTCATCACTGTATTGAATAACAGTGGTGAGAGTGGGCATCTTTATCTTGTTCCAGATTTTAGTGGGAAGGCTCTCATCTTTTCTCCATTGAGTATTATATTTGCTGTGGGTTTTGCCATATTTGCTGTGGCTTTTATTATGTTAAAGTATGTTCTCTCTATACCCACTTTGGTAAAAGTTTTTATCATGAATGGATGTTGGACTTTGTCAAATGCTTTTTCTGCATGTATTGAGATGATCATTTGGTTTTTGACTTTTCTTTTGTTAATGTGGTATATGATGTTGATTGATTTGCATATGTGAACCAACCTTGTGAACCTGGGATGAATCCCACCTAGTCCTGGTATACGGTCTTTTTTATATGTTGTTGGATTCAGTTGGCTAAAATTTTGTTGAGAATTTTTGTGTCTCTATTCATCAAAGATATTGGCCTATAGTTTTCTTTTTTGGTGGTATCTTTGTCTGGTTTTGGAATTAGGGTGATGGTGGCATCATAGAATGTCTTTGGGAGTGTTCCTTCTTCTTCAACCTATTGAAAAAGTTTAAGGAGGATGGGTATAACTTCTTCTTTGTATATTTGGTATAATTTGCCTGTGAAACCATCTGGTCCTGGACTTTTATTTGTAGGGAGTGTTTTTATGACATATTCAATTTCATTTCTAGTGATCAGTCTGTTCAGTTGATCTATTTCTTCTTGATTCAGTTTTGGCAGGCTGTAAGTCTCTAGGAAGTTGTCCATTTCTTCTAGGTTGTCAAATTTGTTGGCATATAATTGTTGATAGTATTCTCTCACGGTTTTTTGTATTTCTGTAGTATCCATTGTGACTTCTCCTTTTTCATTTCTTATTTTCTTTATTTGGGTTTTTTTCCCTACTCTTCTTGGTGAGTCTAGCCAGAGGTTTGTCAACTTCGTTTACCTTTTCAGAGAACCAGCTCTTGGTTTTATTGATTTTTTTCTATTGTTTTTTGAATCTCTATTTTATTGATTTCCTCTTTGATCTTTATGATTTCCTTCCTTCTGCTGATTTTAGGTTTTTTAGGTCCTTTTCTGAGTCATTTAGGTGGTGGGTTAAGTTGTCAATTTGAGATTTTTCTTCTTTTTTGAGGAAGGCCTGTATTGCTATGAACTTCCCTCTGAGCACTGCTTTTGCAGCATCCTATAGATTTTGAGTGGTTGTGTCTTCATTATCATTTGTCTTGAGGTATTTTTTATTTCCTTCTTGATTTCCTCATTGACCCATTGGTCTTTTAGTAGCATGTTGTTTAGTCTCCATGTAGTAGGTTTTTTCTTATTTCTTTGCCTGTGGTTGATTTCTAGTTTCATGCCATTGTGGTCAGAGAAGACACTTGAAATACTTATATACTCTTAAATTTGTTGAGGTTAGCTTTGTGCCCCAATATGTGATCAATTCTTGAGAATGTTCCACTTGAGAAGAATGTGTATTCTGATTTTTTTTTTTTTGGATGTAATGTCCTGAAAATGTCGATTAAATCTAACTTTTCTATTGTTTCCTTTAGGATCTCTGTTGCTTTATTGATTTTCTGTCTAGAGGATCTGTCCATTGATGTGAGTGGCGTGTTAAAATCTCCTACTATGATTGTATCCCCATCAATTTCTTCTTTTATGTCTGTTAGTATTTATTGTAGGTATCTGGGTGCTCCTTCATTTCATTTTTAATATACATGGAATTGAAGTTAACCATATGGTCAGATCAAGCTGAATCAAATCTGGAAACACAATCTTTCAGCTGAGAATTTTATCCTTCCTAATAAAATCAGCATTCTGTTATTAACAGAGACAGCTCTTAGATAGGCAAGTATCCATCTCTATTACAAGTCTTATCACAATGATGGTTCAGTATACACTTTGAGATCCTCTTTACTTTGAATTTCTATGGTGCTCATGTATAAATACTCAGTCACTCTTGCTAATTACTCTCACTGGGCTCTGAGTACCTTTCAGGGTAACACCATGTATTATCCATCTTGGTATCTCTAGTGCTGTACAACTGTTGTAGAGAAAATTGAGATTTGGATTTTTGTTTTAAAGTAAATCCATTGAGTCACTTTACACTGCAAGGAACAATATGTCTCTTCATTAACAAATAATTACTGAGCACATACTGTTAGCCAGGCAATGTACCAGGGGATACAGCAGGGAATAAAACAGTCTCATGGAACTTACCTCCTAGTACAGTGAGAGAAACAATAAATCTATAAATAATGAAAATATACACTGATTTAGATGACATATTTGGTTACAAAACAAAGGCAGGATAAATTGATGCAGGATAGGAAATATTACAGAGGGTCAGGGGATTAGAAATTTTTAAGAGTTGTTCAGGGAAAGCCATGAGGACAAGGTGTGATATGAGCAAAAAGGGAAAGGAGGAAGGGAGAAAGCCTGTGGATAGCTGGAGGAGGAGGCCTGAAGACAGCAAAGGCTTTCAGTGTGAAGCTCTGAAAAGCTCATGATGGACATATTCGAGAAATAGCAAGGAAACCACTCACTGGTTCAGAGAGTAGGAAATGGGGAAGAATAAAGTGAAAATATTGCAGTTAATGTGAAACCTTATAAGCTATTATAGGTCTTTGAATTCTACTCTGAGTGTCAAGGGAAGACACTGGAAGGTCTTGCACAGAATAATGACAGAATTCGGGTGATGTTTTAGAAGAATCACTCTGGTTGTTAGGGTCAGAATACAGAGGAGCTGAGCCAGGGGGATCAATAACCTGAGGAGCGTCCCTAATGTCTGAGGCAAGATGATGGAGATGCTAGAGGGGAGACGTGTCAGGCTGTAGATACATAGCTTTCGATATGGTTTGAGTTTTTAATCAGGGAGTTATTTCTTTTTTAAAAAGGGACACTAGAAGGTGAGGAGCTAGAGACAGTGAATGTAAATATATTACTTAGGGTGATTTGCTGTAATGTGGAGTAAGGACATGAAGCCGTAAACTGGAGGAGGGTGTAGGATCAAAAATTTTTTTAATTTAATTTTATTTTTGTATTTACTTTAAAGAAAGGAGCACACAGTATTATGTAGACTGACCCAGGAGAGTAGGTCAGGAGATGTAGAAGAGAAAGGAACGATGAAAGGACTCTTGGAGTGAGAGAGGATTCTTGGAGTGATGTACCTATGCAGGAAGAACTCCTGAGAGCCGGTGCACAAGCAGGTGTAGGTGGCCTTAGACAGGAGCCCTCACTGCCAGTAGGCAGGAAGGGGAAGGGAGGCTGCCACACAAGTACAAAGGGACTGCTGGGGGCTGAACCATGTTGCCCCAAGAGTCCAATGCTGAAGTCCTATCTGACCCACAGTGTGATGGCATTTGAGGTGGGGCCTCATCATGTAAATGAGGTTTACATGATGGTGCCTTCATGATAGAATTATCACCCTTGGAGTTCCCGTTGTGGCTCAGTGGTTAACGAATCCGACTAGGAACCATGAGGTTGCAAGTTTGATCCCTGGCCTTGCTCAGCGTTGCTGTGAGCTGTGGTGTAGGTTGCAGATGCGGCTCAGATTCCGCGTTGCTGTGGCTCTGGCGTAGGCTGGTGGCTACAGCTCCGATTCAACCCCTAGCCTGGGAACCTCCATATGCCGTGGGAGTGGCCCAAGAAATGGCACAAAGACAAAAAAAAAAAATCACCCTTTTAAAAAAAGACATAGGAGAACTTTATCTCTCCATCATGTGAGGACACATCTAGAAGGCAGGCTGGAACAAGAGCCTGCACCAGAGCCTGAGCATCCTGTCACCCTGATCTCAGACTTCCCAGCCCCCAGAACTGTGAAAAATAAATTTCAGTTGTTAAAGCCACCCAGATGATGTCATTTTGTTGTGGTAGCCTGAGTAGACTAAGACAGAGAGCTAAGGGTCAGATGTGACCATGGAAGCCTGTGTAAGTCATTAATTATCGTTCCAATTTTCCACGAATCGTCAGGGTTCTTTCATACAAATTGAGTTATTTAGAGTTTGATCAATGATGTCAGTGTCGTGAAGATTCAGAGTTAAAATAAATATCCTCTGTAGGTAAGTCTTTAAGGAACAATGGTTTCTGTTGCAGTCGTTCTAAGAAAGGCACTTGAACACACGTTACTAACTTTAAGTTTCTAGTCTATCGTCCTTGCAACTATTAAAAAGAGATTTTCAATATTATAAGAAGGCTCTCTGTCCTTAGTGAGCACCTTTTTAGAAAGAAATATAACCTTATGATGTCAAGATACAGAGTGAGTGTACAGATGTAGCTTAAATGTTATAGTAACAGGGGTATAAATTTTCTATTCATTAGCTTCTGTGTCAATTAACAAGAAATAATGGCTAGCTTAGGGCTTGTCTTTTAAAAACACAGATTCAACAGATTGCCTTTATTTCAAGCACCTTCATTAACTGGTTATTAAGACTGATAGTCTCTGGATTCTGGTCTAATTTTCTACCAGGGCCAAATTACAAAATGTGGGTCTCAAAGGTTTCTGATCTGATTCAGTTAAACTCTTGACAATTTTCTTATTGAATGGGTAAACAGGCACACAATTTTATTCTCACAAATTGCCTTAGCATAATAACCAGTTTAATTATGTTATTTCTTGCTCTCTTTATATTTTTCCCTCCCTAATGTACACAGACACACACACACACACACACACACAATCACCCAACTCTAGTGCACACTCCTCCAAGACAAGGGATAATGTCATCTACTGAGGTCTTAGTACCTCATCTGAGTCCCCAGACCATCTGAGTGACTTTGCAAGTGACCCAGCATACCTGCTTCCCTAACTAGCCTTCCTTCTTTCATTCACTCCTCCCCCCCAAAACCCACTTTCACAATATATCCGGAGCACAGAGGGACTAAAGTACTACCCCACTTAACACTCCCATCACCCTCACATCCATCCCCTGAGTTCTATACATCCTAAGCATCCACTGGAGCTTGTCACTCATTGACATGAAGAGGATTGGCTCCAGCTTCTCCCTGTGTGCCTTCTCCAAGATTTCTGCAGGTTCCAGAGTCACCTTTCACTCCTGCATTCTCCCTCTACCAAAATGCTACTTACTCTACATCTTCCTTCTAGCAGGTAATTCTGTCAGTCCGTCTCTTCCCTGATATCATCACAGATGTAGAACTTGGACTCTTTCTTTGATTTCCCTAACAATAGAGTAAAACACTGCATATGCCATATATGCTGTTTGTGCTTGGGAAAGACAAAACAGAATATTTGGGGACATGATTAAAAAGTCATTTTCACCTCCGTGAAATAATCAAATTAAAATCTCTGTTCTTACATCTTCTGTGTCCTTCCTTCATATTTCTATTCCTACTTTTTTCCCCCTTCCCTTTCTTTCATTTTTCTCAGACCTTACCATCCAGTTCATTTCCTGTACAGATCAATTAGTTCTCTGTCTGCCTGATTACATTGCTTGCTATCAGCTTTCCTGAGTCTCCTATCCCAATCCATAATTGTGGATATATTCATAAACAAAGCTCCTTTTCTTCCTAACAGGGATTCTGTGGCCAAATGCTAAGACACGCATATTGTTTCACCCCGACCCTTCTGAAAGTTCTTTTCATATCTTCATTCAAATGTTCTTGGACATCTTAATTTCTGTCACCATCAACTTCTCGGGATTTCAGGAATGGGGTGGGGCCCTCCCATCTGTAGCCTTTTGAAGATTGGCCACCTCTCCTTGGAATAGTCTTCCCTGATGACCCTTCTCTGTTCACCTAGATCTTCCCTCCTCATATTTCGAGTCTCCTTAGAATTCATCTCCCAGGCCCCTCAAAAGCGAGGCAGTTACATGTTTCTGAATCCGCCGCTTAGCGCATGTTCAAATACATGGTGATTCCAGTTACTGGATGGAATACTCTGAACACTTTTCTTTCTCTTCTTTGAAGACAAGGAGGTTTCAGTGTCTCATCCTCACTCCCTTGAATGAATTTTGCACAAAGAAGTATTTCAATCAATAGTAAAATGCATAAATGCGTGAAGAAAGAGATCGGAATTCAGAGTTTTGCTAAATTAATTAGTCCAAAACTCTAAGACCTTTTCTAATTCACTGCGAATGTCTTTGATCAAACTGTATCTTTCTCCTGGTGTAATCTTCTTAGCCTTTTACTGCATTTAGAATTTCAAGAACATTTCAAATGTAGGGACCGAGACACAATCAATAGCTATTTCAGTTTGCACACTTATGTAATTCCCCTTAAGCAAAGTATTTTGGTTCAAATAAAACTACTGGAAATTTATTTCTAAGCTAACAATTCATATTTTAATGCAGCATACTCAAAGCCAATTTAATTCACATCTTCTATTATATCTGAATTTGACATGTTAGAAGCAGTACAATTTTCTATTCACAAAGTTTGAGTGTTCATCAAAACAGATAGATCATTCATATTGCTGCTCAGAGATAAATAAAATAATTTAGCAAATTGAATTGTACTGTCTTTCTAAGTAGGGACAAATTATCTGTTGTTTGCTGTGATTTGTCACTTTACTTGGACTTTCTTAATGTTATTTACTTCAGCTACTTTTTTTTTCCAGAGTATTACATTATGAATTTGGTCAAGTTCTCCACACTTTTGGCCACATCCATGGCTCGGGATCCGAGCCTTGTCTATGACCTACACCACAGTTCACAGCAACGCCGGATCCTTAACCCACTGAACAAGGGCAGGGATCAAACCTGCAACCTCATGGTTCCCAGTCGGATTTGTTAACCACTGCACCACAATGGGAACTCCCCAAAGAGCTCATAGTTTCTTAGCCTAAAAGCAAACAATACAATACAACAAAAATACACACTGTCATGGATTTAAGATACTGAGCAAAAAGTATTACATCAAAAGTTAATGCATTAGGCAGCAGTTTCATAATTTTTATGCAATGAAGAAATTAATGGAGTAGTATTTATAATTTGGATGAAAATTTTGCTAATAATTTGTATGGGCATAACCTACTTCCAATGCCAGAATTCCTAGAAACATGACTTGATTTTTCCCTTTCCTCTTTTTTTTAAAATTGTCTAATCTATAACTTCTAAAAAATTCCTGCCATAAATAGATTTTTGAAACAAATTAAGTATAAATACATCTTTTAAAAACTTTGATAATAGAAGAAGATACATTGCGTGTTCGCAGCTAAACAACTTTCAGGCACTTCATAAGCAAAAGTCTTACCAGTTTGGTAATCTTCAGTAAATCTGTCAGTCAGGGAGTAAATATGCCCATCAAGTCGGGAAAGGGTGGCATGCAGGCATTTGGTAATTTGAGAAGAGTTTAATAAAAGAACTACTTACAAAGGGTGTAAGAAAGGCATAAGAAATAATTTAGTCTCTCAGGCTCCTAACAGCAGGACCAAGTGGGTAATCCTGGGACCTGAAGAAATGAAGGAAGAGCAGCTGCTGGAAGCAGTAGGATGTTGAAGCAGGGGTTGGAACGGATGGAACACTGACCTTTAGTCAAGAAGCACACCCACCTGCAGCCAGGACTCAGGGAAGGAGCCTAAACACCCCCATCTCCAGATCCTCCTCCCTCTCAACTCAGGCCAGGGCACCCTGGGGGCTGAAACTTCTCAGAAGCAAGAGGACATGGGAGCCTTCGGAGTACTTCTGTCTAACTCCTGAGACAGAGCACAGGGAGGGGTAGAAAGGCACTTCCAGTAACCACGAGAAACAATGGAATATGTTTCGATAGAACAAATGAACAAGAGATATTTATGTACGACTTCCATTCTGCTTAATATTAAACCACTGACTAGCTGCTTCTACATATATTCAATGCACTTAATACATGTTTCTTATTCTGCTGTGTTTTTAAATCTTATATTAATTTCTGGAAGGAAAAATGTTCTTTTCCCTGACAGTATTTTCTTTCTTTCTTTTTGTTAACTTCTCAGAGACTTGCCATGTGTAAATACGCCTCTGATAATAAATTTGCTTGGGGTTCTATCTATGGGTGGTTATTCAGAGATTGTGAGACTGTGACAAAAAGTGACAGGAAGATTTATTCTCATCACTGTAGAAATTCAGAGGACTCTAACCTGCATGGGTGAGCATATGTGGTGGGAATGTAAGTATACTGCTGGTAAAAGACTGTTCCTCTCTGGACAATGAAATCTTGATTCTTCATTTCAGCGTCCCACTTTTAAGGAATTTTCTCCTTCAGTGTATCTGAAATAATTCTTTTAATGATGGATTTTAGAAAGCCATTGTGTAACTGAGAATGACAGAATCTGCACTTTGAAATAGATTGACACATACTGAATTAAACAGTATAATTTAAGCATAATGATATTAGCAGTAAATTGTGACTAGTATGCAGACATACTTGCAGTGTGATTATTCTCATGTTTATGCCCACTCTCTTCCAGCTAAGGGCCCAGTGAAATCTTGAGGTGTGTGTGGCTATGGGAAACATCTTTTCTGGGTCCTGTCTGACTCCTCTTACGCTTGAGAATCATTGCTCATCTCCTCCAAGTACCTGGCCATTTTCTGTGCTGTGATGATTCTCATCAGCCTTACTGCTTTATTTGAATCAAGGCCAATGTAGTTACCTCAGAGAGAGAAAAACAGTTGCCTCCATTTCAGACTTTAATCAGAGCCCTTTTCTCCTGCATTTGTTACAGCTTCTGCATCTCCTACTGTACAGACCCCAGAACCCAGAAAATGTTGCTGAATTCCACTGCCCTTTGAGAGCTTAGCCCTTGGGAACATAGGATCATATCAGTTTTCAGGTAGTTGAGCTAGAGCAGTGGTATTCAAATGCTTAATTCAGAGGCCAGCTGCATCCATTTCATCTGCAGAACTTTTTAAAAGCACAGGTGCCCTAAAATTTCCTTCAAGAGGTTGGGCTGCAGTTCAGGAATTTGGGTGTTTAAAATCTCCTGGATTTATAACCTCTCCCTGCCTCCATGAAACTCCAAATAATTCTCTGTGCCTCTCATTGCATGACTTATTTCCTTTACTAAGAATGAGGAAAGAATTGACAGTGAACTGGAAGGAAGTATAAGGTTTAGGGACCCTCATTTCCCTGTGAGTCCTCTGATTCCAGGAAGTTTAGAGTGGGCAGGTTGCAGCCAGGAATCATTTCTATGTAAACATTACTGGTAAGTTGCCATAAGAGACTTCAGCACAAAAAGACATGAAGCTTGAAAACTGTTGGTTGGTTATAATTTACTTTATCATTCTGAGGAAATATCTAATTTTGTATTTAATTAAATACATTAAAGATGGCCCTCCAGAAGTTCCTTTTGTGACTCAGCAGTTAATGAATCCAACTAGGATCCATGAAGATGCGGGTTTGATCCATGGCCTTGCTCAGTAGGTTGAGGATTAGGTGCTGCTGTGAACTGTGGTGTAGGCCAGCAGCTGTAGCTCTGATTCAACCCCTAGCCTGGGAATTTCCATATGCCATGGGTGTGGCCCTAAAAGAATTTTTTTTAATTAAAAAGAATGAAAGATGGTCCTCCAAATAATAGAAGTGTCAGGCACCCAACATTTGTGTCTAGCCCTGTTGGGGCTGCTCTTAGTGTGAGAAAGAAAGAGGATGATTGGAAGCAGAAACAGACAGGAGGTGGCTACAGAAGAGGTGGTGATAGGTGCTGAATTGAGATAGTATTTGAAAACCAGTTGGATGCAGGGAGAAAGGGAAGTGAAGGAAAAAAATAGGTTCTGCATTTGAAGTTTGTTTAGGAAAAGGTTGTTATCAAGAATGGACTAAGAGGAGTTCCCGTCGTGGCTCAGTGGTTAGCAAATCCGACTAGGAACCATGAGGTTGCGGGTTCGATCCCTGGCTTTGCTCAGTGGGTTAAGGATCCGGCTTTGTCGTGAGCTGTGGTGTAGGTTGCAGACGCGGCTCGGATCCCATGTTGCTGTGGCTCTGGCGTAGGCCGGCGACTACAGCTCTGATTCGACCCCTAACCTGGGAACCTCCATATGCTGTGGGAGCGGCCCAAGAAATGGCAAAAAAAAAGAATGGACTAAGAAATTAGAAAGGAGGTGTTGGATTAGGTCGAAAGAGATGAGCAACTTTTGACGTTGGAAAGCTATATGGCAGAATGGAATAAGAGGTAGCCTGAAATTACAGTATATTAATTAAAATCTCAGCTCCAAGATTCCAAAACTCCGTACCCTTCAATAAATTTTGTGATATGTCTGACTCCTCATTTTCTTATTTAAAATGGGAACACCTTTTGCCAGGATCAGGGGTTTGCTGTGAGGAATATATGAGAATGTAGAATGTGACTCTCTTCTTGATCTAAGTGACGAGAGGAATAGTTATTTGTCCTTGTCCTATAACTTCTGGATATCCCTGAATGGATCTCTGTTAGATAATACATTTTAAAAGAGGATAAAAGCATGTCTTTTATGCACATATAAAGTGAGCATATGTCAAATATTTATTTAACTAATTGATGAATAAGAACCAGTGAGATGTTACCACTGGATCAGAAGAGAATTTTTAAGTACCACCCGTATATAGACAGATAAGGAATTCTGTAGTAAATTTATAAATAGATGCAATACAGGCTTACTCCGTGGGGTAGAAGGGGATTGTACTCTGATGAATAAAATTCATTTGCATATCTAAGGAAAAATTCATCTGTGTTATTATTAGTTACCTATGACTTACAGAGCTGTACAAATAGTTCAAGGAAAACGAAAGACACAAATAGTCTATAGAATGATAAATCAGAAGATAGACATACAGTGTATTAGTTTTCTATTACTGTGTAACAAATTACCACAAACTTTGTGGCTTCAATCATAGCTATGTATAGCTCACAGTTCTATCAGTCAGAAATCCAGCATGGCTCAACTAGCTTCTCTGCTTAGGGTTTTACAAAGAAAAAATCAAGGTGTCACCTAGGCTGAGCTTTTATCTGGAATAATTTCCATCCAAGCTCATTCAAATCGCTGGCAGAATTCAGTTCTATGTGATTGTATGGTGGAAGTCCTGTTTCCTTGCTGGCCAAAGGTCACTCTCTGCTCCTTGGCCCCACCCATATTTCTCATAAGACCTTCTCTATCTTCAAACCAGCAGTGGGCCTTTGAGTTCTCTGCTTTTAACCTTTCTGCCTCCTTTTTCTTCCACCAGCCTGAGAAAGATTCCTGCTTTTAAGGGCTTTTGTGATTAGATTAGGCCCATATAGATAATTCCCATATTTTAAGCAGATTTTTGACTTTAATTAATCTGCAAAGTATCTTCACAGTAATTCCTAAATTAATGTTTGAATAATTGGGAATCGAAACTCTTAGGGGAATGATCTTTAGGAATCTGCTCACTACCCAGGAATCCTTTGGTCTGTTTCAATGTCTTTTGTAAATTTTTCTTATAAGCCAGTATAAATAAATTGTTCTCTGTGGTTTAATTTTTAGGATTCACTCTTGTGTGTTTCCATAGATATAGTAAGTACAAATGCCTCCTCTTTACTCATAGTTTTAGTCTCCAAGTACAGCAACAATTTTCAATATCCAAACAGTTAGATATCATCCATAATTTTCACAGTCAAATCCCTTAATCCTCCATTCATCATATGGCATTAGGATTATTGTCACTTTATTCTATAGAGTATGATGCATTTATCTGGTGTCCATACATCTCATTTCTGTTAGTAGCTGCTCAGAAAGTATGACCTATGGGTAGGATGCTGGTAAGAGAGCAAGGCTAAGAGGTCAGCAAGAAGGTATCAAGCACCTCTGACCACAGATCTTTACCGCTTACCTACAGCTCACACATCCAGGAGCCAAGAGGGCCCAAGGAGCACTGTTGGGAAATAGCATTTTTGATGCCACAAGTTAGAGATGACTGGAGATAATCTTCCCTATCAAATCTCCAAAACGGGGTAGCTAAAGCCAAAGGATTGCCATAACCTAGGAGTACAAAAGTCCTAGAATTTTTATAGCTAACACCTCCCATTTTTACAGTGCTCATTACTAATTATTCCCAAAGCCAACCAAGTCAATCATGGACTCTAACCTGAGTTAATGCACTCCTGCAGAAAGGAAGGAGGGCCAGGAAATATGTTAGCTTGGCTAGATTAGCAAACATAGTGAAGAAAATGTCAGAAAAAAATATTAGAAAATTGGGTGTGAGTCAGACCCTAGTGGGTGTATTATTTCCTAGAACTGTCATTAACAAATATCACGAACCGTCTGGCTTAAACCAAAGAAATTTGTCATCTCACAGCTTGGAAGACAAGATCAAGGTGTCAGCTGGGTTGGTTCCTTCTGAGAGCAGTGAGGGAGATTCTAGTCCTTGCCTCTGTTCTATGTTCTGGTGGTTTCTGCTAGCAAAATTTGTTGTTCCTTGGCTTGTAAACAAATCACCATGATCTCTGCCTTCAGGTTCACATGATTCTCCCTGGGTCTCCATGTTTTTGTTCATATACCTACTTTTCATAAGGATATTAGTCATATAGGCTTAGAGACCCAGTCTACCCCAGTAACCTCATCCTAGCTAATTATTTCTATTTCTGAATAAGGTCACATTCTGAGGTCCTGGGAGCTAGAACTTGAACATATGGATTTGGAGGAGAACAATTCAACCCACAACAGAAGGCACTGGAGAGAATCCTTCACTGAGTTTAGACTTAATTTGTTAAATTTAAATTATTAATTTTAATTAATTAATAATTAATTTAAATTTCTTTACTGTTAAAGTCTTGTTAGATATGCTTTTTTTTTTTTTCTCTTTTTAGGGCCACACCCATGACACATGGAGGTTCCCAGGCTAGGGGTCAAATCAGAGCTACAACTGCTGGGCTACGCCACAGCGACAGCCACGCCAGATCTGAGCCCTGTCGGCTACCTACACCAGCTCAGGGCAATGCCAGATCCTTAACCCACTGAGCAGGGCAAGGGATCGAACCCACAACCTTGTGGTTCCTAGTCGGATTCATTTCTGCTGCGCCACAATGGGAACTCCAGATATGCATTATTAAAACTGGTTTTTAGACCAGTGGAGTATATCAAGGAAGAGGAAAACCTACCAATATAAAGTTACAAATGAAAATAAAGGCATAGAGCAGGTATTGATATTGTACGATTCCTTCAGCTGTAATAATTAATTAATCAATCAAATACTCTAAGCACAGAGGAAAGAGAATGTATATATAAGATTTAGATCAATTTTATTTGTTTAAAATTTTGAATTATAGTTAATATATAGTGTGTTAATACAGCAGAGTGATTCATTTATACATACACATATATTCTCTTCCATTATGGTTTATTACAGGATGTCAAATATACTTCTTTGTGCTCTATAGTAAGACCTCATTTATCCATTCCATATATAATAGTTTGCATCTGCTCATATCAAATTCCAATCCATCTCTCTCACCCCCCCCAAATCAATTTTAAAGACTTATTAAGTACTTCAAGATGCATCAAACATTGTTCTAAGCATGTGTTTGCATGCTCTTAATATCTCAATTTTATATCTATTCTTGTGATGTATTTTTATATGGAGAAGCTATGGTATAGAAAGGATAAACACTTGCATTAGGGCTGTACAACTAGTAAATGGAAGTATGTGGATTCAGAGATAGCCAGGCTGACCCAAGAGCCTGTGGTAGAGCAGCAAAATATAAGTAAGATATTATTTTGGAAAGGTTATGCTTTAATTTAAAAGGTAATTGCAGTTTTCACTCTACTCTGATATTTTTAACTTAGAAATAGTCTTTTAAATTTCTCATAATTAAGTAAAACTGGCTCTCCAGAAGATATTTATTATATGACTTTGACTTGGTGAAGTTTCTAAAACCACAAGGTCCAGTATGAGAAGCACGAAATATTAGAAAGTGCATGAATTCTGGGGGCAGGCAGATTGCTCAACAAATTTAAATTAGTGACTCTTTCTACACTGCTATAGTCTTTAATTCAGAAATAGTGTCATAGGTTGGAGTCCTTGGGAAGTTGTCCTTCAGAGATGGTTAGTGTGCAGGATGTTTTTGATGGGATGCTCCTGGGATTCCTATCTATGAAAGGAGGGGAGGACAAGGAGAGTGGGAAGAGGAAGATGGTGATCAGTGACATGGTTTCAGCGGAAGCTTCAGCAAATCTCCTGGGGAGCACTGAAACTAGGATGTCCTTCAGAATTGTCTCACAATGGAGCAACCTGGAAAGCTAATACGTCATTGGATGTGGGTTACACTGGGAAAGGCATTCTCATGGGCAAGGCTGCTACCTGTAGCTGAGGCATCCCTGTTGAGGTTGTCAGCTGAGGGTGAGCTCCTGACAGCACTCCTGGCAGACAGGTACAAAATCCCTTCACCGAAGCTGCACCTGAGCAGTGCATCCCTGCTCATAGAGTTTTTCTAATGACAATTTTTCTTAGTAGATGCTCAAAAAAGTGTTGATTTTCTCCTCATTTTACTTAGGGTACTTCCAACTGGTATAATAAAACTGAAAAATTTGGTTACATTAAAGTTTTTTTGTTCTTTTATATTCTTCTTTTCATTTTATTTTTTCTCTTCAGAGCACAAAACGAGTGATTGAAACAAGTAATGAGTTTGTTATAGGCTGGATTGTTCCCTCCTCAAATTCATATATGAAGCACTAACTAACTCTTAGTGTCTCAGAATGTAACTGTATTTGCAGAAAGGAACTTTAAAGAGTGATTGCATTAAAAGAAAGCTGTTAGGGTAAACCCTAATCCAATTCGGTCAATGCAGGAATCCTTATAAGAAAAGGATATTCAGACATACAAAGAAACACCAGCAATGTACACACAGGGGAAAAACCCACAGAAGAAAGGTACCCATCTGCTAAATGAGAAGTCTCTGAACTCATAAATGAGAACTCCTACACCTTGATCTTGAACTTGCCTCTCAAATTGTGATGAAATTGATTTCTGTTGTTTAAGCCCCTCTGCCTGTGATATTAGTTATGGTAACCCTAGCAGACTAATACAGAATTTATACTAGCTTATAATATAATTTCCAATTTCCTAATTTTTGCTACAGAGACAACCTATAATGAAATCAAAATTTTGATATGATATGGGATACTTTAAAGTGAAGTCTAAAACACATGGCAAACTTAAAAAAAAAAAAAAAAACAACTTTGTGAATGTTAGAGTAGGAAATTAGTTTCCCATGGGTGCTGTAACAAATTACCACAAACTATTGACTTCAAAGAATTGACTTTATTGTCTTGCAGTGCTGAGGTCAGAAGTCTAAAATAAGTTTCACTAGGCTAAAATCAGGGTGTGGCAGGGCTGCATTCCTTTCTGGAGGCTCTAGAAGAGAATCCATTTGTTGGCCTTTTCCATCTTTTCAAGGCTGCCCACCTTCCCTGATTCAGGGGCCCCCTTCCATCTTCAAAATCAACAATAGTAAGTCAAGTCCGTCTCACGCTGCATCACTCTGCCACTTAATCCCCTGCCTCCCTCTTTCATTTGACCTTTATGAATTAAATGAGCCCACCCGGGTAAGCCAGGGAAACCTTCCCAACTTCAGATTCTTAACTGTGTTCAAAGTCGCTTTTGCTGTGGTAGGTAATGTATTCACAGCTCCTGGGGATTGGACATCTTTAGAAGGCTGTTATTCTACTTACCACAGGGATGTAAACCAATTGTGAGAGAACAAAAGAGAAGTGATTTACCTCTGCCCAGGGAGGTATTGGGAAAGACTCCAGAATTTGAGCTTTTAGGATTAGTAAGTGAGTCTCAGGGGGGAATAAAAATGAGGACAGACTTTCTTGACAGGAAGATCACAGCATGCAAAAGCATATGTGTGTCTGGAGAAATACAGAAGTATTAATTTTGTCATTCAAAGTAAGATATAAGTACAATAGGAAAAAAATACGATGGGAAAATCAGATGGAAACAGGACATTTAACTAGGTTTTGAGGAAGAAATGCTATTTAAACAATTGGAATGGGAACCAAAGGAAGCAAGAGTGAGAGGAAATTGGAAATAAAGAGAATTCCAGGAGGTGGCAGAAACAGTACCAGCAAAGGCATAGAGATAGAGACAGCTGGGCATATTCATCTTGACCGCATCCTAGGGAATGCAAAGAATAAATTGGGAGATATGCTCATCAAAAGTTTCTTTAGATACAAAGTTGATGCTTCAGGATTCAAAAACAAAGCAAAAAAAGAATTGTAAGGTAGACAGAAATACACTTATCTGGGGAAAATAAATTTTTCTTTCAGCGTTACTTCTAAACATGTTCATACCAGCATCCACAGTTTTCCATTACTATGGAAAATGCTCCTGTTACTAAGTTTTCCACTACTTTTTCCATAACTATGTTGATAGTTTCTAATCACAACTATCTTTTGTCAAGTACTTATGTACCAACATAGTAGCGATAAGTTAGGAATGGTTATACTCATTGAATAGATGAAGAGAAAAAAAGAGGGTCTGACAAGATAAGGCATTACCTTAAATTACACAGAGTCAGATCCAAGGTATTTATTTAAAAACAACCTTGTGAGGAGTTCTCTTGTGGCACAGTAGGTTAAGGATCTGGCTTGGGACGCTGATGTGCTCAGGTTCCATTGCTGGACTGGGAACGTCCATATGCTGTGGATGAGCTGGGAAAAAAAAAAAAGTAAAAGCATTTTTACAATAAGACTATAAGAAGCTAAAGTAGTTTGACAATTTGATAAAATATGATAAATCAAAGAAGCCTCTTTTTTCCACTAAACATATGGTATCCTCAAGTTTGTTATGTCACATCAAAAAGAAATGGAGTTCCCATTGTGGATCAACAGTAATGAACCTGACTAATATCCATGAGGATGGCAGGTTCGATCCCGGGCATTGCTGTGAGCTGAGGTTTAGTCACAGACGTGGATGGGATAGGCCAGCAGCTACAGCGCCACTTTGACCCTTAGCCTGGGAACTTCCATTTTCTGTGGGTGTGGCCCTAAAAAGACAGACAGGAAGGAAGGAAGGAAGGGAAAGGAAATGAAATAAAGACTAAATGGAAGTGGGAAGAAAGAATCCCTTCCAACTCCTCTGATTAGAAAAGCTTGAAGAATCATGCGAGATGCCTCTTTCAGGTACTCAAGGCCTAGGCAATTTGACACCTCTGGAAATGCCACTCACTGCTGCTCTCTTTGAACTGAAAGGGTTACCTTTTCTCCATGAAGGTACAGTGGTTTGCATTGGGCAGCTTTTATGGTATACTGGTGAGTGAGTAATCAGGTAGCAGATTTTAAAGGGACTCTGAGGCCTTTCTGCCCTTGAAACCTAACCATGAGAGTTGATCCTTTACCATGCTTGACCTTGATCCTAAGTGCTAGAATATTTCACCAAAGCAGCAAGACAGAAAAAGGAGATATCAACCTGATGTATTTGTTAGTTTAGTAGGGTGATCAATGGGATGTTTCAGTTTTGAGAAGGGGCTAGAAGTTCACAGGAAGATTGGTTAAGGAAGACAAGTCTGGGCAGAACATGGATGTAGCTGAGGTTGCACAGGCCAATGGCAGGAACTTAGCAGAGGTCTCGGAGAATGTTCTCAAGAAGACGGGATAGTGGCCCATGAAGATATGTTCTGCCTGAACCAATCCTCTCCCTGAATGTTATCAGGACTCAGGAGTCTGAATGAACCCAGCTGTCTCTATAGGATCTACCTTGCTGGAACCCTCCAACTATGGTACTGAACTTCATGAGTTGGCTTGGGTTGGAAGATTACTCCCTAGCATGTCTCTTGAATATATGGTTCTCTGAATTGCATTCCAAGAAAAATGTAATCAACCTAGATTTTCAGCCTAGGTTCACTAAGGAAGGAATGGAGGAGAGGAGAGAAATTGTCTGGAACATCTGGTTAGCACCCATCTCTAGCAGTCGGACAGTCTCCTCAAGAGATAATACACTGAACTTCTAGCTTACAAATCCCATGATGGTCCAATCTCTATTTACTGAACTAACACCACATTTCAGTCTGGTAATGCTTCAAAAGAATGATGCAGACTTGAGTCTGTGTACTTTGCTACTTCCAGTGTTCCTTCTAAAAATTATCCTTTGCTAATTTTCCCCAAAGATTACTAGCTTCTTCCAGTGGTTATTTGTTCTTCAGGCAAGTCATTAGGTGGGGAACAGAAGGTCAGAAAACAAAACACACTTTGTACCATAGGCCATTAAACAATTGTAAATAAAATTAAAATCCAGAGATATGTTGAGACCTTGGGGCAAGGCAAGCATGGAAACATTTTTGAGGCTCAGAAAATTTAAGACATTACTTTAAATTACACAGTTAGTGTCAGAGCTAAGGCTGTGCTCTGAAAACAGTATTTTCTAGGTACCTACAAGAGTATGCTTTAAGCCTGTGGTAAAATAACTTTGTTTTGGAAAACACAGTAAATTCTGCTACTTAGGTTGGATTATAAAACTAATGATAAAAGTTAGGATTTACTAACCGTGAATTTTGTGCCAAGGACGGTTAAGCACTTAAAATGGTATGTTTCAATTACTATTTATAATAGCAGTACAAACTATTATTATTACTTTCCCCATTTGACAAAAAAGAAAAGTGGGGTTCAGTAACAGTAATTGACGCAGGGTTAATAAGTAACAGAAGCCTGGGTAAAACCTGTTGAGTTAGGGTTTTGGAGCCCAAGTTTGTCCTCAGTGGGCAGGACTCTTAGCCTGCAAACATTCTGAGTAATCAAAAGCAACTACTGGTACACTTTCAATAGTAAGCTTTCATTTTTAAAAATGTGCAGTTATATGTAACTAAATTTAACCTTCTTTTAGGATTCAGAAAACATTTTAGGATTCAGCACTATATCAAGGTAATAATTTTTGATGGGACTTATCAGTTTTCCTGCAAAAATGCAAATATGATGGCTAATGGAAAGTTTGGCATTAAAAATGGTAACTAATTTAATGTTTGCTGATATATGTGATAGACCATATGCTTTATTCATTAAAGATCTATAAAAAAATAAGTATTAATTAGTGAAATTAGCCAGACACAGAACAAATACTACATGATTCAGCTTATATGAGGAATCTCAAAATATTCTGACTCAAAGAAACAGAGAGTAGAATGGTGCTTGCCAGGAGCTGCAGGGAAGGAGAAGTGGAGAGTTGCCCTTCAATAGGTATGCAGTTTCTATTACACAAGAGGAGTAGATTCTAGGGATCTGCAGTGCCATATTGCACCAATAGTCAACAATGCTGTATTGTGCACCCAAACGTTTGTCAAGAGGGTGAATCTCATGTTAAATGTTCTTACTACCGTAAGAAAAGTGGTGATTAATTGTACATCTTTGCCATAGTGGTCCAGTATATCCTCATTCATATTATTTTTCATGTACAAGAATATGTATCATAGCCAATGAAATTTTAAGGACTGCAGTTACCTAGCACCCATCCATATCATTTTGAAAGCACTGTTTCTTCCTTCTTTGACCCATCCCACCTCTCTGCTAACCTTAATTGAAAAGCATAATGCTTTTGACCAGCAGAGAGCAGCAATGATACGCTTTATAAGAGCAACTCTGGTGAGCCTGACCATCTTTCTTAAATGTCCACTTTGTGAGATCAACACAGATTCTGTCTGGCGTGAGTAGTTTATCGTTAAAAGTTCCTGAAGATTCCCTGGACTCAGTATAGGACATTGTTGCTGCTGGCTTGGGTCTCCATCCCATGGTACAGTGCTACTGGTATCATGGGAAGAATCAACTCCTTACAGCCTTGCCTCCTGAAGCAGCCAGCAGGGGCCAGATGCCTAAGTCAAGAAGCCTCACTCCATCATGTGGTTTCTGTCTTTATTGCCCAGCTGTGTTTAAGGACAGAGGTGGTGGTGCTTCGTGGAGTTTGTATGGTACTTTATGTTGACCCATAGCATGGCCTTCTTGTATAAAATGTTTTTAAGGATCTTGAAGATAATGGAAGGATCACATTGATAAAGGAGTAGACAGAGGACTTTAACATGGCAGTGTGCATTTTCAGACATCAGGGTCAAAGGAGGTAGAATAGGAATCTATGAAAAAGAATCTGCGAGTAGAAGCCAAGAGAAGGGATCATTTCAAGAACAGGATGTCCAATTTTTAAGTGCCTTGGTGATGATGAAGGTGAACTTAGAAAAGTTATTGACTTTGGAAACAGGTGGTTTTGGGGGGACCTCGAACAAATTTGGTCTCATTTTGAGGACTCAAGCTAGATTACATAGGGTTGCAGAAGCAAGTTGGTATCAAAGCAGCTTGGGAAAGAGGAAAGACCCTTGTTTCCTCCAATGCAGGAGGGAAGTAGAAAGGAATGAATAATGACACTGAGAGACTTTCAATTGGAAAGGAGACGAATGGCTTCAATTTGCTCAGTAAAGCAAAAGGTCTTAGCTTTCTGGTATACGTGTGCTCATTTCTTTAGGGGTTGCTGGCTTAAGAGTAGAAAAAAGAAAATTAAATATAATTTAAGAAAAAGAATGATGAAAAGTCCCATGACTTTAGGTACAATCATATAAAAAGAGATTGTAGTAGAATCAGAAAATATTATCTGAATTACCTGAGACTTCCAGTATTCAGAGAGAGTGGGTGGTAAGATTTACTGAGTCAGTAGCATTGATTAGGATGGTGAAAGATCAAGGGGGTTGATGAATCCTGGGGAAGGATGGTTGACTTGCCTAAGTTTGGAGTCTAAGCAGAGTACGTGACAAGCTCAGGTGAGGCACCATGATGGACAGGAAGACGTGAGTTTGAAAAAGTGAGAGTTCTATCAGGTTCCATAAGAATACAGGATGAAGAAATATGGAAGATATAGTCCTCATTTTCCATTAATCCTTTTCATTCTTGGTACATAGAAGATAAGACATATTGCTAAATAAGTTGATAATTATTGTCAAACCCAGACCCCCTAAAAAATTAAGTATTAAAGTTGCATATGCCAGGAAATTAGCACATTTTGCTGTCAATAGGAAAAAAAATCTACAGACATTTTAAATCAGAATATCTTTTTAAAATCACTTAATGAATTTTATTACAATTATAGGTATATGACAATCATCACAACCAAATTTTATAGCATTTCCATCCCAAACCCTCAGTGCATCCCCCTACCCCCAACATGTCTTATTTGGAAACTATAAGTTTTTCAAAGTCTGTGAGTCAGTATCTGTTCTGCAAAGAAGTTCATTGTGTCCTTTCCTAGATTCCACATGTAAGTGATAGCGTTTGATGTTGGTGTCTCATTGTTTGATTGACTTCCCTTAGCATTATAATATCTAGGTCCATACATGTTGCTGCAAATGCCATTATTTCTTTCCTTTTAATGGCTGAATAATATTGCATCGTGTTTATGTACCACATCTTCTTTATCCACTCCTCTGTCGATGGACATTGATGTTGTTTCCATGTCTTGGCTATTGCATATGGTGCTTCAATAAACATTGGAGTACATGTGTCTTTTTGAGTCATGGTTTTCTCTGGATGGATGCCCAGGAGTGGGATTACTGGATCAAATGGTAATTCTATTTTTAGTTTTCTGAGGCATCTCCATACTGTTTTCCACAGTGGTTGCACCAATTTACATTCCCACCAACAGTGTAATAGGGTTCCTTTTTCTCCAAACCTCTCCAGCACTTATTCTTTGTAGACTTTTTGATGATGGCCATCCTGGTCAGTGTAAAATGTTACCTCATAGTGGTTTTGATTTTCATTTCTCCAATAATGAGTGAATGAGTGATGTTGAACATCTTTTCATGTGTTTTTTGGCCATGCGTATTTCTTCTTTGGAGAATTATCTGTTTAGATCTTCTGCCCATTTTTTGATGGGGTTGTTCATTTTTTTGGTATTGAGCTGTAGGAGGTGTTTATAAAATTTGGTGATTAATCCCTTGTCAATTGATTCATTTGCAAATATTTTCTCCCTTCTATGGGTTGTCTTTTCATTTTGTTTAGGGTTTCCTTTGCTGTGCAGAAAATTTTAAGTTTAATTAAGTGCCATTTGTTTATTTTTGTTTTTATTGTCATTACTCTAAGAGGTGGATCTGAGAAGATGCTGCTGTCATTTATGTCGGAGAGTGTTTGGCCTATGTTTTCCTCTAAGAGTTTTATAGTATCTGGTCTTATATCTAGGTTTTTAATCCATTTTGAGTTTATTTTTGTGTGTGGTATTAGTAAGTGTTCTAATTTCATTCTTTAACATGTGGCTGTCCAGTTTTCCCAGCACACTTATTGAACAGGCTGTCTTTTCTCCATTGTATATTCTTGCCTCCTTTATCATGGATTAGTTGACTGTAGGTGCATGGGTTTAATTCTGGGCTTTCTAGCCTGTTCCACTGATCTATATTTCTGTCTTTGTGCCAGTACCATACGGTTTTGATGACTGTAGTAGTTTTGTAGTATAGTCTGAAGTCCAGGAGCCTGATTCCTTCAGCTCCTTTTTTCTTTTTCAGGAGGACTTTGGATATTCTGGGTCTTTTGTGCTTCCAAACAAACTTTAAAATAATAGCTGAGGAGTTCCCATCATGGTGCAGGGGAAACAAATCCGACTATGAACCATGAGGTTGTGGCTTCGATCTCTGTCCTCATTCAGTGGGTTAAGGATCTGGCATTGCCATGAGCTATAGTGTAGGTTGCAGATGTGGTTCAGATGTGGCTCAGATCCCATGTTGCTGTGGCTGTGGTGTAGGCTGGAAGCTGTAGCTCCGATTAGACCCCTGGCCTGGGAACCTCCAGATGCCAAGGGTGTAGCCCTAAAAAGCAGTAATAATAATAGTAATAATAATAATAATAATAATAGTCAAAATAAAATAATAGCTGAAAACTTCTTTAACATGGGAAAGGAACCACTCACTCAAATCCAGGAAGCACAATGAGTACCATATAAAATAAACCCAAGGAGGAACACCCTGAGACACATATTAATCAAACTGCCCCAAATTAAAGACAAAGAGAAAATCTTGAAAGCAGCTAGTGAAAAGAAATAAATAATATACAATGGAAACCTGATAAGGTTATCAGCAGATTTTTCAGCAGAAGCTCTGCAGCCCAGAAGGGAGTGGCATGACATACTTAACATGATGAAAGGAAAAAAACCTCCAACCAAGATTACTTTACCCAGCAAGGCTCTCATTCAGATTTGAAGGAGATATCAAAAGCTTTGTCAATAAGCAAAAGCTAAGAGAATTCAGCAACACTAAACCAGATTTACAACAAATACTAAAGGAACTTCTCTAGGCAAAAAAGAAAAGACTACAACCAGAAACAAAAATACCACAAATGACAAGCTCACCAGTGAAGGCAAATATACAGTAAAGATATGAACTCATCCATGCACAATTATGCTACCAAAATCAGAAATTGTGAGGAGGGTACAAATGCAGGACACTGGAGATGCACTTGCAATTAAGAGACCAACAACTTAAAATATATATAGAGAGAGACTCCTATATCAAAACTTCAGGGTAACTGCAAACCAAAAATCTACAATTGATACACAAACAAATAAGAAAAATCAACTCAAATACAATACTAAAGATAGTCATCAAACCACAAGATGAGAGAACAAGAGAAGAGGGAAGAAAAAAGAGCAACAAAAACAAATCCAAAACAGTTAATGAAATGGCAATAAGAACATACATATCAATAATTACCTTAAATGTTAATGGAGAGACTATCTTAACTACATGTCCCTTCTGCCCCACTTCAACCATTACCCAAAGAGACAAATCTTAGTATAGTGTTATAATTACTGGTAAGGCAATTAATGAATTCCCATCACTTAAAAAATGATTATTTTAACATTTCAAAACCTTGTTGTTCTTTTATCCTATCAATCACATCTGCTGGACAGCTGCAAACCCATGAGGATGATTTTGTCCTTCACCCGCGCTGGCTGGTGGAGTCCAGACTCACATCTTCAGAGGTCTTGATGTCTAGAAAGCTAAAGCTCAAAGATTCCTTGAGAACAGTGAGCAGTAAGGCCATATCCTTTAATTTTCAAACCAAGACACCTTTGAGAGAGAAAGAGAACACTTTCAATAATTACCCAGGTCAGAGTTAAAAACCAAGAATGTCATCTAATGCAGCCCCTTGTTTACAGATGAGAAATAAAGGCTCCAAGAGGGTATGTGGTTTCTCCTAGTCCAGGGTCTCTATTCAACCTTATGAGGATTGGGCTAAACATTGGAAGCCTCGGGTGGTTTACTGGGTGCTATTTTACAAAAGCACGTGGCAAATGCAAATCTGCCAAATGTATAAGCATCTGATAGCAGATGATACAAGAACAATGGAGATGGACACAAGCTACCCTGACACCCTTGGTGAAGTTCCTGCCCTTGGCCTTTTATGAACCTTGATAAACATTTTGTGTGAAAAGTCCTGAAAGCATGTGCAATAAAATCCTCTCTTTTTTCCTTTTAAATGATTTATTTTGAAGTATTTTCAAACTCATAGAAAGCCTACCAGAACAGCATAAAGTTCTGCCCTTCATTTCACCCAGATTCCCCTTTACATCTCTTTCTCCTCTGTCTCTTTCTCTTTCTCTTTCTCTCTCTCTCTCTCTCTCTCTCTCTCTCTCTCTCTCTCCCTTTCTCTCTTCTCTCTGTCTCTCTCTCCTATGCTCCCATTTTCAGAATCAGAAACCAACACCAATTAACACTACCATGCAATCCAGTGACACCATCTGAGAAACCATACCTGGAAGTTATATTCTTCCACGTATGAACTAAATGTTTCTGAGCTTTGGATTGAATTTACTTTATATATAAGTATATGTCACATCATTTATACTTACCTTTCAGCTGTTTAATTAAAGCATAATGTATATTCAGAAAAGTCCACATCTTGGAGTTCCCATCTTGGTGCAGCAGAAACGAATCCAACTAGGAACCATGAGGTTGCAGGTTTGATCCCTGGCCTCACTCAGTGGGTTAAGGATCCAGTGTTGCCATGAGCTGTGGTGTAGGTTGCAGACGCAGCTCAGATCTGGTGTTGCTGCAGCTGTGGCATAAGCTGGCAGCTGTAGCTCCGATTAGACCTCTAGCCCGAGAACCTCCATATGCCGAGGGTGTGGCCCTAAAAAGACAAAAGACAAAAAAATAAAAAATCCACATCCTAAGTTTACACCTTGATGGGTTTTTACAAACTGGACACAATGTGTAGCTATTGACTAGATCAACATAAGGAGCATCCCAGAAACCAGCCCTATGCTTCCTCCCAGTCACTATGCCCTCCTTCTATGGTAACCACTATTCTGATTTCTAACAGCAGAGATGACTTTTTTGTTTTGGTTCTCTATGCAAATGTAAAACATACAGTATGTACACTTCTATTTTGGCTTAATCTGCTCAGAATGATCTTTATTGCATTCATTCTCTTTGTTGCATGTGGTGGTAGGGATTTTGTTATTCCATGTGTGCATGGTATTCTGTGTGTGAATTCTAGGTCATAATCTCTTTATTCTATTATCTAGTCTATTTAATTTTTATAGTATTGATGGCCATTTTGGTTACTTCTGATTTGTGGCTATTAAAGATGTGATGCTGTGAACAATTGACTACAAACATTTTGGTGAACATGTCTACACATTTCTGTTGGACATACAAATAAGGGTGACATTAGTGGGTCATAACATATGAATATGTTCAGCTTTATATACTGTAGTGCTTGAAGGCTACTTAGAGTTGATATACCATCCATTATACTACACATTTTCAAGTAGAATAACCAGAACAAGTACCTAGAGCTATTAACCCCACTCTAATAATCCTTCTTTCAGTCACTCATTCATCCTTTAACATATGTATAGATAGATCCTATATGGACAATCCTAGGCACTATGGGTACAAATACAACTTCCATTCCCTATCTTCGCTTCAAGGAATTAACAGTAGGATGGAATCTATTAAGCATTAGAATGAACCACAGAGCAATTTTTTAATGAAAGGAGGAGGACCTATATTATCCAGTGGAGAAGCTTCTTAGAACTGGTGCTCCTGAACTGCATTTTGAAGAATGGCTAGTAATTACACAAATGATAAAGGGGAAGAAAGGAATTTTAGCTTGTGCAGTGATTCAGAAGCAGAAAAACTGTGCAGTAATTCCCAAACTTAGTTACGCATTAGAATCATCTAGAAATTTTTTTAGAAATATAATGCTTGGTGTCCATCTCAGACCAATTAATTAAGAATCTCTGAAGCCAATGCCTGGGTATATGTAATTTTTACAATCTTGCTAGATGATTCGAATGTCAGGTCATGATTGAGAACCTCGGGTTTAGTGGATTTACAAAACTTCAAGTTGTTCAGATAATTCGTGCATAGGTTATGAAGGAGGAAATAATAATTTTAAAAATCCTAGAACTAAAGGTCAATGAGCAAGCTATCCAAGGCTTCCTCCTTGGTCAAAGGTTTTGACAGGAAAAAAATGGTACCTTACATAATTCAGCCAAACAGTGTGGAGAATAGGTAGGGGAATGGTTTTTTACATAGTCTCCGAGTCATTCATGTATAAAACGTCATTTACATTCACACTGGTTTAATTAGCATTTCTGTTTCAACACAGGTAACATTATCTCACATTTTTTGACACATTTGTCCCAAGAATGTCAACTTATACCGAACACATTTTTAAATAGCAAACCTAGAGAATCTGCCCCTAAATATTTTACATTTAAAATGACCCCTGGTCTATGTCTCTCTATACTGTGAAGTGGGGAAATTTCCCCCATATTGAGAACTTCTGTAAATCCACTGCTATTTCCAAGGTCAACAACAACCCATTCACTGCTTGGGAATCGGGGATTTTGATGTGTGTGAGGGAGGGAAGCCAGAGCAAAATGTATGAAGTTTATATCTAAATTATACTTCCTGCGCAAGAGGTATGAAGTGTGGAGAAAGAACATGGCGTTTCTGGTGAGAGAGACCTGAGTTCCTGTTTCCTGAAATCCCAGTTTCATCAGCTCCCAGCAGTATGAGCCTGGAGAGCATCCTTTGATCCTTCTGAACCATTTTCTCATTTGTAAAATGGAGGGAAACAAATATTTTATTGAGTAGGAACTCTCCCTGAAGCATTGTATGTATGCTTTTAACAAGTACGACCTTATTTAATCCCCCAATGAGTGAATTACTATGAAGTAATTAGCTTCAACAGCCCATTTGACATATCAGGAAAAGGAAGCTTAAAGTTTAAGTGACTGACTCCTGACTAAATCTTGATCATTTACCTACCACATGGTATTCCCTTCTGAATGCAAAACATACCAAGAATTAGCATATTCTCTGTTTCTGTGGAGGCAACAAGACATGTAAAAACCAACCCCCAGTCTGCCCCTTAATGAGCATAATATAAGCAAAAGACAGGCTACACTAGTTTGAGTATGTTGCTAGTGAGAATCCTTTCTCCCAGAAAAGTACCAACAGTTATGCCTTCCTTTTTTTCCTTTTTGCTTCTTTTTATTTTCTTTTTAGGGCTGCACCTGCAACATATGCCGACACCACAGCCACAGCATGCAGAATCTGAGCCACATCTGTAACCTACAGAATCTGAGCCACATCTGTGACCACAGCTTGCAGCAATGCCAGAACCTCAACCCACTGAGCCAGGTCAGGGATTGAACTCATGTCCTCATAGATACTGGTTGGGTTCTTAACCCACTGAACCATATAGGGAACTCCAACAGTTACGCCTTCTATCTTTAAATGCAGTATTTATTGAGCACCTACTCAATAAGCCACGTCCTGTTTCAGGCGCTGTGTGAGAAGAGATTGGCAAAATCCATATATAGTACATTTCAGGAAATAACATCATCATCCTTAATCCCTATAGCCTCCTATATGACTTAGCAGAAGGAAAAAAAAAAAAAAGAAAAAAACCTGTTACAACTGCTGTTTTTTTTTTTTTTTCTGAATGGTGTTTATCTAAAAAACTGTTAACAGAAATATAACTCCTATGTCACATCTTGGAATGTTGTCTGCATATGCACTAATAACGTGATTTTTGCTTTGATAAAGTTTTTTAATCAGGGGAAAAGATCATGGGCTTCTGTTCTCTTCATTCTCTCTGAGTATCTCTAAGCCTGCTGGCTCTTTTACCTGGACTTGCCCTCTTCATCTCTATGAAATATGTTTGTAGTTTTCTGTGTTTTTATTGTTCTAGCTTCTCCCTGCAGCTCTTTGTAATATAGATGATTGAACAAGCCAATATGATTTATTTTAATTCCCCAGTTTATTAAATCAAGTACTTGAAGGTCAGTGTTAAACAGAAGCAGACCAGGAGTTCTTTTAATAAACATAGATGGTTATGCAAGGCAAATGTTATGGGAGCCAAAGGAACAGAGACTTCTGTTTTAGGATGTCCTCAATATATCTTATAAATATAGATTGAAGCAGGCAATGAATTTCTTGGTCCCCAAAGCCTGGAATGATTTTTCTATACCTTTATACACTTTTGATTATGTGAGACATCCCATTTAGCAAAAAATGATCGCTCAAGGAGAGACTACAAAAATGGATGAGTGATGGCATCTAAATGGGTATAAAGCAAAAGGAGAATGCCAATAATTTAGCAATTGAAGAATATTGTCTGCTAGCCAAGATTTCTCTATATTGACATGTTGGAGAGTTTCTGATATTTAGCATCTCGATTTATTCATTTCATTTATTCAGAGAATATTTCTCTGCCAGACAATATTCTAATTTCTGGGGATCCTGCAGGGTACAGAAGAGGCACCACTGGGGCTCTGGTGGGGTGGAGAGTTTTGGAGAGGGGGTGGAAGTTCAGATCAAATGGCAGTATGGATGATAAAGTTAACAAGTTAAGAACAAGGTACTTTTAGGAATGCAGTATATGAAATATCAAACAAGTCATGAGTGACAAGGTCAAGTATGACTTTGTTTTTATGTCTCGATTTTTGCAAAAGTAGTCCTTGAGAAAAGGAACTAGAGGCAAGTTACTTGTTTGGGAGTTGATCTCAAGAAACATAGTGAGAAAGTAGGGAATTAAGACCAGTAATATGAGGAAAGCGAGTTGCGACCAGAGAACATCCTTCCTCTGGCAGTGGAATACAGAGAATCATGGCTGTCTGGGGATTTTCAGACTGGATTCTCAGGACAAGTTGACTAATCAGTGTTTGCATGTATCAGTGTGAAGAAGGATCTTTTAGAGGGTATCCTCTTGAGTGGAGACCTGAATGGTAAGACTTGGGCTTGTGAATATCTGAATGCAGAATATTTCCAGGTAGGGGGAATAACACATGAAAAGGCCCAGAGATGGAAACAATCTTGCCTCTTGCAGGAACAGAAAGACCAGCTTTGAGCCTGACTATAGAGTGCTCTTGAGGTCAGGGTGAGAATCTTGGCAGATAGCCCATGTGTGGAAGCCTGTTTATCAGTCTTCTCTCCATCTTGATGGTTTCCCTTGGGAAGAAATCAACCATTTACAGATTTCTCCTGATTTGAAGATGTCAGGATACTGTTGCTATTTGCTTTGTCTATAAAGAGACCTTTTGGCTTCTCTGCACCATGATTTTCTCATGTGCAAGAAGGGACTGTGCGCTTGATCTCTTCCAGAAATATACTTATTCCTCTTCACTAAATTGGGAACACTAAGAGAACAGGAAAATTTTTTTGGAAGTTTTTCTTCCTCTTGCACCAAGTTGGTGCTCAATACATATCCATTGACCCAGTGTTGAATTTTGTATTTCCCAAGGGACATGGGCTTTGGAGTCAGCTATACAATAGCTCAAATAGGCATTCTGCCTATTTGAGCTGTGCTTCGTAGGACAAACTCTCTAATTTCTCAGAATCTCAGTTTCTCTGTGTGTTCAGTAGGGATTTTTTTTTTTGTAGTGCTTCTCCTAACAAAACTCACCAGGGTTACATGAAATGCTGCATGTGAAACCACCTAGCCCAACACCAAGTGCTTACCTGATTTATTAGCATCTCATCTTTTGGCCTTATAAGGCCACTGAGAGCTTCCCCCATGACCATGATGGTCTTCAGCAAGTGCTCAAACTGCAGTCCTGGACTTCCAAAGAAAGATCATTGTTTGGATAACATAATAGACCACATTTATTTTAGTCATTGGAATCCTTGATGTTGTGCTTATACTTGGTAAAAAGTCATGGAAAACTGAAGCTTAACCTAAACTGGAAATTTACAGTCTTGTCTGCTCAAGACTGTTGCAGGGAATTTATAAACTCAGGAGTTCTGAATCATGATCTGAAGCCCCATATTCTCTCCCACTGCTTTACATCTGAACCCTAGTAACTGAAAATGAATTGTTTAAATTGAGGAATCAGCCGTATAGTAACCCCTGCCATCCATCTGGGAAACACCCCTTTTCCTCTACTCAAGAAAGAGTAAAACAGAAAACTTTTAAATAAAAGTTATGATTAATGTGCTCCTATGGAATCTCCCCTCAGAAGAGCTAGGCTGAAATATATAAGGAGTGATGTGACCCTCTTACTTCACTTTTAATAACACGAGGTTCGAATGGAACAGACCACCATGTTGGGGAAGGGTGTGGGGGGAAGTATAGTTGTTTTGGAACCAGATTGCAGAAATATTCAGAGTCCAAAAACCTTGTTATTTTCTTTAAGCTCAAATCACTTATAACTTTTGGTATTCCAATACTTTTCAAAGTGTGATCTGAGAACCATAGGATCACCTAGGAACTTACTGAAAACACCAGTTTTTGGACCTCACCCCCAGATGGATTGAATTAGAAACTCGGGGAGTGGATTAGAAATCTGTCTTAATGAGTTCTCCTGGAGGTTCTGAAGCACATGTAAGTTTGAGAACTACTGCTTTTTTCATCTATCAAAGAGTGGGGAAGGGGAGCTTCTCTAGAGGAAAGGGTGGGGCAGGGGCATCACCTGGGACTTGGGAGCCCACTGCCTTCAGGTGGGTCAGACATCCCTGGGGACTTCTGCTTGTCACCATCCTTTAAGTACCTTGGGTATCTCTAAACTACTTCACTTCTTATTTCACCATCCCAAAGCCTCCCCTCTTCCCTTAAAACTTTGGCTTAAATGATTAATGTCAGCCATCAAGGTTTTCCAGGATAATAGTGTTAATAGGATGACAATCTGTAGATGAGATCATGCTGATGAGGGAGGGGAAAAATAAATATGTAAATAAAAGATGACTTTGCCAGTCCATTCTGGGATCAAACATCTGTTGTCAATACTAAGTCAGCCTCACTGTCAAGGGGACATCTTCATAGAAGGGCCTTGGGCTTTATTTTGCCAAGAGTCTGAACTTTTTCCATCTCTGAATGTCACCAAGACTGCCTTCCTTTTTCCTAGCTTAGTTAGCACCAGGCCCAGAAAGATGGGTAGAAAGGGAAAGCAAAAGTAGAAGAAAAAATTCATGTCATTGAAATATTAAATGATCAACTTAGAGAGGACAGACAAGCAAGGAATGTCACAGTTAGGAAAGATGCTGACTGTGATTTAATCCAAACCACTTGTTTTCAGATGAAGGAAGCAGAGGTTAAAAGAGGTGAAATAACTTCTGAAGATCACAGATTGGAACTCAGGTTTTCCAAATGTGTGCTCTTGCCACTATGCCAGTAGTTTTCAAAATAGTGTTCCTGAACTGCATGCCAAGGATCCCTGAGATCATCTGAAAGGCCTATAAAGTAAAAAAAAAAAAAAGAAATTTCCTCAAAACAGTATTAAAACCTTATTTGCTTTTTCTCTCTCATATTCAAAAATGGGGGAGATTTCCAAAGACTACTAGATATTCATAAAGAAGCAAACATGAAAATCCAGCTATTCTATATAGGCAAACAGAAAAGAGATTTGTAAAAATGCTAACCAATGTCATTCTTTCCCCTATTTCTTTGTTTTAGGAAATATAGTTCTTTATGATAAAATATGCTATTTGGAGCACATATTGAGTATTTTTGTTTTTATAAATTAATAAATAATATTTTTTAAATTTTACTTTTATTTTATTTTATTTTATTTTATTTTGTCTTTTTGCCTTTTCTAAGGCTGCTCCCAAGGCATGTGGAGGTTCCCAGGCTAGGGATCGAATCGGAGCTGTAGCCACCAACCTAAACCAGAGCCACAGCAACGCGGATCCGAGCCGCGTCTGCGACCTTCGCCACAGCTCACGGCAACGCCGGATCCTTAGCCCACTGAGCAAGGCCGGGGACCAAACCCGCAACCTCATGGTTCCTAGTCAGATTTGTTAACCACTGAGCCACGATGGGAACTCCTACTTTTAATTTTTAATATAGTAAATGCTGCTAGATAAAACCTATATAAACTAAAGTTCTTTGTGTTCCTTAACAATTTTTAAGAATGTGTAGAGGGCCTTATAAAAAAAAGAATGTAAAGAGGTCTTGAGATCATAAAGTTTGAGGACAGCTACACTCTATCATGACATTAAAAAACATGGTTGAATCTCGACACAGAAAAAGACAATTTTGAAAGTATAACCTTTGTGAGGGTAGAGATATTTGTCTTTATCTGCTCAGAATTATTTTCCAAATTCTTAGACCAGTACTTAGTGTATAACAGGCATTGGATAAATATGAATTTAATAAATAAAATATATTTTACACAAAAGTAAGCAGTGAGTCTTCAAAATAGTTTTAATATAACCCAGAAAGAAAATTCTTTCACAGATACTGCCCCATCTCTAGAGTCTTGGAAGTAGAAACTAGAATCAGTGCAGGTAGTTCCTACCTCAGTTGACATCCTGATGTTCCAAAGTCAGCGTAAATCAGAAGTACCCAGATAGTGTGCCATAGACGCACTTCACCTGTGTTCCCTTCCCAGCTTCCCTTCTGCCTCCTCATCTTCCACATAATTCTGTTTGGAGTACCAGGTTTATCTTAAGATGCAAGGAGGTGACTAGGAAAATTGTAACTTAGGAAATATGAAGTTCAGGCCCCATTTCCATTTTTATCATACTCAGAATTATCAGATGGTCCTGAATAATTGGGGAAAATATAGTTTTATAAAAATTATACACCACTCCATTTTCCTTAGACTACAAATTTTGTTTTGTTTTGCTGAGAAGTGATTCCTAGAAGAGAAACATATAATAAATTAAACCTAACCATTTCTCTGTAACATGTCAGAATTAATGCTTCTTCCCCAAAAGAGAACTCTTCCTGGCAGAGGAAATGTTCCTATCTAATCACCAGAGTCTGCTGTGTACAAGGCAGGGTGACTCTTTTCGTTTCAGTATTTTGCATGCATTGTGCTCTTGATTGACTGCGTCAAGTCCAAAAGTTGGCCTTTGTCTTAGTCCATTCAGGCTACTATAACAGAATACCACCGACTGGGTAGTGTATAAAGAAAAAGAAAACAAAAAACAAAAAACATGATTTTCACAGTTCCAGAGGCTGAAATACCAGGTTGTGGTGCCTACAAATTTGGTGTCTGGTGAGCGTCCACTTCTTGGTTCATAGATGGCCAACTTCTCCCACTGTCCTCACATGGCAGAAGGGACAAAGGAGAGGTCTATAGTATCTTTTCTAAAAAAAGGCACTAATCCCATTCATGAGGGATTCACCCTCATGATCTAAGCACCTCCAAAGGCCCCACTTCCAAACACCAGTTCATTGGGCATTTGTGTTTTAACATAAGAATTTTGGAAGGGCACAAACATTCAGACTATAGCAGCCATCATTTCCATTTAAAATATTGAAAAGTCTAAGGCTCAAAAAAGCAAAGGGACTCTGAGTAAGACCTCAAGTTGGGGTTACAATACAGGCTTTTGGAGTCCTTTTGTAGAGCCCTTTTATTTCCATGGAAATATATTGGAAAGGTCTGACTAAATCATATTTCCACTCACATAACTAACCTAGAGAAAAGAAAGGCTATATGTTGGGCAGTGTGCTTTTTGTTTTACATGCAATTACTCACTTAAGTTCTTCTCTTACATTATCACATTTTAAGTAATGAGGAATATGCAGTTTATAGAAGTTAAGTAACTTGTCAAAGGTCACACAGCCAGAATTAGAGGTAGGGTTTTAGTTTAATTTAATTTAATTTAATTTAATTTAATTTAATTTAATTTTTTCTTTTTTTGGCCACCATATGGCACGTGAAATTCTGGGGCCAGGGGTTAAATTCAAGCCACAGTTGTGACCTAGGCCACAGCTGCAGCAATGCTAGAAACTTTAACCTACTGTGCTTGGCAATGGATCAAACCTGTATCCTGGCACTGCAGAGACACCACCAATCCCATTGCACCACAGCAAGAATGCCCAAACTAGTGCATTTAATTGTTTGAAAAGGCTCTTCATGTTGACTGACATATTTTTGTATAAAGTGATTATTACATATAATGGATCATATGGGCCAGGCTGGGGATTGACCCTACATCCCAGCTCTGCAGGGACCCACTGCCTTTCCTGTTGTGCCACAGCAGGAACTCCAAGGTGGCGTTTTAATAAGCTGTGTTCTCTTTCTTTGCAGATTTCATTATAAGATAGTACTTTCAAAATGAAAATTACTATCAAAAGGAATACTAACTTTTCAGGTATAAGATTATTTTTTATATATTAAAGCTAGGGTTCGTGATTACTCAGCCTTAGTCAAGTCTTTAGGTAATTTAAATTGCCCACCGATCAAGAAAATTTGTATTTAATACATATTATACATCACTACAGTGCAATTTTTAAGTACAGGCAGCACCCAAATGCTTTTCCACCTCTGCATTTCTATTCCATCTCCTGGGGAAGAAGGCAAGACAGAAGTGGAACAGAGGGCAAACTGTGGGAAAGAGACATCGGGGTTGACTATGGATTGTGATAGCATCAGCAATTGTCATTTCTCTTGCCATCACCAGCCAATGTTGCTGGAGGGTGGGGGTTAAATGCTTTCCTTCTCTACAAAAATTCTCTAGCAGGCTGAATGGGCTAAATTCTGTGCCCCCTAAATTCATACGCTAAAGCCCTAACCCCTAATTTCTCAGAATGTGACTGTATTTAAAAATCAAGTCTTAGTGAGGTAATTAAGGTGAAATGAAGTCACTAGGGGGGCCCTTCATCCAATATGACAGATGTCCTCATAGGTGAGGAGATTGGGAGACACACAGAGGGAGGACCATGGGAAGGACCCAGGAAGAAGGCCATCCACCAAGCAGGATGAGTGGACTCAGAAAAAACTACCCTGCTGACATCTCCACCTCAGATGTCTGGCCACCAGAACTGTGAAAAATAAATTTCAATTGCTTAAGCCATCTAGTGTGTGGTACTTGTTATGGCAGCCATGGCACACTAATACACAGGCCCAGATTTGTCATGAGCAATTTGGCCTCTACTGTGGTCTGAATGTTTTTGTGCCCTAAAAATGCAGATGTTGAAAACCTAATGCCCGAGGTGATGGTGTTAGAAGGAAGGGTCTTGGGGAGGTGATTAGATGAAGAGGTTGGAGTGAAACCAAGACACCTCTGACTTGAACCCAGCCAAAAGCCAGATCACTGACTTGAACCCACAATTTTTTAATCAGAATTGGTCACTTGGTGTCTGGACTTACTGAGAATCAGGTTCTTTGTGTCTCAGCACAGAAGGAATTCAGCAGGAGACAAAGTGATAGGTAAGAAATAGATTTATTAAGATAGGACACTTGTGAGAGATACAAGCGGGCAGGCAAAGAAGCACTGCCCTGAGCATTAGGTAGGCTACATTTTTATAATCCAAGAAAAGTGGGAAGGGGGATAAAAGATCACCTTCTTCCTCAGGCTTACATGATGTCAGGCTTACATGACTAGCTCCTCCTTTGCATCCAGTAAGAGAGTATTTGACCTCTAAGGTCAAACTAGGACTGTCATGGCACTCGTTCAAATCAGCAGAAGGGCAGTAATATCCACTAAAATATTTTGAATCATCTCAGGTTTCCGTATAATAAGGGTCTCCTACTTTGTAATGTCATCTTTCCCTTAAACTCCTTCCTTGGTCTGAAGGATCATTATCTTGCTGAACTTGAATGCAGACCTCATTTTATCTTTTGCTTAATGACCTGAGGCATATCTCTTGCTTTTATTTATGGTTTTGTAATTAAGCAAACCTGCTTTGTTCTGATAGCTTTCTTGAGTGATTATTAATCTCCATCGGTCTTTCTAAGTTCCTTAGGTTTCCTTGTCTATGGTCCCCTATTGGGACTTCTACGACTACCTGTGTAACTATCCTACTCTATCCCCATCAAAAGGCTCATTAGTGGGATTAGTGCCTTTATAAAAGAGGCCCCTTCCATATCCGTGGGGACACAGGGAGAGGCGGTAAGTTTGCAATTTTGAAGAGAGATTTCCCTCACACCCAGCAGTTCTGGGACCCTGATCTCAGATCCTCAGCCTCCAGAACTATGAGGAATCCATTTCTATGGCTTATAAGCCACTCCTTCTGTAGTATATTGGTCTAGAGTCCAAACAGACTGAAATAACCTCTTATAACTAGATATTGCATCTAAGGTTCCTACACACAGATTATAATCCAAGAAAAGTGTGTGGGAGGAAACAGGACAAACTCCCACCCCACTGGCCACCTGAGTGCTTTCGCTCAAAGGAAAGGCTGGATTGGGAAGGCTAGAAAGATCCCAGAGAAGGCTGCTTGTTCTTCCCCTCCCGGGAAATTCACACCCCCCTCAACACCTTCCCATTCTGCTCCCTTGGGTGTCAGCCTTTTCTCTTCTGTGTTTCTAAGCCACACAAAGCGTTGGGTTGTGGGTGCTGAGACATTGAATAACAACACTTAATTAACGAGCATACCCTACTCTAGCACCTTTTACTAATTAATTTACCTCAACTTATTTTCGTTTGCCTCTCAGTTTCTAAATTCTAACCAAACCTGCTAATTACTTGTACTAATTCTGCTGCATTCTTCTAGAAAAAAAAGAAAAAAAATTCTTAAAAATAGTTTTGGAGATACAGAGGGACAAGGAAATTCAGTAAAGGATGTGGTATTTGTTTAAGCAATGTAGGTGAGGTAGTAGGAAAAGACTTTTTAAAAATTCATCCTTAATAAGAAGTAATTTCTCTCAGGTGCTTCTTTTTATAAACTCTCAGACACGTATTTCATAATTGTGGGAATCCCAAAGAACTTCATCTTCATCTAAGAAGTTATGAGTGAACCGATGTCAGTGGGTTAGTGTGAAATGACAGGAGGTGCCTCCTACCCGCTGAGCTGGTACAACCAGTGAAGGAATGGGCGTCATTGTCCTGACTTCTGTATTATTTTTATCTTTATCTTATGTACTTATTTTCTTTTTTATTGAAGAAGAGTTGATTTACAATGTCATATTCATTTCGGGTGTATAGCAAACTGAGCATTACAGACACGCAAAACATGCACACATGTATCTTTTGTTCAGATCCTTTTCCCTTATAGTTTATTACAAAATACTGATGTAGGAGTCCCCTGTGTGGCTCAGCGGTAACTAACCCGACTAACATCCATGAGGACACGTGTATGATCCCTGGTCCCACTCAGTGAGTTAAGGATCCAGCAGTTGCCATGAGCTTCGGTGTAGGTCACAGACACAGCTTAGATCTGGCATTGCTGTATCTGTGGTGTAGGCCAGAAGCTACAGCTCTGATTCAACCCCTAGCCTGGGAACTTCCCTAGGTCATGGGAGTGGCCCTAAAAAGAAAAAAAAATATTGAGATAGTTCCTTGTGGTATACGGTAGGTCTTGTTTGTTATTTATTTTATACACAGAAGTGCATGTACTGTTAATTTCAACCTCCTAATTTATCCCTCTCCGCCCCTTTCCCCTTTGGTAACCATAAATTAGTCTATGTCTGTAAGTCTACTTCTGTTTTATAAATAAGTTCTTCTGTTTCTTTTTTTATATACCACATATAAGTGATATCATATGATATTTGCTTTTTTTTTTTTCTTCACTTTTTAGGGCTGCATCTGTGGCATATGGAGGTTCCCAGGCTAGGGGTCAAATCAGAGCTGTAGCTGCCAGCCTACACCACAGCCACAGCAATGCTGGATCTTTAACCCACTGGCCAAGGCTAGGGATTGTACCTTCATCCTCATGGATCCTTGTTGGGTTCGTTAGCACTGAGCCACAATGGGAACTCTGATATTTGTCTTTCTTTGTCTCTCTTAGTATGATAATTTGTAGGTCTATCCATGTTGCTGCAAATAGCATTATTTCATTCTTTTTTTGACTGATTAGTATTCTATTGTGTGTATATATATATATATAAACTCTTCTTTATTCATTCCTCTGTTGATGGACATTTCGGTTGCTTCCATGTCTTGGCTATTATAAATAGTGCTGCTATAAACATTGGAATGCATTGTCTTTTTCAATTATTTTTTTCTCTAAACTATTTCCAGCACTTATTATTTGTAGACTTTTTGATGAATGTGTCTATTTTCAATAGGGCATTTTCCCCATTGGCTCTGAGTCTTAAAATGAGACCAAAGGTACATGTATTAAAATACTTCTTATCTTTCTCACAAGAAGTGCCACCTCCTCCATGAATCAGATGCTGAGATCCTTCTTCTATCAGAGCAAATATGCTTTTTTCTCCAAACTTCTAACTAGCCAACTCAGTTTAGCTCCACTTAAGTATTGAACTGGACCAAAATATAACTTTATTTTCCCCTAACTGAACTTAATTTCTACCTTGAACCCATGTGCTTTGAGATGCTAAAACAAACAAAACAAAACACCTCAAAATTTCCAGGTAAATCCCTTTGATGGTGATTTTTCTTATTTCAAGGTGATTAAATTCATGATTTCATCCCTCTTTTGAGATCAGTGCTAAGGTCTGAGGGTCTTACTCAAACACCAAGTGTGACACTGGCAGAAGGTCAAGTCTTTGCTTCTTCAGGTTGGTCTTTCTGGATTGGATGCAGGCTCCACTCATCTTTTTTGGCATTGTGCCTGATGCCTCCCTGAAGACATCTAAAGTGTCGTGATTTGTGCATGTGGGTCGGAGGAAGAATTTCTGGACACATAGCAAGGTGAAGAGAAAGACGAGTTTGTTGAGATAAGGGACACTGTTAGGACAGCGAGATGACTTCTTGGTAATCAGGGAGAGCTGGTCCCTGGTGCATGGTCATGCCTGTTTTTACAGCCCAGGGAGAAAGGAGAGGTCTCAGAATAAAACTGCTAATCTGCTGATTGACTGGGGAAAGAGGGGTCTTAGGATTCATTTGGTGGTTTGTTGGAGGAGCAAAAGGCCTCTATGGGGCAGAGTGAGGAGTGGGCCACATACCTTTCCTAGTAGGGGGTAGGAAGGAGTAGGTCAGGTTGCTCAAGGTGGTGGAGGGGGCATTACAGTAAGACGGATGGGCAATGACAAGGGTCTGGTAATTCTTGTCTTGGGCAGAGCCTTTGTATTTTATCTCCATAAAGGGGGCCTTAAGATCCCACATTAAAGGGGCAGGAAGGAGTTTTCAAGGGAACACATATAAGAATTCACCTCTGTCTGGATAGGATTGGCTCAAAATTCCAACAGAGCCTCCCTCCCCTTGCTCTATTGAAATAAATGAAGACTGCTCAGTAAGAGCAATTAGAGGTTATTTATTCAGAACTTGTTCTATCAAAGGAGTCAACCATCACCATTTGTGTTTGGCAGTGACTTAAAGACTGGCAGAGGAATAAGAAAGCTTTATATTGGAAAAGGAGAAAGCTCAGATGTGCTCTGTTTGGAGGTTGTTGTCATGTGTACATTGGCACATGTGTACATTGGTTGGAATACTAGAAGCAGGGTATATTCTGTGACTGGTTTGAAAAGAATAGCTTTTTTTCTGGGTAGCTCATTGTTGCAAACAGGGAGAAAAGTTAGAGAAGCCGACAGTCATTGTTCAACTCCTGCCTGTTCTAGCTTGATTGCTGCAGTTTGTGTGTGTGTGTGTGTGTGTGTGTGTGTGTGTGTCTGCTGCATTGGTGGCAGCATTATTTAGGGTCAAAGTTTCAGTGTCATCTGTGGTTTAGCCATTGTCTGTTTATATGTTCAGTTTCCTAGCTCTATGAGGAACAGATAGGATAAGTTGAAAAAGGCAGGGGTTCTCAAACTTAGCATAAGCAGATTGAATCATACATTGAGAGGCAGACAGATGGCTAGACACACATACACACATACTAACAAACAAATTAAAACTTCACAACCAAGCCTGCCCTATGTCTACATGTTCTCCCTCCAAGGTTACTAGCTCTTTGGAAATTTCTCTTATTCATTTTATGCTGTCAGCTCAGTGACTAACACATAGCAAATTGGTGCCTGATTAATATTTATAGTTTTGTTGAGCTTCTTTTATCTTTATCTTTGGGTTGACTGTGACTAATAGAAAAGATTCAGCTCCAGAGTAGAAAATAAAGCTCCTGTTGCCTACTCTGCTAATTGCTTAAAGTGCTGTGGTTCCTCACTCTGCAGCAGAGGCAAAGCAAGCAGGGATGTTACATTAAGGATAATAGGGTGAGGGAATTGGAGAGCATAAAACAAAGAAATGGACCAGGGAGGCCGTTTGAACAGCTTAAGTCAGTTTGATGTGCTCTGTAGATTCCCAGTGCAGGTCCCTGTCCACATGAAAAACTGAGTCAGACCAAGCTGGTCATTTACGGATTCCATTCACTGCCTTTCTCTAAGAAATAGCATTAACTCTTTGGCAAGTGGTCTAGTCAAGGGTAAATCAATTTTGACACCATTGGTTTCATTATTTTCTCTGAGTGGCCAATTAAATGTTATTTTTATTTAAATGGAAATGTCAGTCCTTATTTATTTTAAAAAATAGAAAATGAGGAGATAATGCATTAGATTGTCCATTAACTCATTTATTACCTAGTGGTTAATAACTTAGTGTGTAGAGCTTTAGTTACATGCTTGGATGCATGTTAGAATCACTTAAGGAGATGAAAAAAAAAAAAATCCTTGTGCCCCAGCTGTGCCTTTGATCAATACATAAGAAATACATACGCTAGGGGAGGGACCCATGGTGGTGAAAACTCTTAAGGTGATTTCAATGTCCAGCCAAAGTTGAAAGTTACTCTAGAATGAGACTTCTTGATTTAAATCACAGCAACTCTATTAACTGAGCAAGTCACTTAATATGCCTGAGCCTCCATTTCCTCATCTGTGAAATGGCAAAAGGAATAAAATCTACCTCAAAGGTTTTAGGGAGGGTTAAGGGAGACATTACATGGAAATTCTAGTATGGTTCCTGACACATAGTAACTTATCTATTAGCTTTACTATTATTTTAATCCATCATAATGATATTGTTATTTCTATCATCAAGTCCTATGAAAATACAGAACTAATATAAGAAAATATTTAACTAAATCCAGTCCTAAGTAGAATTATATTTTATGCAACTATGAAGATAAAATCATGTGGCTGTGAGAAAAAGAGAGAATAATGTAAAAGTGATTTATGGGAGGCATCATTTGAAGTAGAAATAATTTAGTTGGGTCTCAAGTCTTTTCTTCTAATGATTTGACCTGGGAAGAAGAAAATTGTAATAGTTAAAAATTAAATTGAAAACTTTATTTTAAACGGCCCCAAAATAACTGATTGATTTTTTTTTATTCTGTATGTGAATTATTAAATTTTTTTCTTAGTGGGTTGGGCATGAATGGGGCAGGTGAGGATAGATTTAAATGTTGGGTCATATTCCACTTTTGGAAAATCTCAGAAGAGAAAGGCAATTTGGTTAAGTTTCTAATGTGCGTAGCTTCCTGGGTAAATAGGAATGAAAGACCATGTTGACTAGCCTAAAGACTGCCATGTCTAGGTTTTCCCTAAGGGAAAAATCTCCTACCCACAGTCTCTACTAAGAGAGCTGCAATCGCCAGTGACATTTTCTGCACAGACAGTCTGGTTCTGTCCAGATATTTTCATGCCCAAACATTCATTTGTCCTGGGCAGGGCATGCTATCTGTGAGTAGCCAATCTATGGCTGGAAAATGACCTTCCAAGTGGTTTACTCTGAAAACTTTGACCCACCAGGAATAGCACTGGTTGTAACAGAAACAATCACTTGCTTATCTTGGGAATGGTAAACCCGAGATAGGATGAATGACTTACAGCAAAAATTGTAAGATGAATGGGGGAAACACAGAGTGGTAGGAGGTGGTAACAACAAGATGCCCAGAGGAAAGTGTGATGTCTTCAGCTATTAGTGGCAGATGCCATAGAACAAGAGATAGGAAATTACAGTCATTGTAGAGGTATAAGATCAATGATTTCTACTTGCAAAGGAAAAGATTAAATATCTTGATGCCTGAAGCTTCCCTTTTCAGTCTTTCTAGCTCCAGAACTAGAAATGTTCCAATGCAACCTGAAACCTGACTTCCTGAGATTGTCTTACTTCTTTCCCTATTTCCTCAAATATCATTCCTCCTCCCCAAGAGACAGGGAGAATGCATCTCTGCTCCTTGGAGAATAAATGAATGAATGAATGATCCTCAGATATCCAGAATAAGGAAACCTTTGCTAACTGTAATCTTAAAAGTTGCTTGAGTTCCAAGAGAGTACATGCTTATGGTCAAGGGACCAACCAAGATTTATGGGACCTGAAGTTTAAGCATTTTGGGGGGCTTTCCTTAAGAAAAGGGGATTCATGTACAGCACATGGAACTATACTCAATATCTTGAAATAAGCTATAAGGAAAAATTATATGTATTATGTATATATATATATATCTGAATCATTTTCGCTGTACACCTGAAACTAATAGAGAACTGTAAGTCAACTATATTTCAATAAAAAATAAAAATACTGCAAAAAAGGAAAGGGGCTTTATGTAATCTTACCTGCTATGTATAAATGTAGAGAAGTAGATGGGGCTGAGTAAATAGGAAGACCTAAAGCTTCATTAGCTTCTTGATGGCTCTGGTATAAAGTGGAGGGAACAAGAATGGAAAGGAAATTGAAGTATTGCCAATGCCATCTCTTTCATGTTCACCTACATCTGACCCTGGCTGAAACTTTAGAAATTCTTGTTATTTACTATCATGGTTCTAAATGACTTTATGACTTCAGCAATTGAATTGCCCCTTCTTCAAAGACTTGGGCACTCATGTGTCCATAAAATGCTTCTATTTGTTAAAGTTATTATTAGACATCAAGCATCATGTTTATCTTGCTGAGTTTCTAATACATCTCATTTCATTCCAATGAAATATAACATTGATTGTAAAATAATTTTGTCCACTCACTGGAGATAGCCCAGAATAACTTTAATAAGGTTTAGTTTTCTTTTTGGTACCCGTTTATTCCCAAAGGCTAAAAATCCAATTTATTATTATTGATCTATCTTTCGGTGTAGTGCAGGAATCTTTTGGATTTGATTTTTCTCGTCTTTACTTACTTTAGTTTTATAATTAAACTCTGACTGAAGCTGAACTGCCAAAGATTTTGATAAATATTGGGAAAATATGTGCTTAATCCCTTCCCTACTATTTTGAAGTGACTTAAACCGATATGAAATTTCTAGAAAATTCATGCGGTAATATTTTCTGTTTAAAATTAGTTCTCATTCATTCACTTAAGCAACAAGAACTTATTCAGGGCATTCTATGAGTTTTATATTCTGTTTTCAGGTAAAAGGAAAAATTGTGAATCCATAGACCCCAATTTCTATGGATAAGAGTTTATTTTTGATAAAATATGAATGCAGGCTACTTGAAACTATTACTCACAGGAGCTAAAGTATGGATGTTAACTCTGATTGCAAGTGCACTAAACTGTGTGTGTGGCGAGAGGCATGGCCTGGAAGGTGGAGGTGGAGTGGCAGTGGGTGGTGGGAAGGAGAGAGAGGAAATGGACTTCAGAAGGGCCCTGTGGGGAAAACCATGCGAAGAAAACTGACACTGAGCCATGACAAGAACTTCAGGGACAATGACTTGCTAGTGTAGGAACCCCTGTGGAAGCCTGTTGAAAATAAGGATTAAGTGAACAGCAAGCATCCAGAGCACTGTAAATCTTAAGGTTTTTTGGTTTCCCTGGTACAAGTCATGAAGTCACTGATGATTCTTGGTTGGAAGTAGTGACTTTGTCATACTGCCAAAGGCTTAATAGCTCTGCATTTACAGTCAAAGAGACGTGTGTTGGATTCATGTCTCTGCACATTACTACTTGTATAACTTTGGGCAGGTTCCTTAACCTTCCTAAACCTGAGTTTCTCATCTGTAAATAGAGGTATGAATGGTTCTATATGTCACAGCATTGTTAGGAGGTTTTAATAAAGTAATAGTAAATACTGAGTATTGGCATCTGAGGACCTAGTAAACACTCAATATATGATAACTTTCTTTGTGATTTCAAAGTTAGAATCTAGTATGGTTAGTATTTCAGTGCTGATTGTTACCAAATGGAAAGACAGTGAATATTTTTTTGTTTTTGTTTTTAAAATATATTGAGTTCGGAGTTCCTGTCATGGCTCAGTGGTTAACAAATCTGACTAGGAACCATGAGGTTGCGGGTCCAATCCCTGGCCTTGCTCAGTGGGCTAAGGATCCAGCATTGCTGTGAGCTGTGGTGTAGGTCACAGACGCGGCTCAGATCCCGCGTTGCTGTGGCTCTGACGTAGGCCACCAGCTACAGCTCTGATTAGATCCCTAGCCAGGTGCAGCCCTAGAAAAGACAAAAAGACTAAATAAATAAATAAATAAAATATATTGAATTTAAGACAAAAATGGAGTATGGAATTCTATATTATCAGTAAAAGCAAGATATGCATTTTTTTTGTCTTTTTTTTTTTTGCCTTTTCTAGGGCCGCTCCCATGGCATATGGAGGTTCCCAGGCTAGGGGTCTAATCAGAGCTGTGGCCACCGGCCTACACCACAGCTCACGGTAACGCTGGATCCTTAGCCCACTGAGCAAGGCCAGGGATTGGACCCGCAACATCATGGTTCCTAGTTGGATTCGTTAACCACTGCGGCACGACGGGAACTCCAAGATATGCATTTTTTAAGTCACAACATTTTATTTAGGCCCTTGGATAACCCCAGAATAGTCTGCAGGTACAAGTGGATTCCCATGCTATGCATGCACATAAAAGCGAAAGGGAGAATTTAAACAACTGGTAGACTGATCTTGGTCCTGATTTGTACTTTTGCTTGCAACTTAGAAAAACCTGACAAATTGTGCTCACTTATTTAATATGAGTCCTTAGGATGATTGTATTGGCTTGTAGTAGAATCCATGATGGGAACGGCAAAGGAGGAGTTGATATGTTGGACACAAGCACTTCTGTCCCATTACTATATCATATCCTGGAACTGGGAGGGTAGTTTGCATATTATGGAAAGAGGACTGATGAGGTTAACTGGGAATTGCAAGCAGGCTACAGATGACTCTGGACCGTATCAAACTCTCTAGTTTCCCCAGTTTAGCCTGATCAATGTGACCAGCTGAAAGAAAGCAGGGAGGGAATCTTAATTCTAGACTTAGACCAAAATGGACAAATTTTGATTTTTTGTTGGAGGAAGGAACTAATCATGAAACATTAAATTTAAGTAAAATGTCCCCCCCTATTTCTTAGTATGCTTCAGACATTTGTGTGCGTGTATGTTTCTTTTTTTTAATTATTGAAATATATTTAATTTATAGCATGCTGAGTTTAAAGTGTATAGCAAAGTGATTGTTATACATATGTTCTTTTTCAACAGTTTTCCACTATAGAGTATTATAAGGTGTTGAGTATAGCTCCCTGTGCCACATAGCAGGTCCTTGTTGTTTACCTGTTTTGTAAATAGCAGTGTGTTTATTTGGTGTGTGTTTCTGTTTAATGACTTAATGTGTGATTTTATTTCATTTTACGCAAGTATCATTCAAACACCCTATAGTCAGGCACATACCAGCAGTACCAAACAAATTTTCTAAAAAGGTTATAAGCAAAATTTCTCAGATTTTTAGTGTACCTGAGATTTAACCTCAGAGTTTATTAAAAGTTCATTTTTTACGACAAACCTCAGATTTCAGTTCAGTAGGACTGGGATGAAGCCTAGGAACCCACAAATTATTGACCCACTCAGTTACTGTGGAGTTAAATCTGCCCTTCTTTCTTTTTTTTAATTTTTACTTTCCAGTTTTTCCCTGGAGTTTATTTTAAATATACCATATTTTTAATATTTTTTAATTTTTTAAAACAATATAGTTACTTTACAATATTCTGTCAGTTTCTGCTGTATAGCACAAATGAACATATCTACAGAAAAGAAACAAACTCATGGTCATGGAGAACTGACTTGTGGTTGCCAAGTAGGAGAGGGAGGGTATAGGATGGACTGGGAGTTTGGGGTTAGAAGATGTAAAACTATAGCATTTGGAGGGGATAAGCAATTGGAATCTGGCTATATAACACAGGGAACTATATCTAACTCCTTGCCCTTATTTCTTATTTGAACTGATAAATTGTGTGTAGAGTCAAGAACAAGCCAAGGTGTTGTAACCTAGCTTAAGGTTCTGATTAGAAAAATCCACCACTCTCAAACCAAAAGACAAACAACAAACAAACAAAACCCCTGAGGATTAGAGTCTTGAAATTATCTAAGGTTTTGAAATGGGAGAATAATAATATATGAATGATTTTTAAAGGACTGTTGATTTGATGGAATGAATTGTAAGGCTAGAAAGCTAGTTAAGGTTTAGGATGTCATATTGTGTATCTGTTTTCCTCCCTTTTTAACTTAAAAAAAAAATCCACCACTCATTCTGATGTTACTGGTCCAAATATTGAGGATTGGTAAAAATTCTCATGTCTTATGCATGCTTGAATTCAATGCTAGAACAGTTCCATAAGCCCATATGTAGGCTGGAGCTGTGTAATGTTTTCAGTTCCTATCAAAGGCATGCTGAACAGTCCCTCCCCTAACAGGAGAGCAAATCGTGATCTTAGATCCCTTAGTGTGACATTAGACCCCAGAGAAGCTAACGGAAATGTTTTTTCCAGTCTCTGCCACCGCGTCCATCTTTCCCTTTCTTCATCGATAGATACGATCTCTCCTTTATATTTCATTCAACCTTCAAAAGCCAAAGAGAAAAGTCAAGCCATAAACAAGAAAAGAGGAATCATTTTGTCAGTTGAAGTAGGCAAGGAAATGACTTTCCCTGCTGTTTGCCTCTGCTGAATTACAGTCCTGCGTCTGTGTGAAATCCAACTTGATGAGATTTTCATTGTCACTTTTGCTCAAAGAACCTGTTTCTTGTGAGTCCTACTTAGAACTAGATTGTGCTGTTGCCACGTGCAAAGCTTCTCGTCCCGTGTGTGGTCAGCAAGCCTCATTTTCTGCAGTCCTTTTGCAGCTCCCCTGTGCGTTATCAGATACTTATTTCCCTTGAATTTGGACTCAGTGAAGTAGATGTTGTCAGACAGGTCAAAAGCTTTATTTTTATGTTTTAAGTGTTGATAACATTTACAGAGTAGCATAAAGTGTAGAAGGGTTTACAATATGGGAAGCATTAGACAGCAAACACAGTCAGATCTCAAAAATGGTAGCAGATTGGCTATTTTAACATCAGCAGGATGAGACTCAGGTTTTCTTCCACGAATCTTAGAGAGAAAAAAAAAAAAGGAAGAATATTTATACCAATCCCTAGGGGGTCAGAGGAGTAGGAAACTAGCTTCCTTTTTCTGTATTCTAATCAGTTTGAGGCAAATAGACCACAGGTCATATTTAGGGATCTGGTCAGTAGTCTCAGTGTGTCTAAATGACTGAGAAGTAGATAGACTTGGTGAAGTTCAGGCAGCTCTGATTCAAACCTCAGCAATCCAGGAACAATCCATCAGCAGTCAGTATCACGAATCCCAACATTGATTCATTCCTTGGAGATCTCCTTATTATAAGCAAAACCCTCCCCTCTTTCTTCTTGACGAAGGCAGTCCATCTTTATATATTGCTATCCTTAAAATGGCACAAATGCTTCTCCTTATTTGGGGGATATTGGATATCTCCTCACACTTTATCCACAAGCAAAGTGGGGAGCAGAGGACCAGTGCACCCAGCCTGGCTTCTTCATTAGGACTCCAACGTAATGATAATTCAGTATTATCAGGGTTAAAACCTCAAAGTGCAACACTGCAGAAAATTCAGAGTCGAGGCAAGACAGATTTTAAGGGATGCTTGTTCTGTGGATCTGCTAATACCTGCTTTTCTGCTAGTTCATTTTATCTTTTCCACTCCCATCCCCAAAGAAATCTTGTATCTTAAACCCTACTGCAGGCTTAATTTCCTCATGATTCTGGGTCCATCACAACTTCTGATAGATAGAGATTTGTTGTCGTTTGTTTTTACTTTGTTTTAGATAAGAAACATTATTTCTATTTCAGTCCCTTGTTCCACTAGGTATCAGAAATATGACTCCACTGACTTAGCATTCTCCCGCCTCCCTTTTCTATTGCATGGAGCTTATGCAGCGCAAAAACCTGGTGGGGGCTTGTGGTATGGGGTGGAGCTGTGGATCATGTCTGGGTCTTCATCACCCATCTGTGCTTGTCCCTACAGTGTCCTGCCTCATTCGTGCTTGTAAGAACTCTTCAGGTCTGCTGCTCTCAGAGCCACCCCCCCCCCACCACCACCACCACTGCAGGGGACACAGGAAGCATTCTATTGCTCCTGAACACATGGTAGGCAGTAATAAACCCATTCTCAGCGTCCCTTTGGGCATCATGTAACTCCTCTGGTGCCACAGAATCTAAGAAACAGAGAGATTGATTCAGGTCAGAACACGGGCAACCCAGGCAGGAGCCTTTTTCTGTTCCCACCTGTGCTGGATCAAGAGAACCATAGGGGTGCCAGTTCCCTGGATTTACTTGAAGGTGAAGGTCACACTCCCCCTATACTTCAGTCCCTAAGCCTGTCTGGGATTTATATTGTCTCTCTTTCTTCCCCACCTTGAATTCAGTCCTGTGGAATCTTGGCCTTGTATGAGGATGGGGGCAGAGTACAGGAAAACATTTTTCTAATCATATATTCTGCCAAACCTTTTGTCTATGTCAGAGTCTAGCTACTTCAAACTCAAAGACAAGGATCAATTTTTTTGTTCTCTCTTTCTCCTCATATTCTCTCTTCTCTGGCTGCTGATGAAAGCTGAGAGATATCTAGGAATAATGAATTGCTGGGAATGAAAAACAGAATTGATTAATAAACCAAAATATTATTCCTCTCTAGTAGTTACTAAGATATTAGCAAATAAGGGCAGTTTGGAATTCTGATGACTGGAATAAATGCAACACAAAAAGCTCATCAGACTCAAAGAGACAAAATAACTAACATTTTATGGTGATTACATTGTTCTTATGATGTGCCTTGTGTAAGGAAATTAAAATATGTTAAAGAGTCCCCTTTACCTTTGAAATAAACTCGCTAGGTATGTAATTATCATTTCCACTTTAGAGATGACATCTTGGAGGCACAAAACAAGAAAAAGTTAGTTTCAGACCACACAACTCAAATGTGTTAGATACAGAATTAAATATCAGATGTGTCCATTTGGCTTCACATTCTGAGCTCATTTCCTGGTGCCACCATTTGTGAATGACTAAGGTACATCCAATTCAATTAGGGAAGTTCATTTATTTATTCATTTATTTTTGTCTTTTTTGTCATTTTAGGGCCACACCCGCGGCATATGGAGGTTCCCAGGCTAGGGGTCCAATCAGAGCCTTAGCTGCCAGTCTATACTACAGCCACAGCAACATGGGATCTGATCCGCATCTGTGACCTACACCGCAGCTCACAGCAATGCCACTGATTGAGGCCAGGGATCAAACCCGCAACCTCATGGTTCCTAGTTGGATTCCTTTCTGCTGTGCCACGTATGGAACTCCTCAATTAGGGAAGTTATATCTGAAGCAGGAGCAAATAACTTTTTAAGATGGGGTTGTATTTCATTTTTTGAACTAATATTTACTGGACATTGTAAATGTGCATAACATTATGTCCAATAATGAGAAAGAAGATAGTTGTAAGATTCTGTCCTTACCATGAAGAATCTCAGAAAAGAGTGACAGAGAAGACAGGGAAAGGATTCAGGTAAGGGGCTATGATAGGTGCTGCTATGGTGTGGTAAGAGTTTGTAAAGCAAAGAGAAATTGATCACAAGTTTTATATGGGTTGAGGGGGTGGGCACAGAGACGTCTTTGTAGAGGAGATTACGGCTGAACCCTCTCGAAGTTCAGTAGTAATAGAGCCCATTAGGCAGAAAGAGAGGAGAGTGTGTGGGAAGCTTAAGAGCTGTGAATCCATGGGATATATATATACCTTATTAGAAGTTGCTAGAATGCATTTAGTAATTTTAATTATACTTGTAAATGTCCTTCGTTATATTCTGAGCGTCTTGTCATGTTTTTTCTGTGGTTTTCTGACATTTGCACTGTATTTTTAAGTCACTGTTAGTATCTACAGTGGCACCAACATAGGAGGCAGTAGTTACAAGAAAACAAGAAAAGAAGCTTACATGAGTCCCAAGAGTCTTCTGTGAGTTATTGAGGAAAAGGCAAGAAAATCATTCCACCTAAAGGAAGCTGCTACCTAGCGGTAAAAGGGATCTTGGAAATTTTTTAGTTCAATATTTTCTCAAACTTCAGTAAAGTACAAACCTCCTTTTAAGGGACAAATTTCTCTAGAATATTTAATATGAAATTACGTGTAAGAAAATGTTATTTTGATTTGTACAGAGAGAAAATCAAACTTTTTATGTTTACAGATCTTAAACATCCCAAAAGCCTAAAATTAATTTATAAAAGGAATGGTGTAATTAAAATTACAAGGCCGGAAAAATCTTAAATAACTGGCATTAATGTGACAGCAGGTTATGGGACTGACTGCCAAGAGCAGATTCAAGTTTAACATGTTTATTGCTCTAGGTCATGTATTAATTCAATTCTTCGATCATATTTCTCCTTCCCACCTCCAGCCAAACCTTCAGTGGTACAGTGAGCTGTGATGATGTTTAAACATCCTTCTTGTGGATCCATTATTTATATATGTTTTGTTCTGTCCCTCCTTACTAGCCCCCAACAAATGAAGTAACATCACCAAGGCGACCATAAAGATTGAAATCAGATGACCATATTCAAGTGGTCCTCCTGATGACGCAGATTACAGTTTTATTTATTTTCGTCACAATCATCAAAATGAAAACACCGAATCTAAAGTTCTCATGTAAAAACAACCACCAAAAAACTCCTGCAGAGCTACATTCTAATCTGATGACTTTATTTTGGAAATGATGTTAAAATGTCAGCTGTCAAAGGATTAAATACTGTTAATATATTTTTACTGAGATAACATACAAGTTTCATAAGTACAGCATTATATTTCTGCTTTTGTATACCACACAGTGTGTTCCGTCCTGCCTGTTCCCCTGTGGTAAACCACTATTCTGTTCTTTACATCTGTTTGTTGGGTTTGGTTTGGTTTGTTCATTTTTTTTCGTTTGTTTTTTATGTTCCAAAAATTAGTGAAATCCTGTGGTATTTGTCTCTCTTCCTCTGACTTGTTTCACTTAGCGTTTTACTCTCAAGGCCCCTATGTTATGTTACAAATGGCAAGATTTCATCTTTTTTATGGCTGGATATATATCCAAAGAGTATGAAAACACTAATTTGTAAAGCTATGCACACCTCTATTTTCATCACAGCATTCTTTTTTTTTTTTTTCCGGTCTTTTGTCTTTTTTAGGCCACACCAACGGCACATGGAAGTTCCCAGGCTAGCGGTTGAATTGGAGCTGCAGTCTCTGTCCTGTGCCACAGTCAGAAAAACGCAGAATCTGAGCTTTGTCTGTGACCTACACCACACCCCATAGCAACTATGGATCCTTAACTCACTGAGCAAGCCCAGGGATCAAACCCACATCCTCATGGGTACTAGTCAGGTTCGTTAACCACTGAGCCATGACAAGAACTCCCACAGCCTTCTTCACAGTACCCGAGATATGGAAACAATCTAGATGCCCATCAGTGGATGAATGGATAAAGATGTATGTATGTATATGATTTGATATTTGAACCCAAAATGCATAGTTAACAATAGAGCAGGATGGAGTTCCTATTGTGGCTCAGTGCTAATGAACACGACTGGTATATACGAGGACCCGGGTTTTATCCCTGGCCCTGCTCAGGAGGTTAAGGACACTGTATTGCCATGAACTGTGGTGCAGGCCAGCAGCTGCAGCTCTGATTGGACCCCTAGCTCGGGAACTTCCATATGCTGTGGGTGCAGCCCTAAAGAAAAAAAAAAAAAAGAGAAAGAAAAAAACATTAGAGCTGGAACTACATCTGAAGGACCTCATTAGGTTACAGAAAGTTTGGTGTCTTTCAGGAATTATGAATTTCTGTATTTTAAATAACAATATATAGGTGTGAACAAACTATTTTACTTATATATTTTTTCTTAAAAAAATAAATTCTTGCTTACTTTAGAAAAAGGTAGTTTGCATAAGTAAGCAGTATGTTGTTAAGAGCAGCTAAGATCAAATAAGTGAAGACTAGTGTGAAATAGAACAGAGAAGACAGGAGGAAAAAAATCACATCTCAAGCAGCTCCCAAAAACTTGGCTACCTTGAAATTTTGTGGGAACTACATCTGAATAATGTCTTCTCTGATTTAAGATCTCATTAGCTGTGGAAAACCGTGGTATAATTAAAAGAAATCCCCATAATTATCCTGTCTACCATCTACTAAGGATAAAGTCAGCAACCAATTTACTGGGGTTTATATATAACAACTCTCACCAAAACCCTGTTGGGGACATAAATATATTTAAATTTTGTGGATGAATAAACTGAATCTCAGAGAAATTTTATAATTTACTCGAGATCATAAAGCCAGTAAATGGAAAAGCTGTTATTTAAGTCAAAGCTCACTTGTCTCCAAATCATGGTTTTGTCCCCCTCATAATTTATCTACCCCTGTTTGATAATGTTTTAATAGCCCCGCAAATAAAATGAATATGCAAATGCTACATGGCAAGAATGAGTGAATTTATATTGAATAAAAATAAACATTTAATCAAGGAAAATAGTTTTACTATTTTTCTTTTTTCCTGCTAGTCCATCTGTGGATGGACTCACATTTTTCAGATTGCAGGTGTCTTAAAAGGAGTATATTGTAGAAAGGAAACAAAGTGAGATTAGAAGGAGAAATTCATAATTGCAGGGTGAGTCATTGTCTCGGAGGGATTTTCACGTGGTTGAAGGTAATTGGAGATAACAGCCGATATTCTCTGAGCCAACAAAGGCTGCTTTGTTTACAGCCACTATTGTTCTCAAAGAAAATGCATTATGTTTGAAGATTTTGGTAGGCTTTTATTCAGGTTTAAAATCAAAGTCAAAAATTGCCCAACTAACTACTTGGGAATATTTTTGTGTATCACTTAAAAGAAATTTGTTATAGATTTTTAAGTTACAGACATTCATGAAAACCTCCAAATGTGTACTTGCCGTCCAGAATCCTACAATGAGGTGCATGCGGGACAAATCCAGTTCAATGGGGTGGGGTCCTCTTAAATTCAGCATGTCCAGGACCGACCTCGCTATCTCCCACTCCGTACCCCAAACTTGCATTTCCTCCAAAATTTCTCTCCTGGCCTATGCCCTATTGCCCTGGAGTGATAATATATCATGGATATTTAATATTTCAATTTATAGATAGTACAATAGTTCTTTCATTCCTCCATACAACATATATTTATTGAACATCTACTGTGTGTCGGTAGAGCCGATTCAGATTTCTGCCTCAGCAAATGCAGCATAGAAAGTAATGAGATAGAGGTAAAATTTATTTCTAATATCTTACCATTTTTTCACTTCCTGCATTTTACTAATAGTCTATGTTTTAAATCTGCCATATGAAATCTTACATAGGGACAAAGCATCTTCCCAAAAGATAACTGTTAGTAATCAATCCAGCTTTAATATGACCGACCTTTTAAGATCTTGTTTTGCATTAAGCAAGTTAATGTTTAGCAGGTGTAAAGCACTGTACCAAAAAAAAAAAAAAAAGATATGGGGTACATTCTTAAAATTTAATACAGGATTTCCCAATCAGGAGTCACATTAGTTTTAAAAACTAAGCAGGGAGTTCCCTTCGTGGCTCAGTGGTTAACAAATCCAACTAGGAACCATGAGGTTGTGGGTTCCATCCCTGGCCTTGCTCAGTGGGTTAAGGATCTAGCATTGCCGTGAGCTGTGATGTAGGTCACAGACGCGGCTTGGATCTGGTGTTGCTGTGTCTCTGGCATAGGCCAGCGGCTATAGCGCCGATTAGACTGTTAGCCTGGGAACCTCCATGTGCCGTGGGGTGCGGCCCTAGAAAAGACCAAAAAAAAAAAAAAAAATCCTAAGCAGCAAAAACCCTATATTTTATCAATTCCTCCTGAAAAGATTTTCAAATTGCTATCTATGAGGCTATATAAAAGCAATGGTCTACAAAATGAGTCACCAGGCTCATTCTTGTGACTTAGGTACACTTGGGCTTCCTGACCCTGGCTTTCTTTTGTGCCTCCAACTTTCTACTTCCTGTAGCTTTCTATACATCTTCTTTTATCAAACATTTTTAAAAAGGAACTAACTTCAGCAACTTAAACTCATCATAAATTTAACCACAGTTTCTATGTTTAAGCCATCTCTCTCTCTTGGATCTGAGCCATTATAGATTTTTAATAACCATAGTAATGTTAGTTTTATAATTTGTTTGTACTGTGTGTTTCAATAGCTTTCTTGAGATATAATTTACATACTATAAAATTCACAAGTTTGAGTGTTTATTTTAAGGGGTTTTCTTATATTTATCTAGTTATCACTATTGACTCATAGTAGAATATCATCATCACCTACAAAAGAAACCTCGTGTCACTGCCTATTCCTCTCCTTTCCCCAGCTCTAAGCAACCATTAATCTACTTTTTTTTTTTCCTCTCTGTATTTTCTCTTTTGGGGGACATTTCATATAAGTGGAATCATATAAATACGTGGTCTTTTGTATCTGAATTCTTTTCACTGAGCAAGTATTTTTGAGGTACATTCATGTCATAGCAGGTATCAAGATTTTGCTCTTTTTGTTGTTGAATGTTTCCTTGTGTAGATATAAAACATTTTGTTTATCTGTTCACCTGTTGATGGACATTTGTGTTGTTTCTACTTTTTGGCCATTATGAATAAAGCTGCTGTGAACATTTCTGTATAAGATACATGTATTCATTTCTTTTAAGAAGATATCTAGGAGTGAAATTATTGAGCTGTATGGTTATATGGTAAATTCATGCTTAACTTTTTAAGTCATGCTATTTTTTTTAGGAGAATTGTGTGTCATTTGTTTTAATTTTGAGGCATTTGGCATTTTATGCTTGAACGGAAATTGACAAAACCTTTGTGAAAAGCATGTCACTCTGTCACATTTTTTGCTAGGCTTTGGATTGGTTGGGTGTTCTTGGAACTGTCCATGTGTGCAGACAGCATCCGCGGAGGAACCTCATTCATTCTTCCTCCTGAGATTTTCCAGTCAGGTTTCAGAGCTATTTATTTATTGCACAAATTAAAAACTTAAAGAAAGTTTATTAAACAATTGAGAATTGTGTCTTCTTTGTAAAATTAGAATTATTCCAATTGAGAAACGTATATCAAGAGAAAATCAATTAAATAGTTGTAAATGTATATATTTAACATTTAAAATATAAAATGCAAGGGAATCCATTAATACATTCAAAAGAACAATTTTTTTCAAATTACCTCTTGAAGAATCAGCTTTAGGGCTCTGGATCATGATACTTGTTGGCTTCTAGAATGAAAATTATTATATTTGGTGTCCAAATGAAGACAACACATAGTGATAAAAAAATGTAAAATCTTAAGAAGCCTAAAATTAGAATAGCTTGTTTAACAGCCTATTCTCTGCATACTGAGTTTTAGAGTACATTTAGAAGCAAAATGAGACTATTAATAAAATATGGAAACAGTAAACAGCTGTGAGTGAAGATGAATTCAGGATTCAGCAACATACTGATTTTTACAATCTAATTTTTTTTCTATGCAAGTGAAAATGGAACAAAAATGGCATGACATTAAGAAATGAGAGTAAGTCATGAGATTGTTAGTAAATCAAGACAGGATTTTGTAACAAGCATATGTATTCATTATCAATAATTTGGTTAATTGCATTGTTGTAGCCATTTTTTGGTAAATTTGTCCCTCTATCATGAAAGGAATTCAACCTTCCCTTGAGCATTTTTGTATGATAAATTTAAATCTTTCCAGAGAGTCCATAGTTTTTATTTTTGTTTTAGTAAAATACAAATATAAACTAAGTGATATATTCAGATTTCCAAGCACATGCAATAGGATATTGTCGTGTATACATTATGTATTAGGATTTGTCCAATTTCACTTCTGCTGGTTTCTTGGGAATTTTTGTTTAGCATTTTTGCTGAATTTTCTTTGCTGTTACATGCAGAAGTGCATTACAACTAAACAACTTTGAATACACACAGAACTCTTCAAAAGTAGCACCTGTGACATCTACCTTTTCATAGCTCCCCATAGAGAGAATATTATTTATTAATATGACTGACATATTAAAATGTAATAATGTCACATACATTTGTGGAACTAAAAACAAAAAAAAATGAAAACATTTCTTTTAGCGGTTATTAGACACGAAAGAAAAATGGAGAAAACATTAATTCTCAAACCAGAATATTTTTATATGCTAATGAAACACAAGGTATATATTCAGAGTAGTATTTTGTAGTCCAGCTATTGCAAAGCAACCAGTGTAACTATTTTTTTCAATGACTTAATTTGATTGAATTTTACTTAATGTAAAATGTAATTTTACATCTTTTTAAAGAGGCTTTTTTTTAAATTTTAGCTTTTGTCCACACCTAGACTGATTGAAAAAGATAAGATATGGTCAAAAAGAAGTTAAGTGGAGTGGAGAAATTTCTAATCTCCAGAAAGAGGGTAGTATAAATATTTTCATTTGAGAGAAGCCATCTTTTAACTATATGTTAGTGGAGTGAAACCCCTCTGGAATTCTCCTTGCCCTGGGGATGCTCAAATCACGGATTTCTCAAACTAGTCCAGCCATTACATTCCCTATAATATCCATTTTACTCTCTAGATTTTACTCTGTGAGTGATCAAACATACATACATTTCTGAATAAACACCATTTCCTAAGCTTCTAGTGTCTAAGCCCATCTTAATTTCTAAGAACAGCTAGATACTCTCATAGGAAGTGAGGTAAGGCAGAAAGAGAAAAACAAATACCATATCATATCATTTCTATCTTGAATCTAATATACAGGACAAATGAACCTTACTACAGAAAAAAGACTCATGGATTTGGAGAACAGACTTGTGGTTGTCAAAGCAGAGGTGGAGGGAGTGGGATGGACTGGGAGTTTGGGGTTAAAAGATGCAAACTATTGTATTTGGAATGGATAAGCAATGAGATCCTGCTGTATAACATGGGGAATTATACGTTGTCATTTGCGATGGGACATGGTGAAGGATAATGTGAGAAAAAGAATATATACATATGTATGACTGAGTCACTTTGCTGTACAGCAGGAAAAGATAGTATAAATCAACTATGATGGAAAAAAATTAAAATCTTATTTAAAAATATCCTACTATCCTCCCTGTTAAAGCAGATCCATTTTTAACCTTTCCCTTACCCTCCCTAATGCCCCCATAACCAATTGGTTTCTGAATTTTGGCATTATTTATTGCCGCTATGCTTCATATCATATATGTATACACACACACACACACACACCACATTTTCTTCATCCTTTCATCTCTCAAGGGACAATTAGGTTGCTTTCATATCTTAACTGTTGTAAATAATGTGCAGTGAACACTGGGGTGAATATATCTTTTCAAATTAGTGTTTTCATTTTCTTTGGATGAATACTTTAAAGTGGAATTGCTGGATCATATGGTAGTTCTATTTTTAATTTTTTGAGGAACCTCAATACTGTTTTCCATGGTGGCTTCACCATTTTACATTCCCACCAGTAGTGCATGAGAGTTCATTTTGTCCACATCCCTACCAGTACTTCTTATTCCTTGTCTATTTGATAATAACCATTCTGACATGTGCAAGGCCATTCTGACATCTCACTGCAGTTCTGATTTGCATTTCTCTGATGGTTAGTGATATTGTGCGTCTTTTAATATGTTTGTTGGCCATCTGTATATCTTCTTTGGAAAAATACCTATTCAAGTTATCCTCCATTTTTAATTGCTTTTTAAAAAAATTTTGAGTTGTAAAGTACTTTATGTATTTTTTTTGGATATTAACCCCTTATCAGAGATATCTTTTGCAACTATCTTCTCCTATTCAGTAGGTGGACTTTTCATTCTTTTGATCATTTCTTTCACTGTGAAAAAGCTTTTTAGTTTGACGTACTCACATTTGTTTATTTTTACCTTTGATGTTCTTGCCTGAGAAGACAGATACAGAAAAATATTCAGTGTTGTGGTATACTGCCTATGTTTTTTTCTAGAAGATTTGTGGTTTCATGTCTTACATTTAAATAGTTAATCCAGGGAGTTTCCATCGTGGTGCACTGGAAACAAACTGACTAAGAACCATGAGGTTGTGGGTTTGATCCCTGGCCTTGCTCAGTGGGTTAAGGATCCGGTGTTGCCGTGAGCTGTGGTGTAAGACAGAGACACAGTGTAGGCCAGCAGCAACAGCTCCGATTAGATCCCTAGCCTGGGAACCTCCATATGCCACAGATGTGGCCCTAAAAGGACAAAAGGTAAAAATAAATAAATAAATAGTTAATCCATCCTTAGTATATATTTATATAAAATGTGAGCAAATGTTCTAATTTTCATTCTTTTACATGTAGCTGTCTAGTTTTCCCAAAACCATCATTGAAAAGACCATGTTTTATTTTTGCCTCCTTTGTTGTAGAGTAATTGATCATTTGTGTGTGGGTTTACTTCTGAGCTCTCTGTTCTGTTCCATTGATTTCTGTATCAGTTTTTGTGCCAATACCATCCTGTTTTGATTACTGCAGCTTTATAGTATAGTTTGCTATCAGAAAGCATGATACTTCCATCTTTGTTTGGTTAACTCGTAACTCTAACTCAGTGTCTCTGGAATATGTAAATTTGCATTTGATTGAGCTTGTACAAATAAATGATCTCTCTCTCTGTCTAAAATCTCTTTCACTGAAATCAAAAATCTTGAAGTAAAAATGGCTCTATTGGATTCTCTGATGTTTTGGTTATGATGAACTTTCCTACTTATCAACTTGGGACACAGTGTTACTGTTTGTTCAATTGCTTTTCTAATTTTAGAGGGCATTTTGCATTCAGATTATGTTGCCCTTTAAATTAGGAGAAAAATGACAGTCAGTGCTTTTATGATTAGAACACAAGTTAAGTCACATTCTGACTGTAATTAAGGGCCATTAGGAATATAAGTCATTTTCCTGCAAATCTGATGTCAATTATGTCTGGACTTGGAGACATCACACTAGTTATCACCCACTAGTTATCCAATGTCCTTTTTTATGATATGTCTTACACAACATAAACTTATTTTTGTTAAACAATGTCTGCTCAATCTTAAAAATTTTATTGAAGAAAGCCTCAAAAGCAGCCTTTATAGTAGAAAGCAAATGATTTGTGCAGGGATAAAGTTCTCTGCATATGTACATATGACTTTTAAATTGTTTATACTTACTTGTAACATTGTCTCAAACTATATTTTGAGAGGTGTTTTCTGGTGGCAAGGTACTTTTATGCCTTTAACTGATGAGCTCTAACTTCCATCTAATACTTGTGCATAGTAAGTTCTTTCCTTGTGCTTTCAGGTGATTTTAACCCTTATATTTGTAATGGTATTTATCACATTATATTATATTTAGTCATTTGCACCACTGTTTCCTGACTAGGTTGCAAGTTGATGCTTACCTGAGAAGTTTCCAGGGACCTGGCTAGTCATTGCTTGAGCAAGCCGGCCATTTATTTCTATCATGCAGTCATGCTTACTGACACTACTTATAATGCCTTTCATCTGGAACCTTCAAGCCTGATGCTGAGGGAAAGGGAACCACATTGCTCCCTCCCCCACTGGATCGTTCTTCTTCTACCACAAATCCCTTCACGTGGGAGGGAAGAAGTCATGAGATAAATTTAAATAGATGGGTCTGATACCAGATGGTCACTCAAGTTCATTCTTTAGTTCATTCTTTCATATTTGCAAAAGAGAGTGGATAGAAAAGAAAAAAAATGTTGACTACTCTGGGTTTGGAATGTATCATGGATTGCATATCTAATTTGAAAATAGCGTGTTTTCTGGCTGGTGAGTAATTAAGCATAAGTGACTATGCCTTTTAGACTGACCACTGCTGAGTAACATAGAGACATTAGTCCTTTATTTTCCATTTTTGGGAGATCAGATAGTGCTTAGAATGCTATTAGAATAGTAGTATTACCTACCTATTGTTTTTGTGAGGATTAAATAATTTGACTCATGGGAAGTATCTTTAAGTTGATTCATAGAAAACATCTTTAAGGAGTTATTGGTACATATCAAATACTCTATGGCAGTTTTTAAAGATAATTAAATTATTCCACAGATACACCACATTGAGTGAACTGGAATAGATGAAAAGTTAGTGACTAAGAGGCACTTGCATAGGTTTCAGAACTGGGCAAACTGGAGTTAGAATTCTGGCTCTACTCTATAACTCCTGGCTTGGGCATTTGCTGAGACTAGCTAAATCTCAGTTTCCTCAACAGTATAATGAAAATACCAATTGTTCTTTTTCATGATTATGAGGATTAAATGAGGTTTATGTAAACTGTACATCTGTATAAATCAGGAGGCATGGTATCTGACGACACTTAGCAAAGGGGATTTCTTGTTATAGGACTTGCAAGACCTGAATTCAAGCCCCAGTCTTTCCATCATCAGCTATGATATCTTCATGAAATTGCTTTATTCTCTGAAGTATCAGTGTCCTTCTCTGAAAATTGAAAATCTAGATTAAATGATATTTAATATTTGTAATATGTTTACTCTACCTCTTTTTTTTATTGGCACTTCTAAAAATTTACTTACTTGTTAATGTGCTTTTTTCTTATCACATTTTAACCCTTGGAGTTATTCATTTTTATATTACCGGAGCCTAGCACAGTGCTTACCATATAAAATTTGCTCAATAAGTGCCAGAGGAATAAAGGAATGCCTGAAGGCATGGGCGTGAAAGCATACATATTTTTATAAGAGTGATACATTAGCAGTGCTCAAGGACAGAGTGACTGCTCTCATTTCACACAAGCTGCAGATAGGCATTAGAAATTTGCAAGTTGGTTGAGCAAAATGTCCCCAAGGATATTAAAGATGAATAGCATTTTCCTCTATATGAAATTATTCCAAACACAATTACGTGTGTCAAAATCAAGTTTACTTTCACTGCCATTGAAGCACAAGATGTAATTGGCACTGATTCTATTAAAATCAGCCTGGTTTTGTTCTATAATTTTGTAAGTTTAGCATAGTAATATTTCCTCATTATTCATTCACCCAATTTTTTTCACAAATATATTTGAGAAGAAAATTGTCATTTGTAATGTTTTATTCTTATAATTCATATTTTATGTCAAATCTCATTAGTTTTCCAAATAAAACATGATAAATGATACTGAGGTTCCTAAGTGCATTTCTGAAGTTTTTAAAAAATATTTTTTCTTGGAAAAACAAAATTATTATAATAAAACTATGATTAAAAATAATTTGAAACTATATGAAAGAAATATAAAACAGTTTAAAAAAACATGTCATTTTAAAATAGAAGGCCCCAAGTCATCTGAAATAGTACATTCAATATGCATTGTCCCTTTTTTTTTCCTCTAACCATTTATTTTCTTTTTTTTTTCTACTGTACAGCATGGTGATACAGTTGCACATACATGTACACTTTCTTTTTTCTCACATTATCATGCTCCATCATAAGTGACTACACAGCAGGATCTCATTGCTAATCCATTCCAAAGGCAAGAGTCTGCATCTATTAACTGCAAGCTCCTAATCCATCCCACTCCCTCCCCCTGCCCCTAGGCAACCACAAGTCTATTCTCCAAGCCCCTGATTTTCTTTTCTGTGGAAAGGTTCATTTGTGGCATTTATTAGATTCCAGTATAAGTGATATCATATGGTATTTGTCTTTCTCTTTCTGACTTACTTCACTTAGTAGGAGAGTCTCTAGTTCCATCCATGTTACTGCAAATGGCATTGCCCTTAAACAAAGCCTTTGGAAAGCAAGTTTACTCTGTCCCCTACCTAACTTTTGGAGATATATGTTACTCATTTTCAGCAGCACTAAATGACTAAGAATTATGCATTGGATTTTCTATTGTCCTTTGGCAAAATGCGTCTGTCTCATTGTCTCATTCATTCAATAAATAATCATTTAGGCCCTCAATTTGTGCCATGTTCTGGTATATGATGCAAAATGACCTCTGGATAGCTATCCTTTTGGAGCCCAAAGTTTAGTGAAAGAAACAGGCATTATACACATAAAAACACAAGTAAGCATAGATTGAAAACTTGAGATGAGTGCCATGAAAGAAGAGAACAAGGTGTGTATTTGAAAAAGAATCATGGCAGGAATGGAGGTAGTGGAGGATTGCTGCTTTACAAGGGCAGGATAACAGAACGTCTTTCTGGGGAAGGTCAGATTATACATAATCCTATAAGATGAGGATCTGGAGATAGATTGAAGCCAGTGAGTTGAAGAACAGTCCAGGTAAATGAAAGATGGAGACTATAGAGTAAGAGGAAATGTGTGGGATGTGACATAGAAGAAATCGCAGCTATGAGGTCGTGCAGGGGTTTGTGTGCTGTTATCAGTTTGCATTTTGAAATGATCACTCTAGATGTAATGTGGAGAATGAACTGGAGGTTGAAGAATACAAGGGAAGATACCAATTAGGAAAGTACATCTCCAACAGCTCAGGAATGAGGTGATGTCTCCATGGACCACGAGGGGAGTCGGGGGTATGGAGAATAGTATACAGAACTGAGATGTATTTTGGTATCTGCTTCCTTACGGCCTTCCCCATTCTTTCACTTGTTAACATTTGAAAACTGGATGTGTCTTTTAGTTAACAGCATTTCATAGTTTACTTCCCAGCATTATTTTTCTTTCTTGATTTTACTTAAAATGGTGACACCTGTTACAATTGTTGAAATCTTATTCAATGCAATATGGTAAAACTTGCTAAAATTTTATGAGGGATGATGACCTTAACTTCCTTCCTTAATATAGTTTCATTTTTAACTAAGAAATCTATTCCAAAGGATGTGACTACATTCAAAGAAATGTTCAATTTTCAAATATGTATTCATTCATCTCACAAATATTGATTGCATTCCCAGCACTGAGATAGGGCCTGGGGATAAAATTGTGATGAAATAAAACAGAACAAGAGCACAGACCTCTTGGAGCTTTGGGTTTGGCTGGAAAGATAGACCTTGAGCAAATAATAAATGCCATTGCGTTCTGTGAAGAAGTGTAGTTTGCAACAGCAGGGAGAGAAATATGTGCCTGATCATGTCTGGGCAAAAAAAGAAAAAGAGAAGTATGAGTCCTGCCTGAGGATTTTCAACTTTAAATGTCTAATAAGGAAAAGCCAGAAAAATATATTGAAAAGGAATAGCTAAAAAGAAAGGAAGAATAAAACGAGACCAAGACATTGTAACAATTTCAAGGGAGTCCTGAATCCTGGTGGGTGTTGTCCACATACATGTAGGATGATAATTTAAATTTGTTGTATTTTGAGACATTTTAGCAAGAGCCGTGTCTGTAGAGTGATGTAAATAAAGCCTATTTGTGTGGTATGGTGTTGTAGAGAAAATGTAGATAGCAAGTGAAGGCTATTTTGAAACTTTTAACTGTAACAAATATAAAGAGGTTCCCACCTGGAGGGGGTCAAGAGCATTTCCTGTAATCATTTCAGACAGACTTGAGCCAACAGAGACAGAGAATTTGAAGGACTTGAAAAGAAAAGGCATAGAGTCTTAAGAAAACAAGAGACAGGCTCAGAGGAAAAAGAAAAAGAGAAAAGAAAAAGGAGTTCCTGTCGTGGTGCAGCAGAAATGAATCTGACTAGTATCCATGAGGATGTGGGTTTGATCCCTGGCTTTGCTCAGTGGGTCAGGGATCCAGCGCTGCCATGAGCTGTGGTGTAAGTCGCAGACTTGGCTTGGATCTGGCATTGCTGTGGCTGTGGTGTAGGCAGGCAGCTGTAGTTCTGATTTGCCCCCTAGCCTGAGAACCTCCACATGTCACAGGTGTGGTCCTAAAAAGCAAAATTAAAAAAAATTTTAAAAGAGAGAGAGAGAGAATGATAGAGAAATTTCCCTTAGCTAAGCGACAGACTGCTTTTCTAAATGTAACAGGTGAAAAGGAGTAAAGGAAGGGTGTAGAGATGTGTGACACACAAAAGTGTGCTTCAGAGGAAACATTTCATTAAGCATCAGTGTGTAAAATGATGCTTCCCGACAAAATTATGGTAAAAAGCCCACTGAATGATTATGTATCATATATTCCTAGTTACATCTATTATAGCTTCACTATCTGAACAAATCTCAAAAAAAATAGCACTTCTTGTAACCAAATGTATTAAAAATCTAATGATTGCCAGTCACTCATGGTGCAGAGATGGCACTTTCCCTGTCATCGAGGACTTGAAGTGTAGTGATGGAGACAGGCATTCAAACAGATAAATGCAAGACGATCTGACAGAAGGTAAAACTAGACTATGGTGGAAGTGGAGAGCAGGAAACAACTTCATAAGAGAATCACATGAATTAGGACATGGGTTTAGCCACCTGAATAAGACTAAAATAACTTTGACTTTATAATATAAAATGATTATTCATCTCAAGAGTAGGTGGTTGCAAAGAATAGGACCCCTTTGCTCCACAAAATCATGTAGGGATTTAGATTTTAAAATGTTGTTTCTCCATTTTATCTATATGATGGAGCCTGGCTCCCCACCACCAGACCCGTGTTTCAGGGCATGGGAAGGGAGCAGACATCATGGAGGGTATGATCTAGATGTTGAGGACATAATTTATGCTCAAATCCCATAGGCCCAGCTAATGCTCTGTTACCATGGGAGATGAAGAGAATTCCTATGAGGGGCAAACCAGTCATATGTCACAGGTGGTAACAGTGATTTAAATCTTCAAGGCTATTAGGTGTCTTCAAGGGGAGTAAAGTTTTCTGAGATAAAGGACTAACATGTGTAAAGGCAAAGGTAATGTTTAAAATTTTTAACGATCATTATAGCATGTTTCATAAACATATCGTCCAGTGCCTACATTACCAGACCATCTCTAATATTAGCAACCAGTGTGGGGGGAATCCCACAGGAGCTCAGACTTACCTTGTAATCTCAAGGTTTTGCTTCATTGCTCTCTGCATGTCTTTCTGAGTCAGCCTCCTGGCTGAGGATGATATCACTGAGGCTCTCTTAGCCTGTCTACCAGTACAGGCTGGAAGTAGCGAGAAATCAATGAATTCAATCATTGATGGAAAGATCAAAACTGTATCTATCTGGATACATCTGGGAGCACGTCATCGGCATCTCAGAAGTCTCAGCTGCAACCTTGGCAAGGCACAATTATGTTGGTTTTTCTTCATCCTTGTATGGCTCTCATGGCTTCCTCACTTGTGCTTCCTGAGACCATCTCCCACATGAATTACTTGCACTCAATTCCTTATTTCAAACTCTGCCTTTTGGGGAGCCCAAGCCCATCAATCAAACACCTCAAATGTCCTGATCCATCAGAACAGAGTCTGCTGGGTTAGCCTCATCAGTGCATCTCTACTGAACACACTCTACAGAAGGAGCGGGAAGTGATTCCAGTCCAGCTTCCTGACATATTTGAGTAATGGAAAGGCTAGTAGTGCTGGAGCACAGAGAGGGAGAGAGAATGAGGAAAAATGAAGCTGTGAGATAAGTGGGGCCAAAGAGTATTGGGCCTTATCTTATGGACAATGAGAAGGGTTGGAAGAAGTTTATATAATAATCTTGTCATAGAGGCAGGAAATAGGTGATTTCAAAAAGCCAAGAGAACTGTGCATGGCTACTAAGTAGATCCCAAAAGAAAGTCAGAAGAAGCTGCAGAGGTAGATGGGTTTCAGATTAATATAAAGAATATATAGTTTTAATATTGATATTATTATTATATAATATAGCTATATAATATAGATGTAATATATTTAAATAAATGTGTATATATGTATTATAATCATATATATTATTTTACATACATATATGAGATGTATATATAATCCTGTGGGTGACTAGTGGTATGGTTTATATATTTATGCACTTTAATAGAGGAGTTTTATATTGGGATTGAGTTTCCAGAAAGTTTATGTTGGGAATAAGTTGCAGGGGACATTTCTGTAGAAAGATGGGTCTCTGAAGAAGTTATTTGGGATATTCAAGTGGGAAACAAGGATCCAAACAGGAGTGTGGACTAGAGCCACAACAGTGGGAATGGAAAGAAGGAAAGATATATTCCAGAGAAGATGGGTGAATTGAAATAATGTTGAAATATTTGACAGCTGGTCCTGCCAAGCTCCCACTGGTAAAAATGGGTTTTGACTGTACAGCCCCAGGATGGAGGACCTGGTACATTCTGGCCAGTTATCTCCCTGCATGTGGAGTATACACATGGAAAACAACCCCATCTATTCCCAGACCTGATTTGACGTCTCCTAAATTTTCCAACTAACATGGGAGAATATTCCCATGTAATGCCATTTAGATTTATGTATGCCCTGCCATTCCCATTTTTCTCACATTTTAGAGATTTCTGAAAAAAGATCTATTTTAACATATTAAAATACGTATGAGTATTTTAATATATTAAAATGAGTCATGATTGACACCTCACCCTGAGAGTCTCCACATTCAGCATAGCATCTCTCACTTACCTCTTAAGTTACAAAGGCTTGCTAGTTCTGACAGGTGAGCAGACCAGAGTGTGGGTCAGAGCAAGTGTTAGCATAGCAATGAGAATTCAGGCAGGAATTAACACTTCTGTCAGGATAAATGACCTTTTATTCTTTCCTGAAATGTTCCAGTTCTGCTGGAGCCACGGCAAAGTCAGGTTGATTTGCTCAACAAATATCTATTGATCACAGGCCAGGTTCCAGCAATCAGAAGATGTCCTGGGGGAGCAAGAAGGTGGAAAAAGAGACTGTGTAACTGTCAGGAGCTTTATTGGCTTACGCAGAGGTAAAATGTGCCTCTAATTCCTCAAATGTATCTGTATTTCCTGTTATTTCATAGGCTAGAAGTCAGCATTGTGTGGGTTTACACTGCAATTTCCCCTGCCACCAATTTCAGAATTTAAAAGAGGGGAGTTATATTAGTTTCTATGGCTGCAATAACAAATTACTCCAAACTTTCTTGCTTACAGCAACAGAAATGTATTGTCTCACAGATGTGGAAACCAGAATTCTGAAATCAAGGTGTCAGCAGGACCACACTCCCTCCAGGGGTTCCAGGGGACAATTCATTCTTTACCCTTCCAGCTTCTGGTGTTTCTTACTCCAAGATCTGCCTCGGTGGTTGCATTACCTCCCCCTCTTCTGTGTATCTGTGAACCTCTGGATCAATAAACACAGAGGGAAACATATCCTTCTCTTATAGGAATATGTGTGATTGCATTTAGGTCCTATCTGAACATGTCACAATAAGCTCTGCCTCTTAAGATCCTCAACTTAATCACATATGAAAAGACCCATTTTCTGAATAAGGTAACAGTCACAGGATCTGGGCATATCTTTGGTGTGTGTTGTGGGGAGGCATGATTTAATCAAAGGCTAGCCGTGGGGAGAAGGAAAGAGAGAGAGAGAGAATGGATATGAATCCTCCTTAAGGTTAAAAATTTCTGATGAGGCTAAGAAGAGTCTTAACCTGTAGTCAGGCCTACCTTTGCCTGCATAAGAGAGAGAAGTAGAGGAGAACAAAAGGATGACTGATGTGATGTAGAATAAAGACCACAGATTTTTGAAACCATTAAGACCTGCATTCAGGAGTTCCTGTCGTGGCGCAGTGGAAACGAATCCGACTAGGAACCATGAGGTTGCGGGTTCAATCCCTGGCCATGCTCAGTGGGTTAATGATCCAGTGTTGCCCTGAGTTGTGGTGGAGGTTGCAGACATGGCTCAGATCTGGCATTGCTGTGGCTCTGGCATAGGCCGGCAGCAACAGCTCCAGTTAGACCCCTAGCCTGGAAATCTCCATATGCCATGGGTGTGGCTCTAAAAAAGACAAGACAAAAACAAAAACAAAAAAACCTTCATTCAAATCCCACCTAAATGATGTACTAGCTATGTTACTGTGGGAATATGTTTAAAGTGGCAGTGGCAATGTCTAAAATGCAGAGTTACTTTAACACTTTCATGAAATCATTCAATCCTGTCTGTCTGTCTGTCTATCTATCTATCTATCTATCTGTCTATCTACCTATCATCTATCTATCTATGATTATATATTTCATGGCGCAAAATGTGGCACACAGTTGGTAACTCCACAGTCATGTCTCTCAAAAGTGTTCAGTACACATTCGTAATAAGCACATTTCCTTCCCCCCAACCCCTCTCCCGGAGGAGACCAGATTTAGAGCTATCTTCTTCAGCTTTAACTAAATTAGCAGTCTTGGCTTCACCCAATGCTCATCATTTCTTCATTTCTGATAATGACCTTATGTAACAGGTTTTCTTTTTCCTAAAAGACATTATTACTTCTGTGTCTAGCCCAGACACTATAAATTTCAGTAGCATCCGAGAGAAAAGGAAGTAAGACTCCTCTTTAAGGCAGATGTCTGTGATATGGTTGTCATAAAGCAAGTTGTTGGGTTAGAATATTAGAGGCTTGAGCGCATCGTAACTGATAATAATCCAAATGATCTGTTAATGGGGTTGCTCTTTGAGGGATATATCATTTTAAAACATGGGGCAAAGGGTACATCAAAGTCTTCACAGAAAACCTCTGGGGTGTTTTTGCTCTTAGTAGCTTTCCTTGCTTAAGTGCCCCTAATAACACCCTCCAGTGGAAATGGAAGTGTTTGGCTAATGCATTCTCAAAGTGGGAGTTGTCTGCTCTTAGGGGAGTCTCATGTGCCTTGATGAATTATCAACCCTTGTTTTCCTTTAAACACTTAAAAAATCAGCATGAGAAAAAAATCATTAGAGTTATTTCTAACACAGCAAAAGAAAAATTAAAAAAAAAATTTCACTCACACCAAAGACAAAACAAATCTGGGAAACTCAGTTTCTGCATTAGCAGATCAATTCAGACCCACTAAAAAGAGTAGACTGAAATAACAGGTCACGTGATGGATGTAATGTACAGTACAGGGAATACAGTCAGTAATAACTGTGATACGGTGATAGATGGTAACTAGACTCGTAGTGGTGATCGTTCCATAATGTATAAGAATATCAAATCACTAGGTGGTACACCTGAAACTAGTATAATAGTGTAAGCCAGCGGTACTTCAATAACGACAACAAAAGATAGATTACATATCCACGAGGGTACCAGTGATCTGCCTTCTCAAAGGAAAACTCATTTTTGAGTGTGAAATTAGAGGCATCAGAAGGGAGGATTTACCTCTTCATTTGACATGGAGCTTTGAAAAGTTTGCCAACTGAAGACAGGGTTCCTTCATTTATAAAGTATGTTAGTTTTGAAGATTATCTTCAATATCTTAATGTATGAGCCATTGTGTCCTTTTTTTATCTTAAAAAATCCCCTAATTATCCTCTCAAATGTCAGTAAGCTCTTCATTAGAATAAATGCTCTTTTTTCAATATAGCATGCATATGATGTAAGACTTGTTTTTGTCCTTTATTTTGTCAAATATTATTCTAGAATTTCAAAATGATGACGCAAAAGCAGAATCATGTGACTTGGCATTCTTACTAGAGCTATTAAATAAGGGTTTTCATTGTTTAGAGATTTAATTTTCCATCTACTCAATAAGTAACTTTTCCTTATACAATTTTAACAAAATTTAGAACAGTTTGGAGAGTAATTACAAAAAATACCATCAAGGTTAATGGCAGTTGACCTCAGTTGGAATTCATTTCTTGGGCTATGACAGTATATAATAGCCCCACAATAATTATTAGTGTTTTGAGATCAACTGTAGATATACCCAAGAAAATGAACATAGCTACTATTGGGAATTTTATTTTATTTTATTTTATTTTATTTTATTTTATTTTATTTTATTTTGTCTTTTTGTCTTTTCTAGGGCCACATGCATGGCATATGGAGGTTCCCAGGCTAGGGGTCTAATCGGAACCATAGCCACCGGCCTACACCAGAGTCGCAGCAATGCCAGATTCTAGCTGCATCTGCGATTTACACCACAGCTCATGGCAACACCGGATCCTTAACCCACTGAGCAAGGGCAGGGATCGAACCTACAACCTCATGGTTCCTATTCAGATTTGTTAACCACTGAGCCACAACAGGAGCTCCGGGAATTTTAATTTTAGAACCTAAAATATTGGTTCCTGTGGGAATTCCATTTGTACTTTTTTTCATTCTGTTCTGAAACACTGATCAGCTAATCCTTGCTACCAGAAAATCTTCTGCAGTCAATTTTTTTTTTTTGTCTTTTTGCTATTGCTAGGGCCGCTCCCATGGCATATGGAGGGTCCCAAGCAAGAGGTCCAATTGGCACTGTAGCCACCATCCTACGCCAGAGCCACAGAAACTCGGGATCCCAGCCGCGACTGCAACCTATACCACAGCTCACGGCGACGCCAGATCCTTAACCCACTGAGCAAGGCCAGTGATCGAACACGCAACCTCATGGTTCCTAGTCGGATTCGTTAACCACTGAGCCACAATGGGAACTCCTGCAGTCAATGTTATAACAACACACTCCAGTCTGAATGGAGAGGTCCTAGAAGTTCAGAAATGCTAACTCCAGTCAAGTCTTTGCACAGAGATAAATTCAGGACCCTCAGCACATCATGCTTCCTTATCAAAGAAATGACCTTCAGAGTGGACTGTAGAAAACAGAATAATTAAACAGAATAATTAAAAAAACACACATGGTCCTATATGTGATTTAAACTTGAACATCTAGGAGTTTCCATTGTGGCTCAGTGGAAATGCAACTGACTGGCATCCATGAGGATGCAAGTTTGATCCCTGGCCTTGCTCAGTGGGTTAAGGAGCTGGCATTGCTGTGAGCTGTGGTGTAGGTCGCAGACACAGCTTTGATCTGGCATTGCTGTGGCTGTGGCTTAGGCCGGCAGCTATAGCTCCAATTTGACTCCTAAACTTGGAACCTCACCATGCTGTGGGTGTAGCCCTAAAAAGACAATAAATAAATAAATAAATAAATAAATAAATAAATAAATAAATAAATAAATAAAGTTGAACATCTAGGGAGTTTCCATTGTGGCTCAGTTGTAATGAACCTGAGTAGTATCCATGAGGATGGAGTTCCATCCCTGGCCTCACTCCACGGGTTAAGGATCTGGCATTGCCCTGAGCGGCAGTATAAGTTGCAGACAGGGCTCATATCTGGTGTTGCTGTGGCTCTGGCATAGGCGAGCAGCTGCAGCTCAGATTTGACCCCTAGCCTGGGAACTTTCATATGCTGCAGGTACAGCCCTAAAAAATAATAATAATAATAATCAAAATAATAAAAATGTGAAAGTATAGAGTGAATGCATAAACCTCCCCCCAAATACTCGGAGAGAATATTTTCTATTAATTTAGTGCCACTCTTCTAGGCTTTGTGGGTGTGTTGCTTGGCTGAGTGTTGGATAATTTTGTTTGTTTTTTGAAATCAGTTCAAGGGGAATACACTGTTGGTAGTTCAAAATATGTTTCTTGAACACCTGTGATATGCAAAACACTGGGTCAGAAACTGTGGGGACAATAAGATTAATGTAAATAAAATAAAGTAAAATCAAACATATCAATGACTTTTCATAGGCTCTTATATCTTAGGAGAGATAATCCAACATGTACAAAAGTGATTAAATAAAATTTGAAGTGGCAGCTACAACAGAAAAATTGTAAAGATAAATTTCTGTGCCTTTAAGGCAGAAATGTCTTATTGTCCAACAAAAGAAGAGAAGGAATAAGTATATTTTATGGAGGAGGTGATATTTGAACCTTTTATGAAATAATTTGTAAAGGTAGACACAATGCTGCATGATAGCATATTCTTTTTTTTTTTTTTATCTTTTTCTATTTCTTGGGCCGCTCCCGTGGCATATGGAGGTTCCCAGGCTAGGGGTGCAATCAGAGCTGTAGCCACCGGCCTACACCAGAGCCACAGCAATGCGGGATCCGAGCCGCGTCTGCAACCTACACCACAGCTCACGGCAACGCCGGATCGTTAACCCACTGAGCAAGGGCAGGGACCAAACCCGCAACCTCATGGTTCCTAGTCGGATTCGTTAACCACTGCGCCACGACGGGAACTCCTGCATATTCTTTTATAGTGTTTACTGTGTGCCTATACGGAAGGTGTTATCATAATCACCGTTTTAGAGATAAGGAGATGGTAACACAAAGTAAAATAACTTGCCTGTGGTCACATAGCGAGCAAGTGGAGAACTGAAGGAGACAAAATTCATCTCTGGTAGTCTGGGTGGGAGGAGATCTGTTTGTAAACTGTCACTGAGAGAAGAGAGCGAGAACTTGGGGGGAGAGTTGCAGAGTGCATTAATTTTCTATTGCTTCCATAACAAATCCTCACAAACTTATCAGCTTAAAACAACACAAATTTATTTTCTTGGCGTTCTGCAGTTCAGAAATCTGAAATGGGTCTCATGGGCTAAAACCAGATGTTATCAGGGTGTACTCCTTTCTGAAGGCTCTATGGAAGAATCTGTTTTTGCTACTTTTCTCAACTTTCAGAGGTTGCCTCCTCCTTTCAGAGGTTGGTCTTCCCTTTTATGTTCAAAGCCAATTGCATCATTTTGCCTTCTGCTTCCGTTAACACATCTTTTTCTTTGACTCTGACTCTCCTGCCTCCTTCCACTTATAAGGACTATTGCGATTACATCCAGGTAATCCAGAATAATCTCCTTGATTTATAGTCAACTGATTAGCAACCTTAATTCCCCCTTGCAATGTAACAACATATTCATAGTATCTGAGAATTGAGACCTGGTAATCTTTAGAGGTTTATTATCCCACTACCATGTACCAGGTAGAATGATGGGCTTAGGTTCATTGGCAAGGAAGAAAAAGATATACTGAAAGAAAGGATTCCAGTTTGACTAAATTTTAAAGAGGACAATTCGTGAACTATTAAAGAGGAGTTCAATAAATTAATATATCTTGATCTCTAAAATAATTGTTTCAGGATAATCATTTTCCCTCCTAATTTGACTTCTTTTTTTCTTTTTAAGGATCTTTATTTTTTCCATTATACTTGGTTTACAGTGTTCTGTCAGTTTCTACTGTGCTCCTAATTTGAAATATGTAAACTCCATAGATAACTATTAAACATTTATTATGTACTTTGGAGGAATACAGAAACATATGGCACACTTATAATGCTGGGTTAACATTTAAAAAGTCAAATGATTCAGTTGTATGAGATGCCCAAAGAAGGTCCCAGATGTTGTTAAAATCATGGAAGGTTTCAGAAAGATGGCCTTGTTGTATGGTCTCTAAACACTTAATGAAGAGGCTCCAATAAGTTACACTCTTCTTTCCTACCTCAGCACTAAAAAATCTGAGAAATAAAGAGTAAAGATGAAAGTCAAACCGTGATTAGTTTTGGACACAACACTTACAGATATAGGTGAGAGTGGGACTGATAATATGAACCATAAATTAATCTAGACTGGGGCAGTTTGTTCTCCAAATGGCAGGATCCTACACAACCTACAGATACACAGTTTAGAGTAAAAGAGGAGAGACCAGTGCTCTCCACAGGCAGGTTGCTTCCTAATTGGGGAGCAATTGGGCATGTTACTTTTTCCAGCTTTGCCAAAGAAACCATTCATCTCCAAAGGACAGAGTGAGTAAAGGAGAGAGAAGCCAGAAGTATCACACTAGAGGAATGTTCTCTTCCTGGCAGGACCTAGGAGAAGAAGAAAGAAAAGCATTTCCCCATAACACATCTCAGGTTCATTCTGGCCCAAAGTAAACTTACCATTTCACTATATACTTAGTTTCCCAAACTAGACACACTTGAGAATCATCCTTGACTCTTTTTCCTTAGTAGTTGACTCATTTCCAGTCAGTCACAAAGTGTGACCTTTTCTCAAATGAATTCTATCTGCCCTATCTCTCTTAACATGTATCTTTTTTTCTGGCTGAAATAATTTTCACCGGTGTCCTACTGTGGCACTCTCCACTCCACCACGTTCCCTACTGATAAATGTATCTAAAGTCTAAATATACCCAACCACCTTATCTCCAGAGTCCCCATGAATGAATCTCTTTTAATCCCTAAAACTCATAACAAGAATCCTCTACTCCAAGGATAGTTTTTGGTACTTAGGATTTGTGAGGTAAAAATCTACTACGGCATCTTGATTTAGCTCTAAATTGTCACTAATTGTATTACATTTTAATCAATAATATGTGCCCTAAAGATGAGGTTACTAATAATGATGACTTGGAGTTCCTGCTGCAGTGCAGCAGGTTAAGAATTCAACTGCAGCAGCTCGAGTAGTGGCAGAGGCATGGATTCAATCCCTGGCCTCATGCAGTGCATTAAATATCTGGCATTGCCACAGCTGTGGCTTGGATTTGATCCCTGACCCAGGAATTTCCATATGCTGTGGGTGCTACCATAAAATAAAAAATAAAGATAACAATGTAATGATGATTACAATATTATTATATTTTTATTTAAAAAATGGCTCCCAAATAGAGTAACTTATTCTTTATAATCTTATGTTTTTTTGAATAGTGGTAAACATATTTCTTATCAGGCAATTAATTCTCAAGAAGAATCCTAAGAGATGAATATTGCTTTGTTCATTTTACCCATGAGGAAACTGAAGCCATTAGATTTGCATAGATTTACATAAATACTAAATAACAAATTCAGAGTTTAAACTCTTAACACTCTGGTTACAAAACATGTGAATTTTGGCTTTGATGCGCTTATCTAAATAATAGCAGGTAAAAGAGTAAAGTAGTGTAAACAATGTTTTTTGAACTTTCTATGAACTAGTAAAGGGATCCTGTGACATTAAGCATTGTTATATGACATCCAGGGCCTCTGGTCTACATATGAGAAGGCTAGACCAGATGATTTGCAAGATCCCAGCAGTAATTTCCTCAAAGAAATGCACTTTTTTAATAATAAAATAATTTTATGGTATTTTCTAAGAGTCAAAGACTTCCTAATCAAAACTTCTTGTCTTAGTCCTGCGGGGAATCTAATCAATGAGTGAAATAGGATAACACTCCATCAGAAATTAACTCTTCTGACCATCTTGACTTACTTTGAAGCAATGAATACCAAAAAGGTTGATACCAATATGATTTAAATAAATGGTGGAATAAAATTCATTTAAAAAAAAAAAACCTCGTCTACTCAATAGATAGTGATGACTCACTCTCAAATTCAAGACATATGGGAGCTGTTTTGGCTGGCCCTTTAATTCACCACTCCTGTTTATTCTATCAACAAAATATCTCAGTAGCTGTCAGAATCCACACGTATTGAATGACTTCATCATTTGGGGTTATGTCATGGGCCTCTTTGGTCTTATTCTCTGAACTTTACTATTTTAGAGCTAAGGAGTTATAACAAGTCTAGGAAAGTCATTTAGTCAAATAATTATTCCTCGAGCACCTGTTATATGCCTATGTTTTCTAAATGTTTAAGAAGAAATGGAAATGCATGAGACTTGGTCCTTTGTTGAGAAGTTACAAGCTAGCATGGAAGAGAAGATAGCCATGACACAATTAGAGAAACATACAAGGCAATATGTAATTAAATGCCTAATTTTGTGGTACAGGCTATAAGAGCATAAGATTTCAGAAAAGTATCAGAGTAGAGTGGGCTGAAGTTGTCAGAGAAAGTTAATGAGGGAGGTGCAGATGTTGTTAGGATCCTGAAGAATGGGTAGGAGGGAATAAAGGGGACTAATGGCATGGGGAGCAAAGGGTATATTTAAGAAACTGGCCTGGTAGGAATAAATGTCTCATGTTGGAATGAAATGAAAATTAAACTGGACTCTTTCTTCTCCTTCTTCATGCTGTGTCTTTAAGCTCCATTGGAAAAAAAAATCTAATTTAAAAATTTCCATAAAAATAAATCTCATAACTAATTTCCTCATTTTAGATAACTACATGCAATTTTTTTTAAATGAGTTTTATTTCTTCCATTATTGTTGGTTTACAGTGTTCTGTCAATTTTCTACTGTACAGCAAAGTGACCCAGTCACATATATATATATTCTTTTTCTCACATGCTCCATCACAAGTGACTAGATATACTTCCCAGTGTGATATAGCAGGATCTCATTGCTTATCCATTCTAAAGGCAATAATTTGCATCTCTTAACCCCAGATTCCCAGTCCATCCCACTCCCTTCCCCTCCCCCTTGGCAACCACAAGTCTGTTGTCCAAGCCCATGATTTTCTTTTCTGTGGAAAGTTTCATTTGTGCCGTATATTAGATTCCGGGTTTAAGTGATAGCATATGGTATTTGTCTTTCTCTTTCTGACTTACTTCATTTAGTATGAGAGTCTCTATTTCATTCATGTTGCTGCAAATTGTGTTATTTTGTTCTTTTTTCATGGCTGAGGAGTATTCCATTGTGTATATATACCACATCTTCAAAATCTTTATCTCATCTTTGTCTATGTGATATCATAGTCTTATAAAATAAACTTGAATTTACTGAATGTGTTATATTTGATTGCTATACTTGTGACAGCTGATATCTCCTTCCTTATGCATACATTTTATTGCTTTCTGTTCTCCTGGATAAGGAGAATATTTACAGCTATTTGAGTAATAATGACAGAGATGGAGATAACATTTTATGTTTTTAATTAGCTTAACAATTTATAAAATATATGCCCATAAACTATTTTATTTAATCCTTACAGTAACGCTGAGAAACAGGCAAAGGAGATGTTAATGACCGCTCTTTTAAGATTTGGCAACTGACATCCAGAAAATGAAGGGCCTGGTTGTAAGGGAAATAGCAAAACATTAGAAGAACCAGGACTCTAAAATCTTCTGTCAGAACTGAGGAACATGTCTCCAACTGGCATGTTTCCATATAGTATTCCATGGACAGTAAAATAAAACTTTGCATATTAACCTCAAAAAATCTGCACATTTGGTGTAAAGATTAGTACTGTACACAAACTGACCAGATACAATTGGATAGGACATTTCTTTGTCCCAATTTCTCATAAATGCAATAGGGTAATATCAGCCCTTTATAATAATGTAATAAAGCAGGGAATAGAAACACACAAGAGGCAACATTTGCTCTATACCTTCCAACTTCTGCTTCCAGGAAGAAGGAGTTCATGTACTTTCCTTTATTCCTCCTCCTAGGTATAGCCAAAAAGCCTTGACTATAGATATACACATATATCAAATAAACATAAGATAATTTCAATAGCATAGAGTGGAAAGCAGAGCAGCTAGTAGGACCATTGAACAGTTAGGAATCAGCATCTTGGAACCACCAATAGATGAAGACAAAAGAAGCCTAAAGCAAAGCCTACTCTCTTTAGCCAAAGAACCAAGATAAGTTACCCGAGCAAAAAGGAATTTCAGGCAATAGTTCTACTCAGCCTAACACCATCCAAAACACTGTGACGCTCCTCCCAATTTGGTCAGCAAAGGACTAGTAGAGAGCCTAGACTCTTAGCAGACTAATGGGTCACTCCAACACACTGCAGTGATGTTACAGAAGGCCCAGCAGGGACCCCCAACCTGCACAGTGACAGTGGAGACAACATGGAGAGCCTGGGCATCCAATCCTACATGGCCAACAGCTACAAGTTGCTGATGAAAGAAACGGAAGAAGATCTAAATAAACGGAGGGGCTTACAGAATGGGAGGACTCAACATAGCAAAATGTCAGTTTTCCCACGTTGATATAGGGCTTAACATAATTTCTATTAAAATCCCAGGATGATATTTTTTTTATACACATAGGCAAGATCTTTCTAAAATCTATATGGAAAGTTGAAGAAACTACAGTGGTTAAGATCATTTAGCACAGGAAGAATAAAGTAGGTAGAAACATTCTGCCTGACTTCAAGACATTTTATAACAATGGTAATCCAGACTCTGAGATAGTGGCAGGAAGCTAGACACACAAATCAGTGGAACAGAGTGGAGAACCCCAAAAGAGACTCTTACAAGTATACTGATGTAATTTTTCACAAAGAGGCAAAAGCAGTTTTTATAAAGGAAGAATCATCTTTTCAAAATATATTACAGAAATTAGACAAAAATAAGCAAAAGGAGGAGGAGGAAGAAAGAACCTCAATATAACCTTTATAACTTATACAAATTAATTTAAAGTCAGCAATGATTTAAGTATAAAACATAAAACTATAAATTTCTTAAAAGTCAGCCTAAGAGAAAATTCTAGAGAACCTACAAGTTCTTAGACGTGATCCATAAAAGAAAAAAAATCAGTAAATAAAACTTCATCATGATTAAACAAAGTAGCTCTGTGAAAGTCCCAATGGCAAGGAACAAAAGTCAAGCAGCAGGCTGGGAGAAAATTTTTGTCAATCACATATCTGATAAAGGACTTACATCTAGAATATATAAATAAATCTCAAAATTCAACAGTAAAAAAAAAATAACTAGAAAATGGACAAAAGGCATAAGGAGGCATTTCACTAAAAGAAATATGTGGAAGGCTAATAAGCAGATGAAAAAAATGATAAATATCACCAGCCATAAGGAAAATATAAACTAAGTGACAATGAAATACAACTACATTGCTATTAGAAAAGCTAAAGTGAAAAATAGTGACAATAGGAATGAAAACTAATACAGGTGGTTTCTTTAAAAACTTATATACAATTGACCTAGCAATTGCGCTGCTGGGCACTTATCCCAGAGACAAAAACACTTGTGTCCACACAAGTTTGCACATGATGGGTCATAACAGCTTTACTTTTAATAGCCCCAAACTGGAAGTGATCGAACGTACCTCTTTAGGTAAGTGAGTAAACAGACCGTTATATTCATTCCATGGAATTCCACTCAGCAATCTGGGGAACAAATTACAGATACACACAACCCCTAGGATAAATCTGAAAGGAATTATACTGAATGGAAAAACAACCTCTTAAGGTCATATTTAATATGATTCCATTTCTAAAACAGTCTCCAGAAGACAAATTACACAGCTTACACAGACAGGTTGGTGATTATCCAGGGCTAGGGATGGTGGAAGGGAAGGGGGTGGTGACTATAAAAGGGTAACACCAGAGAAAGCTTCATCGTAAGAAAATATTTCTGTGTCTTAATTGTGGGGTTTATGTGAATCTCCACCTGTGCTAAAATGACATGCAACTATGCACACGTTATACCAATGTCAAATCCCTGTCTTGTTGTTAAGTGTTCTCTGAGATGTAACCATTGGGGGAAGATGGGGGCGGAGGGCAGGTACTCAGGACCTCTTTGCACTGTTTTTGTAACTTCCTATGAATTTACAATATTTCAAAATTAAAAGTTATAGGGCTGCTCTATAACTATGTTCCTGTTTGCCATGTCTCTTTCCTGGGAGTCTCATCCTTGCCAACGGAAGTGCCATGTTGCTTCATTTATCTTCTTCTGTCCCTTTTCTCTGCAGCCCTTGTCGCTCCCCCAGTGTGGTACAGGCTGTGCAGACCCAGGCCAGGCATTCACAGGCTGCTGTAGGGCCAAGAGGTGTCTCCTCAGAGGCCTCTATGATGAGTCCACTTGAGTTGAGCTCTTTAGATTTTAGATGAAGGCCCTGGCTCCAAATATCCAAGCTGGCATTTAATGAATAACAAAACTGAGATCTTCAGCATTTTCAACAGGCTGAGATGATATACTGAATATGACAAAATACAGCTGATCCATAGAAAATGCTATAACTGGCTCCCAAAAGGCAACTGCATGAGCAAAATTGGTAAAGATGACACTACACAACAGAACACCTAACAAAAAGGCTTAGATATTTTATATATTGCTGCTGTAATGTGTCAGCAGCATACTTGCCAAACACTAAACATTAGTCTGTTACTATTATTTGTTAAAATTATATAGTAGTAATCTATGTCTTTTACACAAAATTAAGTTATTTATTTCATGCTTATAAAAACTTGAGGGAAGTAACATTTTCATCCCTATTTTTTTTAGATGTGTAACTTCAGACACAGAAATCTTAACTTACTCGTTCCAAGTCTCATCTCTTGTAAGTACATATCAGCCATTCAGACCCAAGCTCAGAGGCTTAGATCTTAATCACTTGATTTATTCACAGCTATAAATCCACTATCCTGTAGTCATACATGCATCCCTTCAACAATACTTAAAGTCTCAAAAATTTCTCTGAATAAAATAAGATTACTTCTATCGTGGGCCTTAGAGAAATAGACAGTAAATAAACAAATGAGAATATATTAATGGTGGCAAGTATTATAGCAATAAAGTAGGGTGACATGATAGAAAGTAATGAGAGGAGCTTCTTAGTATTCAGTGGCCAGCGAAGGCCTCGTGAGGAGGGGACATATAAACTAAGACCTGAATGACAAGAAGGAGGCAGCCAAGCAAATAAGTAGTCAAAGTGATTCCATGCAAGAACAGGCAATGCAAATGCCCTGAGGTAGAAGCTACGTGGCCTGGTTGAGATGTCAGAAAAAGATAAGTGGGATAGGAGCACTGTATGGGGAAGACTGATGTGGGTGAGATTTTATAGACGACATAGAGCACGGAGTTGGGTATCATTCTCATTATAATGGGCAGTGTCTGAAGAGTTTCAAGTGAATGACAACTTAATCTACTTTATGCTTTCAGAACAGCCCCTTGGCTACAAAGTGGAGAATAAGCTGTAAGGATATATGAGGGGAGGAGATGGTCAGTTAAGAGCCTGTTCAGGTTATCCGGGTGAGAGATGATTGTGGTGTAGGCAGGAGTGGTGCCAGAGGAAATGGAGAGGAATTGGATACAGAGGAAGTAGCTGTCAGTTGTGTTCAGTTCTCTGCTGGTCAAACCACATTCAGAGTCATGTATTCAATCTTAGCCTCATTTATTGGAAGCACAATGACAGGATAGGACAAGGATGAGAGTCTACAAGAATGGCCAAAGGACTTTCTGCATATATACTACCACATTTTAAGTATTTTAACAAATAATTTTTATCTTAATATAAAATTTAACATTTTAATATTTTAAACATTTTTTTTACTTGTCCAACAAGCAAAACTTCCTTTTTCATAATGAAAACTTTAGGATAAATAATGCTTGATAAACTATAAAAAAAGTTTGAGAAATCTCAAACTAGGCCATGTTCAGAGGAAATTCATCTAGATGATGAGTCAGAACCACGTTCCGTGAATAAAAGTTGAAATTGAGTGTTTAGGTTGATGAAAAAAAAAAAGAAAAAAAAAATCCTGGGACTAGATATCTGGCTTCAAGTTGCTAAAGGACTAAGAAGTGTAAGGAAAATAGATTTCTTCATTAAGCACCAAAAGGAAGACTAAAATTTAGTGAATGGGAAGCTACAGATAAGCAACTTTCTGCTCAGCACAATGAAGAATCTTGGGACCATTAGAGTTGTTCACAAGAAGATATCTTCTTGGATATTCCTCATCAGTATAATTTACCCTATTGGCAAGCCACAGAAATAAGAAATTAAGCAAAGGATAGGGTTGTTCTAATTTTTAGATCATATTAAAAAGAAAGAGGTTAGAGAGTTCCCATTGTGGCTCAGTGGAAATGAATCCTGACTAATAACCATGAGGATGTGGGTTCGATCCCTGGCCTCACTCAGTGGGTTAAGGATCCAGCATTGTGGTGAGCTGTGGTGTAGGTCACAGATGCAGCTCAGATCTGGCATTGCTGTGGCTGTGGTGTAGGCCAGCAGCTGCTGCTACTATTCGACCCTTAGCCTGGGAACTTCCATATACCATAGGTGCAGCCCCAAAAAACAAACAAAAAAGAAAGAAAGAACGAAAGAAAGAGGTTATTCATTATTAACTTTTAATGTATTTTTCCTAAACTATATTATTTTTCTTCCATATTCTTAAGAGGAGTTTCTCAAGTAAGCATCTTGGCAATTAAGTACTATCTAAATGCTAAAAATCACAAATATTAAAATACACTATTATTATTTTTATTATTGTTCCAGGGTCATGTTGAAAAGATCTAATCTATATTTACATTTTAATATAATTTAAAAACAGTAAATTATAAGATCTACTTTAACTCATTTGATTTTTTAATTTACTATTTTTAAAAATAAAATTCTTTAGTTTTATAGATTTTGACATATAATACAAACTTAAAACAGTTTCTCATTACAGTGGTAACAGTTATTATACCATTCCATTATACCCATGATACTGTGCAGTCAATAAGTCAGAAAGTTAACACAGTCAAATTATTTATGCTCATGGAACTTCTAAAGAATTGTTCTTTAGTGGTACACTAAGAATATTGATTAATAATAATTAAAGCAACTAAATAAGGTGTTTTAGCATTTGAGACACGAGAAGCTCTGTAAATCAAGCCAGTTTCAGCAGAAGATAGATCTTGTCATGTGTATAAAATATTTGAATGCAATTCCAATAGATCTTGACTATTGACTGCCACAATCAAAGCCCTCAAACTTGTTTTTCCAAGCCCAGCCAAAGCTGTGTCAGGTATTCATTTTCATGGCAGCCTCTTCAGCTATATTTGGTGCTTTGATGATTTAGGGAAGCTTAATCTTTTTCAGATGTCTGTAAGTTACCAACAAACCATTCTGCTCAGAGTGCCTCATAAAATCTTCCTAGAAGGTAAAACATGAAATAAGTAGTAAGCTGACATAAAAGAGGAAGAAGCATGTGACCACATGCTTCAGAAACAAAACACAGGGCTGCTATAAAGGCTGGGAAATGAGTTCCCAGAACAGAGTTGACCCTTGTTAATGTTTGCTAAGTCCATGAGTTGAATGCATGGACTTACTGAGCAGTTTTAATGGTTAATTAAGACTAAACTATTGGCAGTATTTTATATATATATTTAAATAAAAGCCATAACATTCAAAAGTGAGATAGATGCTCACCCACATTTTGGCATTAAATTATTCCTGAGGGCATTGATGATTGCTTGTATTGATAAATTATTCTTTAATCTATGTTGAGTTTCTTATTTTTCAAAGTGCTTTCACTTGCGCCACCTCTTTTGTGTTTCCTAACACAGTTGAAGGTACCAGACAAGCGTGATAGTTCATATTAGTGGCCTCACTCCCTAGCCCCATGCCTGGCACCTGAATTGTACCCAGTAAGTAATGAGGGTCCTTACTTCCAATAACAGTTATTGAGCCCTTATTTGGTGTTCCCTTCATCTTTGTTTCCCATGGATTGTTTCATTCAATCTTTCTAAACACCTTCAGGGATTTCATTTTGTATCTGAGACCCACTCGTAGCATAAGAAGGTAAACCGTGTTCCTAAGCCGCAGAGCTAGTTAACAGAGCTAGTTAACAGGTTTACACCCTGGCCTACCGCTTCCAATCCACATACTGTTAATTGCTATGACTTACTACTGTAGCATTTTCTTTCTTTTTTTGTGGGGAGAAGGATATAAAAATGTCAAAGCACTATTTTTATTGATCAGAAATCATAAAGCAATGCCTTTTGAAGCCTTCAACAAAAAGAATGGAAGCCACTTGCCAGTATGATATATTTAAGAGAGCCCTTCTTTTCCCAAAACAGAAACATAAATCATTAACGAAAAGCCATATTTCTTCTCAGTGTATCTCATTTCAACTTGGAAATGTTTGTATTAAAATGTATAAAGTCATAATGTGATAGTAAATTCCCACGATGACAGGCTGTCTGTGTGACATTGTTAGATTTGCAAGAGGAGAAAAAAAATGTTACTATTTTAGTGACGTTACTTGAAACAGAAAGTTAAAAATTTTACAGCTTTAGAAAATTATGTCCAAACTTCCATTCAGTTAGTTTTCTAACATTGAGATGTTAATATTAATATTTAAATTTATAAAAATTTAAACACAAAGTAGTTTCCTTGACACTGACACTTGGATACAGGTGTCCAGTTTGTGTGACAATTAAAAATATTTCATATTATCATAGGCTCAAGAATCATTTGACTAAAACCATCATATCTGAATAATGCACATTAATACTTTCCCCCAAAATTATTATGTATTTTAGAAGCTCTTTCAAGATACTTGAAATGTTTATTGCTTCCCCTTTTTTAGGTTGCCATAGATCTTAATTCCCAGAATCAGGATATTTTTCTTAAAATCCTGAGATTTGGGATAAGAGTGGTTCTGAACAATATCATGTACTCTGACATTTTTATCAATACTCAATCAAGAGTTAACTTTTCTTTATAGTTCTCTGTAAAGAGATAGTTATGGAGTTCCTGCTCTGGTGCCACAGGCTCGGCAGCATCTCTGGAGTGCTAGGATGCAGGTTCGATCCAGGCCCTGTGCAGTGGGTTAAGGATCCTTCCTTGCCACAGCTGCAGAGCAGGTCACAACTGAGGCTGGAATCCCTGGCCTGGGAACGCCATATGCTACAAGATGGCCAAAAAACAACAACAAAAAAGTCATAACATATGACAACATTAAGGATGATGATGATGGTGATAAACTTACACTTTTTAGCCATTAAATTTCTGGGGATGAACTTTTTTTTTTTAAAGGAACACATATTAGCTATCAGAATCTTAGATTTTATTGTACAGTCTTTTCTCTAACCCTTGGAATTCAGGCAATATCTTATGTTATGCTTTTTTCATAAAGATTGCATTATGTTGTATTGTAATTCAATATAATAGAATGGTTTTTTCTCATTAAAGAATTCTGCCCACCTACCACACTCATACATTACCTAGAAAAACAAGGAGATTTTTAATGCTCTTTAGTCCAGGGTCTTAATCTTACCTTCTTTCATATTCAAAATGTACCCTTCCCTCCATCCTGGCCCCACCAACAATTACTGAGAATTGAAAAAGCAAGTTATCCAGATTTTACTAGTTGCAATAGAGGGAATCTGGGGACAATCGTGTTTTCTAAGGCAATTATTTGGGATGAACAAAAGGAACAGAGAGAAAGCCACCCAAGTTTATTCCAACATGGCAATCAGAGAGTGGTAAGAAGGCTGAGAGATTAGACTTGTAAAGTTAAGTGAGTCTTCTGTATGTTTTTTATGCTATATACAGCATAATCAGTGGAGTCATTTTCTAAATCTAAACAGTTATCTTTGCAAGTGTAGAAAGGAAAAAACAGGAGAGAAAAAAATAACAAGTAGTTTTGTTTTTAACTTAAGGGCAATTAAATATTTACCTGGATATGGGGAAGTTTTATCCTTCATATACAGCAAAATGCCATAAAGGTATAATATCTCTTTCACCATCATTTTTGCTCTCTCCTGCATCCAGGAGTTGTTCAAAGAAAAACAGAGCAAAACAAAACAATAAAGAAACCTTTCTTCACTCTCTCTTCTCTTCATTTTCTTAAAATCTCTGAAATAACCAGAAACTGGCTATCTTCTGTTTTTCTCTCCCATAGCTCTCTACTTTATTTTGAAATTTCACATCACTTATTTGCCCTCTCTGGTCTTCCTGTTCCTCATTGTATACTTAAAGGTGATATTATTACCTTTAGGATTTATAGTCTTTTGACTGGTGGAACATAAGAAATTTCACTTGGGAAAATAAATCAGTTTCAGGTCATTGTTCCACATCTCCCTGAGAATGACAGCATACTAAAATCTCAGGCTGGCATCTCCTACTCAGTGGTATTGATCACACTTTCTATGGCTCAATATAAAAGATACATGTGGAGATAGTAGTAAGTATTGGTTTAAGGAATAGGGGGTACACCACTGGTGACAAATAAAAAAAAATAGTATAAGACTGGCATGATTTACTTCCGTATCTCTCAATGTCAGGTAACAGGATTTGTTGACTACATTCCAGAATTTAAATTACTTAACCCTTTATTGTGGAACAGATGACGCATTACTTTGTGAAAGCTGTCATCCCAAAGTTCCACAAACTAGGTGAATTAAATTACAGAGATGGACTTACTTAAACAACAGAGAAGGTCTCAGTTTTGGAGGCAGGTTGGTCTACCAGCAGGGTGGTTCTTTTGGAGACCATGGAGGGAGAATCTGTTCCATGCCTTTCCCCCAGCTTCTGGGAGCCTCAGACCCTTCTTATAGATGGTGTTTTCCCCGCCTTTCCTCCATGCTTGTCTATCTCTGTAACCAAACATCCTCTTTTTATAAAAATGCCATTCATATTGATTTAAGGGCCACCCCTAATCCAGTATAACCCCATCCTAACTAATTAGATTCATAACAACCTTACTTCCAAATAAGATCACTCTCTGAGATACTGGGGTCTAATCTGAGGGCAGAGGGGAACAAAATGCAACCCATGACTGGTGGAATATATTTAATTTACATAACATATTCCCCCAAAATGAATACATTATAATGGAAGGAAATATTTTCTATCCATTGGGTGTGAATTGCCTGAGGACGTGGGATGATTTGTTACCTTGTCATCTACATCAGTTAACACAGGGCATGTCACAAAGTACATGCCAAGTAAATGCTGAGTGAATAAATGGATGGGTGGTGTATTACTCATAGTATTTACTCATAGTATTTGTTTGGTAAGGTTGCTGTCACAGACTGGGTGACTTGGAAGAGACAGGGTTGTGAACAATGAGGATGCATTTCCTTCTTGTTCAGTTTAGTCTCTTCCTTCTCTGCTGTTCTAGGCCACCAGTCTTTAGACTCATCACCTGCTGCTCCAGGTTATGTTTCTTGATTGGTCTCTAAAAGTTTGCATCTTTCCTCTTCACTAACTTGCTAACCCCTAATTAGTCGGAGAGAAGAAATCCAGATATCTAGATAAGTTTTCACTTTTTTACTGAGGTCACTGCCCTAAGATATATACCTACCAAGCACTGACTATCTTTATGCATGTTTTATCTCTTTTCTGTTCTTTACTTTAGCTTTTCAATGTCTGCGAATATAAAATATTATCACAAGAAGTTTAAATAGCATGCAATGCCCGAAACTCTTTTTTTTATTATTTTATTTTATTTTATGTCTTTTTGCCATTTCTAGAGCTGCTCTCGCGGCATATGGAGGTTCCCAGGCTAGGGGTCAATCGGAGCTGTAGCCACCAGTCTACATCAGAGCCACAGCAACGCGGGATCCGAGCCGCGTCTGCAACCTACACCACAGCTCACAGCAAAGCCGGATCCTTAACCCACTGAGCAAGGCCAGGGATCGAACCCGAAACCTCATGGTTCTTAGTTGGATTCGTTAACCACTGCGCCACGACGGGAACTCCCTGAAACTCTTTAAATTGTTCTTTCTTGTTTGGAAGTCAATGTGACACTTTTAAAACATGCTGTTGAATGAGAAACAGATAACCAACATCCTACAATAATGAGAAACTCCATTTCCAATGTCTTCATATACTTTAGCTGTTATCATTGCAATTCTTATCCAGTGCTTTCCAAACAATGGATTGAAACACATTAGTAAGTCATGAGAATTTTTCTGTGAAATACAGCCAAAGAGAGCTAATAAAACAGATAATTCTCAACTTGTAAGATAACCATTATGGTATAAGTTATTTTGAAATCATTTAAAAAGACGTTAAAGTTAATTTCAACCTTGTAGCAAAAATCTCTTTCAAATGGAGATGCTATTGTTCAACTTTCACTGACTAAGATTGCAAGAAACAATAGGTAATCCTTTTTTATGAAAAGTGGATTTCAGTCCATATTCACTCTTTGAGAAAATTTTTGAGGTAATCAAATAAGGTTTAAAAGTATTGTGTGGTTTTGTTTTTTTTTGTTGTTTTGTTTTTTTTGAAATAGTTGTTGCAGCTATGTTTTAGGCAAAAAAAAAGGCTTATTTCACAAATGGTGAACTGTGAAAGGCATTGCAAGTGCTTTCTCAAATAAATGCAAATAAAAAATGATTGAAAATTTACTTCACGGCTGAGGTATGTGCTGCCTTTGAATCCTTAAGCATATTCTACATGGATGATGACAATGTAGTCAGGTATTATGCAAATTGTTGCTGGACCTTAAGTGGTTCCCGACACAGATAACCAGTGGCAACAACACCCATATTGTGAAATGCAGCAATATACTGATTAATAAGTTATAACTAATTACAAATGAAAATGAGTAGCCAAATAATAAATATGTCTAAATATTCACCATGTATAAATTACTCTCTGGATACTGTTTACCTTAGTCAGCCCAATAGCAGACTTCAATAAGAGACTTCAATAACAGACATTTATTTCTCATAGTTCTAGAGGCTGGGAAGTGTGAAATCAAGGTACCAGCATGGCTGAAGTCTGATGAGAGGCTTCTTCCTATTAACATAGGACTGCCTTCTGGCTGTCTTCTCACAGAGTGGAGAAAGAGAGAGAGCATTCGGAGGCCTCTTTTTATAAGAGCACCAATCCCATCATAAGCACCCCACCCTCGTGGTCCCATATCAACCTAATTATGTCTGTCAACTAAAAAAAAAATATGCACAACCTAAAAGTTGAGAGTTATGTTTTATTCAGTGGAAAAAACTGAGGTCTTAAGCCCAGGAGGCAGTATCTCAAGTAACCCTGAGAAAACCTCTCCTAGGAGGCAGGGAAGGGAGGTTTGGACATACAGGAGTATTTATGGGAAGATGCATACAGGAGTATTTATGGGAAGATGCATACAGGAGTATTTATGGGAAGATGCATTCTTTGAAATGAACCTCAGCTATCTGGGGCCAGTATCCCGTGTTTTCACATCTTGAGTTTCCTCAGGGCTCACCTGGAGTGGCTGCAGTCTGACGGCTGCTAGATGGCAGGTTTTCTTTGTTTCCATCCTGAGTTCCTTCAGGGCTCAAGGGCACATCATTGTAGGTGGCTACAATTGCTGATGACTGTGACATCATTTGTTTCCCGATATGGCTGGCAATATTTTATTTCTCACTTCCCAAGGGCCTTACCTCTTAATATCATTATATTGGGGCTAAAGCTTCAATGCAGGAATTTTGGAGAGTTACAAACTTTTAGTCCCCAACCTGAAAGTTTCAGCTTTCTTGACAATTAAAAATAACCCTCTGATGAATTGGAGGTGTATTAGATGTGTTTTTATAGTGAGCTCCAGAATGATAGAAAGCCTATTATTTCCTGGCTTCATCTTCAGTGCCAAGTACAATAAATACAGAATATGGAACACATGTTTTTAGGATCAGTGAATGAAGAATGATGAGAGACGAGACAGACGCCTGAATGTTCAAAAATAACAGCAAAATGATATCTCATGGGCAAGTACATGGTATTTTTGTCATGTATGTGGTATGGTAGCTAAGCAGCTATCTAGACAGGATATGTATTGGTTTTTAAAAGAAAAAGCTTCATCCTGGAAGTAGACAAACTAGGCCCAGTAAAAAGCAGGGAGAGGAGTTCCCGTCGTGGCGCAGTGGTTAACGAATCCGACTAGGAACCATGAGGTTGCGGGTTCCGTCCCTGCCCTTGCTCAGTGGGTTAACGATCCGGCGTTGCCCTGAGCTGTGGTGTAGGTTGCAGACGCGGCTCGGATCCTGCATTGCTGTGGCTCTGGCATAGGACGGCGGCTACAGCTCCGATTCAGCCCCTAGCCTGGGAACCTCCGTATGCCGCGGGAGCGGCCCAAGAAATAGCAACAACAACAACAAGACAAAAAAAAAAAAAAAAAGCAGGGAGAGTGAAAAGAAGGAATTATTAACTGAGGGAATTTTATGAGAATAAGTCACAAGACAGGGAATCTCCAGGTGTTTGCTCAGGGTCCTAATAGCCCAAATTTCCTACAAATATAATGGGAGAAAATAATTAAGATTAAGCTATACACCAAACTTTGCAAACTTAGGCCTCTAGACTTTGTATCAGTTAAGGTATGTTTTATCCTTGTTCTGTACACTTTTTTTTTCTTGTTGTTTGAAATAAAAAGAAAAGTAACTACCCCTAGGTAGTTACACCATCTTTTTTTTTTTTTTTTTTTTGGCTGTGCCTGCGGCATGCAGAAGTTCCTGGGCCAGGAATCCACCACAGCAGTGACAATGCTGAATCATTAACTGCTAGGCCACCTGAGAACGCCTGTTCCATACACTTTTAAATGTTTCCAATTAGTTGTCAGTGCATACACTTGAGAAAATTTCAGACGCAAATTTGATTCTCAGCTTTTCACAAAAATTTCTGTGATTGGGCAACATTATTCATTTGTCCAATCAGTGAGATTGGTGGAAATGAAGAAGCAGCTACCTAGACGCCCCTCCTCTTGTTTATCATGGACTCCTCTAGATCTTCTCACTCAGTCATGTTTATCTGTCTGGTCCCTGGCAGTTTGAGCGGTCTAATGAGAAGATCAGATCTCTCCCTCCCCCTTTCTCTCTATGGCCCCTGAATACAGTTGGATCACCATGTATTGGAAGCCCTGGAAGTTGGCACATCACAAGTGGCAGTGTCAGGTCAGCAATGATCATAGCTCCAAATGTGACTCTCATTCAAGTTCAATGGAAGACCTCTGTTGTACAGTGGGGATACAGGAAATGCAATAATCTGGGGAAGTTAGTCATTTTACGCCAGACTGACATCCTGCCAAAGGATGGGGAGTTATTCAATAATGAATGCTTATAAAAAGAAGTGATTCTATGGTCCCTCTTTTGCTGACCAACTGCTTTCAGGAGATATTTTTTGCGTAATTTGCAAATCTTGAATGCAGCTACTTCAGAGCATTTTTAAAAGCTATATTCTCAGCATTCTAGAAGCAGTAGATTTTCTCAAAGGCAGTGGGACAGGGGCTCCTTTTGAGCATTATAAAAAGGCATGGGAGTTCCTGTTGTGGCACAGTGGAAATGAATCCAACTAGTATCCATGATGATGTGGGTTCAGTGCCTGGCTTCACTCAGTGGGTTGGGGATCTGGCGTTGCCATGAGCTGTGGTGTAGGTCACAGGCACAGCTCGAATCCTGAGTTGCTATGGCTGTGGCATGGGCCAGCAGCTGCAGCTCCAATTCTATACCTAGCCTGGAAACTTCCATATGCCATAGGTGTGGCCCTTTTAAAAAAAATGCAAAAATATATAAATAAGTAAATAAGCATGGTCCCTAATCCCATAAAAATTCAAACACAATCTCGCATAAAATTTAAGACTATTCAGGTGTTTCATGGAAAAACTCATCATTGACATTTTGATTGGACATACAAATTCTAGATTAAAGGCAGTTTAATCAAAAGAGGATTTAAAGGGTAAGCTGGGGCATTTAGAATTCTCAGCAAAGGTCATAAGCAAGACTCAAGTCTAAGCATTTGGAAAATAATGAGAAAATTTATCTAAAATGTAAGAAATATGGATAGGAGGAGATATGATGACAATTTGATATCCTGGGAGAGGAATGGGGAAAACAGAAAGGAGAAAATTAGGGTAAGACATGTGGAGGAAATAGATCTGACTGATGTTCCCTCTATTTTCAAATCCCAGGATATTGAAGTTGTAGCTATATCATGGAATATCCAAGACACTCTGAAATCCCAGCAGTTCTGCATTGCCAATCTAACACGCTCCAGAGCCAGTCTTCCCTGCAGCATAAACTTACTTCCTGTTAGAATTCTGCTTCTCCTTTGTGACCTAAATCTTACTACACATTGTAAAGCCATGGCAGTGTACATTTTCAAACCCTTTACCATTTATATTCAACTGACAGATTTTTGAAGCCAAATTAGTCTTCATCTCCCTTGCATCTTCTGCACTATGCTGTAGACTCTCAAGTTTTATCTGGGACTCAATAGTTTCTTGAATAAGTTAAAGTTTGTAATTAAAGTCATGTTTTAGAGATAAAAGGATTTTGAAATTCAATAAAGGTGTTGCTTTTTTCTTACGGCTATTCTGACAATGGTCAAACATTTTCCAACTACGTTTAAAATAAAAGAGAAGAAACTAAATAATATTTGTACAACATCTATACTTGGATTTTATGATTCAGACAACATGTCTTTTCCTTTCTGCAACCTGATTTCTCAGCTGCATCATCTAGTGACAAGTACGTGGTGGTACCATGTAATTAAGGAAAACTTAATTACCATTTTTAGTTTTTTTTAAAAAATCTGTCAATCACGAAAGCAAATGAACTTGAAAATTCAAATACCCGAAAGGTACAGCAGACACCACAGCAGAAAAGAATTTTTCCCATTTATTCTTGGACTTGTCATTTATCTTGCTTATCTATCAGAATTTAAACATATTCTCTTTAACACAAAGAGATGCCTTACAAAGATCTATCCTAGAAAAGGACATGGATGTGAAAAATAAGAGAAAGAAAAAAAATGACACTTTTTGCTTTTGGTGTTCAAAGAAGTGCAGCCCAAGTGCTGTGTCCCATAGAGGAGCCAACGTGAATAAAACATGGGCTCTGCTCCTTGAGGAGATTCCAGACTGGCAGAGGAGCTAATGCTTAGAAATAATTGCAATTCAGAAGGGAAAATACAGAATTCCTGATGTGGGCTGTGTACGGCAGCTGAGAAGAGAAATGCTGTTCTAGAAAGGAATCTCAGGAGCCATTTTTTAAATAAGTAGTGTTTGAGCAGGTCTTAAAAAATGAGTTGAGTTTGGCTATGACTCTCTTCAGTGAGGGGCTGAATCTGAACTAAATTAAAGGAGTTCCCGTTGTGGCTCAGCAGGTTCAGAACCTGACTAGTGTGCATAAGGATGCTGGTTTGATACCTTGTCTTGTTCAATGGGTTAAGGATCTGGTGTTGCCATGGCTGTGGCATAGGATGGCAGCTGCAGCTCTGATGTAACCCCTAGCCCAGGGAACTTCCATATGTTGTAGGTGTGGCCCCAAAAAGACAAAAAAAAAAAAAAAGAACTAAACAGAAAGCAGAAGAGGCCAGTAAATGAAAGACAATGATGTTCTTAATTAGATGCATGTTTTGGATCTCCGGCTCTCAATTTACCTAATAACTTTGCCTAATTAGAATGTCTTGAGATAAATTTGGTATTTTTGAACTTGAGTGATCAGCCAAAGGAAAATATCTGTTAATTCTGTCATCATTCCTAATTCTTATTCAGTGTCTACTTGGCTATTTGACCTACATACATATTTGTCTTAATGCCATATTGCCATATTTTTGCAACAAGAATATAAAAATATGCAAATATGTATATTTTATTTAGTTTGTAACCCAGATTTTTATTTTGAGGATATTCCAGGAAATATATAATTCTTGCTTGAAATGATCTCTTTTAATTTTAGTCCACGCCTGTGAGAACTTTAACCCTTCCAAACTGACTTAATATCTTAGTACCTAACATACTAGATGTATGTTTCCTTTCTTTTTGCCCTCTAACCAAAAAGCCACAGAATCATTGACTTGGGACAGATAGGAGAAATCATCTCCCTAATTTTTCATATAAATTTCGATCAAATTTCAACTATGGCCATCTATTATAATATTTTCTTATATTAAAGTAAGATTTTTAAAACAATACCATTATAATTTGAAGCTTTTCTACTGCCAGTATAATTATATTATGACTGCATTGTAGCTTCAAATGGCTTGAAATTAAAAAAAAAAAAAAAAAAAAGGCATTCCCGTCGTGGTGCAGGGTAGACAAATCCGACTAGGAACCATGTGGTTGCAGTGTTCAATCCCTGGCCTCGCTCAGTGGGTTAAGGATCCAGCATTGCCTTGAGCTGTGGTGCAGGTCACAGACCTGGCTCAGACCTGGCGTTGCTATGGCTCTGGCCTAGGCTGGCAGCTGTAGCTCCGATCAGACCCCTTGCCTGGGAACCTCCATATGCTGCGGGTGCGGCTCTAAAAAGACAAAAGACAAAAAAAGATAAAATAAATAAAATAAAATAAAATAAAATAAAATAAAATATTTAGGGATACCTCCGAGATATTATTTTCGTCTTTGCATGGCATTGCCAATGTTATTTTCATTTATTCACTTTTATACATAAATATTAATATTTGCTGTTTTCCTCAACTGGATAACTGTGACTCAGGGATAAATCATACAGGGTGCTTTTAAGGGTTTGTAGCTAATAGAAATAGAAAATGCTTTTAAATGTATGCATATATTAAAGTAGCTACTGTCATCTGTAGTTGCTGGGTAAGTCAGTATGTCAGAATAAGCCGTAAGAGGAATAGTGCTTAGTTATAAAGTATGTCCACAAGTAAACATTAACTAATAATTGCTAGTGTGAATGATTGGCTTTTAAAATTGTTTCCAATACGTGAGAATGGATTAAAAATTATCCTTCAAAGAGCATCACTTTCATGCATTTGTGTTTCAAATTGTTTCCCTGAGTGGAAGCTAAGGGATAGGGAATACCTAGAGGCCTGAGAATGTGCACTGGAATTTATCAGTGAGCACAGTAAATAAAGAAAAAATGTAGGCATTCCCATTGTGGCTCAGCAGGTTAAGAACCTGACATGGTGTCAGGTTGAACAATGCAGGTTCAACCCCTGGTCATGCTCAGTGGGTTAAGGATCCGGTATTGCTGCAAGCTGTAGCACTGGTCACAGACGTGGCTCAGATCTGGTGTTGTTGTGACTGTGGCATAGGCCTGAAGCTGCAGCTCTTATTCAACCCCTAGCCCAGGAACTTCCATATGCCACAGGTGTGGCCATAAAAAGGGAGAAAGGAAGGAAGGAAGGAAGGAAGGAAGGAAGGAAGGAAGGGAAAAAATTTTTGTTAATTTTAAGAATGAATGAATGTATAGAAGTACACGAGTGTCCTGAGCGCTATGAGATGCACACATACAGATCTTTCAGAGTATATCAAAGAAGGCAGCCCTCCAAATCAGACCAGAAAGAGTGTAAAGAGTTCTTGGTAAAGAATCATTTGTACATTCATATGAAGAAGTTAGTATCTGTTTAAAATGTTGAATCCTAGGTCCTGGGAGATAATGCATGCATTAGAGTGCTGGAATTGAACAGGCAAAAGTCAGTCACCATGAAAGATTAGTCCAATTACCTATTGCTGCATAACAAACCAACCCAAAACTTAGTGGTTTAAAAGAGCAAATATGTAATAATAATAATTACATATTATTTTGAAAGAGCAAAGGCTTGGACAAGGATGATGTGTCTATGTTTCACAATGTCTGTGACCTCAGCAGGGAGAAGTAAAAGATGGTGAAAGATCTGGGGACCTGTTTAGATATTTCTCTCTCTCTTCCTCCTTGCAGCCTCCACATATGGCTAGCACATTGGATATTTCTCTCTCTCTTCCTCCATGCAGCCTCACAGCATAGCTGCCGAGATAGTCAGACACCTTACATAGTGCTGTAGGGCTCCATTTGGAAGACAGTAAAAACTGCCAGCTCTCTTACAGGCTAGACTTGCAGCTACACTGTAGTCTTTCCTAATGTAATGGCCAAAGTTATCATGGGCCAGCCCAGATTCCCTGGGAGGGCACACAGACTCCACTTCTTGATGAAAGAAATATCAAGTAATTTATGGCCATTTGTAATCAATCATAAGTATTCTTTAATTTAACAGCTATTTATTGAGTGTCTGCTGTATACCACTCCCTGTTCTAGTTGATCTTGTTACTGTGACAAATAAAATAAAATCTATGAACATTTGAAGGAATTTCCTAATAAAGAGGAGAGAGGAGAAAAGTAAATAAATAAAATTAGACTGGAAGGTAGTATGGCAATGACAGTGTTCATAAAATACACACAAGCTCCTCTACATTTCCCAGCTTTGCTTGCAATTAGTTTAGGACCATATGACTAAATTTGATCAATGGATAGAGAGAAAAATGATGTGTGTCACTTCCAGGCCAAGCCAGTTAAGGGGCGATGTGCCTCTTTCATCCTTTCTTATCCTTTTATCTTTAGAGTTTCCATGTGCCAGATCATAGGGACAATGATAAGATAGAGGAGGGACATTTGGCCCACATCTATTTCTTACAGAAGCAAGGGAAAAAAACCTTTGTTGTGATAATCCACTATTTTGGGGGGGGGTGGATTGTATATTACCAAAGAATTTCGTAGCATTACTTAACCTAATTGATGCATGTACTTAGTGCTGTGAAGAAAAAGAGCTCAGGTAAAGGAACACAGAATGAATATGGATGTAGGAGTCTAGCTGCAGACAGAATGGTCAGGGCAGAAATTAAGAAATATTGCTATTAAAACATAAGAGAACCTTCAAACCCATCCCAGACTTTTTCCACCCCACCGCACTGCCTCTGCCTCCTGTGTATATTGGAGAGTTGTATATGCCGTTGATATTTGAATACCTGTGATAGTAGCATTTTTTTTTTTAAATCTGGTCTGTTGAGATTTAAGGGAGAACAAGAAAAGATAATGTTGGAATTACCTAATGCAGGAAGATCTTGAAAGCCAGACTATATAGGCCAGAATTTGTTAGCAAATAATTTTGGAACCTACTGCACACTTTTGGATATGGGGATAGTAGCTTTACAATAATATTTGGCACTTATTTTGGCATGTGGAATTAGAGTGGATTGACAAGACAGCAGACTAAAAACAGCAGAGAGTCAGCACTCTAAGACTATTCTCAAGTACTATTTTCTTGTCCGGCACTGGTGGTGATGATGGATGTGTTTGGAGTCAGAGAAAACCAGGCTCTTGTGCTTACACTTTCTGTGGCATACCCTTTCTATGACATGACACTTGTCATTAACTTCTCCAAGATTCAATTTCCTCACATGTCAACAGGGAATAATGATACAGCCTTGGATGGGATATTGTAAGTAGTATCCATTTTATGTGTAAAACTTATCAGGATGTCTGTTAGGGTATTGATAAAATAGTAACTATCCTTTTATTGCAATTAATAGCATAGACTGGTGCTCATGCCAATAATTGTTCGATAAGCACTTTGGAGGAAGAATCTCAAGCATCATCCTCAACCTTATGCTCCAAGTCTTGTTATAGATGGTAAGAGAAAAAATTGTGGAGAGATAAATTAATATACTGGCAAGAAAAGCCTTGAAAAAAGAGATGCCATGATGTACTAAATAAATTTTGCTATAATGATAGAGACAATATGTATTTGGTCCGTGTCTATTCTAAGACAGTTGGAACTTTGTTATTAATTTTTTAAGCATATTATTTTTAATAAGCACCCATGTACATATTTTCACAGGAGAAAGTGACAGTCCTAAGATTGTGCCCTTTCTGTTTTGTTCTTTAGGGCTCACATTTTTACACCAAGAGTAGATCTCATAACAGGCTTCAGTAAAATTATATATATAAGTTTTATATTTAATAAATTAGCCAGTAACTCTCTCCCTCAAAGACCTCTCATTTTTCAAACAGAATATCCTGACTTGATTTAAAAGTCTATATCCTACCTCCTTCTGCTCTGTTTACCACTCTGCGTTTGAAGCTCAGAGCAGAAATGTCAAAGCATAAAGAACTAACATCTTCACATCCAGGAAAAAAAACTGAGTAAGAAGTGAAGAACCAATTTTATTATTTGTTTCTGCGAAATAGTAAGTGGTTTAGCCCTTCCCTCTACTGGTATCTTAGGCTTTGCTGCTTTGCCCTATTAGGTCCGCTTTGGGTGTTTTAAATATGCCAGTCATTGTCCATTTGTGATTTTCCACATTCCTTGGCACAAATTTAACAGTAGAGTATTCTTACTAGGAATCCTGATAATTCCATATCATATTATTATTTTCCTTTGCATTGCACTCAAAATAGGTCAGTGTGAATGAAAAATTTTCTGGCTTTGAATTTCAATCAGCACAGGTAATCCCAATAAATTCATTGAAAATTTGCTCTTCCTGTGACAGCTCCATCAAACATCTTGTAAACCATATCAAATTATAATTTCCCATTCTCCTTTTTAAATGCCTACCACTTCACAATCATTGAAAAAAAAAATCCAGCAATGTCATTTAGCACAAAACAAAGGCAATAGCAGTCTGAGCTTATCAAATTACTCAGATAATCAATCATTTCATTTCTAGAATATTTCATTACTTATAATGATATGCCTGGCACATGGGAAGTGCTTAATAAATGACACATATTATTTCTATTTGAAAGGCAAATTGTATTTTTAATTTGTTATTCGTATTATTTTCCTCTTCAGGTCTCCCTGTTCATTCTTCCACAATTCCATTTCCCTAATAACTAAAATATGCATGCAAGAGCTAAGATTTCATGTTAGCTGCATTATCTAGGAATAGGTCTTAAAAGTGCCCTTTATCTAAACTTACATACAGTTTATGCTTAATGGAACCAAGAGAACTGTCACCAATTTTTAGCTGTGATTCTCCCTTAAATTGCATGAGGTTTGCTGAAAGCTAGTGAAAAGTGGAATAAAGGAAATATTTTGAGACAAAGCCAATCATGGAGATTAGAAGTCATAGGAAATCTTCTAGGGTTTTGCTGCATAAAATGTGGTCCATGAATCGGCAGCTTCTGGGAGCTTGTTAGAAATGCAGGATCAGAGGCCCCACCCAGACCTACAGAATCAGTCTGCATTTTATTAAGATCCCCCAGGGATTTGTGTGCCCACTGAGAACCACTGTGATATGACACACAGACATTAACCATGAATTCCAAAAACCCCTTAGTAGAGAGAGGAATCCCGTGCATTGAAGGACCACTCAAAAAGAAAGGCTTCATGCAAAGTTAAGGACACGAACTCAGCCAGCTGTGTGGCTTGCCAGAAGTTTTATTTGTAAGTGATGGAAGCAGAATGTGAATGTAGATCTGAGTCCATCTTTGACCTTTTCCCTACATCATCATGAAAAAGACTTTTATTGATAATCTCTGAGAGCAAGATTTTGTTTTTTTGATTTTGAAATCTACATGATGAAACTAATCTGGCTCACTTAAACTTTTCAAACATGAATTCCTTCTGGGTATTAAAAAAATGCCTATAATAATAACAAATTAAAAGACACCAAAAGATCTCTTTATAAAAAATACGCAATCCTTTCCATTTTTTCTTTACAAATACAGTCAATTCTCATTCTTCACATACTCCTTATTTGCAAATTCATCAACTCACCAACATTTATTTGTAACCCCAATATCTATATTCACGGCCCATTCCTGGTCATTTTGGACATCCACAGTGTGGAAAACTTTAACTCTGATGCATGCATTCCCGGCTGAGATTGAACATGATGATACTATGACTTCTTGTTTCAATTCTAACACTGTAAGCAGATATCTTTATACACCCTTTAGCTTCAGGCTTTTCACATTTTTGTGCCTTTTCTTGGTAAGTCCACTCTTTTTTCTTTTTTTTTCCTTTTTGTGGCTACACTTGCTGCATATGGAAATTTCTAAGCTAGGGTTAAATAGGAGCTGCAGCTGCAGGCTTACACCACAGCCACAGTAACACTGGATCCAAGCTGCATGCTGTGGCAACACAGCATCCTTAACCCGCTGAGTAAGGCCAGGGATCAAACCTGCATCCTCATGGAGACTATGCTGGCCTCTTAACCCACTGAGCTACAATGGGAATTCCTGATTCTACTCTTTTAAGGTGCCCCCCCCATTCCATACAGTGCTGGAGTGCCTGTCTATAGTTTTCCAATGCTTTAGAAAGTTGCAAGGTACCTAATGGAGAAAATATATGTCTTAGATAAGCTTTGTTCAGATATGAGTTATAGTGTTGTTGGCTATGAACTCAATGAATTAACATATATTAAATAAGGTAACTTTAAACAGAAATACTCATAAAACAAGGCTATATATTGATTGATTGATGAAAATCTTGTGACCAGAGACTCACAGGGCCCTAGCCATGTATTTCTCCTAGAGCAATGACTCAATATTTGCTAATTCAGTGTTCATAACAACTTTATAGAACATAGCTACTGCAAATAATGAGAATCGACTTTTTATACTCTTCGTTGTTGTTAGGAATGCACATTATCATATTATCTTTCAGTCATCTCTCTGTGCCTTTTTTAGCTGGACATCTACTGCATATACTTTCTATGCTTCTATGCTTCTACGCATTTTTTGATGTAGTGTGTATACAATAATTATGCGATTATAATTACATAATTAGAGTTAAGAACAGAATAATGAATAATCCTATTGAGTTATTTGATGAATAATAGCGGCAGTCATCATAGAAAGGATCCCCAGTGAAGGTGGGTTTTAATTCAGACACTGATGAGGAAGTGAAATTGTCTTAGTTAGCCAACAAGAGGTCACAAACCCTACACATGGGAAACAGACAAAGGTGCCACGGCCAAAGCTGGCATGCTCTGGAGTTGTATAGAAGACATGGAGAGAGATAACAAGAATAGTATATCTGTTCCTAATAGAAATTAGTGGGAGTGAGATGCAGATAGACATGGTGGGCACACAATTCTGGAAATCCTGAAAAGCCCACTGAGGGAAAAACAGCGATGCTTGTGTGGGAGAGGAAGAAAATAAATTTCCTTCTATCCTTTGGAGTTGTTAGCTGAGATCCCTATGATAAAACTAGATTAATCAGAGACAAGCAAGAAGAAATTTATTAACATATACCTCACATATACATGGAAAATACCAGGGAAAAATGAGAAGCTAAAAGAGGGAGTTTAGAACTCTGGTTTATATAGCATCTTTAACAAAGAACAATAAATTTGTGGAGAGATGGCAGGACAGAGGAAAGCAGTTTTAGGATTCCAAGGGCAGAGACAGACGCTAGTTAGTAAAATTTGTTTTACACATACCTCTGGCGCAGTCTCCTGGCTTATAGGTTAAAAAGTTGTCTCCAGTGATTAAAATTTGTTCTTCCTGGTAGAGGGGAGGAGGGAAACTTGAAAATGTATGTCAAGCTTTTAAGTAAATAGGAAAAGGGCAGAGAGCATTCCTTGTATCTGCTTATTCTCATTTGCTTTCAGCTCAAAATAATCCTTTTGCCAAAGAGACATATTTGGGAGTTGCTTATGCTACTATCCTTCACTCGTTTCTTTGCAGCTAAATCCAGAACTTACTAGTTTACAAAAATTTTTAAAAGCGGACTTACATGTCCTTATAAGACACACTGTAGATCTCATTCATAGAGGTGCATGAAGTAAAATAAAATACTTTTCCCAGGATAAAAATAAATTTAAAATGTGCATCTTTTTTGTTGGAAAACACATAAATCCCATAATGAATAACGAGGATCTTTTAGATTTGTATCACCCTGCAAAGTCCTTTCCATATGCATGCTCTCATTTGTTCTCACTACAAACCTGGGAAGTGAGTGTTGTAATGATTATCCTGATGTTTGAAAGGTGAACACCAGTTAGGTGAAAGAACAGGTGGTCCTCTGTCTAATCCCCAGCTATGTGAGGATCACTCAACAGTATTTAGGAGTGGGAGGAGAATGCCTAAGGCATGAGAAATTCACAGATTCATCAAAGTGACTTAGATAATAGAAAAATGTGTGAACAAGAAGGCAAAGGAAAAGTCCCAGAAGGGGGCCGGGATGTACCCTGAAGGGAGGGTTGGGAGGTCAATACTGGCAGTTTAGGGGGTTAGAGTTCTTGCAATGAGAACATTTAGGGACAAGTCTGCATTTCTTTCAACAGGGGAAGGGATGGAACAAAGGTTCAGCTTTTGGGGGGAAGTAATTATTGGTGAGAAAACTGAGGCAATAAGATCATTTGCTGGAGAATTCAAATATGAATCTTACAACGATTTGAATTCTCCAGTAAATGATCTTTTTGCCTCAGTTTTCTCACCAGTAATTACTTGGCATAAGGATTATTTGGAGCCGAAAGCAAATGAGAATAATGTGGAGAAAGATTGTTTGGGGGATAGGAGTGAACTACATGAGCAGGAAGCTGGCAACTGCCCTTTCCAGAAGATGCTATGGACTCTGTGAGAGATTCCATTAGGATCATCCAGATGCAAGCAGGGGCAGCTGCAAAGTTTTAACAGATATTTGTGGAGGCCCTATCGGCCAGCACTCTGGAAAAGAATGTCTACTCCACAGTTCTAAGACATGTGATTGATCTAACCCAGCTATAATCATAATCTGTCCCATGGAAACCAATGACATTCTTTGGAAGTTTTAGTAAGTAAGCATTCTGGACAGCATAGCACAGCGGTGAGATGTAACAGATTTTGTGTCCACTGGAATTGAATTTTGGCCATCTTTAGTACGCTCCCCCTTCTGCACCTCGGTTTCTTTCTATGTGTATGAGACTTAGGAACACAATGCATGCAAAACACTTGGTACATAAATGGTTATTCTTGATATTACTATTTACCTGAAAAAAAAAAAAAAACTAAATACTTCTCAAAAACACTGCCTATCTCTATGTCACAATCATTTGCATTACTTTTTACTTTAATGGACTCAGTTAAATTAGAATCTCTTCCCATGTTAGGTAAATGGGGGATGGCAGAGACTGTTGTGCTGTCACAGGCCAACACTTTCCTTCCTGACAACTTGGCTTTTTCTTGGTGCTTAGAAACACCTCCGTCAACTGGTTACTAAATCATCTCCACAGTGTAAACAGAATAGAGAAATATATTGAGTGTTTCTCTCAGTAGCCTTTAAGCATGGGGCATGTGCTATGTCAATTTGCCTAGACAGTGAATTCTCCATAGTCATAATATATTTATGTCATTTAGAACTCTGGTTTCTCCTCTTAAGGAAAATTCTTCCCCTCTCCTTTCTAGGTCATTACATGTACATCCATCTTCTTTATTTTCTCCCAGACAAAACTGTTGCATTGTGAGGTCACATTCTGTCCATCCATTTAGAATCATGGGGAACACAGAATACCTTAAAGGCTGTTCCCATCTCTCAGGTGTGGAAACTGAGACCTAGAACAGTCCAAGGATATATCCAGGGGAGGGAGGTGGAGAATGGAGATCGATGTTGACTGAACATAAGGCCTGACCCAGCACCGTGCTGGTTGTTTGCATATGGGTCTTCTAATCTAGTCCTTTCACCTACACTTCCCCCGCCCTGAGAAGACCGGGTATCTTGTCTTTATTTTATAGATACGGGCACAACTGCAAGTAGCTGGACTAGCATCAAACCCAGTTCTCCTGATTTCCATGTCTTCTCCTTCATGCTGATTTCATCATGGAAGCTGTTGGCTGCCAAATCCACAATATGTTTCATTGAGATAAATACTATTTGCCTGGCAGATATGTACACATGCTGTCTGCTTATGCTCCCATGTTTTCTCCAAAGTTGTTTGCCTTCTAGTTACTGTGTAGACCAAAAAGCTTAGTTTCTTGTCATCACCAAAAGATGGCTTCTTTGCATTTCCCTAGGAGGGAAATCTGGTTGCAACAAAACTGTGATCTGCAGCAAACAGAGCACAGGGAGTGAAATAGTATTTGTGTCTTTCTCAGATACGTAGTTTTTTGAAATACGAACAATTGCTTATTTGAGGAGGCCCTTCTTTTGGCTTGCTTGCTCCATAATCCAAATTCAATTACTTTAATTTGAAATTGCTTTGCATGGTTAGTTTTTTTGAGATGTGAAGTTAAATCTTTAAGTTTGAGACTGCCTGAGAAACCTCTGATAGAATACTTCCTTGAGCCAGGAAAGTGGAGAGGGTACATGTAGTGATTGCTGATTCTAGCTAATGGGCCAGTTTTTCATGAAATTGACAGGCCAAAAGAGAAGACCAGTAAAACTGCTTGATTTCACCCAGAGTCAGCAATCTATCCAGAACACGTCAGATGCTCATATGCAACATTTGACATCCTCACTACCTCTCTCTGCAGTAGCAATCCTCACTGTGTTCTCTCTCCAGATATGCATATATACTATCAGATATCTTGCTACAAAACTTTAGGGCTGCAGCGGAAAGCGTATTCGCGATTAAAGGTTGAAGTAGACAAACCGAGAAAATAAAGATATGTAGAACATTGATTGGTTTTTGCTTTACATGAGAGTTTTTATGTTCTTCAAAACTAAGTCCCATTTCAAGTAAAAAATCCATTTATCTTATGAAGAACGGTAATCCCAAGAATAAGATAGGTGAAAAGGAAAATAAGTGTCATTTGAAAAAGAATTCCATACGTTTTTGGATAAGGCATTTGAGTCTCTCTAGTTGTTTCCAGCCACGTTTGTCCTGTGTTTGTATTTTCAGGTGACTAAGATCTCGTTAATTAGTCCTTACTGACTTCAGAGTTTGACTTGATCAAGGCTAAGCCAAAGTGCAGATTCAATGTTTGTCCTCTTCTAACTTGATTTTCATACATACCCTGCCTAAAGCAATATTGCGATAAAGAATAATATAGTTACATTGTGAAAACTGCTTTGATTTTAGGTCTGAGACAATTTTAAAAAATTCAGTGCCACATAGAAATCAAGATGCACTTTTAAAATGGGACAGTTTGCTCTTCTGCAAGAGAGGATCAACTGCAATATTTTAACAAGAAACTTGCTGTCTACACCCTACAAAAAAACCAAATCCTCTAGGTCCTGAAGCCCCAAACTCATGTTCCTTTTTAATTATTTTTCATCCTTGCTGGGAAATGACCAGTTGTGACCTTGTTCCCCTTAAAGTGTTCATGGGAAATAGCCTCTAGTGGAAAATGTGACAGAGTAAACGCTTCCTTTTATTATGAGAACACCAAATGTTTCAAAGACAGGCAGTCTGAAAGCATTTATCTTCAGTTTCAATGGAGAAAATTGGTCTTCCTTTGAGCTACTCATTTTTGCCCCATCCAGCAAGCCTTTGGGGCACTTCCTTGATACTCTGCTGTCTATGCTCATTAATCTATTCATTCATTAACTGAGCACTTATTGAGTATCTAAAATCATGCTAGACATTAGGTATGCAGAGATGAATGGAAAACCAAAGTACCACTCCCAGGCGTTCACAGTCTGTTAGTGAAAGCCAACATGTAAATCAATAAGACCCATGGAATGTTACTCTCCATTGTATCAATCTAATTCCTTAAAATGGGAGTTATAACATGAAATTGTCCTGTTCATTTTGTCCCTCCTGTTAGAATGTAGATGCTTTAAGGGCAGGGAACAGGCATACTGTAGGCATCTGAAAGAATGAGTTTAATAAACAGAATAGTACAGAATGGAATACTCGATTCTTTCTTATAGGCAACTCCAGGGCCCAGAAGTAATAAGTTTACCAACAGCTACAAAATATTTTCTGCTACTCTCTCTTGAAGTTTGTTTTGTTCAGATATATCTGCCCCATGCCTGCCACTTTAGTCTTGCACAGTTGGCAGAACTGCCTTAACTCACCATGCAAACATGAGTATGACCTAGAGAATTCGCTGTGGCCTCTCACAATGCAGCCTTTCCCGTTTGGAACCACGGAGACCAAGGGTACTTTGAAAAGGAGCTGGGTCCTGAGTTCAGACTGCAGCATCATGGCTGTGCCTCTTAGCTCTTCCACCTACTGAAGTGAACACGTTTTCAATCTCAGACTCCTCATCTGTAAAGTGCACTTTCCTCACACACACACAGAAAAAATGTTTTTAAAATGCTTGGCAATTAATGTGCATCAGTTGAATCCGCCTTTGTGAGATCAGTCTTTAGAGATTATCCGTGCATTTTCTGAGCCTTTCATGCCTTATAAGTCATTCCTCCAAGAGTGGTAGGACTCTTGACTTCAAAACTTTTACCCCTCACACTGCCATCGCCTAATACGGGTGAAGGCATTCCAAGCCTTTCAACAGAAGGTGAAGTGGGAGGAATTTCTGTGTCTGACCTGAAAGCCCCAGGAAAGTGGGGGCAGGAGGCCGGTCTTAAAGCCCTGGCCCTAGAGACCCTTGGTAATGCTTCTTGTGAGTCACCCACAGCCTGCAGCTGAGGCATCTCTGAATCCCTCAAGCATTGAAAATGAAAAGGAAAAAAAGCAAAAGATAATGGGATCTTTGGGAGAAATTTAATGACAATCTAAGAAGAATGTTTTATTGTGGACGTTGTGGAAAGAATTTCCTTTTGTTTGCTTTCAGGGCGACTTTGTAAAACTAATTGTGGCAGATGCGCAGTGGAAGTAAATAATGAGAAAGATCAAGCTAAATGGAAACTATAATTCTATCCTTTTGAGGCCATTAATTGGAACTAACTTGCTCTAAAAAATCCAAACTGGAGGTTTTCTGTATCTTCTTCATTTTATGCCAAGCTTCCTTGGTAGGCAGCAAAGGGCAACTTTATTGATCTACTGCTTGCAAAGATTTGTCTCAAGCAGAGACCATGTTAAAACAAATCTAGCAACTTCTAAATCAAGCACTCTATTTTAAAAAGTAGGTATGAAACAACTCATGTAGCCATTTTTGAGAGTCATTTTGCTTCCAATGTCAAGAGATATGCTTGATGCTTGATATTTTTTCAGCAAACATAGGATATAAACCCATGCTTATCATTTCCTTCTCCAATGATATCTTCTTGGTAAGAAGTTAGCATTTTCATCAAGCACAGTTTGTGGAAGTCATCTATCTCCAAGGGCATTTATTCCCAAAGTAGGATTTGTGCATTTCATATATTTTGCTATGCTGAGGATAAAAATACAATAAATAAGACTAAGGTTCAAGAGACACATGCTCCAATACCTAATAGCTCTGATATTGAACAGATTAATTAAAATCTTTGATACTCAACTTTCTCTTAGAATTGTTCAGATTAAATATATAGCATATATAAAAAGGCATAGCATATCCAATATAATACATGCAGAAAAACATAGTATAGCTTGTAGAACAGAGGTAGAAGACCTGTCAGAGTGTATCCCAAGTAGACACTGAGACAAGCATTTTAGGACAAGTGATTTATTCCAGAAGTGCCCCAGGAGAAGGAAGGAAGGGAGTGGGGGAAGGAAGATTGGGAAGGGGAAGGACACAAGCGGGGATCTGATTTCAGGCAAAGTCCTAGCCTCAGCATGATCCCTCAGAGAAGCACTCTGTTGTGCAAATTATGCTTCAGAGTTAGCCATGACTTAGGGCAAAAAAGCTGGACACTCTTCCTTCCTCACAAACTAATGTGACCACAGGATACATTGGGGACATAAACCTAAGGCACTTCCCACTCTCTGCCCTTGTGGACACAGAGGCTCCAGCAACCCAAGGGCCGTCCATGCAAGATGAGTCACAGATGCAGGCCATTAGAGGAAGCAAAAGCTTATCAATGCAGCCAGAGGCTCTAAAAGCTAGTAACAGGAACTCAAGTGGATCCAGGCAGAGCACCAGGGGTATCCACTATAGTAATACACGTGTAGTCTCAGTAATATTAGTTCCCTTCCTTTCCTTTTCCTAAACAGTCTCTTCTGCTGCCACATATACTAGCCTCTTAGTTAGTGAAGTCTTGAGGTCAGAGATTGTCTATTTTTTGGCTTTCCAATGACTGCACTCCACCACCAGTGAGAATTTGTTGGGTCCACAGGAGTATGAACATGAGCCATAACTTGTGAAACAAAGATCATTCTTTCTCCTGGGGGCACTTTCTGGTTTGGTGTAAATCTCAAAGCCACATAAGGAGGTAGGCAAAGATTGTTATCGCTTGTTGGTATTTAATACAGAGCACATGGCAATTTCAATCACTCTGCTTTTCGTATTTGAATGATTAGTGAAACACCATGTTTTAACCTCAATATATTTTTGATACATATTAAAATTATCTTTGACAATTGTAGGCAAGGTAAATGATTTAATGTTTAAGAAACTAGTGGTTCTGTCATATTCATCATAGGCAATCATTCTTCAATATATTAAAGATGAGAAGAGGAACCAACTAGCCACTGAGATAAGAAATGAAGGTTGACGTTTTCACACCAGACATTGCATCTGCAAACTTTCAGCACCTGCCAGCCTGGACTCTTGTCCATTAAAAGCAAATGTAATTGAGAGCCAAGAGTAAGAGACGGAAATTTCTTTGGGCCATTATCTGGTTGTTCTAGTGATCATGATGGACTGTAACGTAAGCTTCCATTTTCAGGCTCTGCAAGAACCATCCAAGGATCCTTACGGTATGGGGCAGGGCAGCTGTGAGGTTTTCCAAATGCGAACTAGGTCAGAGAGTGCCATATTGCCTAACTCTGATAGCTGTGATTCAGGCAAAAGGAAATATTTCCCCAAGCTGTGTTTACTAGGCTGAGTTTTAGGAAGTGACATTTACTTTTAATTCACTCAGTAACTCTTTTGTCTGGCATGTAATCCCCACAAACGCTTAGGATAACAGATGGAACTTAATGCCATGCCTTCAAATTAATGGGTCTCTCCACTGTCAACTGACAGAGGGAAAGCATCACTGTGACTAAAGATTTCTAAGGTTGTCCCAGGCACCCAGAACTCAACTTTAAGAAGCACCACAAGCTACTATGCTCAAGGAAACAAAGATAAAGACAAGGGTACCCTTTGATCTTAGGGCCTTAAAGACCTTGGCTGAAGTTAAAGGCCATTCTAATTGTATTCACTCTGCATTTGGGAGTGGATACAAAACAAAACAGCCTGCAGAGCCCAGAGAGTACATTCTCAACACAGTTTGTGTTATTAAAGAGGCAAATTGCATCCATCCAGTATCCCGAAAGCCTCCAGGCTGGTTCTCTCTAAACACTGATTGGTAAACAAATACAAGTGATTCTCCTGATGAAGCTTTAGGGCGCTATGTAATTAGGCTGGTTCTGTTCTATGCCAAAACTCTAGGGTTCAGGAAGGGGACTCTTATAATTGTGAACTGGATCCTAGGGATGAAATGCGAAAAATTTTCGCCTTTCTCATCTGCCAACTGGTTAGGTTTTACACAGAAAACAGATTTCTCTTTTTACTATGGCCTTGCGCAAATGTTTAAAGTATTAATTACTTGGAAAAACAAATGGAATTATATTTGTTTATCATGTAATTATGTGTTTATGATTCTTGCCATACAAAGCCAATTTCTTTTTACCATAAATTCACTTGCTTTTGCCAGAAAAACATACACAGTTTGCTTCAGAGCCTGTGCAATAAGTAAACCAATATTTTTCTTCTGTTGTGGTTTCTCCATAAGCAGAATGCCTAATTGCTTTAAAGTGTGCCATTAGAAGCAAATGACCACAAAAACTACATTGACCCAACATTTAAATAAGATGTTTGTTTCAAATTGTTCCTTTTTATAGAAGTATTCGATGTAGAGTGTCTGTAATAATGACCCCAATCATTTATTCATTCAGTAAATGTTTACTGAGCACCTACGATAACTGATAGATATTTGATGCGATTATTTTGGAGTTTTTCTCTGTTCTATGCTAGCACCTCCCTACTTTTCATTGATTCTCTTTTGTTACCTAAGCACAAAATAAACTTGTGTCATGTTAAAAGGGGGGGGGGGTCAAGAGTCTCTCATGCTTCTTCTCTGATGCTATTTTTATTTAGAAGAATCTCAGCTTTAGAGATGGAGAAAAATCTAAAAACCGGGTGAGGAAACAGCATAAAGCCTCTCCTGCTAGGGCCAAGATGCTGTAGGCTGATGGGTATTAACTAAAGTTTTCCCTTTGTTCCTACAGGGCTGGGCTCTCAATGAACACAGCTCTGCTTGACTTTTGAAGAGCTTACTTATAGATGATGGGCAAAACCCCAGAACTTCTGGCTATTCCCTGTGAATGGAAAACCCCATGGGGAATTTTCTACTCTTTTCATAGGAAGTCAAGTGCAACATTTACCAAGAATAAATAGGTCTCATTCCTGCTGAATGGAGTCAGGAGACACTCGGGAGGAAGATGAAAAGGGAGTTCACATTTAGAATGTGTCAAAGCCTACTTGTAGAAAATGTAAAATCTTGCGTTAGAAGAAACTGAAATCTCTGTTTAAAATTTATTTTCTTAGTTTTAAAAAATGCTTGTTAGTACAACACTTTATTTTTTAAGGAAGAATTCTAAATGCCCAATATGTAAATAAGGGCAAAAGCAGAGCTCCTCCAATTCAAGGCAAAGATGGGAGGGGAGGCAGGGTATGTAGTCCAGACAGCTTTTCCAGTCCGGCCTCCATTCTCCGTAACAGGTGGGGAGGTGGAGCTCTGGGAACCTATTTGTTCAAACCTTCACCTAATACAAGGCCTTGAAGCAGCAGCATCAGTGGGTTCTTATTCAACTTCTGCCTGATTACATCTAATGACAAAGAACTCCTTGCTTCACAAGGAAGCCTGTTTCATCTTGCCAAAGCTTTAAGACACTTACCTAGGTTTCCTGAACTATCATTAATTGCAAATCACTAGTCCAGGAGAGATTTTTCAATACAAAGTAGATCTGAAATAATTTCAGAGTATATTTCCTGTTGTCAGCTCAGAGAGCTGACTAAAATTTCAAATGTGAGGCAGCAGTTTCTTTTTTAGGATCTTTTGGGCTCCCTTAAAGAGACTCAGGGAGTTTTCCACAAATAAATGTATCCCTTGAATAACATCATGTTGGCCAGATTCAAACTAAGAAAGTGTTTGTTCTGAGTCATAAGTCCTTTGCAAGAGGGGTTATAATAAAAATGCCAATAATAGACCCTTAACCAGCAAACCTGTTCAGAAACTTTGTACGAATGAAAAGTACACCCCAAATGCAATATTTATATATTCTCTAGCTCTCCAGACAACAGCTCCATTATGTATTGACTGTTCTTGGCCTTTAAGCCCAGCACAAACACAAAAACAAATCACTCTCTGTCAAACAAAAGCCACTCGGATGGGATCAGACAAGAAAGATACAGAAAAGCTTTCTTTCTTTCTTTTTTGTTTTGATTTTGTTTATTTGAGAGGCTCTATAAAGGACCTCCAAAATTTCTAGGATACCAGAGAGACAGAAAATAAGAGCACAGTTTGGAATTTTCCTGCCATCTCTCATTCGCCGCATCTCAACACGAGGGCCTTAGGGAAGTGCTTTCTGTGTGCTGCGTGGAGAATGACCATGAGCTCCATGGCCTGTTTTAGTAAATAGTGTCTATGGAACACAACTACATCATTCATTTACACACCTTCTTTTGCTGCTTTCCAACTGCAATGGTAGGATTGAGTAATTGCAGCAGACACTTTAAGGACCATGATGCCTAAAATATCTTCTGTCTGGCTCTGACATTTTACAGGGCAAGTTTGCTGATCTCTGCTTTAGAAGTGGTTATAAAGAGAATTTGACATAAGAAAAAAATAGAGCAATAGGACTAGCCAGAGGGACTAGACTACACATCTCTCAGGCTTGTACACGTTAACCATTCAGTGGATCTTAAAGATCATTTAGATCAAGGCTTTTCATTTTCCATCAGAGGAAAATGAAGCCAAGAGCAGGGAGTAGGTGAGCTGCAAATTGTCCAGCAAAGAGGAGATTTTTTTGCAGGTGTCACAACAAAATCATACAACTTTGTGTACTCTAGGCCAAAACCCTCTCAGAAACTTGAATTTTAGAGACTGTAACCTTGTAACAATTAGTCTGTGTTCACTTGATTGATCAGAATTCATAGCATAAAAGTAGAGGATGGCAATAGAACAATAGAAGCAACCGAAGAATAGAAAATTAATTCTAGGCATTGCCACCTGCTGTGATTTATAAATTCTCTTAATCTCTTTAAACTTCAATCTATCATTTGTAAATGAGCATTATAATAGAACCACTGTTGCCAAGGACTCAGACGTAATAAATGAAAGATGTCTGGCATAAAGTAAGAACTCAACAAATCTTAAAAAAAAATTATCACATAAATGTCTTGGTTAAGGTTCCCTTCTCTATCCCCCTGAAATCAAATGCCAAGACAAGCAAGAAGGATGCAATGAGTTTGTTCGGGAAGTGACCCCAGGAAGCCATCTTTAAGGGATGAGAAAGGGAGGCAATGGAGAAGGGAAGGTTAATAAAGGGTATAAGGACACGTGGGGCTCAGTCTCATGGAGCACCCCTTTAGAGACCAGGTGGACCTCACCCAGTGGGCAACTGCTCTCTCTTGTTGGATGTTGGGGGACAGTTGTCCCATGCCATCACCTCCCTGATGGGCATTTTTCTGGGCCGAGGGAGCACCCTCAGGCAGCTGGGGTGTCTTAGATAACTTCCAGGATATGTCAAGGGAATATGGCTAAGATATCGACTATGTTTTCTATAATAAACAAATCATACTAGAGTCTTTTTTATCCTAGTTCAGTTACAAATTCTAATCAACAAACATTTCAATCTAGTAGCAATTATTAACTCTCCATTTTGTGGAGCTTCTGAAGCATTTGTTACCTTTGTTATTATTACAGAAAGGATACCTACATAAAATATATTTTACTATTATTAGTATTATTTTAAGTAATAACGATAATAATAAAAGCCAACTATCAAAGTCCTGAAATCTTCCAATTAGACAAAACGTTTGCTAAGTCCGTTAATTCATGAATGGTTTGACTGAGAGTGAGGAACAGACTGTGAAATGCTTTGGGTATTAGATGAAGTCTCCCACTGAATCAGGTTTAAAAAAAAAAAAAACCAGAAAAAAAGAACAAAGTTCAAGCTTACAATCATGTCACCAAATCTTACCCTTGACTTGGCATATTGAAGATACTCAAGGAATAGTTGTTAAATATTTGAAGGAAAAAAATTAATCATTAATCAATTAATCAATATGGGTTTTTTTTTTTTTTTCCAGTTTACTCTCCCTCAGGTGTTCATATGCCATGCCCTACACTGTGTCTGCCTGCCTTCTGGCCACAGTTTTATCTCTGTCTCTCTAAGTCCCTTGCTGAATACTTGGCATTAAGAACAAAATTTGACTCTAGCCATTTTAACAATTGGCCGAGGACAATTGTCCTTGTCCTTGGTGAGGACACGATTTCTCACTCCTCGGGCGACTCAGTTCTCCTACACCTCCAAATCTCTGACCATCAAGGCAGACACCAGAGATGTGCCTGCCTCCTTTCTTTGTCCCCCCACCACTTGAATAAAAAAGCCCCATGAAGGATTTGTCACTTTAAGAAAACAACACACTTACTGGATCCCAAAGTATACTTTCTAAGATTTTATGTTATTTCTTTTACCAGGATAAAGTCAATAACAATAGAATCTTATTGCAAAAACCAAAAAGTTCACTCCCGAATTAAGTATCTTGACATTCACTAAATGCCAGCAGTAAAGATGAAATTTTGAAGGGACCATTAAGGAAAACTTTCTAGTCAGCCTAAGTAGGGCCAATTAGTACAGATAATGATACTGTAATGATAGATTTATTGTTTGGTATTTAGTGAAAACTTTAGAAAAGGTATTAACACATAGGGATTTCTTTGGGCATATATACAGATGAAATGCAAGCATTAAAAACCCTACTCTAAATGCTACTATCTGGCATGCTTAATTGGGTATTTTGTTGTCAGAATGATTATACCTACTATCCAAGGTTTGCTAATTTTCCCTGAATAAAACGGTCTTAACAAAACATGGTAGTGAATGTAATTGAGTGTTTCACTCATGGTTCAGAAGAAAACTCAAAATCATGCCCAACTTCCATGTCAACCTCATCAACATCAATCATCTCGAACAAGAGAATCTGTTAAAGACAGGACTCTGTCGATGAATGATACAACTGGTATTTAAAGACTCATTACACCAGCTAATGATGTTACAGGGAAAAAAGAATTAACTTACTTGATTCAAATCATATTGAATTGAAGAAGTGTAGGTGTGATTTTATCAGGAAAATAAATTTCATCAGTAAAATAAATTAATTAAAGTGGACAACAGAAACCATGATATAAAATTATACTTACTTACTAGATCAGGAGGTAACTCTTTTTAACTAAGGAATTGTCAGACGCTTTCTAAAGAGGCTGCACAGTTTTACCTTTTACCATCACTGTGTGAAGATTCCTATTTCTCCAGTCCTCACTAGAACCTATTTTTATCTGTATTTTTGAGTATAGCCATACTAGTGGGTGTGAAACAATATCTTATTTTAATTTCGGTTTTCATTTCCCAGTTGAGTGTCTTGTCACGTGCTTATTGATCATTTGTACATCTTCTTGAAAGAAATGTTTATTCAGATATTTTCCTCATTTTAAAATTGGGGTTTTTTTCTTTTGATTATTGAATTGTAGGAATTACTTACCTATTCTAGATACCAGTCTCTTATCTGATAGGTGATTTACAAAAATTTCCTCTCATTGTTTGGGTTCACTTTCTACTAGTGAGTATTTCATGTTGGTTATGATGCTTCTTAAACATTTCCATTAGGTTATTTTAAAAATAATTTATACATCTTTATTAATATTCTCTATTTGATGAGTCAGCATCATAGCTTGTTTTACTTCTATAAGCATGATTTCCTTTAGGTCTATGAACATTTTTATAGTGGCTGATAGTTAATGTCTTAACCACTGTTTTGATGTTTTCTCTCCTGAGGCATTAATTTTCTTATTTACATTTTTAGGATAAACAGAAAATAGGAAAATTATGAGATAACAGGATATGATATATTAAATGATGATCAGAGTCATATAGACCCAGTAATTTGTGATTTTTTTTTTTGGAAGAAAAATACCTCTAGAGATCATTTGCAATACTTTTAGCATTAGAATTAGAAGGAAACCTTTTGAATTTTGTTTATCATCTTATTGTATATGTGCTATTTCTGATATGCATCAAAAAGAAAGAAAGAATCAAATTTTCTTGTTCAGGTTATCTAATTCCATGTTTAAATTCCTATGAATTTTCATCTTATGCTAGGGGGTGCTAAAATCAGTGCAAAGATACCACTATTTATAATAGTTAAAATTATCTTGAAAATCCTTTAATTATTAACTTCTTAACCACCCATCCCAATCTGTATGGCTCTGTCATTCTGCACAGACAGATTTTTTAAATGGTATCAAATGATATAGTTGGATTTTCCTATTGGCTATGTAATATGAAAAATGGTTTGAGTTTGTTTAATTTAAGGAACTTGTACAAGTTGAATGTTCATAGGCTAGGTACACATGTGGTGCAGTTTTGGCTAGTATGAGGTGATGCTCCATAAACCACAGTTGGCGGTATCATGAAGAAATATGGACTGAGAAAATCAGAACCAATTGGAGTTACTTAAGAATCTTAAATATATATTTAAAAGGCTTAACCAGTCTTTTCTTTAGTGACTGCTTATTCTTGATAGACTCAAATAATTCCATCTTAAAGGAAGCCAAGGTGTTAAGTCTTCCTTCCAGCTCCTCTTTGGCTTTGTTACTCTATCATGGAAATCATTTTATTCATTTTTAAAAGTTAACTGCATTCACTATTTCATAACTATCTGAAGGGTTAATTATGATAATAATAGTTCTGGGTTACCTTCTAGTTTGTGTAATAAAAGTAATACACTCAAACTTGGGAAAGTGCTTTATTTTCTTGAACACCAGACTACTGAAATAATTTTTCTAAAAAAGCAAGTTAATGTATCTAAAGGATGATAGAATGGCAATACTACCAAGAATCTAGAGGGGAAAACAAAAACAAAAATAAAAACTTCTCTATGCACGCCAAAGACCAAGTCTTTTTGGAAGGGGAATCTGGAGTGCAGAAGGTGCCTGTCTTCCTACAGACAGAAGAAGGAGTTTCATTCTAAATAAACTGTGGTTTCAACCAGGAGTGTCTGTTGATTGAAAAAAAGAAAGAAAGAAAAAAGCATGGCACAGCATTCTCTTTGTAACTTGGTTAATCAATATGTATCTCTGGCATGAGCCAGTAACATTATATATGTAATTGTATTTAATTTTAACAAAACCGTATTATAAATATTTTACAGACTGAGACTGGGAGGAGTCAAGGCTAGTGTTAAGGGCCAAATTACATTTCCCCAAACTTCCTATGTTAAAGTCATAACTCTCAGTATTTCAGAATGTGACTGTGTTTGGAGAGAAGGCCTTTAAAGAGATGATTAAATTAGGATGAGCCCTGATCCAATATGACCGGTATCCTTATACAAAGAGCTTAGCATACGGCCACACATAGAGGGGACATGGTGTGAAGACATATGGAGGAGATGGGCATTTGCAAGTCAAGGAGTGAGGACTCAGACAAAGCCAACCCTGCAGACACCTTGATCTGGGACTTCTAGCTTCCAGAACTGTGAGAAAATACGTTTCTGTTGTACCGAGGGTGTAGCACTTAGTTATGGCAGCCCTAGCAGATGAATACAGTTAATAATTTGTAAATTGAACTCAGTATTGTCAGAACTCAGAATTGACTATAGCCCAAACTCCCTTAAACAGAGTCAACTTGAAATACAAGTGACATTGATGCTGTTCATGTTAATATCGCCTGTGTTAGTCCAAGTTTTCCAAGTAGATCTCAACAGATTTTAAAATATATAGGGATTGTATGAAGAGAAATACCCATGAGAGAAAATAGGCAGAGAGAAACTGGGAGAGTCCTCAAACTGTGATGGCAGTCTGACCCCATGTGAAGGAGATGGGGAAGGAAAGCTGGAGGAAGCCATCTAGACTGCTGTGGCGTGTGAGTGAGATTTAGCAATCCTTCGAGGAATCTTGAAATCAAAGTTAGAGGAGTCCCATGTCTCCCATAGATAAGCCTGCCTTCCTCTCCCTGTGAAGCTCAGTCATTGGATGAAAGAGTGTGAAATGTGTGGCTTTGGTGCAAATGTGCGAAAGAATGGAACAACTATGATGCTTAGTCAACTACTCCCTTGTTATGAATGCCTATAAGATACATTCTCAGGGACATCGTTAAAGAAAAAATAATATTCTGTGATTGAAAATATTATTCAGTGGCATTCAGTAAAGTAAGGTAGCTTTTATTCTTGGGGGGGGGGGGGTCATGGTGAAAGGTGTAGGGACCAGTGAAATGGGGTTTTGCAGTGTGGTAGAAAGATTGAACTCAACTCTGAAAATAGCACCAGCAAGTAAAAATTTATACCCAAGGAAAGGGTGGTGATCAATGGATGGAACAGTACAAAAAGGAAACATCAAAGAAATGAGGGGATTTGTGCTAAACCAATATAACAGGATTCTTGCTGAAGAGCGGCTGCAGTGATTATCTGGGGGATGGTGGAGGATGAGAAGCCCAATTCAATATACATAGAGAGAGAGAAGATATGGAGGACCAGGTATTGTGGCTAAGCCAACTCAGCAGAATTCTTGATAAAACTGGACAAAGCAGAGATGAACACAGAAATTCAAAAGTCAAGTCCTAGCTGAAAATTCTAGGTGCTCCTGAGTAGAATTTGGTCAAGAAGAATCCTAACCTTATGAAATCATTTTGACTCTGTAAAGGCAGATCATAGTGCACCATCTCTGAAGCAACAGGTGTTTTTAGTCAACAGATACTTGCTGAGTATATAACGAAGGCTTGACAACCATAAAGGAGCTAAGGAAATTTCAGGAAATCTAAAAACTTATTGTGGAATCAAGATTTTTGCATGTGGGACCCTGGAGAATAATTTGAGAAAGTGGTCAGCTATACTATTCAGACTGACTTACCGAAGCATGATGTACATACCCCATAGTACAGGAAGATGACTTTAGGTGGCATATGGGTAATTTTGTATTTTAATAGCTAATTATCTATTTTAATGTACTAGAAGAAAACACAGAAACAACACATAAAAATATGATTTAATTGCTTAAGCTAAAAATGAACTTAATTGGACATTAGGACAACTAATCAATGGGTAGAACAAACATAGTAAATATGTTATAAGACTAATTCAGGTTTGGGAAACATTGACTAATGTTTCAATGATGAATGTATGATTCAGATATGAGTCATTAAACCACAGAACCAACTGTGAAAAGAAAAAAATGGCTGCTACTGAATTTCAAATAAAAATTAGAACTTTCCCTCTGGAAAGAAACATTTTAGCTACTATATCAAATTAGCAAACTATTTTCTTAAGAATTTTAGACTAAATAAGATTTAAGCCTTCGTCCAATCTTGATATTTTATGCTTTTTAAAAATTAACTGCTTTCTCCTGCGTTCATTCTCTCGGTGTTTATTGAGAGCCTACTGCACGTCAGGTGTTATGCTCAAAAAACTCCAGATTCTTCCCGTTAAGATGCTTTCTATCCTTGGAGGTGGTCAAAACCAGATCATTACAAGGCAGTGCAATTGCAGTAAAGGCTGTGTGTGGAGCATTACTGGTCACTGAAGCAGAGCCCCTCATCCAGTTTGTGAGGGAGCGGGGAAGGATTCTGGAGAGCTAGTCAAGTGTCAGGTTAATATAGACAGGGCGTATGGTATGGACGAAGATTATATCAGTGATTCTAGAGCTGCTGGAGATCAAGGGGTGAAAGAGGAAATTGTGTGTAATTCATTTTATTTTAATTTTGGTAAAATATATATAAAACATAAAATGTGCCATTTTCACTATTTTAAGTGTAAAATTCAGTGGCACTAAGTACATGCTATGCAATCATCACTACTGTCCATCTCCTGAACATATTTATCATCTCCAACTGAAACTCTATACCCATTAACAACAGTTTACAGTAGCTCTTCCCTGTAGGCACTGGTAACCACTATTCTACTTTCTATTTCTATGAATTTGCAGACTCTAGGTACCTCAACTAAGTGGAATCATACAACATTTGTCCTTTTGTATCTGACATTTCACTTAGTGCAACATTTTCAAGTTCACCCATGTTGTAAAATGCATCAGAATTTCATTTTTGAAAAAATCTGGATAACATTCCATTATATGCATTTCATGCTGTATTTTGTTTATCCATTCATCTACTGATAGACATTTGGATTGCTTCTACTTGTTGACTATCATGTACATAACAGTACTAGGAAAATTGGTCTGCCAATATCTTTTCAGTATCTGCTTTGAATTCTTTTGGATATATGTCTAAAAGTAGACTTGCTGGATCATTACAATAATTCTTTAATATTTTGACGAACCACTAAATTGTTTTCCATAGCAGATGCACCATTTTACATTCCTAATAGCAATACACAAGTGTTCTAATTTTTTCACATCCTCCAAAACTTATTTTATTTTTTTAACTTAATAATGATTCTGATGGGTATAAAGCAATATCTCATTGTGGTTTTGATTTGTATTTCCCTAATGAAGAACGTGCAGTTTTGAATATAAATCTTTGAGTGGTGTGCAGACACTGGTTGCTTATAATCATTGCTTTCCTGTGATTCAGAGCAGGAATATATTTTCATTTTAAAAGATCACCCTGACTACAATATGGCCATTGGACTTAGGGAGAAGGCTTTGGCAAGAAAAGCAGGAAGAAGGCCAATTCAACAGTCCAGGAAGGAAAGCTAGAATACCTGAGACCCAGACAATAAATAGTGTGGAAGCAATGTGGGCAGGACTTGAAAGATTAGATTTGATTAATTTTGAGGGAAAATAAGAGGTCAAAACATTGCCCTGGACCATGATATTCTACCTCCAGCTCGCTGTAATTTTCAGAATTAGAGTGAGTCACACCTTTGGAATAAAGGAGTCTGTCCCAAGTTAAATGCATTACCTAGTAAGAGCTAGCATATTAAATTGTCATTGCCTGCTAACATCATAACATGAACTCAAGCCAAACGGACCTAGCTTACTTCCCCAAGAGACCCAGGCCTCTGTAGGTACAAAATCGTCCATCTTTAGGGGCTTCCACATGTGAGTGCCTGTAGCACCTCACACAATAGCATTTTAATCACTTTGATGATAAAATTATAATTGTTATTTTGCAGCACTGTTTGGAAATTGTGACATTTACAGCACTGTTAGTCAGCATTCAGACACATGAAAGTTGTTTAGAATACACATTTTATATTAAAAAGAATCACATCATGTATCAAACTGGTCATTACCCTTCACCAAGTAAGATCTTGAGGGATACAGGACAGACATACTTTCAAAGATTTCTCCATTTTTAATTTGAAAGGTAGACATAATTCTGTCCTACTTCCTATATGGTTCCCAACCCCCTCCTTTATATCTCTAATCTGGTTCTCCAGGGGCTTGTTCCATGACGTGGAATGCCAAACATGCAAAAGACATATGTGTTTGGAGAGTCTGATGATTAGTTTCTTCACCCTGAACTTCAAGTCATTCTTTTTTCTCCCTAGAAGAGCTCAGAGTAAGTTATAGTCAACAACCGTTTATTGAATGCCTACTATATGCTAAGCACAATGTTTGGTGCTTAGCACACCAAAAGCCATGGGACTTGATCTCTGCCATCTACAAGCTTAGTCCTGTTGAAATATTGGAATGATGTGTAGAAAGTTGTGTGAATCCCTTGTTCAGGTGTGTCACAATTACTTCAGTTGCCTATTAGCTTAGAAAAAAAATTTATGAGGCTTCCATTTGATTAATCTTCTCTCTCTTTCTTTCTGAAGGACTCCAAACATTGAAACTATTTTGAGATCAGTTTGGGCTTCTTTCATGATGAGCCAGTTAGGAGATAATTCATCCAACTTGTCTTGACAATGCCACAGAAGCTAAGTGATGAAATTAGATTCTAAAAGGAATAAACAAAAACATTAAGTACATCCAAAAAGACATCTGTTGAATCTGGGGATAGTGAGAAAGCACAGGACTTTTTTTTCAAAGGCACTTTGGAAATTGGAATTTAATGGGCTTTGTTTTGCCTCATTACAGCTGCAGTTGGGAGAGTCATCTATACAGCCAATAACAAAGAGCCTTAATATTTGTTGACTTAAATATTAAGTGAGAAAAAGCTTTTTATTATAAATGTGCTTTTGTTCCTAGTTGGAAACTAAGAAATATAAGCACCCAGTAGGCACATATGTGCTTAGAGATCTCGTTACCACAAGCATTTTCATTTTCTGTAAGTCTAAATAATTAATAATCATTTATAGTTCAGAAACAGGTGCAGTGTAAGTATGCAAAGCTGTTATGATGATTGGTGCTATTTTTCCCAAAGTTGGCTGTAAATAATACCACACACAAGAAGATGGAAAAATACTGAGGGAAATAATAGCTTTATCCGAGAATCCAAGACCCTTAAAAGATCAAAACAGTGACAACTTGAGAATGGTTAACCTTATGACACAGTGATCAGAAGACATTTCAGAAACAAGGTTTGTATGAAATCTTGAGTCAGTTGCACAGAGTGCTAACAGATCTGCAATGCAACCAGTATGTGAATATGGTAGAAGCAGCACTTCTAAAGTTAATGAGGAAAAATATTATTGCTGGGTTAGTGTGCATTTCATAAGAAGGTAAAGATGCCAATTATTTCAAGTTGTCTTTTTGACGTGATCACATTTTAGTCTTTCTCTCTTGCTACCCATAATTATAATTAAAATTATTATTCATCTTTTGTCCAATTATTACCTACCCTATTATGCACATGTAGTTGCTACAATATCTGGAGACATTTAGTAGAATAAATGAGGCATATGCTCAGATTGTATTTCCTGAAAGGTAGATCTTGGGACAGGCTGATCCAACTCAAAGTAACTTCTGAAACAGTTTTAATCAGTTGTTAACCTGGTAGCGTCAAATTACCAAATATCAACTGGAATTGATCTTATTTCAAAGAAAAATCAAAGTGTACAAAGACAACCTTGGAAAAAAATAAAAGATCAAGTGTATCTTGTCCTATAAAAATTTCACCTATCTACACACTTAATATACTACGCCATTTTTGCTAAAAATCAGTTGGAAAATACCCATACCAATAATTGGTCTCAAAACAAGTTTTGCAAACCTGAAGGCATTCCTATTAAAGTCTGTCCCAGTTTTGCCTGCAAAGCAGAATTCCCTAGTGTGATCACTTAAGTTGACTGCAGAACCTGTCTCCAAATACAATTTCGCTTTTTCTAAAAATCAAATCCACAGTCTAAAGGTCAGGGATTTTCCTAGCAACGGGCACTCGAAAAAACATGCCGCAAACTGCAGGCATTTTGCATGGGCAATACAAAAAGGTGTTCAAGCCTCATTCACACCATTAAATTAAGTGTGCGGCTCCTATTCCCCTTCTTGGGAGGGTGCCATATTTCACTTAGATGTATAAATTCTGTCTTTAAATTTTTCTGGCTTTATTGAGGTATAGTTGGGGTACAAGAAACTGCACGTATTAATCTATACCATTTGGTGAGTTTGTACCTTTGTGTGCACTCAAGTTCACATCATCACAATCAAGGTAATACACATAAATTTTTTCACCTCCAAAAATTGCCTTGTGGGGCCTTTTTTGTTGTTATTTTCATTTTTAAATCAAAGACATGACTTTATAGTCACGGCTAGCATTCTTTTTGAGAAAGGGGGAGAAAAAATTGTGGACGTATTTCTGTAAGAAGGAATCAGAGAAAACACCTGGTGCTTTTTCATAAATGTTGGTGGTGGTGATGTCTGTGTCTCCTATAGCTTCTAGAGTCTTTGAGTACTTCTGTGCTTAAAAAGTGACAGAGATGTGTCTGAGAAAAAGTAGGTGTGTGACTATAATTACCCCTCCCAGGCAATAGCTGCAGCTGGTATAGGCTTGTTGCTTCCTAGGGAACCAGGGATGATTCCTGAAAGGAAGTTTGTCTTAGGATATCAAAGATCACCATCACACTTGAAGGCAACTAATTTACTTTACTAATCATTGGAAGGAGTGAGCTGAGGTGCAGTGGTTTCCAGGCAGACCATGAGTCAGAATCTCCTGTGGAGATGACCCTCTCCCCAGTCTGGCTGAATCTTTATAATAGAGAATGTTCATGGCTGTAAATGTTCGTGTTATTTGAGGATCCCTCTGTATGAGACTAACAGATTCAACCCTCAGACCCGTGTGTGTCGCCATCTGAAGTTAGTGCAAAGAGACCTAAGTGAAGGTCCCCATAGCACTGTTTTCTAACTCCGTGACCAGGCACAAATTACTTACTCACTCTGAGCCTCAGGGTCCTCATTTCTAAAATGGAAGTCTATATTGCCACCCCATAACACTGTTAGGATTTTATAAACCACCCATGAGGTGTATCTGGCATGTGGTAGGCTCTCAAAAGAATTCCTGTTTCTTCTTCTCCTAATATTGCTCCTCTCCCCAGTTAGCAGATGTTTTAGACTGAATATTGACTAAATATAAGACTAAAATTCATGTTGATGCCCTCACCACAATGTGATTGTATTTGGAGATGGGGCCTTTGGAGGTAATTACGATTAGGTTATGTCATGGGGGTACGGGGTCCTCATGATGGGTTTAGTGGCTTTATAAGAAGATGGATATTTTCCATGTCTGTGTGTGTGTGTGTGTGTGTGTGTGTGTGTGTGTGTTCGTGCCAAGGAAAGGCTACATGAGAACTTAGTGAGAAGTCAGCCATCTGCAAACTAGGAAGAAAGCCTTCCTCTGGAACAAAATCTGTCAGCACCTTAATTTGGGACTTCCCAGCCAACTGTGAGAAATAAATCTCTGCTATTTAAGTCGCCTAGTCTATAGTATTTCGTTATGCAGCCCAAGCAGATTAGGATGTAGGCAAACAAACTTAAAAGTTGTTCCACAGCAAAAGAAACCATTAAAAAAAAATGAAAAGACAACCCATAGAATGGGAGAAAATCTTTGCAAATGATTCAACTGACAAGGGCCTACTTTTTGAAATATACAAACAATTCATACAACTCAACAGCAACAACAACAAAAATAAATAAATAAAATAGGCAAAAGACCTAAATAGACATTTCTCCAAAGAAGATATACAGATGGCCAGCAGGTACATGAAAAGATGTGCAACATCAGTAATTATTAGAGAAATGCAAATCAAAACTACAATGAAGTATCACTTCATATCAGTCTGAATAGCCGTCATTAACAAGTTTCCAAATAATAAATACTAGAAAGGATGTGGAGAAAAAGGGGCACTACTTCACTGTTGGTGTGAATGTAAATTGGTACAACTACTATGGATTCCTCATAAAACTAAATATAGAACTACCATATGATCCACCAATCCCACTCCTCAGCTTATATCCTGATAAAACCGTAAGTCAAAAAGTGCATGCATCCCTATGTTCATTGCAGCGTTATTTACAATAGCCAAGACCTGAAACAATTTAAATGTCTATCAACGGAATGAATTAAGAAGATGTGGTGCATATATACAATGGTATACTATTTAGCCATACAAAAAGAATGGGATAATGCCACTTGCAGCCACATGAATGCAGCTAGAGATTATCTTACTAAGTGAAGTAAGTCAGAAAGAGAAAGATAAATACTCTATGATATCCCTGATATATAGAGTCTAAAATATAGCACAAATTAACCTATCCACAAAATAGACAGGCTCACAGACGTAGAGAACAAACTCATGTTTGCCAAGGAGGAATGGGGAAGGAGTTTGGGGGTGGTAGATGCAAACTATTGTATTTAGAATGGATAAGCAATGAGGTCCTACTGTATAGAACAGGGAACTACATCCAGTCTCTTGGGATAGAACGTGATGGTAGATAGTATGAGAAAAAAAATGTATATGTATGTATAACTGGGTCACTATGACCTACAGCAGAAATTGGCACAATAGTGTAAATCAACAATAATTTAAAAATATTAAAAATTGCATAGACAAAGACAGGACAGCTGAGTGGGAAAAGGGAGTGGACAGAATTTTTCCTGTAAATAGAATTTTTTAGAACATGTGTCTGGAGAAGCTCAGAGCAGGCACCCTGCCTTAGCCACAGAGAGAAACTGGATCCAATGTTTTCTAGCCACCTTTAGCAGGACATGGCCTAAGATGTCCTAGGAACTTGGAAGTTGAGGAAAAAATAATGTCTTCAGAGAATAAAGATAAATTAAAATGCATTACAATAGATTTATGGGAGAAAACCAAGAAATGGTAATTTACTGCATTATAGAGGAGTTTAGGAACAACCAAATATTCCATCAAGGAAATATGGAAGTGATTCCATTCTCTACCTAGAAACCTAATCAATCATGCCTGTCCTGTTTAAATTTAAATTGTATGACAGGGAAGAAAGTGAACAACCCTTAAGCAGAGAAGGAAAGAAATTCTCTAGGGCCAGAGAAATTGGGAGCATTAGGTTTTACAATAATTTTCATCCATGGTGGAGGCTCTATATCCAAAGTTTACTGACACTGACCATCATGGCCATCCAAACTTACCTTGAAATTACATTTGTTACTGAACTCAAGTGGCTGCCTGCCACTCAAAAGCCTGTTCTCTAGAGGTAAGAGTTGGTAGAAAGGAAAATTTCTCTAATCAGAAAAGTCAGAAATCTGGGGAGAAGATGGACTCATGTGCCCAAAACTGACTCTGAGGATTCTGCAATTCTGCTTAGTCATGAAAGTTTTTAAGTGGAAAAGGGGAAGTAATCCTATGCAGTCATTGAGATAAGTGATCAAACTTGTAGTCATCTCCCACTGTGTGAAGGTTTGTTGATTCCTCATGATCTTTCTTTAGATGCTATCTTGTTCACACAGTTTGTTTGTCAGATTACTGAAGGGGAAGCTAGATAAAAGATCTAGTCATCTGTTAATTATTTATTCTTCATATCTGTTTCTTTGGTCTATGGAAAGAACCAAATTTTAGACCAGGTAATTTTGTGATTAAAAGTTTTGAAAGGTGTATAGTTACAATATAGCTTTGCTAAGGGGATAAGACAAAAGGTGCCTCATGCAAAGAGCTCTTCCTGTTAAAAGCTGCTTACACAGTCACTCATTTATCTATTCACTCATTGAAGAAATGTTTATTGAGTATCAAGCCTGTGCCATTCACTGTGCCAGGTGCAGGTGCACAAGTCATGGAAACCACTGCTTACCAGGGTGTGTTCATTGATCTTTTCTAATGAGTTCTACACCTTTAATCAGATTTTCAGATGGTTTAGAACCACAGAGCAATGGGCGAATTAGCTCACTATATTTGATTATTATGATCCAGGAAACATTCTATTATTTGTGAACATGTTTTATAGTATAGTAGTTGAATAATTTGCAAAACATTCAAAGCAGACAGCAAAAACCCTGAGATCCCCAATCTTTGAAGGAGAGTGAAAAGGATGTATAAGCCTGAGAACAAAAGTTATTGGTATTAAATTATTTAAATGTTTCTCCTAAAGAAGTACCCAGTGATTACTACCTTGCAGTTTCCTAAAAGATAAATGCCCATAGCAACAAGATAAAGTTGCTTTTATTCTCACACATAAGAATTATCAATTTCATAAATAAGAGGGTTATTTTAACAATAATATTTTGTATCAAAGAAGCTTTTTGGCAAGCAGAATAGATACCCAAATTTAAGCCATAAGCACTGGTAAGACTCAATGATATAGACTCTTGAAATTGTTTATTGCTCTCTCCAAATGAAAAGCAAAAAGCGGATGGAGTGGGGGGAAAGTGTGGTAGCAGACCTCAGGAAGTCAATACGATTCTAAAGGTTTTCTGCTGTGTGTTTTTTTTTTAACAACAAAAACCAGGGACAATTGGCTGTGATTTTTTTTTTAAATCTAGAGAAATTGTCAGTTTTTTTCTCTATTCCCATCGTGCCTGCAGGCCCCAGTTCTGGGCAGCATTGCTTGGTGGAAACATTTTGGCAGCTACTGTATATTGTAGGCTTAAATAGGTTTTTAATCATCCCAGACAGGGGGAGCATTTTATTTCAAACTAGGAGCAGGGTATGAAATGGGACACTCATTAGGAACAAAAACAGATGAGCTCCAATTAAACTAACTGTTCTCTGGCAAACCCCTGGTGTCTTGGAGGGTAACTTTGCTTAACTAAGGTTTATAGAACAAACTATCGTGCTTCAGGTGTCATTATGGAAAAGCAAGTCAAGGCTTGACTCTCAATTGCTTTCTCAGTCAGATTACTCCTTATTTTCTGTCACTGGGGACTGTTCAACATTAGGGCCTCCCTTTGGCACCATTGTTTTCTTCTGAGATAATTACTGAGGAGTGTTCAGGCATAAGTTCAGATCTCTCCATTAGTTTTCAGAGCCTGGTTGTATAAACATTACACTTCTTTCAGTTGCTTTATTATCAAATTGAGTTTTTCTAACCGTGGAACCCTGTCAGTCCTCAGATCAGTCCTTGTTGGTTCCTTCTCCTTTTGTGGATGATGTTTTCCTGCACAGGTGCTGCAATGCCTGAGATGCTTTGTGTCTTCAGGAGAAACGTTTCTCTGCCAGTCTTTCTGTAAAGAGTGAGTCTCAACAGTAACTGCCCATTAGATTCACCTAGGGAGCTTATAAAACCTCCAGTCTAAACTCCATTCCAAGATCTTCTGATTTTAATTGTCCAGGAATTTAATTTTTACATTTATATTTACTATAAATTGCTCTAGTAATTCTAATGGGCAGCCAGGTCTGAAAACGACTGACTTAAACAATGTACCTTTCACCTCATTCATTAAGAGAACTTGGAAAGCTGGATAGGCACTGCCAGGGAATTCAGTTGGTGCTTTTTCAGTGACGTTATCCTTAAAAACAAAGAGTAATTGTTGCAAGACTTTGTGGTACATATATACAGTGGAATATTACTTGGCCGTAAAAAAAGAATGAAATAATGCTATTTACAGCAACATGGATGGACCTAGAAACTATCATACTAAGTGAAGTTAGACAGTAAAAGACAAACATAATATGATATCATATATATGTGGAATATAGAAAAAGGATACAAATAAATTTATTTGCAGAACAGAAACAGACTACAAATGTTGAAAAAACTTATGGTTACCAAAGAAGACAGGTAGTGGGGGAGGGGCGCTGGGAGGGATGGACTGGGTGTTTGGGCTTGGCACGCACACTGAGGTATATGGAATGATTGGCCAATGGGGACCTGCTGTATAGCACAGAGAACTCTACCCAATATTCTGTGATAATCTATGTGGGAAAAGAATCTGAAGGAGAATGGATATGTGTGTCTGTATGACTGAATCACTTTGTTGTACAGCAGAAATCATCACAACATTGTAAATCAACTATACCTCAGTAAAACTTAAAAAAAGACTTTGCCAAGCTAAATAATTTCCAGGTGCTGCATGTTGTTGAACTATCCCCTGCCGCTCCCCATCATGAGCCCCAGGTTAGCTTAGCCCTGACAACATGTTCCTTCCTACCCCTATGCCTTTTCATCTACTATTCTTTCCAGACACAGTACATACCTACCCACTCCCTGCCCCATGTCCCAGGAACCATCCTGCCTCTCCTTCAAGACCCAGCTTCACCTGCACCTCCGTCCCTGGCACAGTCACTCTACCCACAGCCACTTCCACTCTTCCATCCATCTGTAGAATCTTGAATGCATCTCCACCATAGCTCTTGATATATAATACCATAATTTATCATTTGACGTATCTGTTTTCCCCATTAGATGATGGGTTCTTGAAGCAAGCCTCTTAGGACTTATAACAGGGAGTGTCCGATTTGAAACGTGGTCGAGAGCAAGCTTCTTCCTATCTCAGGGCTTTTGCAGATTCTCTTCCTTCACGCAGTATGTGTTGTTGCCACACAAGGGTAGGAAGAAATTCAAATGTTACCTCCTAGAAGACACATGCAAGAAGCACCTCCCTAATACAGCTCCATCACTTTGCCCTACTTTACTTGCTTGATGGCATTTATAGCATCTAAATTTCTTTTCTCTGCTTGTTTACCTTAGTATCCATCTCCCTCCTTTGGAATTTAAGCTTCTTGAAGGCAGATACTACCTCTATTCTATTGTTATATATTAGGACCTAGAACAGTGTCTCTATCAACATTGTAGCTGGTAAATTAATATTTTCTTTTAAACAGTTTTCCAATCAGATAGACCTAGGTTTAAATTCTGTCTCTATTAATCCTAATTTGTATTCATGGTCAAGATACATAACCTCTCTATGCCTCAATATCCTCCATTCTAAGACTTTTTATTGCTATCCATGGATATAACAACTTTTAGGATGAAAAAAATAAATACTATAAATGAGCAGATCTACCAAAAGCTGCATGCAAATTTCAGAAAATTAAAATGCCAGGGGAAATTGTATGTTTTAGAATCACACTTATTCACAATAATTGTTCACAAAAATTGGATAATACTTCCCTGGAAGGGTGGCTGCTATGATTAAATGAGAAGGTATCTGAGGCACCTGGTAAGGACCTGTTCTGTCCAAATTCACTCTGTATTCAAACCATGCAAGAATGCTGGATACAGCTCCCTCAAATTTGATCACTCTGTTTTTAAACAAAGTTGTGCCAAACCATGTTCACTGTGAAATTCATCAGACTTGTCTCATTTTCAGCACAACTTGGAAGCCTATTTGGTCTATGCTCTCAGGCAAGTTAAATATTAAATGTTACACACATATATAGTACTTAAATATTTATTTACTTGTATGCACATGCATACACAGACTATGTTTCAGGGAAGTTTATTTGATATATAAATATTAAATAGAAATTATCTTAACCATCTGTTAAGACAGAGCTGAAACAAAGGCTTCTACAATTAGACTCTGGCATTTTTTTCGGAAAACATTTTAATAAATGGGAGAAAGCAGGAAAGGCTTAATGATTACTGGTTAGTTGTATGTTGTCAGACCTGTGTTGCTAGGGTATATTCTCCTGGTTACTAGAGAGGTATGTAATGTGCTTGGCAAATCAAACTAGCTTTGCCTCCGAACATGAATGAGACACTCCATGTCACCAAATGAGTGTTGGAAAAACTCACCAAGTCTTTATGGACAGCTGATCTCAGTTAACATTATAACCTTGGAACACTTGGTGCTTTACAAGGAAGCTCCAGCTGCAGTATAGAATAAACTCCCATAAAAGTAACTCTTGATTTGACAAGGTCTATAGTTATCCCCATGAATTAAGTTTTCTCTAAGCCATTTCCAAATAACATCTTGTTGATTCCTCCCTTTCAGAGATGCCCCATCAACAGTTCTCTTTCCAGTTTAACTTCTTTTTCTCTACTGGCTCTTCAATATGTTTATTTGTTGTGACTAAATCATTCCATTCTCACATTCTCCCTCTCCTTTAACATTTTTTAAAACCCTTAATTCCATATCCAACATCTGCATTCAATTGAGTTTCCATCCATACTGCTTTTCTGGACCAGTGATACGCATGTTGTAAAAAATGGAATGAGTTTTTACTTTAATGGGCCTCCATGCATTTAAAACATCGTCACTCACTAATGTGAACCTTTTTTATTTTCTTTTTGGCCCGAGGCTTTCCCTCTCCCATTCCAGCTCTTCTATTCTTCCTCCATAGAAATTGTTGAGGATCCTCCTCTAATGTTCTCCAGGATTCTGACTTGACCATGCTATCTTTTTGCCTTATGCAGAAACATACATTAGAGTAGTTGTGGCCATAAGTTAACTATCTCTCTAGGATATCTCTGCAGTGATGATCCAATAACACAGTGACCTCAGTGGTGGGTTTACTATTTCCACATGGTCAAGTGTATCCCTTCTTATCCACCCTTTCATCACTATCCATCCATTACCCCAACTAGAAATCTGGGAGTCACCCTTATACCTTAATCAATCACTAAGTCATGGCCATTTTACCTCTCAAAAAATAATTTGAAACTTCCTGCTCTAGTTTATTGCTACAAGATTGACCTTGCACAAGTTTTACCTTCTTTTGCATATAATGTTATAAGTATAACCAATTTTCCTATTTTAAGCCCAGATTCCTCCTCCTCCCAGCTTTCCCCATCCCTTAAGTAGATGTTTTATAGTCCATATTGTAGCCAAAGGGATCTAAGATAAAAATTTGATGATACAATTCTCCTGCAAAAAGTTTTTAGTAGCCCTTAATGAATTTCAAATGGTTTCAAATGACGTATTCGGCCTTTCATGACCTGGCCACTCTATATCTCCCCAACTTCATTTTCAACCACTTTCCAATTTGCACTTTTTAATTTACTTTTCAATACTATGGAGTCTTATTTTTTATTTTTTAATTTTTTATTGATGTATAGTTTTATGACGTATGTATCATATATGTATAGTTTTATGATATATATGTGTGTGTAGTTTTATTATATATATATTCTTTTTCAGATTTGTTTCCCTTACAGGTAATTACAAAATATTGAGTAGAGTTCCCTATGCTATGCAGAGTAGGTCCTAGTAGGCATTCTATTTTATATTTAGTAGTTTGTATAAGTTAATACCAAGAGTCTAATTTATCCCTTCCCTCCCTCTCTTCTTTGGTAACCATAAGTTTGTTTTCTATGTTTGTGGTTCCATTTCCATTTCATAAATAAATCCATTTGTTTCTTTTAGATTCCACATATAAGGAACATTATATGATACTTGTCTTAGAGTCTCCTAATGGTCTAATAATTTCTAATAGTTCCCCAAACACATCATTTCGTTCCAAAAGCCCATACCTTTGCGTATATTTTTGTCTCTGCCCAAAATTATCATTCTAACTTTATTAGCTTTAACAATTCTTGCTTATCATTTAAGACCACTGCACCTGTCTTCCTTATAACCTCCCTCGAGCATGATGCATGGTATGTGGCTGCTCCTAAAATAAGGAATTTTCAGTTTGATATAACAAAATGGTATCAGTAAAAGCATCAAGTCAGGTGAACAGTAAGAGATATTCTGGTTATATCCTTGCCACTTACCAGCTATGTGACTTTGGAAAAATTATTTAACTGCTTTGGTTTTACATTTCCTTTTGCCTGTGATGACCTTTTTAAGTTAGAAGCTTTCCAAAGTTCTCTCCAGCTTCCATTTACTGCATTTTTTCACTAGGGACAAAACTTCTCAGAGTTGTCAATAAGTCAGCAGCTTAGTACAACTATAGCCTCGTTTATTGATCACTCTTAGGTAAAGTGGCTTTTATACAAAGTCAATATAGGTGTTAGGTATGTTCAAAATAATTGCTTTATAAACTTAAAGGAAACAAACTGTCGGTCTACCTAGCCCCATCTTGTGGACGGCAGTGATTTTTCTGGTTTTCCTTCTACTAATGAAAGTTACCAGTCCTGGAAAGATAGACATCAGGAAAGGGGAAGGAACATGGATTTTTAAAAATCAGATTTGGATTTGAATCCTGGCACTGTCATACACATTCTTTGTGACCCTAAGGATGTTACATAACCTCTCTAGGTTTTATTAACACTAAAATCAAAAGAATTACTAGTAGAGGACACAGGTGAAACAAAAGTCACTCCTCACAAAGAGCATGGCACTCAGGAGGCACAAAGGTATTAGTACTGCTCCATCATCATCATCGTCAGCATCATCACATTAGCTAGAAGAGAGAAATTCAAGCAAGTAATGATAGCCAAATCTTATTAATGTGAGAGGCATTCATACCAGCATCAGGTAGCCATAAGATGCTCTGATGTTAGGGATATCACATCAAGGATGTTAGTTCAGCTGCTTTATCTTACAGATAAGGAACATGAAACTCAGAGTGGTTACATGACTTCTCCCAAAATAATTCTCTACCAAGTGATGTTACAAGGACTTGAACTCCATTCCCTGGGTCACAGTTTAAGCCCTTCACTTTAGTTCATGCTTTTCAACATTTAGCTTCATCACAATCACTCAGAGATCTTGTAAAAGACAGATTGCTGCATCCTGATTCCTGTTGTAAGCTGGAGAATTTGCATTTTAACAAGTTCCTAGGTATTGCTGATTCTGTATTTTGAGTAGCAATAGACAACTCTGTTTTGAATTGACTAGGCGTTCTTGGCTTTCTTAAACACCTCACTCTTAGGAACTGACAAAGAGAGAGAGATGAGGCCATTTGTCTTGATTATTCCTCACTGGGGTTTGTATGGGATACAGCACTGCCAATGAATAGGATATGAGCTATTCTCCCATCCTTCCTTTTCCTTTTCCTACTACACACTTAGACAAGGAGCATTAGGTTTCAGAAAAACATACTCCCCAGATTTATTTTATAAAAATTACAGTTTGCTTTGGCTGATGTATTTATAATCATATTTGGAGCTCGCAAATGCACATTTAAACCTGCAGTGTCTGAAATGAAAAATCGGCTCTGAGGCTCGGCATTTACTTCTGTGTGGTAGAAAATCTTGCAGCTTTTGTACTCTGGAGGTGGGAGAAAGTGCAACGCAACCAAATGATATCTGGAAAGATGATACCCAGAATGTGTAGAGGAATTGAACATTGCCACCTATTTATCTCCCCTGAGAGAAGAGAAACAGATTACATCCCCGAAGTTCATTTGTTAAGTTGGCAGTTTAGCACTCTGGGCTCATATTTCCATAGAAACAATCAGGATCTTTCAGCTGCGTTATGCATTACGAAGAGTTTTAATGAATTTACCTGGAAACCAAATGCCAATTTGTAAAATATTTTCTAAGAAAAAAGATCTCCTGCTTTTCAGCGAGAAGGAAAGAGTGGTTCAAAGCACACGCAAGCAGAATTTCTTGGAGAAAGAGGTGTTGTAGCAGATTAGGTTCAATCTCAGCACCAATAAATTCTGTGCAAAAAAAAATGAAAGCTTTTTAGACCTCTCTCAGCTTCCTTATCTCCTAAGAGCAGATAATATATACTTCACAGAGTCCTTGTGAAAATTAAACGGCATAACATATGTGCAGCCTCTCTGCTACCATATCTTGAACAAAGTAGGCACTCAACAAATTCCTGTTGTCATTTCTTAAGGAGCGTGCACCCTCTGACGTCTCCTTCACTTTTCTCCCTTATTTTCCACATACAGCACTAAAGGGGTAGAAAACAGGAGGGAAAATATCACTTCAAACCCCACCTCCCTCAATAAAGCAATGCAACTCTGCTCAGCCAGTTCAAATCCCAAACTATATCCAGATCTCTCTCAGCACTCAAAAAAGGTTAAGTGCTCTCCATTTCAGGACTCACCAGCCTCAAAAGGCACATAAGTGACCTTTTTGTATCACTCAAAACTTTTCTTGAACTTTGGTTACCTGTTACATTTTAATTTCTTCATAAGCCATGTATCAAAAATTTTCAGAGTTTTTTGTTTTAGAGGAAACCTAAAATGTTTCCTCTGTTTACTTGCGTGATATATTTAAATATGAAATATTTAAAGCTGATGTATCACATCTATATATGTTAATTAAGGAGAAAACTGTTTGTACTCATGAATGAATGTTGCTTTGACTGCGTAGAGATTTCAGCATCATTCATCAACTCATTATGTAGTACCTACGACATGTCAAGTCTGTTCTCAATGCTGAAGATTGTGAATGTGTATGGATGTGATCATACAATACCGACCTGATATTGCCGAGGGAGTGAATCATGTAGAAACCTGGGTAAAGAAATCCCCTGCTGGCCTAGTGGTTAAAGGATCTAGCATTGCCACGGCTGTGGTTCAGGCCACTGCTGGGGTGCAGGTCCAATCCCTGGCCCAGGATCTTCTAAAGATGTCTAGGGAGAGGAAACAATAAGTGCAAAGGCCTTGAGACAGGAACATGCCTGAGATGATCAAGAGGCACTGAGGAGACCAGAATGGCTGGAATGGTTCCTGAGTCCAAGCTCATTCTGCTCCCCACAAGACAGGCCAATAACTCGGTAGACAAGTTGTTTGGGCAAGAAGCAAAAACTTTTAATAGGAAAGCTAGCAGACGGAGAATATGGGAGACTAATGTCTCAAAAAACCATCTCCCCTTAGTGAGAATTCAGGCTCCTTCTGTTCAAGAAAGTAGAGGTGGAACAGTTAGTTTTTGCAGACTTCTTGGTGCCAAAAGTCTCTGTTCTTGTAGATGTCCACCTCAATCAGGTCAGATGTTCCTGTAAACCTCCAACAAAACAAATGTTATTCTCTGTTCTGCAACTTTTTATCTAAAAATATACTACTCTTAAAGGTTACAGACTTAAGAATAGGCTAGCCTATATATTTCATGCTATAGGCAGTGACCTTTTGCAAAGGTTACAAAGCCAGGAAGACTAAGCACAAGTGACAAAGGACTAAGTTTAAAGTTAAAGGAAAAAGGAACAGATCTAATATGCAGTCAGATTTATTCTCTCCTATTATAGAATGAGAGAGTAAGGGGGAAGTAATGAGAGATGAGATTGGGAACTTATCACAAAGGACTCATACTCATTTTATTTATGTATTTGTTTATTTTATTTTATTTTATTTTATTTTATTTTTTAAAGGCCATACTTGTGGCATATGAAATTCCCAGGCTAGGGGTTGAATTGGAGCTGTAGCTGCCAGCGTATGCCACAGCCACAGCAACTCCAGATCCAAGCTGCATCTGCAACCTACACCACAGCTCACTGCAACACCAGATCCCTAACCTACTGAAGGGGGCCAGGGATTGAACCCACATCCTCAAGGATACTGCTGAGGCACAACAGGAATTCCATATTTTAAATGGATTTTTACTTTTAGAAAAAAACAGGAGCTGTTGGGAGATTTTGAGCAAGAGTCATCACATGATTTGACCTATGTTTTAAAAGGTTTACTCAGGCTGCTTTTCTTCTAGACTAGAGTATAGGAAGGCAAGGGAAGAAGGTGAGGGAGGACTTAGAAGATAAAAGTTAGGAAGAAGAGGATGGTGCCTTGGCTCAGGAGTGTGGCAGTGAGTTGCTAAGAATGGGTCAGATTCTGAATAGTCTTTAAGGAAGAGCCAAATTAATTTGCTATGCTAATGGTCCGTGTGGTAACTGGAGAACCTCCTACTTGGCATTATAAAAATTGATGGCATACACCTACCTGAAAAACTCACTATTCTGAGACAGGTGGCAGTGGGGATAGTACACTCAGAAAAAGCAGTTGAACTTAAATGGCCATGAACACTCTCTCACTTTTCTTTTACTCCATCCCTTGATAATGACTATAAGTTCCAAAGGTGGAGATGATTGTTCTGGAAAGATTAAGTTGACCTTGCTAGCAAATTCCGAGTTTGTAATGTGCATACCTTTCTCATTTTATCTCTGACTAGTTAGTGTATTGTGCAGTCCCTAAACATAATGCTTCTTGTTTCAAACCTACATGCATCAATTTGTTAGTCCTTTAAAATATAATTAATTTTGCAAATAATCTCAACTTTCAACTACAAAGAGTAAATATATTTTAATAGCAACTTGAACATCATTCAGGACTTTCTATCCCTAATTCTCATGGTTAATGAGTTCCTGGTGATCTATTACCTCTGTATCTTTCAAATACATCCAAATCAGCCACACTCCTGATTAATCAATCTCTCACTTGGATTGCTGGGAGAGCTTCTTAATTAGTCTCTTTGCCTGTAGTTCAGCCACACTCACCTCCCAATCAGTTCTCTACACAGCAACCACACTAATCTTTCGAAAGGACAGCTTTGTGCCATCTTGCCTCTGCTTACAGTCTTTCATTGCACCCCAGTTCCCTCAAGACCAAAAAAAAAAAAAAAAGCAAATTCCTTCAGCATGCTTAAAGAGCCTTTGTGATCTGGGCTGTGCTTACCTTAGCAGCCTCATATCTTGAACTACAATTTATTCCCATCCAATATGTCTACTATGTGTTTCTCCTGCCCCCTCCCAATATTCTCTCATGGCACTAAGTTACTATCTATGTCTAAGATGTTGCAACTACTATTCTCTCTATCAGTAATGCATTTTCCCCATTTTTTTCTGACCCTTCTCATCCTTAAAATCTCAGCTCAGATAATATCTCTTTTTGTTTCAGCACACCTGTCCAAATTCAAATGTGGGTTAAGTGTCTATCTAATGAGTTCCCATGATGAATCACCGTTGCTCTCATTGCAATATTTAATAACTGCCTGCTTATTTCTCTGCATTTTCCATTGGTGTGTGGCCTCCAAGAGAACAGGGGCTATCTCCCTTGTACATATGGTATCCCCAACACCCAAGTCAAAGTTGGGCACTTACTGAATGGTCCATAATGATTATAGACTTGTCTTGGGTTGAATGGAAAAGCATAAGAATCATAGCTGAAAATCCTTTTAAGGATCATCCCCTTACTTCTGCACTCCAGTTCTCTGTCTACAGACACCCCTCCCCATACAAACATCATTGCATACTCGTGTTTCAACCAGCCTCAAACTCGTTTGTTCCAGGACCACTCTTTAATTTGGAGGATGATTAGGTTTCTATAGTTAACACAATGCTTAATCCTCTCCTTGATGATCTCTTGTCTCTTGACTCCCATGAAAATATTACTTTCTAAAATCTCCTTAGATTGTTCTCACACTCTTGCTCTGGCACACTTGGCTCCTCTCTTTCTCATAGAATGTTGATTCTTTGCTCTTGTCTCTCTCTGTTATGTCTCAGTTTCTTGAATATCTTAATCAGTCTTGTCACTTCAATTCTTACCTTTATATGGACAAATCTAAGATTTTTGTCTCTAGCTGTGGTTTCTCTCCTAAGGTATAGCTTCACATTTTAAGTTATCAACTCAGCAGCTCTACTTGGATTCCCTGCTCATTATATGAACAAAACTTTACCAAAATTTCAATTGCCTTTATCTCTCTACATGCTGTCTCTTGCATTTTCACCCGGGGATGACTTCAAGTGGCTGGTGAGCCCTCAAGAGTTCCCTTTCTCCTAAAAAGACCACCAACCACAAGAATGGGTTTCCAGGGCTCTTCTGCACTAAGTGACCTGCCTTCTGATTGTAATTGATAGATCCAGGGTTATTTGCCTGATCCAGGGTAGACCAAGCAGGATTTTCCTTTTTTGAAAGTTTGGAATTTGGAGATGAAGACATGCTATGTTCAAGGGTGCCTGGAGATGAGACTAGCTAAGGGAAGCCCTCTCAAGTAGGGGTCTAGAAACTACTGATGCGGGCCACCCAGAACTGCCATCTTTCTGCCCCTCTATAAATCTGGCTGTTCAGTGATGACTTTAAGCTTATGAGTTATCCTCATATACTTTTAAAACATTTTCACCACTGTTTAAATTTTTTGCCAGACACTTTCAATCCAATATTAACAAATAAGTTGTCTGGGTTTCACCATCAGTTCAGATCATCTCTAATGCTCCCTGTTCTCAGTCACTGTTTCACAATGTTCTGCCAGGTTCATCCCTATATCTTTGCTTAGTGTCTGTGCTCATCCCTGTCCCTTTCTGCCCATTGACATGACCTCTGATTTAGACTCTTGTGGTAGCCTACTCGCTAGGTTTCTCATCATCAGTTTCTTTTCTCTTTTCTCTCATTACTGTGGTTGCTTTTGTTTGTTTTATTACCAGATGAAGCAAAAAGGACATTGCTGTGATGATACCACTCTAATGCCCAGAAACATTCATCAGAGCTTCATCATTCACCTACTTACGGATACTTATGACTCTTCCTAGTCTGGCATCACCACATTTCTAGTCTGATGAATTCTCTCTTGAATCCGCAATACTATAAACAGAAGTTAGTTGCTAATCTCTGATTATGCCTAGCACTGAGGCAATTCATGTGATTTCAAATGCCTGCATGAATGAAGAGTGCTGTCTTATGTTATGTATTTATTCCTTCAACAAATAGTTACGAAAAGCCTGTAGTCACTAAGTACTCATCTAGGTGCTGGGGAAAATATGGCAGAAGAGGTCATACCAGGAGTACCTATACAAGGGGAAAGAGAAGGGAAATGAGCGAGCTAACAAATATGTAAATAAAAATAAGTGCAGAGAAAGTGGTGAGAGCTATGGAGAAAATTAAACACAGCAAGTGGCTAGCAGTAATGACTGGAGGCACAAGTTATTTCTGGTCATGGAAGCCCCCTCTGAACAGACAGCATTTGAGCCTAGAACTGAGTGATAAGAAAGTGCAAGAAACAAGGAGACAGCCTTGAGGTGGGGGATATTTCACGCTAAGGGATCACAAAGCACAAAAGCCTTAGCCAAGAATAATCTTTACTTATTCAAAGTATTGAAACACTATGGTTGCAATGGGGGAGATGGAATTAGCCTCAACTAAGATCAAAGAGAGGCCAAAATGTGGTGAGAGATCAAATGTTACCCCCAATGTAATGGACAGTGGTCCATTGGAAGGCCATAAGCAGGAAAATGTATGAGAAATATACTCTTTATTCTGGCTGCTGTGTAAAAATAGACTATAGAGGTGTGAGACTGAAAGCAGGGAAATCAGATGGGAATGTGTCACACGATGGCTTGAGTCTTGGGCTATGTTAGCAGAATTAGTAAGAATGAGAGAAAGGTTATATTTTTACAGCAGAGCCAACAGGACTTGTTGATTGGATCGTATGGAGTTTTGTGTATTTTAGCACACAGTAGACAATAAACGTTGCTCACTGACTCATTGAAAAAAATGATCAAGCCACTATGAAAGTCGAACTCAGACTTTATGACACATCCCCTAATAGACCTCAACCCTCCTACTTCCCTGCCTCTCCCTTTACTAAACCCCACTTCTCTTTAAACATCCTTCCTCATGAAAGTTAATATTCTTCCCTGGATTTAGTGACTTAATATTTATTTCTTACCTCCTGTTCTGAACCATAACCTTCGTAATATTTATTCCCTACAGTCCCTTGTGTATTTTGCATGCCTCACAGTCAAGATCAGCTGTTTAAAGAATGAATGAATAAACACACAAAGTAAGATAGAAATGATGTCTAATTTCTCAAGTGAAGAAATGATCATTGAGCTATGCCATCTGAAATCTGAGGATCTTTCCAGACAGATTGAACAGTTCTATAGCTCTGTTAGTTTAGACTCTGCCTTACTTGGAAGCCCAGGGCTAGCTCAGTGACTAAGAGTGGCTCTGTTTCAAAGAACCAAGCCCAGAGAGGCAGCATGAAGCTGGCTTATGTGAATGAGGATTCTCATGGCATACCTGGTCACGTACCAGAAAAAGTGGTTAATTATGTTAACCATTTTGAGTTGCAGTTTCTCCATTTGTCAAATGGGTGTAATAATAGAAACATATCAGTGATAGCTTGTGAAGAAATACTAATAATTACTCTTATAAATAGAATAATTGCTCTATGCTCTGCAATGGCCTAAATGCTTTTACTATACTGTGTACTAACCCATTTATTGCTCCTAACAGCACCAGGAGGTATGCACCTTTATTCCCATTTTATAAATCACTGAAATAAAGCCCTCATTACATCACTCAACACAGAGAAAACATCCTTTAAATACTAGAGCAGGAAAAAAAAAAAAAACTGGATATAGAGCCAAACACCTAGTTTTAAAACCCAGTTTTGCTGCTTGTTTTTGACCTTGGATAAGCCAAACTCTCATAACCTCAGTGCTCTCATTTTTAAAATGAACTGATAAAAAGAATAAATGAGGTAAAATCTGTGAAAGTAAAAAAACACATAAAATTACAACAAATTCTTTGATAAATGTTGATTTTTTGGAAAGTGTTAGAATTGATTTTTAATTCAAGTGTGTAAAAACCAACCAATTTAGTGTAATGTCCTCAGGAGAAGGTAAATGAGGAAAGCCCTCATTTACCACAGTTTTGTTATCGCAGTGGAAAGTCTTTCTGAAAGTCATGGTCTGCGACTTGCGCAGGTCCAGAGGATTGACAACTGAAAGTAAAAATGAAAACTTCTATAGCTGAAGGTCTTGGTTCATTTCTGGTCTTATCCATCCTAGGATGTCTAGGTAAGTTTTATGTTACATGTGAGTGACATTTTCCTGTTAAGAAATACTGCGCTCTTCCTCCATTACCTTCTGTTTTCGTCCCCGAAATTTCGTACAGGGGGGAACATTATCCCAGTCCTGTCTACACTGAGGTTCTAGCTCCTGTAACTTCTGGGTTAGTTCTGAGCTCACAGGAAACCGCTGCCCTGCATCTAATAGCTTCTGACCACTAAAATGAGAGTAGAATGTCCCTTGGTCTGATCATTTGCTTATATCTTCTTGTTTGGTGTTCCTTTTAATATTTGGAAGTGCACTTTCTTCGCAGTTCTTTTTCAGTGAAAATTGGAAGTTCAGAGATAGGAACCCTAATTAAAGCTGTCCTTTGCTTGTCAAAGACAAGGTTTTTTAATGTATATTAAACACATTCACAGATACACACACACTCTCTCTCTCATAGACACATATCTCGATTGGCTTTCACCTGATGAAGTAGAGTCCGGTTTTGTGGGTTTCAGTTATGGTTAGATTTTCTTTTCTTATTTAAAGGGATATTTTCTGTTACAAATAATTTATACATTATAACTCCATGACAGGCAGAATAATGACTCCCCAAAGATATTCACGTTCTAATCTCCAAAACCCATGGATATGCTAAGTTGCATGGCAAGGGTAATTAAAGTTGCCCATAGAATTAAGATTGCTAATGATCTGATCTTAATGTAGGAATATTATTCCGGATTATGCAGAAAGGCCTGATAGATTCCCAAGGATAAATGAAAGGGAGAGGCAAAGGGTCTAGTTCAGAATTTTTCCACCTGAGAAAAACTCACCTGGCCATTGCTGGCACTGAAGACGGAGGATGGAGATAGCCAGCCACTAGCCAACGAATGTGGGCAGACTCTAGAACCTGGACTAATTCAAATAGAATTTTGGAATAGTATATTTTGATAGTTTTTATAATCTTGGGAATGTTTCTGCTGATGAAAAGTCAATAACCATGATCAATAATCCTAACAAAGAATAATAAAGTTTTATTCAAGTGAAGCTGAGAATTATAGCCTGGAAGAAAGCCTCTCCAGTCGCTCTGAAAAACTGCTCCACTGAAGCATGGTTTTAATCATAGCATTATACCTTGTTAGAATAAAGTACATCCATCAATTGTGGCAGAGGGTTATTCTTTCAAAAGTTCAACAGAGAAGTATAGTTACAGATTGGCACACTCACAGCAGGTTAGCATGACCCTGGCATTTTGGAAGGGGACAAGGAGTATTAACATTAGCATCACACGAAGAGAGGCAATGACCTATATTTTCAATTTGAGCATTCTTTATGTCAGGATAATTCATTCTTTCCTTTAATGAGTAAAGTGGATGTACAATGTATTTATTAGGCCATAAATCAGGCTCTCTAAATGCACATGGTTCACATAAAGTTCATGCTGAACCATGTAAAACCAAAACAGCTTCCTCATACCTCAATATGCGAAAATTTGAAAATTTTCTCCATCATTCCCCCTTTCGATAGCAAATATTTAGATAGAAAGCATCAAAGATCAAATTTTGTCCTTTGATGCTAGAGTGGGTGCTGCCTGTTGTGGGTCCATAATGTTCTTGGTGTTAGGCCTCTTGCTTTTTAAAAAATCATTTGACTATTTTTAGGCCTCTTTTATCTCTGGATTTGAATAGTGATCTATGTTGGGGGGTTCATTTTACATAGTGAACAGGAATAGAGGTGTATGTTGACAGGGAAACATCTTATAGATTCTATGTTTTATCATCTATATCAAATTGTCTCACACATACTATACACATGCTTTTAAGAATAACTTTTAAAGAAAAATCAATACATACTACATTAAAAATTATTTACATAGAGTTATATATGTGATCAAAATGTGTGGTCATCATTAATTTTGTCTGAGGCTTAGTTACACATTGGGTGGTGTAAAATATAATTAATAACATCAATAAGGTCATAAATATAACTTTAAACCATGAGTTTTCAGAACCAAACTAGTTTTTTAAAAGTTCACCGAGATTGGGAAATGGTTCACCTAAGGCAGAAATTTGATTTTTCATGTGTTTCATTAAATGTGTTATATTGGAGGCTTCACCTGGTATCAAAAGGTATCAAAATACAGCATTCTGTTAGAATTATGGTGTAGGTGACTTTTTGGCAAACTGGAGAAATGTAAAGGGCCATTTGGTTTCATAATACTGCTTTTCTCATTATGGAGGGCTCAGAATTCAACAGGTCAGTAGCCTGATTTCTACAGTTCAAGGCTTGTTGGGTGAATTTTGCCAGGGGCTTGATATAGGTGATTACATCTTCAATCCTACTGAGGGCACAAAAACAAATGCCAAATGATCATACCATTTGGAATGTCTGTTTTTTGTTCATTTGGCTTGAATTAAGGGTAAATACGCTTAAGTTACATCTAAATTCATATTCATGTTTCTTTAAGCTCAAAGGAAATCCTAGGATGCAGCCTCCTATCAATCCCGGCAGAAACCAGGGGCATAGGTTGATACCACGGAGCCACTGAGTTCCATTAGATGAAACCCAGTAAATTCCTGGTTGTATAACCCAATCTGTCTTATACCAATCACTATTTTCAGGAAAATATGTTGACATTTTTTATAAGGCACCCAGCTTAATAATCAGTAATAATAACCTAGTAATCAGTATTACCAGGCTGATTGTCCTTAGTAGGATTTAATTGTTCCCAACATAGGGGAACTCTGAAAAATAAACAACCATTGCCTGGTGTTAGCCATATAAATCCATTTCATACCTGAGGGAAGTCCCACATAATTGGGAAGTTACATTCTTTGGCCAAATTTGTGTTCATTTTTCTTACAGAGCTTGAGTAACATTAGGAGAGAATTGATATTGATAAATCAGGGTCAAAGCAAGTGTGACTTATTGACCAGGTGAAATGATCCCATCTAGTATCAATAGTGTCTAAACAGAATTATAACTTCTTTCTTCTAAAGTAAGTTTTCTAAGGGCCATCCAATGAGAGCCTTGGAGAGGAGAAATCCACCAAGGTAAACCAGAAGTTCTGGACCTTGGGAATTTAACATAAACCCAACAATTGGATTGATTATTTAAGTATGCATAAGATTGTCTCCATGACATAAAAAAACATTTAATTCATATGAAAAAGTACAAAAAATCAAGAAACTATTAACAAACAATCACAGGGGTCAGGTCCCGCATCTTATGCTAGCTATCTTCATCTGCTACTATTCTTTTCTCAGCCTGGTTTGTTGCTGCTTGTCTTGATCAGTTGAATCCAGGTATCAGAAACAAGGTTCAAAGTCCAGTCAGGAGGAGGAGACTTTTTTTTAAATGAGAGATGTGAATCCATGAATTTATGTCTTTCAGTTTGGCTGTGCATATATTTGTTAATTATTCCTGATAAGGTCTTTTCCATTGTGGCTACAAATTATCTTTTATTTGGTGTCTTTTCCAATAAACCAAAGTCTCCATGTTTCTTAACTCAAGATCCTTAAGGCTTCTATCTCTGGAGAACTCACTGAGAAAGGAGCAAACTTTGGATTTTTTTATTTCTTCTAAATGCCTTAATAAGATCCTGAAGATAATGTAATAAATCTCTCTTGAACCGCTCATAGTTGAAAAAACCATGATATTCCCATAAAATCATTTTTTCAGGTGCCAAGTGAGTTAAAAGAATATAAATGTTGATGTAATGGCAGTTGTTCTCCAAAGGCACTATAGGTTTTTTTTTTTTATCAGGTCCAAACTGTATTTATGTGATGAGTCTGAAATTCCCCTTTTTGTGGTCAATCTGTTTCTCTCGATCAGTAGCGATCTAATCTCTTCTTTCTGTGCTGGTAGAAGAAAATCTTTTACCAGGTTATCAGGGTTAACAGAGAGCCAGGGACATTCTCAAGGCTGAACAAGATGAACATTTAATGCAACAGCATCAGCAAGCTGATTTCCTTTAGCTTCCACAGTATCAGATTTGAAGTGGCCTGTGTTTTAATCATTGCTGTTTTAGCAGTTGTATAACAATAGCTCTGAAACACGTTTTCAATTTTTTTAGGTTATGCTGAAAAAATTAAAAGCCTCATTGTTTCTATAGCATTCCAAAGTCTTGTGCCATTCTAAAGGGATAGTGATTGCCAGTATAAACATTTGCTCTCTGGTCTTTAGCTAGGTGACAAGCTTGGGTTAAGATAATTAATTCAGCTTGTTGTGCTGACATTGTTTCTGGTAAATAAGAGTTTTCAATTATGTCCACTGTGGACATTATCACATGTCCAGCTTCATAAGGTCCCTGCTCATCCTTTAAGTAGGACCCATCTGTAAATCAAATTAGATCAGCATTATCAGGAGGAATGTCTTGTAAGTCATTCCTAGGAGCAAGAAGATAATCTGTTAATAAAATGCAATCCTGGTTGTTTTCATCCTGTGATTCTGGAAGCAAATTGTGTATAGGACATAAAGAGTTCAAGGAGACCTCATTACTATTTCTTCAGTAGCCTTACATAAGATAGCAATTACTGAAATAGCCCTTATACAAGGTGGAAGTCCTACCTAGTCTAATTTAGTTTTGGCGCATAAAAGAAAGTCACCTACAAGCATTTTTGTAAAACCATCAGAATAAGACAATAACTATCTATAAAGTACAAAAGACTTTAAAAGCATAGTTTTTATAGTTAAAGACCTGATTGCAATGCAACTGTTAAGGAAATTCAGCTATTTCTGTGACATAAAACATTTTAAGATAATAACTAGAATTATGACTAACAACATACTAGGACATTTCAAAATTTGTGGACTTCGTATGATTTCTAGAACATTTATCTTAATAAACTTTCTTATGATATATAACCTAAGGCTCATCACCACTCATCTGACAATGTTTCCCATGTAATTTAACCTACTAAATAAGCCTAATTAGTTTAATATCTCTCTTTGAGACATTTAGGGGCTCTCTGAAGCATCCAACAGTTGGCTAGAGGTCCAAAGAACTTCATTTAGAATTTGACTTGAAGTTTGTCAAAGATATCAGAAGGTGTTAAAGGATTTGGCATGAAAGGACCATATTTATTTACTTAATCAAGGTGAAAATAAAATATTCAAAGGCAAACAAAGTTACAAGAGATTACTTAAGAAGTTTAACAATCAGTTGTCAAAAACAGATTGATATTTGAAGAAAACCTTATCCTCTTAACAGAAAAAAGCAAGATTCTAGTTTTCCATCATTTCGCCATTAATATTAAAACTCATTCACTCAATTAAATTCAATTTAATCACACACAAAACTCTTTTCTCAGAGTTCTTTTTCCACAAAGCTTCCACAAATTTCCATATCCATACTAGTCTGTTCCTTGTTTTCTCTTCCTTTTAGAAATAACCAGGACAAAATCACTTTCTTTTTCCTTAACAAAAAATTTTTTTAAAAACCCTCAATTTTTTATACTTTCTCTTACCAACAATATATATCTTACTTTATACAGACAATCCTTTTTTAAAAGGTAATTTATAGGAATATATGCCAATTCATTGTATGATATTTCAATAAAGCACAAGAAATATTTACTAAGAGTCTCAAACATAGCTAATATCTCTGTAATAAGAGGTCAAAAGAAGGTAAACATAGACTTCTTTAGCAATGTTCCAGTATTTTATTGTATTTAAGAATAATCTAGAATTCAATGAATTTTCTTTGTTTAACTTAGTTCAATGAAATTTTAAAGTTTCAAGTTACCAAAAATTGGCAGAAACTATTTTTAGGTAGGCCTACCATAAAACATAATTATTCTTCAAGAGTTCACCCAAAAAATTTTATTCCATTTATCTCTTTAATTATTTATGAGAATATCATCATACCAAGTTAATTTTCTTATTGACAAGTTTGATAACAGACATAATATGAGTTTATTGACTTTCCCAGGTACCGTAAAACCATTATATTTGATATCAATGACTCTAAAGACATGTCTGTAATAATTAAAATGCAACTTACACTTATTTTTATTGATTAAAGATTAATTCTAGGTCATGTGGTCCTTTAAATTTGGGGACTAGTTTCTGTTACACTTAGAAATATTTGATTTGTGTTTGCTTTTAAATCAATTAAATAAAGCTTTTACAAATTAATATTGATAATGCCATCCAGAGGTGCACACACACACACACATATATATATATATATACCAGATATATATGTCTGTGTATATATAGCCAGATAGACACAGAAATCTCATATGTTTCCTGCTTGAATTTATAAAATTCAACCCTCTTTTCCTTTTTTTTTTTTTTTTCTTTCTGTTTTGAGTTCTGATTTAGCCAAGGTCATAACTTCAGGTGATGTAGGCTGTGTTTACATTTCAAGGACATGGTAAGAGTTACAACTTCAAGATTTCTCCTAGGAATACTTTTATTTTCCTAGGGTAAGAATTTTGAAAAGATGCTTTATCAAGTTAGTTTCTCTGAGTCTGTAAAAAAAGCACTTTGGGGATGTTCAAGGAGCCCCATCCTGGTGATTTGGGAGCAAAATAAGTACTTGAAAGTATTGGCTCTGTGTAAGTATGTGTGAAGCCAGCCAGGGTTCCAGTCTCTGACTGCACATCCAGAACCTGGTAGGCTTCAGAAACACAAGCCCGCCCCCTCCCTTCCTTTTTTTAAGTTTCGTTTTAGTAAAAAAAAAAAAAAAAAAAAAACAAACCTTTTTGAATTTTAAGTCATATTTTGAGAAAGGCGAACCAACCCAATAAACTCCCAAGTTCCTTCTGCTTTCTTTGCCTAGAAGCTTCCCTATGGATCCTTTTCACCTAGAAAATGTACTGATACCCTCATAAAACTCCAAGTCTTAACATTTTAACAGCTTGGACAAAACTCAGGACTATCACTTAAAAGCAGTGATGTCTGGATATCTGCAGATCTCAGCAAAGCACCAAAAGAATCCTGGAAAGCCAGAGGGCTTAAGTTTGACACTGAGTGCCAGTCCAAAGTAACTCCAGGTGACCTCAGGTGGGATTCTCTGGTACCATGCTGATCATGCCAAGCATTGTAGATGGAAAATGCATAACCAGTTTATAACTGAGACAAAGAAAGAGTTTTATTCATACCAAGCTGAAGGCTATAGCCGAAGGACAGTCTCTCAGCTCTGAGAAACAACTGAAGCATAGTTTTTAGCATAGTCTAGTACCGTGCTAGAACAAAGAAGATGCATCAAGCATGGCAGAGGGTTATTCTTTCAAAAGCTCAACAGAGAAGTATTGTTACAGATTAGCATGTCACAGTGGGGCAGCATGATTCTGGCGTATGGAAGGGAACAAAGAGTATTAATATTGGCATCACAGGAAGAGAGGCAATGAGCTATATCTTCAAAGTGAGCATTCTTTACCTCATTATAAGAAATTCTTTCCCTTAATGAGTAAAGCAGATGTACAATGTATTAGGCCCTCTAAACTCACATAGTTCACATAAAGTTCAAGCTGGACCACGATGTGAGAAATTTTTTAAATTTCTCCATCATTACATAAGTTTTTGCATTTTATCTTCATCTGTTAAATGCAGTTAATTAATATACTTATCCTAACTGGATGCTGTGAGGATTCAATGAGATAGTTTACGTAATGCAGTAAACTGTCTGTCATGTAGCAGGGGCTCAAAATTATTTGTATCCTAAGTATTTTACAGTAAAGTGAGGATAATCATTATTATACTTGATAATCACTGCCCTCAAACCAGTCTGCTATAGGGGTATGCAGCAGACACTTCTTATAGAGAGAGAACATGAAAAGGATTGTGACATGAGAGCCAAAGCTATAAACCCTATTAAATTGGTGAACCCAGGAACCCACTCAGTTTTGGCCAGAAAGTCCAGGAAAAGGAAATTAGAGCAGGCCAAAGGAAAAAAAAATCATAAATAAGAGAGAAAGATTGTATTCTTATAAAAGCTCTCTAGTTGCATTTCTATCTTCTGCCAATTTGTTTATATGAAGATTACATTCTCCACATTCATTGATCATAAGATTCATGAGACCTCTTTTCAAAATATACATTGGTGCAATATTGTTGGAATTCTTAAAAGTTGGGAGGTATTCTCCTACCACCAATTTATGGGCATTCAAACCAGAAGGCTGGATGTGTAATTGTTTAGTGGACAGCTATATACATATTTTAAAGAAATACATTGACTAACCTTTCAGAATGAGCCCTACCTCTAAATAAGATTGCTCGTGCCCTGCAATATTTGAGTGGAAAGTCATCTGGAGAATATTTAGATCTTTCCAAGTAATTGGGAAACCCCGAGAGAGGTATATGATATACTACAGGTGGAAGCGAGGGTTGGGGATAGAATAGATGGCATCAGAAGATGGATAGCTTTAATCATTTTGGTGAGAAAAATCTTAAAATTAGAAGAGACACTAAGAGTCAAACAACAATCTTTTCCTCGTTATTTGCTCTATAAAATCCCAATATTGAGACTTCTTTCAGCAACTTTCCAGTACTATTTTTCTCTCCTGCCTAAGAGGAGCCACCATCATGAATGCTGCCTTAGTGTGTGTGCATTTCCACCTTTGGGAAAGTTCTTCCTCCTCTCCTCACTTATCTTTAAAGATCTACATTAGTTTATTTGTCTTCAATATAACCTTCTCAATGATGTCAGCGACATGGCTGCCTTGCTTCTCTTAACTCCTATTTACTGAGAGTGGAAAATTTTTCCATCAAAACTTAATTTCTTTTTAACTTCTAAGCGTGTCATCCTGATTTCTCCTGTTGTTAACAATTGAGGAAACATGAAAAGCGAGGTGATCCAAGCCAATTTTGTCCATTTCCCAAGTCCTCTGACCTTGAATGAGTCAATTCCACTCTCTGCACCTCACTTTTAATGCCCTGAAAGATAAAAAGAATGGATTCTTTGATCCTTAAATGGTCTCTAAAAGTTTACAGAAATATAAACTAAATATGTTACATTTAAACTTGACTTCGCTAGTTCCTGTATTCACTGTCATTCTATCTGTATTTTTGGAGAGACAATAGGTAGCTAGGTAAATCTATCCAACTTTAACATTACCCTCAACTTTGCTACATTTATTTTTATATTTATATGTCAATAGTATAAAGAACATTTCTTCACTAAGGAACATCACTTGGTGAATGTCAAACTAAAGCTACAAAAAAAGAAAAGGAAAGGATCAATTTCAGGTTTTAGGCAAATCATCTCATTTGAGATCATTTAAAGGATCGCAATGAATTTGTGCAAGAAAATTGAAAGTCTCTTTCTCAGCCCAGTAAGTTGGCTTGGGCATGCCTCCTTGAGTACCTTTTAATCTTCCTAAGAGTTTCTGACAATTCTTACAGTCCCTTTTCAGAGCTCCAATTAAAGAACCATTCAACATGGTGCAAAAAGGCCTGAATCTGAAGCTGTGGTGTTTGCGAAGTGCAGAGAATCTGGCACTCAGGATGCCTAAGTTCAAACCTCAGCACTCCCAAGTCTTCTTTTCAAGACCTGAGGCAGGAGTTCCTGTCATGGCTCAGTGGTTAACGAATCCGACTAGGAACATGAGGTTGTGAGTTCTATCCCTGGTCTTGCTCAGTGGGTTAAGGATCCGGCTTTGCTATGAGCTGTAGTATAGATCACAGATCTGGTGTTGCTATGGCCCTGGTGTAGGCCAGCAGCTACAGGTCTGGATTAGACCCCTAGCCTGGGAACCTCCATTTGCCGAGGGTACAGCCCCAGAAAAGACAACAACAACGAAAAGACCCAAGGCAAATTCATTAACCTTTTAAAGCCTGCACTTTCTCCTTCAAACCAAAGTAATAATATATCCCAGCAGAGTTCCCTGGTAGCCTAGTGGCTAAGGACCCAGCATTGTCACTGCTATGGCTTAGGTAACTTCTATGACACAGGTTTGATCCCTGGCCAGGGAACTCCCACATCCCACATGTGTGGCCATATATATATATATACATATATATACATATATATATATACATGTATATATGTATATATATATACATATTTATATATATACATATTTATATATATATATATAAATTCCATAATCTAGGGAATTATGAAATAATTAGTTAATATGAGTAGAGATTTTAGAATAGTGCCTAACATTTTTAAGTTCTCTGTAAATGCTACTGGCTGTTATTTTTGGAGTAAATCAGATATAAATCCTGAGTGTCCCCCTAATTTAATGTGATTTTGTGGAATTAATGCTGTCTCAACAGCCCATGGTTTTATTTTTCTTTGGAATAGGGATAACAATGCCTAACTCTGGTTTGTGGTCAGAGTAAATGAATTTATACATGTAAAGTACACAGTATAGTGCCTGGCTTAGAGTAAGTGGGCATGAAATGTCAGTTTATTGCTTTGGTATTCCTTTCCTATGCCGAATACCCCTTAAGATGTAAAGAAAGGGGTGAGTCTGGGAATGAGGAGAGAAGGCCAGAGCATATTTTAATATCAAAGTCTGCATTGAAGCAAACAAATTACTGCAACAAAGTTATAGAGCCTAACCTGGAGAGTTTTTTTTAAAAAACAATATGCAGCCAACGATTCTTTCCCAAAATGTTCTTTTCCGGGTGTTGCCCATTTCCCTAGATTTCTCAGCTGATGTATGAAACTCTTCAATGGTGTTATTTATTACCTTACAAAATTCTGCTCTGGGGGGCTGCACGTGAAGAGCCTGTTGAATTCTTTGAAATCTGGAAGACCCCTTAGCTGGGGCCAACAGAAAGAGTTCACAAAACAAGTGGTATAACAGCTACTGTAGATAGGGAAGGGCTGGGCCTATGAGACTCTCCACTGGTTGATCCTACCCTGGAAAGGCCATTGTCCTAAAGGGAAATCCTGCCTGGAATTTACAAAATAGTATCCATGGGGCTTTATGTGAGTTTCAAGGATGGTTGGGATTTCTTTCCTGGAAAATGGGATGTGGCAATTTTTAAAATACTTTGTCTAACTCTATAAATCAAAAGACCAATTGAAAATATTTGCTGAAATCTGCTGAGGAATATAAAGGGAGAAGAATAAATTTGGGAGTCAGACAAAGGGATATTTGAACTCTGGATCTATGACTTTCTAGCTGTGTGACTTTAGCTAAGTCATTTACTTTACTCTCTGTACCTAAGGAGGTTTTTTGTGTGTTTTTGTTTTGTTTTGTTTTAACTATACTATGGTACAGTGTAGGATTTTAAAATGCAGTTTGGTTTAACTGACATAATTAATTTCTGTAAACTTTTTTTTTAAATTGACTTCCTATAGCTATATGTTGGCAGGAATTTCAGAGAATAGTTACTTAAGACATTTATTTTCCTATCACCAACTAAGAATTCTTCCTTCACTGGCTTGGTGACACAATTGAAAACAACTTAGGAAGATAGAGGGATGAGGAAATTGATAGAAAGATATCTCCTATAAACATATTATCCAAAATGAAAAGCACCATTTGAAGAACCAACTTGATGACCTAAGAATATTCTTGGTACTCAGAGGAGAAAAATAGCCCTGTGGGCTGGGCTGATGAAGAAGTCTTTATGGGGAGAAAACTAGAATTAGGCCTGGGAGCAGGGGGAAGTAGTAGGACAAGAGAAGAGCAAAGTGATTTCATCCATCTAGGCCCAGCAGAGCCTCTAAAGAGCTGGCACTTCTGTCGTCATCCCACAACTAGCCTGTGCTGAGCAGGGGAACACCAGGGGCTGGCTCAGCTCTCCATGGTCTTGGTGAATCCCCTTGTTAAATATGAGAAAAAGGCAGGTGCATTCCCATCATGAATTTAGAAATCTTGAATTTAGAAAACTGAGACTTGGACATAGGGTGACTTCCCTCAACTCACACAGCAGGCAAGTGATAGAAGCAGGATTTAACCCAAGCCCAGCTACCTTGAAGCTTGCATATGATACAATATTTCTGATAATGATGAAAGCTGCCATGATGGATGGCTACCTCCTTATGAAATCTCCTTGCTGTTGCCACCATCCCCTTTCCCCAGGTGGGATTGACTTTCTCTTCCTATGCTCTCCCTGTAGCCTCAAAGGAGCTGCTGTGTTTTTTTAATGTCACGCCTACCTCTTCTATTAACTTTTAAATTACCAAAGGATAGGTTTGGATATTATTTCCCATTTTACCACATACATATATATGTGTGTGCATAGATACAGATATAGATATAGATCGATCACCCATAGCTCCTAGTAGCAGCTTAATAAATGTTTTTTAAAAATAACTGAATGAAAGAATGAATGCTCATTTTCTACCAAGCACTGTGCCCTTAGCTTTGGCAAATTGACCTCTTTATGCTTCAGTTTCCTTGCCTATAAAATGAGGATGACAGTGATACTACCATGTAGCACTGTAGGGATGAATTAATTGTTGATAAATCACTCTAATATTGATGAGCACGTAGTAAATGTTCAGTCAATGTTAACTAGCAGTATGTCCACTCTCAGTTCCCAAAATTCCCTATAAATGGAGAATTTTTAAAAAAAAAAGCATTGACATATTACAATCACAACTTAGAGTATAAGCATTATTTTCAGAATGGTTAAGTATCTTGCAAAATATCACACAGCAAGGGAATAACAAAACCAGGAAATGTCCCCTGGGGTCAAAGACATAACTCATAAGCCGTTATGTTTCATAGTGAGTTCCAGGCACCAAAAGTCCCTGCACATGCAGGGTCCAGGTTGATTCTGTACACCAGCACTCCTGGGCTGGGCTTCAGCACAGTGGAGAGAACAGGCAGTCATTAAGCCAGTGTGATCCTGTCAGAGCCTAGAACCCGTGACCATTCCCACAATGGTTGCTTGGGGCGGTGTGGAATAGAAGGCCCATGGGGTCTGTCAGGACAGCAGGACCATTTCCCAGATGATAATAATCGCCTAGGTTCTAGTTTAAGAACACAAGCTGCAGAATCCTCTGAATCAGACTCTCCGCAAAGGAGTACTTTTAACAAGCACCCAGGTGATTTATCTGATGAGGGAAGTTTATGAAACTTTGCTTTGAGGCAGGCTGCAGCGGGAATTTAAAGACTATTGTAGTGCTTACCCTCCAGGGGGCAGTTACTGAACAGCAGTGTTCTTAGGAGGTAGTGCTCTGCCCCACCCTCCATCCTCGTTTGTAAATATAAGGACTAAATCAATCTCCCTAATAATTCTCTTCAATCATGTGTCAACGGGGACCAGAACAGCCCCAGTGGACTGGCAAGTGGGCGGCGGCTTAGATGCTCTCGCTTGCAAAATCCACTGAATCATGGATGTTTTGCTTCTGCACTTTTCTCCCTAGAAAAGCTGTCCATGGGCTTCTTTCCACGAAGGCTTTTTTAAGAGGCTATAGGCTTCAGAAGCCAAAATTGATTTTTTTTTCCCCCTAGCATCCGAAGAGCCAGAAGGTTGAGCCGTCTCGCGGAGCAAGCTCTGGGAGGGGAGACCAACTGCTATGGCAAAAAGGGGACATTCGCAAGCTTCCCAGGCAGCAAACTAGCGCGCAGACAGCCCAGCCCCGTGTTGCGTCGTCAGCGCGCGGAGCGCCGCTGTGCTCTCCCGGGCAAGTTTTTGGGGAGTGTCCCTTCTCTCTACGGACACAGCAAAGTCTCCAGTTTACCAACAGATGTTTCCCTCGCAGCCCTGAAGTCCAAGAGCTCGCTGGCTGCAGCGCAAGGTCCTGAGGCCAGCGCGCTGTGGTTGAGGGACCCCACCAGGCAAATGTCAGAATCAGTATGAGAGCCTGGACTTCAGCCCAGGTCGGTCCTCACCCCGGGGGGCCGCTGCTTTGCCGGGTGCATCTTTGAGGAGCTGCTCACTTTCCCCCCCTCGCGAGTCTTTGTTCCAAGCCAGATATTGCTCGGATTCTCTAATTAACTCCCTCCACTCCAAAGGGGTTCGGAGGCTGGGATGCTCCACCTGCTTGAAGGATGTTGACTCTCGAGTGGGAGTCGGAAGGACTGCAAACAGTGGGTATTGTTGTGATTATATGTGCATCTCTGAAGCTGCTCCATTTGCTGGGACTGATTGATTTTTCAGAAGGTAAAGTGGTCGCTCCCATCTGTGTCGTTGGTCAGGTCTGGTTCAGAACTGGATACAGACGCTGCAGAAGTTGAGGAGGCTTAAAACACAAAGTTCTAAAATATGCATGCTTGACTTGGAGCAGCCTAGCACTGGACAGTTCATTTCTATTTACCCAGATAATTGACATGGGGAAGGAAGGGATGTTGTGCCATTATCTTTCATTTGAAACCTTTTTGAGTTTAAGGTGATATTATGGGTTAAACATATTTCTAAGGTAGGAAGTTAGGACTCTCTACTATGGGGTGTGAGAATACAGGTTACTGTTTTGGTTGTCAAGTTTCATGTTAGCTACCACGCCTTAATGTCATTAGTAATTCCATCCATCAGGAGTACCCTGATTTGTGAGAGAAAGATGTGCCTGCCTCATTAGTTAGGAGATGTAGGGGTGGAGCTCTGTTATTGATTATGGTATAAAATTGGATAAGCTTTTGATTTAAAATTGTGTTAATGAATGCTTAGCAGAAATGTACTTTGAACACTTAATTTGCAAAAGTGTTTAATTTACATTTCCCAATGAGCCACTTAGCTCATTTGTGTCTTGAGTGGGAACCCACATAGGCATGGGACAGCCTACTGTTACCAATAAATATTTCTTCCATCTAATATAAATTTTACTACCCAAATCAATTCTGCTATTCAAAGAATGAGAAGTAAAAAAAGTTGATTAACTTCCCTTTAATAGCTTTATATATACATATACTTTTTCTACTGAAATAACATGCTTTGACTTATTTAAATCCTAGTTGTTTGATGTCAGTTTTACATCCAAGCTCTCCTTTCTTGTCAAGCGAAAGAAAGGAGTTCCTGAGACACTTGCTAATACTCCTTCCAGATAATGATATGATCTTTTACTGCCAAGTTATTTATGAATATCCACTTCTCACGTTGTGTGTAATTGGGAAGATGAAAATATTTAAGCTTGCCTGTGTTCTAATCTTTCTAACAGAGTTAAGGAGCTAAGACCTGACTGCTAAAATGACATTATCCCAAACTACATCTGGTATACAGTTGTTTCTATCAATATGTTAATAATTGTCAATGTATCTTCTCTTCAGAAAATCCTTCTTTCTACAAGTGGGTTTGTTAGGTTCTACTCTATAGACCAGCATAAGAATATAAGTTTTCATGAAATTTTCATATCTTCTTTTAAGTATTCTTAATCGGTGACAAGTTCTGTTCAGGTATAGTTGAGAATAATGTTATAAAGGACTTAAATAAAACCTCAGAAAATAGCTTCTCCTTTTTTCCCATATTACACAGCAATTTAACCAAGGGAGTAATTTTATTTAACACTACATTTTTTCTGAAAGGAAAACAATACGTAAACAAACTTCTCCAAGTGCTACACAAGAGTCTTGCATGATTTTGAGATTTCTGCCTCAATATGCTAATGGTATCTTAACAAAATACAGATAAGATTATTTCAGTTTCTATGACTGGAATAATTTGCTTATGTTTCATTTCTTCTCCATATTAGTTTTTATTCTCTGGATTCAGTTGAGCCATAACCCACAACTTTCGTGCACCATGCTCACGGTCTCTTGGTTTCAATGCTAGATGAAGCAGTCTCTGAAGGAGAACCACCATGGAGGTATTTGAGGAAACCAGCTCCCCCAGCCAGAATTGCAGAATTTGGGGCCAGTCTAAAATGTCTTTTTTGGGATAGGTATCCATATTCATATCCATATAATATCCATGTCCATATATGAATCTATATTTTCATACACACACATAGATGACAGATAGATAGATAGATAGACAGACTACACATTTTTAGATATTAGGCAAAATGTCCAAAAATCTGGGCAAACTTTGGATTCAATGTGTAAACCTTGGTTGTGCTGAAACACAAAGATCCACGTTACTACCATACAAGTGGTATATACGTAAATAGAAAAAAATCCTTTTTTGTTCTGAAATATGTGCTTAATGAGTGCTGATCCAGTCCAATTGTCTCATTGTACATGGGAGACAACTGCAACCCAGAGAGGTTAACTGATTTATCAGAAAGCAACACTAACTGGGAGCAGAGACAGGACCGAATCCAACGACTGCTGAATCCTGTGGTAGCAGAGCTTTTCTACTCTACCACACTTTTCATTTATTTATCTTCCCTAATACTGGGAAGTGAATTAAGGAAACTGTAGGTGAGAAATTTCCCGAATTCCTTAATCTTATCCTGAACTGTCTACTAATACCCTATGAGCTATCTGAGGGAAATACATTCATAGTAAATAAGACTACATAGTAGCTACACAATTTTTACAAGGCTTCAACCCCAGTCCAAGTATATGCCCCACACATGGCATGTGAGCATGCCAACCCAGACTACCAACTTTATCATGTATTAGAGGCATGTTGAAGGCAAAGCAAGCCAAATAGTATCCTGAGCCCTTTCCCTCTAAGATCTGCACTGAATATTGACCTTCTATGACATACTCAATGTCGAGAAATAGCTAGTCCAAGTAGAATCCAGCAAGACCCAAGACGATTGTAAGAATTCTAGCCTAGGCTTCCTGTCTGTGTTTGCTCAGATTGTGGCAGTGTCCCAGCAGAAACAGAACTGAGGCTTTCTTATCACCAGGCAAATGGAGGTATGAGGGAAAAAAAGGGGGGGGGAGGTTTGTAGACCAAGCCACAAAATATTACATGACCAAGTCCTTTATCCTTTCTACATGAAAATGATATAAAGGCCAAAAAGGACTATCCCAACATAGATTACTCTGTTTCACTGAGGTTGCATCATTTAGAAAACATGGCCCAGAAAAACAGCCATAGAATCAACCATTCTTTTTGGTGGAAGAATAAAGTTGAGGCTCAGAGCAGAGTTGTGAGCTTCTTTTAGGCAGCCTCAACCTTTTATATTGTCCTAAGGGCACAATGATTCTTCACTATACCCCTGGAGAGTATTTTCTCTAGTGTGACTCTGTGTATTGATTAACTTAGAAAGTAGTTCTGAGTCTATTTGAATGAGAGTGTCTGCATTAGTGTCAAGATGGAGCAGTGTTACCTTATTATTATCATCTACAATGGCCAGTGAGAATTAGCCATGAAGAGAAAAAGGTAAAGAGAAACATTTCTGCTCTCACCTAAATTAGATTCTGATTTCACTAAAGCCCTGTTTTAAAAAATACTTCTCGGAGTTCCCGTCGTGGCGCAGTGGTTAACGAATCCGACTAGGAACCATGAGGTTGCAGGTTCGGTCCCGGCCCTTGCTCAGTGGGCTAACGATCCAGCATTGCTGTGAGCTGTGGTGTAGGTTGCAGACGTGGCTCGGATCCCGCGTTGCTGTGGCTCTGGCGTAGGCCTGTGGCCACAGCTCCAATTTGACCCCTAGCCTGGGAACCTCCATGTGCGTGGGAGCGGCCCAAAGAAATAGCAAAAAGACCAAAAAAATAAATAAATAAAATAAAAAATAAAAAATACTTCTCTTTCAGCTGAAGTCAAGGTTTAAGAAGCAAAAGTAATTTGTAAAGGAGATTAAAATAACTAATGGGATTTTAATATAATGATTTGAGGTTTTACCTATATCCACTCATTAATAAAGGGAACAAGGAAGAACAATCCTAAGCTGAATCTCATTGTTTCACAGTTTTGCATGGAATATATGTCTTCCTGGATTCTGCATGGGTGCAGGGTCCTCTGTTAGGCATTGACTGAGATGGTGGGGAAGGGGCAAGACAAACATTGAAGGAAGGAATCCTCAATAAGCTTAAATTCTAATTACCCAACAAGATAGAAGAAAGTAAGGGCTGGGCAAAAAGCCCAGGAAATGACCTGTAAGAGGCACAGGTGGAGTAGAACATTCTGAAAGGGCTCAAGGGAAGGCTTCATGAGAGAAAAAAACAGTTGTACAGCACTTAGCAGTGTGAGAAGGAGTTCCCAGATGAGACACTGGGGAACTGACACTGCAGGCAGGGCAAAGAGCTTGAATAGTGACCCCGAGCCCTGACAGAGTGGGTGATGGAGAAGAGCAGCAGCTTGGAGCGCATGGGCATCAGAATGTTAAACGAGATGTGTCCGAAGGGGTCCGCTAGAGTGAACACTGAGAAGTCACACGTACTCTCTCACCAGGGAAGGGCCATTGACTCAAAGTCTTCAACTTTGGGGAAACAAAGAACAATATGGCAGACCAGTGTTTCAAGGTGAGTCAGTCTGGGAGTCGGTGAAAGAGAGTCCCAAGGAAAGAGAGGTACCAGTTATGCTTTTGGAACAATCCAGGTGAGAGACAACAAGGACAAACATCCATAGATTGCTCTCCTCAAAAAAAGTACTTAATGTGAACTGTCAGTTTCTAGTTTTTCCAGATATTTGTGTTTAATATAATATCCTTGACCTGCACCTGTTCTGAAATGGCATAATTGTTTTTGATTTCAGGGCAGTGGTGTTCGGCTTCCAATCTATTTCTTATGAGAAAAGAAAGCCATCTGGAGCATACGGAGGTTGTAACTTCAGAGATACATAAATGTGGTAGCTTCACTTAAAAATTCTGAAAAATGTGTCTAACATCTTGCAAAGTCTTCAATTATTTTGAACTTTTTATTTTGGAAAATTTTACGCACACAAAAAGTACAGAGAATAGTGTAATGAACTTTGAGGTGCCTATCATCCAGCTTCAACAATAAGCAACGCTTTGTTATTTGTGTTTCAGCAACAACTTACATTTAGAAATACCAGGCATTCTGCTAGGCCCAAGAGGCAAAGGTGAATTAAAGGTAGTTGCTACTCTCAAGGAACACTCAGTTATATAAAGAGATGAATAATATACACAAAGAAAAAGCAGTACATTGTGGTAGATAAGTCAGTACAAGTAAGTCCAAGATATACATGATGAATGGAAAGTAATTAAGCCCAAGTGGAAGAGTTAGAATGATCAGAGGTGATTCCCCAAGGAGGTAACTCCTAAACTTGGTTTTTTTATGAATGAAGAGAAGTTTATCAAATGCATGTACCAGAAAAGTTCTACATGCAGGCTACAGGGCGAGGTAGTACCAACCTGAGGACATGGTATGAAATGTAGAAATCCTGGATCAAGAACAAGTAAAATATAAAAGGGAATTTACATAGTTTTATTTCTTCTCCTTAATTAGATAACTAACATGGCTAGGTACATAGAATGTACTGAAAAAAAATCATGACCTGAGTATAATTTACTCCCATGCAATAATAGTGCCAGCGCACTTCTACGTGTGCTACATAACTGAGAGCCTCTAGTGCTGCTTTCAATTTTCCAAAGTAGCTTGGAAATCGTTGATTAGTTGATTATGATTTTCTTACTCTTTCATTTCTTTTTTCTGCCAGTAAGATTTCACATCAAAATTCCCCTGCAAAGCAGAGATACCCATACAGCATAGGCATCTGAGGCAGCTGTTCATTAGAACCTGATGGCCCTGGGGAATAATTTCAAATGAGACAACCTGCAATGAGCTGAAAAAGCCCAGCTTAGATGGACTTGGTTGGGAAAGCAGCCCTTTCAGTTCCATAACTGGGGAAAAACAAAAACAAACAAACAAAAAAACCCTTAGATTTCTAAGTGAAACTGAGCAATGCTTATTAAGCACCTACTATGTGAAGGGAAATAGAGGATCTGGGGCATTTTACTGTCCTTAGGAAGTTTTCAAACTAGAGACCAAATGGCTCATGCATACCTAATTCTAGATTAAAAAATGTCTGCTGGGAGGGAGCAAGATCTTTAAAAAACGTGAGAAGACCTGCCCCATCCAACTGGGGAAATTTCAGGGAAGGCTGCATAAAGATGGTGGCATGTGAAATCTGATGAGGCGAGGGATCAAAAGACCTTGATAAGTAAAGACTGGAAACTAAAGTAGGAACTTGAACTGTAATTTAAAAGAAGAAAGATAGTTTCCTGAAGTCATTATTTGCAATCAGGTTAATTCTAAAAGGTCCATTAATCCACTTAAGATATTATTCCATGTAAGTGTCTGCTCTGAACTTGGCAATGTGATTGATTTGAAGGCTATTATCTTTTAGTTTGTTTACTTTGGGAACCCTTTTCTCACCCAGGCCTGGAGCAGAGAGCTGGAATCTTAGTGAGAAGGGATGAGGGTGGCAGAGTTGTGCATTTCAATTACCTCCAGCCAAAGATCACCAGGAACATACCTGTGGCTGAACAATTTGGATTCTTTTCTTTTTGCAGAAAGGGAGAACACACACCGTGGAAAACTGTGGGGCATCCTGGTAACAGAATTAGAAAGGGCTTATGGGATTTGAGTTTGGTAGTGTGTTATGATTTAGGAAGCAGGGCTTTGTTCTGGGTTGGACTAAGTCAGGAAGCCAGGGTAATTGTCTTAATAAATCTTATATGCATAGAACAAAGACTAGACAATTGCTAAAGATATAATTAGCAAAGAACAAGCTACATTAGCTGGGGCCCATGGGTATTTATTTATGCTTGTGATTTAAACAAAGTTCATGTTTTTGCCTCTTCTCAGATATGACTACAGAGTGCTCTTATTTTTATCTTGATCAATCATAGCTATGGAGTAGTCTTGTCTGATGTTGCTGTTCTGTGGCATTGTTTATATTCAGCACAAGAATGCCAAAGCCTAGCTGATAAACCAGGGCAGCTCCCTCAGGGTCTCAGGAACTGCTTTCCTTCACACGTGATAAGGGAGGGGGCAGAGTAAAGTGAAGAGCAGGTATAGTTCTGAGTTTCAATCCTAATATAGTAACTTCAAACCAGTTCCTTAACCTTCCTGAGCTTGAGTTCCTAAAATAAAGCTAATAGACACAAGACTCTTGTAGGGAATACAAAAATATAAGTCAAATAGCTAGCTCAGTGCTTGGTATACGAATAGAAGCCAGTATGAGGGGATAAGATAACATGCTCAAATTCCGTGAGTTATATCAGTGATTCTCAAACTTCACATGAATCAGAAGCACCTAGATGACATGTTAGAATATGGATTGCTAGTCCTCACCCTAAGAGTTTCAGATTCAGTAGATTTAGGTTAGGGTCTGAGAACTTTGATTTATAATTTCACTTTAGGCTGATGCTGCTGGTCTAGGGCACACTTTGAGAACCTCTGAGTTAGGTAATAAATCTGAAAGGCCAAACCCAAGATGTTCACTGAATTCTTTGGCACCTGTTGAGCTTTATTCCAGAACAGTTGTCATTCAGCTTGTGCTATAGTAAGTATGCTAGGCTTTGTAGGTCATGCACTCTGTTATAACTACTCAGCTTCATTGTTGTAGCACAAAAGGTATACAAGTTAATGGTTGTGGCTGTGTTCCAATAAGTATTTAAGGACAGTCAAATATGAATTTCATACAGTTTTCATGTGCCACAGGATATTATTTTATATTTTAATTTTTTAACCATTGTAAAACCACACAGCTTAAAGATCCCCCAAAATAAGTAGCAGGCTAGATTTGAGTTTTTGGAGTAATTTGTCAATGCCTGCGCTAGAGATGGCAATAAAAGAACCCATTGAGAAGGGGTCTCAGATTATTGAGATGTTGCCTTTTGGAAATTTATCTAGATTTTTTTGAGCCCGTAGTCTCACTGAGTGAATGGGGGAGTCTAGGCCTTCTTTCTGAGTTGAAGGGATTATATGCCAAAGTAGCAAGTAATTTGAGTTCGGATGTATGTGTTTGTGCAATAAAACGTCTTGGCTTTCCCTTGATTTCACAGTTTCTAGGCCATTTTATAGGGTTGTTATATGACTTAAGCCATCTGCAGGATCCTGTTCCACAGAGTCAATGCTGGGGCTAGGTGGTCAGGGTCCCCCTTTCTCTTGATTTTGGCTTAGGTTTCTTTGTTTTGGGGCAAGGTATCATTAGGCCTTTTTCATTGAGTGTCTATATAAGCCCTGATCTTTTGGGTTTGTTAAAGATGTGTTTCAACTCTTTAAAGTAAACTGGTCCTGTAAGGGGTGCATTCATTTTATAGAGTCTTTGGGGTCAAGGACAAATACATTTGAATCCAGCATTTTTAAAACACAAAATCACCTAAAGTCTGCATTTTCGTGAAAATGAAAAATATATAAATAGTGGGAAAGTTCATTTTCTTTGAAGTGAGACAGCGCTGAAGTCAGTTTACAGTCTGCTTTTGACTGTCCACGTGGGCTTGGACAAGGTTTATAACCACGATGAACATCAGTTTTGTTACAAATGGGGAGAATAATAGGAGCTACCTCCTAGGATCATTGTGAGAAGTAAATTAAATGAGATTTCTTAAAATCGTGTTGAGCACGGTGCCTAGAACACAGAGCTCATCACGTGCTTTGTGTTACTTACAGAGTTAGTATCATTGCTGCTTTTGTGCTTCAGTTCATCATATCTGTTACCAAATGTGGTCATTCATTCAACTGTCCATGAAATAAAGCTTTTGAAAAGTGATCTGTGTACCAGGCACTTGCTCATAATTGGGAACTTAAAGGCATAGTTTTAGTTTAGAGGGGTTTTATCCAAGTGAACATACAGATAAATTGGTTTAGTAAATTGTCCTGGTCTCACATCTATGTAGGATGCAGGGGACACAAAAAAAGACTGACCAGGCGTATTTAGAAGATGGAGCCATAGAAGTGATTCCTAGTGGTGACCTTTGAGCGGAATCTGAGTGACACTTTTAGCACATAGCATCACACATCCTCGGGAACTACTGACAATGGATAAAACCTAGTTTCTAGTTTCATATTTTCAGGGACACCTCATGTTCATCCTAGTTTCTAAGTCCTGGCTCACATTCCTCCCTTTTCTCACACAATGCCTTCTCTTACCCAAATACCACCCCTATTTCCCCATTTCATCCAGATCAAAACCTAGCCACTCTCTAATGCCACATTTACTCCTTAATCTGAGCTCAGTCAGTCCCCATGTATACTGTACAATGTATATTTGATAATAATAAGCTTTCCTTTTCATTCACTCATTTGATCCTTGTCTAGAGAAAAAGGACCACTCTATCTCAGCACAGAGTGAATTTTTCCTGTTTTCCAAAATGTTCCATAGCATTACAGAGTATATATCAGAGGCCCAGCAAATCTGCATCAGTGGGTTTCTCACTGCATCTTTCATGGCTTGTCTCTTTAAATCAATATAGTTGTCTCTTCTTAACCCCATCTCCATCCCACTTTCCTCCAATCCGACTTCATACTCTGAAGAGAATCTTTAAGACATGGTGACTGAGCTGATGCTCACGATTCTTCTGTTTCACTTACAACATAAAACCTCCATGTCTTTGCATATGATGCAAAGGTCAGGATCAGACCAGTGCGTAGCTGTCCAGCCTCATCTCTGGTCCTTTCTCCTTCTTTCCCCTCTTTCTTCCCAACTTCATGTTTCAGCACCACTACATTGAAGTATCCTGAGCATCTTGTTGTCTCCAGCTGCCATACTCTGCATGTACTGTTCTCTCTTCCAGAATGCCCCTCCCTCCTCACATGCCTGGAAATGTATTTTCAACCTTCGATTCTTAGTTTATATTCTTCCTCCTCTTGGAAGCATTTCCTAACTTCCTGAAGCAGAGAAAGATACTTTGCCCTGAGGCCTCTGTACCTCTTCCCCACCCTCACCTGTGCTCATTAAGGCTATCAAACTCATTATTTCCCAAGCACCCAATGCTTTTTCATGTATCTTGCCTTTGCAGGTACTATGAATGTCCCTCTTTCTAGAATAAAATTCCCATTAGTCTTCAACTGATTAAGTCCTTCCTATACTTTAAGCTCAGCTCAGAACCATCTGTTCCAAAAAGCCTCCCTTGAACCACCTGCCTGGATGAAGTGCCCATTTCTGTTATCCCAGAGCTCTCTCTTAGCACTTCAAACTACATTAAACTCCTGATTTCTATGCCTTTCTCGTTCCCTTAACTTCAAGCACCACATAGGTGGAACCCTTATCTCTGTACCAGCAATATGTTTCAGGAGTAAGGAGATGGATGGATAGATAACAGAGAGGGAAGTTTATTCAGAGATTCTGGTAATAAACTCTGACTTCCCCATTACAGCTTTGGATTAATACAGTTTTTAAACATTTTGTTTAAGGCAGGGTTTCTCACCTTCAGCTCCATTGGCATTCTTGGCTGAGTGATTTTTTTTTTTTCTTGAGGGTGCTGTCTTCTGCACAATAGACCTACTGGCAGCATCTCAGGCCTCTACCTACTAAATGCCAGTAGCACCATTCCTCAAATTTTGACAACCAAAAAAAGTGTCTCCAGACACTGCTGAATCTCCGGAGGGGAAGAGGGGCAGGCAAAAATCACCTCCCACCATGTTGAGAACCATCGGGTTTAGGTAGAATCAAATGTCATGTGTAGGTCTTTTTATACACATATATTTATGTCATTAAACTGCATTTACGTGTGAAAAGATTATAGCATTGGAAATCAAACCTGAGTGGTGGGAAAGGGCATGCTTTTCCATCACAAAAGTAATAAACAAGCATTGTAAGAAGCTTAGAAATATACAAAAAGAAAGAAATACGAATAAAATGCTCATAATCCCACCATTCAAAGATTAACCACTGGTAATATTTTTGCTTATTTACTTTCAGATTTTTTCTACATGTAGAAAGCTAATAAAGTACTATGTGTATAAAGTTTTATGTAGCTTTAAGGTCAACATTAGAGCAGAAATCTTTTTTTATTAGATTACAGAGCTTTCCTAAATATTTTAAAGCCTACATTATATTCTGTATCATACATGTGTGATACAATTTATTTTAGGACATGTAAGCCTTTTTGCATTTTGTCTAATAGTGAAAAATTCTGTAATAAAATTTCTGTGTGTGAGGTCGCATATGTATTTAGAATTAGGTCCCTAGGATAGGGTCTTAGAAGAAAAATTAATAGAACCAGAGAATGGACTATTTCAAGTATTGTGACATATATTGAAGATCAAATTGTTTTCCAAAGAGGTGGCAGAAATTTACTTGCCCTGCTATAAGGCAGGAGTGCCTAGTAGTTGGCACTCATTGCACTAACCCCATGTGTTATTGCTTAGGAGATATTTTGAGGGTGGACACTAAAGACCGTGTTGGCAAGCTCGATGTAAAGAAACTGTGGATAAATTTCTAATGCCTTTTAAACCAACAGCAGGAATCATAATTATGGGCAGATATGAAGTTCACTTTGTAGCTTGAAGATGCTCTTCCTGCTCTGCTCTCTTGTCAGTCAAGATGCACTCCATTTATGAAATAACCTCCACCTCTTATCAATCATCATGCCCATCTCAACCGACAAGAGGCATTGAGTAGGCATCAGGTTACTTACTGAAAAAGAGACTTTTTTTCCGTGATGAAGTAATTCATGGACCTGTGTTGATTTAGAGGGAAAGTTAAAATAATCACTATTATTAATAAATATTTCCCGAGACCTACTAATATATGTATTTTACTGAGATCAATGTGGATATGGAGGCTATTGTAAATAGTGCTGCAGTGAACATTGGGGTGTGTGTATCTTTTTGAATTATGATTTTCTCCGGATATATGCTCAGAAGTGGAATTGCTGGATCTTACAGTAATTCTATATTTAGTTTGTTAAGGGGCCTTCATACTCTTCTCCATAGCAGTTGTAACAATATACATTCTCACCAACAGTGTAGGAAGGTTCCCTTTTCTCCACACCCTCTCCAACATTCTTTTTTTTTTTTTTTTGTATATTTTTGATTAACGGCCATTCTGACTGGTGTGAGGTGATACCTCATTGTAGTTTTGATTAGCATTTTTCTAATAATTAGTAATGTTGAGCATCTTTTCATGTGCTTTCTGGCCATTTGTCATTGGAGAAATGTATATTTAGATTTGACCATTTTTTGATTTGGTTGTTTTCTTGTGTAAAACTGCCTGAGATGTTTGTATATTTTGGAAGAATGGGAAAATAAGATGTGTACATATATACAATGGATTGTTAGTCATGAAAAGAACAAAATAATGCCATTTGCACAACATGGATGGACCTAGAGATTATCATACTCGGTGAAGTGGGTCAGAGAAAGATAAATATCATATGATACCATTTATATATTGGATCTAATAAAATAATACAAAAGAACTTATTTACAAAATGGAAAAAAAACTCATATATTTTTAAATCAAACCTATAATTACCAAACAGAAAACCATGGTGGGGAGGGATAAATTAGGGGTATGAGATCAACATATATGCACTACTTGTATATAAATGAGCTAACTAACAAGGACCTGTTGTATAGCACAGGGAAATCTACTCAATATTCTGTAATAACCAATTTGGGAAGAAAAAATAGATATATGTATATGTATAACTGATTCACTTTTCCATATACCTGAAACAAATACAACAATGTTAAGTCAACTATACTCTGATAAAACTTTTTTTTGGTTTTTATTTTTTATCTTATTTTTTATAATGATTTTTATTTTTTCCATTATAGCTGATTTATAGTGTTCTGTCAGTTTTCTACAGCACAGCGAGGTGACCCAGTCACACATGCATGTATACATTCTTTTTTCTCATAAAATTTAAACAAACAAATAAAATAATCTGCAGTGTTTCAGAGCAAAACAAAAACAAAAAATAAATAAATACCAGAGAGGGAGAGTAATACCTCTTTTTAGAGAAAAGCCTGTGTTCATCTCAAGTAAAAAAAAAAATCTAGGACATCTTGTTCATGTGATAAAGTCTGGAACCTAGAATCACAGATATTTTGAGTAGGAAGATATGAAAGCTTAGCCAGTCAAACTCCCTCCTACTACATGTCATAAAAAGTAAGGAGCTACACAGAGTTTCTCTCTGAGTTAAAGGTAAACCTTGGCTGTAGGGTCAGAACAACATTGAGGTTCGGAGACACTGAGCCTTGAAAATAGACAGACATTGGCCAGATCCTACCCCTGAAACATGCTGGCCATGGGTCTTGTGCAAATCACCAAACTTCTTGAACCTCAGTTTCCCCATCGATAAGGTGGAGGTCATCAAAATACTCACTTCATAGATCTTCAGAATCACAGAGTGATTTCGATACGTAGAATAATTTTGAGACAAGGCACACACCATTTCTAATCTGCCTCAGTGTCCCCTCTTCTTACAAAACTACAGGGAGAAAGGCTCCTAAACATTGTGAACAGAGCTACCAAAAACATAATTTTATTTATGCTGATTCTGAATACTGTTGTGGCAATTTATACTAGGCTGTGCTCTGCCACATATCAGACAGTCCATAGGTATTTTTATAACCATTTTTAATAGGTAAAGATATTTGTATAAAGGGGCTAAGGAACTTGTTTTATTCCTGAGCAACCAAATATCAGAATTGGTATCAGCCCCAGATTTCAGAAGCTGGAACTGAAGTTTTTTATATTCCACCTTCTTCATAAGTGCTAACTTTTTTTTTTCTTCCTAAAGCTCTACAGATGAAGAAACACTCTAAGGTTTCTGCATTAGTAAGGTCAGGTTAGAATATTGGGGGCAAGTACTTCACCAGACATCCATTTGAATAGAATTAAGTTCATGAGTGAATTTATAGCTCAGTAAACTCATGGTTATTGATGGCTTGGTCACAGAAACTCTCTAATGAATAAACAGGAGCCTATTGAAGATCTGGCAACAAAGAGATATATTGGTGATGCAATTCCAAATTTAAACAAATTACAGAGGAAAATGGATAATGATAAAATAATTAGAAGCCCGAAGCATCTTAACAAAGAGCCAAGTCCCACATCTGTCTTCACTATATTCAGCAATTCCTAAATACCTCTGGTGCATTGAAGAAGAAATTAGCAGAGGCTTTTAAACATCACCTGAGTGAAAAGCAGAATTAACTCCTTCCTCTCATTGCAAATGTTCAAGGAGACAGAGGGAATTAGTCAAATCACTTCATTCCTGACAGTAGACATAGCTTAACTAAAACTCTCTTAGAAAATCTACCTCCTTACAAATTTGCACATAAGCTGTAGGTCCCTAACAAGATTAAAAATATAATGCTCAAAATAGTAAGCTGGCTTCAGCATTGTTATGTGTCTCTTCTAGAATGCATCAGCAGTAAAACTAATACACAGTTTAGCCTTTTGTAAGGTGTATCCAAGGGAGAATGCAAAATCAGCAAAGGAGTTTTCTAGTTGCAAAATCTTTGTAAACTTCAGAATTGACCTGCCTAGCTAATATATTTCAAATACACACATTTTACAGCAGTGTAAGCTATTGTTGCCAGTGGATATCTAAGGTGAGTCTAGAAAATTTTCCATGAAATAAATCTCCTCACCCTACCACATTTCAAAGGGAACTGGATATATCTGTTCTTTAGAGAGCAGTTTGAATCCTGGAATAATTGTTTAAGGAAAGTCTGTCAGCTCCTTTAAAAGCATTTTCTCAAGCTGGGAAGAGAGGGAAATTTTTCAAATGGACAAGAGTTGCTTGAAACCTTAGGCCATGACACCCACATCACGTTACCTCCTCTTAAAGAATTTTCACTCATGGAGTTCCCGTCGTGGCTCAGTGGTTAACGAATCCGACTAGGAACCATGAGGTTGCGGGTTCGATTCCCGGCCTTGCTCAGTGGGATAAGGATCCGGCGTTGCCATGAGCTGTGGTGTAGGTTGCAGACGCTGCTTGGATCCCATGTTGCTGTGGCCCTGGCGTAGGCCGGTGGCTACAGCTCTGATTCAACCCCTAGCCTGGGAACCTCCATATGCCACGGGAGTGGCCCAAGAAATGGCAAAAAGACCAAAAAATAATAATAATAATAATAATAATTTACACTCATTTCATTACAAACGGTGTCACTAGCAGTGGCTATGTTCTTAACTCTGGGGCATGGCTTATGCTTTGCATCGTGAAGGCAGAGAAAGTCTGCTGAGGAATCAAGTACATTATTGATTCTGAAGTACCAAGATTATTGATCTGAAGCCAATTCCAGACCATGGGCAGGAATGTGGGATAGAAATTGATTAAATCTGGCCATCCTTCCCTTCCTTTGCTTTGTGTACCTTCTCCTAGACATGGATGAGTGTCTGCTATGTTCATAACTATGCCGGGAAAGAGGAGCAGTGAACCACAAGTAGAGTCAAGCTTCAACTTAAGGACAGCCCTTTTTCCTCCTCTTCAACTTCTCTTTGGTTAAATATGATTATTTAAAGTTGAAACAAAGTTTTTTTTAAAAAAAAATGAGAGATTTCTCTTTTCTCCCAGATCCACACGCTTCTGGAGAATATTTATGTAATGGGCCTCCTAATTACAATTATCTTCCCCAAACATTTTCTAACGTAATGATCAGTGTCTTACTCTGTAGATGAGAATTTGGAGCCTTAAAATTGGACTTGACTCTGTCCTATTTCATCACCAATTACTCCACATTAAGCTCTGTTTTCCTTCAAAGCCTAGAAAAGTTGGTTCAAGATAATCCAAAGAGACTTTTTTACAGACGTTTCAAAACCATGGTTTTGCCACATTCTTATCGAAAAAGCATAATTGAGAGGTTGGTGTGCATCCTGTGTTTACCTTGAGGAAACGGGATACTGCTTAGTGAGCTCCTCAGCAAAGGGCCCTGAACTGTCTTGCTTGATTACTTCAGCACGCAACCTGTTGACGCCTGAGAGATTCTGTCCACGTCTCTGTCTCCTCTGAAATCACCTGCCTGATCCCTTCCATCCGTGTGATTTGAGGCTGTCTTTAAAGTCGAGCCCATTTTCCTTGCATTTCTTTAATCTCCTCTTTCCTTACGACTTTTACTGTACAAAATCCACTCTCCTATTCTCTTTTATCTTTTTGCCTTCAGTGCGTGCTTCTTGCATCTATCCTTTTAAGTAACAGCGTCTTGAGTATAGGAAGTATGCGCTAATGTTGCTTTATTATCCATAGCACATACACCCCCTTTCCCAGTGCATGCAGGGTCTCCATGGTGCAACATCTTGTTTATTATGAAAAAATACATAGAGCCCAGTTACATGATTCCCTGAAAAAAGCAAATTCCTAAGTAATAGGAATACTAATTTGCAAAAGAAATAATAATTCACAATGGTACTTCATGACTTATAAGTCACTGTGATATGTATTCCCATTTTATTTTTGCCACAGGATTAAAGAGAGATAATTTTTTATCATTTTACCATTTACAGATAAACTGCAGATTAGAGACATTAAGTGACTTCCCAATATTGTTGTGTCAGCACATTCTAACTAAATGTTTATGCTTTATTGTAAGCCCAAATCATGTGGATAATAGCTGAGTTGAACATAAACATCCTAAAGCTGAGAATGAGAGTTAGTCATAAATCCTGTTATTTCTACCTGTAATGTTTTAAGTATTTTTCAACATTTTGATGTGATTTGGATTGTATGGATTTTTACTTTTAGCTTCTTTTTGTTTACTGCTGAATGAGTAAAATGATAAATGAAATACATGTTTTTAGGCCTGTTTTTAAATGAGAAGGTACAAGTGTGGCTTTTTGGTTTCAATGTTTGGGTCAGTGCCTACATGTATATCTGACAATAGCCCCTATTCTTTCTCAGGGGTTTGAAAGGAGCCAGATAGACAGCATCCTCCTTACCCCCACCTTCTTCTGAAGGAGTAAGAACTAAGATAAAGGGATGGGGCGGGGAGGATGTGGTGTGTTCACGTGCTGTGTTAATGACGGAAACCAGGGAAATCCCGCTGTGATACAGCGGAAACGAATCCGATTGGTATCTATGAGGATGCGGGTTCCTTCTCAGGTTTGCTCAGTGGATTAAGGATGGGGCATTGCCCTGAGCTGTGGTGTAGGTCACAGACACGGCTCAGGTCTGGCATTGCTGTGGCTATGGTGTAGGCTGGCAGCTGTAGCTCCGTTGCGACCTTTCTCCTGGGAACCTCCATAGGCCACAGATGCAGCCCTAAAAAGCAAAAAAAAAAAAAAAAAAAAAAAAAAAAGATCAAAACAGATGGAAACCAGGTCAGAGGCTGTAGCCCAGGGTGAGAGCCATGTGGCACGTGGTCCTACTGATCCAGAGTCAGGCAGATTCAGGCCCCCCATCAGAGGCCATGCTGCCCTGGATGGACCCTAGCACATAGCATGGGTGGGCTGTGGTGCCTGGGAGAAATAGGCCTGGAAGAGCACAGGTGAATCCTGCTCCTCCTGGGCAGTTTGCTTCCAGACAAAAGAAAGAAATTAAGCAGAGCAGGGAAGTTATCCTTTTCACATTTACCCATCAGTTAAGTTATTTCTCCCCAAGGAGCAGGGAAGTGAGGGTCAAGCAAAGATAGGATGGCTTAGGGAAGGTAGAAATCAAAAGGTGGGTAAGGAGTACTTTCACCTAACGCTGACCTTTTGATAATCTCCAGATAGAAATTGCTAGTTTTATGAGTTAAAGCACACGTGGATTGTCAATTATAAAGCTACTTCTAATCAGTGTGTGAAAATATTCATGAGTTGTGTGTACAGAGCATTAATATTTCCTGAATAGAAGCAGACTTTTTGTTTCTTTGTTTTCTATCAGCATCCCAGGGACACGTGTTTTCTGTCTGGGGACCCCTGGGACTTGAATACACAGGGTTTTTGATTCTCATGCAGATTCCCTGGTTCTATTTTCACATTCATATCTTGGGACTGGGCCTAGCACTGTGCATTTTCAGCAAGTACCCAAGTGATTTCTAGGCAATTTAAGTTTATGAAACACTAATGGAAATCTGAGTTTTTGAAATCAGTTTCCTTTTGTTTTTAAATTCTGTGTGTTCTAAATGTACATTGTTCATTTTCAGTAATAGTTTGAATTGTTGCCTCTGATGAGTTTGGGGACTCTTTCATTTTTCACTGGAGATCAGTGTATTTATATCTCAAAACTATAAGAGTCTTTCAAACTCTAAGAAACGGTGTCTTTATGCATAAAGAGGATTCTGTGTAATCTGTGGGAGAACATGGGGGGAAGGGGTCAGAGACTCGATGGAGTTGAATATTTTTTTAAACTTCAGATGTTTTCTTTATTTGGGCTTTGAGAGATTCTTTCAAGCATTCTTTTTGTTTATTAAATGATTCCAAACATTAAAAAAATATTATTTCAGATTTTGTGATTGGCCTTGGGAATTATCATTGAAAAGCTAATAAATATAAACTTTACTTTGACTGAATTCTTAAGTTCTATGTTATTTTTCTTGAGCCCTTTGAGAAATTCGTAGTAAAGTGGAAAAGCAATGAAAAAATATCCCTCAGCAGTCAACACTTATCAAATAGGCACATGTTTAAGAACATTTTTTTCCATGAAATAAGTTACACCAAAGAATGGAGTTCCCATTGTGCTGCAGCAGAAATGAATCCACCTAGTAATTATGAGGTTGCACGTTCAGTGCGTTTTAAGGATCCTGACCTTGCTCAGTGGGTTAAGGATCCGGCATTACCATGAGCTGTGGTATAGGTCACAGATGCAGCTCAGATCCCCCAAACAAAAAGATACACTGAACAACAGTCTGTTTTCAAAAATACAAAAATTCTTCAAAACATGTGCTTCATGCATTGTCTTAGTCCGTCTAGCTGCTATCACAAATTACCATAGATTGGTGACTTAAACAATAAACATTATTCCTTATAGTTCTGGAGGCTAAAAGTCTGATATTAGGGTATAGCATGGTCAGATTCTAGTAAGAACCCCCTTTCAGGTTGCAGACTGCTGACCTCTAATTGTATCTTCTCATGGTGGAAGAAAAGCCTGCTAGCTCTCTGCCTTCCTCTTACAAATGCACCAGTCCCATTCATGAGGGTTCCACCCTCACGACCTAATTTCTTCCCAAAGGCCCATATCCCAAACCCATCAAACTGGGATTACAGTTTCAATATATAAACCTGGAGGAGTCATAAACATTCAGTCCATTGCACACATGATCAAAAATCTGAGACGTCTCTTTGGGGCCTTCCTTGATCTCCCATTTGAAACTGCATGCCTCCTGCCCTTTTCTTCCAGGACCATAGGACCCCCTTTTCTGTTTCATTTGTCCCCATAGAGTGTGTCACTATTTTTTAACAGATGTTACTTTATTTCTGGTCTGTTTAGTTTTTTATACCCCCTGGTAGTTCCCAACTGGATTCTTAGTCCCAAAATAGTGCCAGGACTTTGTAGTGCTCAATACTAGTTGAATGAATGAATACATTTCCATCAGAGGTTTAAAGGACTAGAGACCCTGTTAGATGGGGTCCTTCTCAGGATGAGGAATTGCTTTGCATGACTCTCCATTCCCTGAATGTGTACCTGGGTTCCCACTCCCTGTGTACATGACAATGCTTTTTTCTAGGTAAAAATTTCACTTCCAGGCAAGTGCCCAAAGGAGGCAGAACAGGGACCAGCACCTTGGATCTCCAAGATGAGGACATGGGAGAACCCGTTCATGGGTTTTCTGTGACTGAAAAGAGCTGATTCTTTATTACCCTCAAGCTATACCTAATTTTGCCAAAAAGTTTCTGAAGACAGTTACCTAAGACAAACCTAGCCAACCATAGCCACTGTTCCTTGCCTGAATTCTGTTTTAGAACTCTGTAGGGTATAAATATGTTCATGAATGCTCTTGATTCCTTATGAAATATTTTAGAAAAATAAGTGGAAGCTTATTGAAGACACTCTGACTTGGGATAAGGAGACATTCAAGCTGAGTCCCTGAACACATCCTCTTATCCTGCGTGCTCCCATCTCCTCATAGTTATTTGCAGAACTAATAGAGGACCATGCAAAAGCAAACACTTAGGAAGTGCATATTTGTTAGGGAATTTCTGCTTTTTTATACACAATCACAGTGCCTCTATTCTATGCCTGACATTAAACAAGACATGGTGATATTAAAAAAGAAAAAATGGCAAACATTTAACTAAGCCTGGTGCTTTTCAAAGCACTTTGTTTGTTACTATCTCATTTAATCCTTGCAATAATACCACAAAGCAGATATTCCCATTTTCCTCATTTTACAAATGATATGTACCCAAGGTCACACAGCTATTGAACCAGGGTTTGAGCATAGACTATCCCATTGGAGAGCCCATTTTTAACAACAATATACCAGTTCCATGAATGATACAATTTCCTTCCTAAAGAGTACAAGGTGGGAAGAGACACATAAACAGAAACATCATAAAATGTGATGAAAATAGTAGGATAAAAACAAAAGACAAAGCAACACATTCTCTTTGCTGGAGTTAGGGAAAGCTTCAAAGAAAGATAGCATCCTGGGTTTTGAGATGGGCTAGGAGTTTTCCAAGTGGAGGAAGAGGACAAAGACTGAAGGTAGAAGGAAGAAGAATTTTAATAATTTTAATAAATCTCCTTATGAATGAGCTTATACTAGTTTTCAACGTTTCCCACCTATACTCTTTCTCGCAGAAACAGTTTGAGCATTATGAAACCGATGTTCAAATGTAACCTGTGTTCATTTGTAAATAAACCTAGAAGTCACTGTCTGAAACCACAAGTTAAATGCTAAGTGTACATCATTATTGGATACCCATTGTAATAAAAGACAGCAAACCCACACTGCTAAATATAATTACTTAAAAGTGTAGAAGTTACTTTGACTGCCTATGGTCAGAAGCCAGGAGTCAGACCGTATCATCCATTTGGCCTTGTGACTATGCTTTCTCATGCCGTTCTTGAATAATGGCCTTCATGCACGTGAAAAATACCTTATTTTAAACCTTTCATCCCTCTTCAGGGTTATCAACTAAACTCCCTACAGCAGGCAGTAAATGGAACCTTTCCCCTCTGTCCAAAGTAATCATTCAGCGATTTCTATAGACCCACGGATTTCAACGTGTTCCATGGTGGATGGATTTCACTTTTGCTTGGTATCCCACAGCTATGAAGGATTAATCCCCAGCACTGTGCCGAGGAAAGTTACTCTTTTCACAGGTTGTGTTTGTCCATCACTTTCCTTCTCTAATAAGGTGTCCATAACTGGTGATAGTCATGCTGGTGAAAATCACCATACCTCTTCCAGGCACGGTTTGATACCCAAGACATGGAGCAGGACTGCATATGCTGATGCTTCTTAGCAACTACAGATATTGGCTAATTTAGCTTAGACTATTTTAGAGGCGCACCTTTCTCCTCAAGAGCTCTACTGAAGCTGTCTTGTAATAAACCTTTAAGAAAGATGCTGCTGCTTACTCCTGCAAATAAGTGGCATTTAAGATTGATTGGTCCAAAGCCTTCCTTTCTCTCTCAATTTAGTTCCTACATTCACTGAAATCTGCTTAAAGAGAAACTTCACTTCTTTTTTCCTCCTCATCAGTTTTTATTATAGAGTAAGACAAAAAAAAACAGAAGTTTGTATTTATTCTTGGCTCTGGAGGAATTTGTAACTTTCCTGGCTTACTCAACAGTGTGAAATTATTAGGAAGGACAATAATTGCCCTTTGAATTTAGTAGAAGTCTTTCTTTTCTATGCGTTTCTCTGTTAAGCACCCTGTTTTCCATGGGAATGAGCACTGTGGTAGGTTTTGTAGATGTCACATTGGATTTGTGTTCTTCTGAGTAAGAACTTTGCTGGCCATTAGGAACCCCACCTGCCACATCCTCTGGGCCATAAAAGTGAATCTCCTCAATTTGGTAGATGTCACAAGGATCCTTCTTACAATGGTTCCATTACTGTCCTTAAACACTCACTGAGAAATGTTATGGAGGCCCAGGTAATAGCAATGTGTGATAGGTTGATGACAAGTACAAATGTAATCCTTGCCTCACTCAAGGATTAGACTACTAATTTCCTCAGAAGATAAAACTGAGATACATTTTTGCAAGTATTCTCTTAAGAGAGCTGCTGGGCAAACTCCTATCTCCCTTCTTCCATCCCATGCGGGCTACACCTCCTGATTTCTAAGGCCAGAAATCAGAGAATACCAGGAAAATGTGATAATAGCCAGCAATATGTCCTATACCATATGCAAATCAAACTCTTACTTTTAGATATTTCTATGTTCTGTTTGGCAATTTAATTATAGTTATTCATATTATTGGTATGTGGCACAATTAGTGGATTTTTAATTTTTAACCCAGAGGCTACCATACACATCTCATTATTTGCCTTCATAACCATTTATTGCAGGAAGAGTACATATTATTATTCTATATCCGAAGATCATGGTCAATGAAGGTCATGGGCAAGAGTGTGAACAAGCTGCTCCAGGTCATATGGTTTGTTGGTGAGGAAGCAACTGGCCCAGAAAAAAAACACTGGCTTTGAATCCAGACAAACTGATTCATTTCCCTCTCTTTCCCCTTCTTTCTTTCTTCCTTTTTTTTTTTTTTGTCTTTTGTCTTTTTAGGTCCTCACTTGACATTGCTTCTTTCTTTCTCTCTCTCTCTCTCTCTCTCTCTCTCTTTCTTTCTTTCTTTCTTTCTTTCTTTCTTTTACTTTCATTTAAAATGGGAACACTACTTATAAATATAAACATACATCAAATTATTCTGTAGCTTAGGTGAACTTCAATTCATATAAAATGTTTTTAATATTACAGATTCTATGCAAATGTTAGTAATTATTTCTCTTATTCTCTTGTTAGATGCTCTTTTCATCATATGGTTCATTCTACTGAATTCTAGGAAAACCTGTCTTCTCAAGCATTTTACAGATTTATATGTAGTAGCCCCTTTTTTTTTCTTTTTTTTTTTTTTTTGGTCAAGTGTTACGGTTTATTTCTGACTTTTGCTGCTATAAAGGTCAATGTCAGATTTAAAACCTGTATTGACTAAAAACATTATAATGCATTTCTTTATATTTTTGACTCATCTTTCTTAGTCTATTATTTTATTTTTCTACAGTGGATAAATATTTCTGAACATCCCTTCAAGTGAGGTGGGAAAAAAATAACAAAACATTAACTATGTAATAATGATGAAGTCAGAGTAAATTTTAAAAGAAAAATACTCTGAATTTTTATCCATGTGACTCCTTATGCAGGTATAAATCTATTTGCTTTTAAGTGTGATTTAAGTAAATAATGAAAGTATTTACTGAATTCCTATGTAACACAAAAACACATCAAGTTTCACTGAGAATATAAAAGTAGATCCTTATCAAAAAGTTTACAGTCAAATTTAGATGTATAAACATGTATAGACATGTATAGACATGAAGTGTTAGATGTTTGAAGTTGAACAAGTATCACAGAGAAACAAAGAAATAAGGAACAGCCTCTGATAATATACCAAGTGAGCTTTGCTGAGAAAAAATGTAAACCCTCAGTCTATCTCCTTCATTCCATTCAAATAATGAGCAGTCAGTTTTGCACTATAATTCTTCATTTTTCTCTCTGGTAAAACTGGAATCATGAAGGGAGGATGTAACTATATTTAGAATAAGAAATGTGTGTCATCCTATAGATGTCTGAATTTGGGTAATTTCTCTTTAATGGTCTAAGTTTCTATATCTGTCAGATGAATTAGGAACCTCAAGATTTCCTTAAGTTGTAAGGTACCGATCTCAGAAGTAGCATCTCTCTCTAGTGATCAATTATATTTACTCAAAACAAAGCAAAACAAAACAAAACAGAACAAAAAGATTGCACTTTATGCAAGAAAGTTACAGAGTATATGATAAGCAGATTTTTAAAATTTCTTGGATAACTAGCTTTTTAAAGAGACATGGTAAAAAAAATCATTTTATCAAGTGTAAAGATTGCTAGAGATGGAAGTGGCCTGACATTTCTCTCACTTTAGAGACGAGAAACCTTAGGCTCAGAGGAATTGAGGGAATTGTACGAAGTCAGACTCTTAGATGCAGATGTGGCTGAAGTCTTTCAATATTTATCAGTATCTGTTCACAGGAGTCTATTTTCTATATAAGAAGGGATGTAGAAACATATTCTACTTGGTTAAGAGAAGACTGCATATTAAGAGTTATTTTAAGGGACAAAGGCTGGATAGACTAGGATTTAATTGTAGACAACAAGAACATTTTATCAGATTTAAGAAGAAAGGGTTTTAGCACAAGTAGTAGGTGTCTTAAAAACTAGTTGGAAGGGCTAAAGGAGGAAGCTCTAGGAGGGGCTTCTATGAACGACTGTCGCCTCCGAGCCTCATGCCAGCTCTGCCATAGTCAGAGTAGCTGACCACTGCAGCAACACAGGACCCCATATACAGGACCTGTGCCCCATCCCAAGCCCATACCCAGGCTCTCTCTGCCCCAGGCCTGCCTCTCTCCCCTCTGTTCCAAATTTAAATGGAACTGAAGTACAGATCTCTAGCTGCAAGGGAGTCTGGATTAGGTAATGTTTAATGTTCTTGTCTCTACAAAAAAGAGTAACTCTCCAGAAGGAGCTTGAAAATAGTGCTAAATGAGACAATCAAGATCATCTGCCAAGAATCCAAGAGAATGGTAAATAACAGATTAGTGAACCCAAACCACATCACATGAGGAAATGATATAAGATAGGGGTGACAAATAGATTTCATCTTGCCAGGCAGCTCTAGCAAATTAGCTGCCAAAACACAGAATTGAGAAAGACTTGAGGGATGTATCTTGGCCCAGAAAGATAAAGCCTGGTTACTGATTAGTGACTTCTGCCAGAAGCATGGGCATAAAGCAAGTGGAATTCTGCGAAAGCCACATACCTCCCATAAGTGAGTTTCTGTCTGACCAGCTTGGTTGGCAGATTATTCTATAATGCCTATGGCATTCTTGTTGTTTTTGCCACTATTTAATTACATCTTGATTGACTTCTTTGAGGTTATCATGATGATCATGTTTTATTGAATAAAAGAAAACTCTAAATTATTTGAGATTAAGTCCTCTCTACACCCTGCCCAGCACTTGATACACCCGAAATTAATATATATTGATTTGATTTAAAAATCACAACTGTTCCATCAAAAGACATTAATGCAATGTTCACTTTGCAAAACTATCAAACGTCATGGTCTCAGGCTTTAGTGAAACCCACTCCTCTGCCAAGCCTACTTTAGAAAGAGAACATATTTTGCCCATGTGTACAGAATCTTAAGATGTCAATTTGGAGCAACGTAAAAGTTATACTTGTTTATTGACTGTGGACTCAGTTTATTACTTGGAGCCCATCAGATTTTTACGTTCTTTTTATCACTTTTTATCTTGAGCGCCTGTGTTCACTTGAGCTGATATTTGTTCAGAAAGAGAGCTTTGCTCTGAGAGTATTCAGACATACATCACGTAGAATGGATGTGCACGGACCTTTGAAATAGGGATGTTGAGTTATGATTTCTGCACAATGCTTTTCTTAAATCCTTCGCTGAAAAGCTGTCCGTTTCTTGAGAAAAATACAAGGAAGTGTGACACTACTTGCTAGCTGGCATGACCCACTCTAAGTAAAGCAAACACTGAATCACATTTTCAGGAGAAGAATCTAGGCTGACCCATTTTTTGGTGATTGATAATGACTCTCTGTTGATAACACTTCATGAAGGAGACCAAACTTAGGGGCACATTGATAAGATTAGAGTGAGCATGTGTGGTTATGCAATACAGAAATGGATCTCATCAGCACCATCCATTCAGTCAGTAAATTGCTTTGTATTTATTATTATATAGGGTACTTTTTATTTATTATGAGCTTTGCTAGGTCCCAGTCTAAAGTTGTATCTGGTCATTAGGGGTCAAACAGACAGATGCCATGAGAACAAGGAATTACAATCAATAAACTCAGCACAAGCCATTAGGAGGCTCCCTGAGGAGAGATACTGAAGCCACAGGGGTGGATGACAGAGAGGAAACTCATGCTTCATTGGCTGCAAAGAAAGACAAACAGTCTAATGCAAATCCACAAGTCACCATTTAACAGCTTTACAACCATGGCAAGTTACACAGGTTCAGTGTTTACCCTCCTTAGGACTGCTATGGTATTAAACCAATAATTAATTTTTTGATCTAATATAAATTGTTATGACAGATTAGTGATTCAAAAGTTGTACGGAATTTAGTAAGGGAAAAAGTTATGTTTCTATTATAAATCAATTTTAAATGGGAAATAATCTCAATATTTCTGCAGTTTCTATGATTTCTTATAGCTTTTGAACATAGAGTTTATGATTTACCAAAATTTACTTCTTGTCAAGGTTTCTGTTACTAGGAAGTAAAATTCTGGGGTTTTTTTTAGGGTGAGGGCCAGGGGAGAAGAAATGTAATGATAATTTTAGCACTTTATGTTGTGATAATTGGATTCTTAAGTAATGACATAACTCTCACTGTATAAAGGTCTACATTTGAATAGTAAAATTAAATGTCTTTTGTTCCTTGGATGTTTGAATCCATGAAAATGCTTAGCCTTAATCTCTCATCTATATATGTGTGTGTGTGTGTGTGTGTGTGTGTGTGTGTGCACGTGCATGCAGGTGAGTGTACGTGTGTGTGTGAGTCGTTATAATTTTGAGAAAAAACACTTTGAAATAGATTATGGCTAAAATAAGTTTATAATCTCTTCTACAGTTTGTCATATATAATAATAAAAATGTGTTACTTTTTCCCCTGTTTTCTTATTAAGAAATGTATGTGTCATACAGCCAGATTTTTCATTAATAATCAATCATTTGTATCTATTTATAAAGTACTCACTCTGTGCCAGGCACTTGTCACCTACAGGAATGTAACAGTAAACAAAGCACATGTTTATTACTGCTGCTATAGGAAGCCAAGTTTGCTTTTTTAACAAATTTACTATGTATTTTAATAAAAGAAGGAAAGAAAAAAAGAATCCTGGGTCCCTCTGCGTAAACACTTTTTGACTGCTCAGTTTGCATACCCATTGTGCTATCTTGAGCTACTTGAGTAAGCCTAGATTTTTCTCCTCCCATTTTCTTGCTTCTTCCATCAGAAAAGGAAATTCACTAACTCAGTAAAACACAGTAATGCAGGCCCAACACGCAGATGAATAGAATATATTGTTGACCTTGTTCCAATTATATTGAAACTTGACTACCTTTAAGCAGAAAGAGATGGCGCCCATTCAAAAAACACGTGTGAGTATATTTGTCGGGAAGGGGTAGGAGAAGGTTCATATTTAGTCTTCTGTTTGGAAGGCAACTGCTTGAGTCGAAGCTGATAGTTCTCATTTGAGACTTAAAAAATAAAAGATCAGACTCTTAATTATTTCTAGATGATCGAAAGTGTTCTCCTTAGTATTAATTTAACATTAATTCTAATCACATTTGCAAGGATTTTGAAATAATTCACCTGACACTTCTACCAAATTGATTCAAATATTTATAAGTTCCCAGATCAATTGTGTACTAGTTACCTCAGGCTATTATAACAAAATATCATACATTGCATTGATTAAACAACAGGCATTTATACAGGGCATTTATTTTCTCATAGTTCTGGAGGCTGGAGCTTCAACATCAGAGCGCCAGTATGATCAGTTTCTGGTGATGGTTCTCTTTATGGCTTATAGATGACTGCCTTCTCACTGCATCCTCTGAGTGTACAAGGAGAGAGAGAGAGAGAGAGAGAAAGCACTCTCCCTGGTGTTTCTTCTTATAAGGATACTAATCTTATCAGATCAGGGTCCCATGCTTATGACCTCATTGAACCTTAATTACTTTCTTTGAGGGCTCATCTCCAAATACACACTAGGGGTTAGAGGGTTTCAACATGTGCATTTTAAGGGACACAAATATTCAACCCATGGCAAATAGAGCCCTATATCACTTTAGACTTGTATTCTATAGAGGAGTGTATTTTGAAGTGAAGAACAGAAAAGAAGTAGCAAAAACAGCAGAGAATATAGTAGCACAACTGTGCACCTTTCATGTAATGCTAGTTTTCTCCTTGAAAATTCCAGCATCTAATTGGCCTGGGGAAAGTCTAGCTGGTTTCATAAGAATCCTAGAGTAAAAAGCTATGATTGCATTAATAACTGCAGTATTTGATTCAGGGGCTATAATCTCATTGGCTTCAATGTCACATGCCTCCTCACTGCTTAGAAAAGCTAAATGTATGAGCCTACGAAGGGGGAAAACTTCTAATGGCATCACACTTGCTTGTACAAAGTATTGATTACATCAACTTGGAGTTAAATTGCCACCGAAAATACAGTTAGACCTCTCCTCAATGGACTGGAGATTTTGATTGCAGAATGACTGTGAGTGGAATGTTTTCCAATAGCAGAGAACAGCAATGTAGATTTAAAGGAACACAGACTTATTCATTCTAGCCAAGAAATACAGACAAAATAAAATATCTACAGCAAATGGAATTTTGAGCAAGTTTTTCACTTTCTACTCAACATTACAGCTCAAAATCAAGGGAAAAGGCAAAAAGTAAGAAGACAAGAAGCTGAGTTATTAGGGAGTCACACTAGCTAATGGCTATGAACATTCCAGGTAAAGAAGACATTTCCCTGGAAATTTCCTTCCCCAGTGGAGGAAGAATCAGTATTTCAATTGGTGGTGGATGAAATCTGCTTCACCCCATTAGTGAACCATGTGGGCAGAAAGCCCAAAGGAAATACCTCACAGCCACAAAAAGTCTGCTAGAGTAACATGCGGCGGGATTGGTGCTATTTTTTTAAGAAATACAAACATAATACTTTCCACTTGGGACTTTTGGGTGCTACAGAAGATATTGTGATGGGATGTTTTAGGATTTACAAAGGATTTTTTTCCAGGTGGCTCACATCTCATCCTCACCCTTTTACCAAGAAAGCAGAATTATTGTATTCTCCTTTGTCCAAGAGAGCTATGAGGAATAATAGAAAAAAGGCCACATTTGTATGTTTTCTCAGAACATCACCACCACCTGCCCACGGTGTTTTCTGTGGGGAGTGACTGTCCCCCTCTGACCTTCAGTTCTTATTATACAGAGCTGTGGTGGAGAGTCAAGCAGAGGATACGGTTAAAAGTGCCTCACGCTTGGAGTCCCCGTTGTGGCGCAGTGGTTAACGAATCCGACTAGGAACCATGAGGTTGCAGTTCGATCCCTGGCCTTGCTCAGTGGGTTAAGGATCCGGCGTTGCCGTGAGCTGTGATGTAGGTCACAGACCCAGCTCGGATCCCGCGTTGCTGTGGCTCTCTTTAGGCCGGTGGCTACAGCTCCGATGCGACCCCTAGCCTGGGAACCTGCACATGCCACGGGAGCAGCCCTAGAAATGGCAAAAGGACAAAAAAAAAAAAAAAGTGCCTCACACTCAACCTAGAGTGTACTATAAAGCCCAGAACTTCCTTCCTGTCAGAAAAGGGATCTAATAGATAAATTCATACTAAGTTATTGATACTTTATAGGTGACTATTCCCAGAAATATTATCATTACTTTAAAAAAAAAAAAAACCTCAGGAGAAAACAAAGTGAGTCATCTCCAATAATGGAATTTCAGACAACAGTGGTGCTGATATCATTGAGAAGGAGAAAAAAAGTGTTTTTCCTGTTTCCACTTCCCCTTGGGGAAAAACTTCCCAAGGAGTTTTTAATATGCTCCCACTTCTCCTTGAGGAAACCCCCAGGCCTATCTCCCAGGGAGTCACATCCTGAACTGTGAGTTTCCACAAAGTTGCACCAGGCAGAAAGACTATTTCCCAGGGGCTATAATTCTTTTTCTTGGCAGCTGCCCTGCTGTGGCTGCCTGGTTGAAGATTCTCCCTCCAGCCAGGTGGGGTGGGTGCATCTCCTGCCCAGGAGGGAAGAGTCTGTTGGGAGCTTGCACGGAGAAGAGGAGCGGGGATGATAGCTGAGCCCTGACAAGCCAGCCTGTAATTTGAGTCAGAGAAATGCCAGCTTAATTAATTGAAAAATAAAGGTTATTGTCAAAGCAAACTAAAAATGAAGGACCTTGGTCAATACTTATTGAATTTTGCTTCCCTGGGCTTTTCAGCCTTCCAAGAGTACATTGAATCAACCTCTCTTTCACTTATGACCTGTTTCTGAGATAGGTCCAGACGGAACCAGCAATGCGGCAGTATTGCAAATAAATAAGATCAAATTCTGGAGCAGGAAAGTGAACCATCAGAGTTGCTTTTGGAATTCTGGCATTGCCCCAGAAACAAGAACTACTTTTCTTCTTCTTCTTTTTATATCTAGCCTTCTTTAACCTGTTTGCATAGCACTCGTTATATTACCTTGTTTGATCTTCACAACAACCCTGGAAAAGAGAAGATCAAGGATTATCATCCCATGTTTCCAAATGTGTAAACTGAGGCTCAGAGAGCTTGAAAAGGACCACTGCCTTGATCAGTGCTTCCACTGAAACGGTGGGACAAGTTTACTGAGTGTATTTCTCCCCTGGTTGGGCCTCTTATCTGGCACAGAATAAGTGTGTCTAGTACAAAAAACATTATCCATGTCATTGGTTCATTGTTATTATTGCAATTGTTTATTCCCACCTTAAAATAAAGTTCGCCCATTGAGGCTTCTCTGTATTGAAGCCTCATCAGCAATTTCCATTTCTTAAGTTCTATAGCATATGGAGGAGGAGGCAAGATTCTGGGATGGTGAAATGATAATGGATCGGCTCAGGTCCTCATGGCACTATCCTTCAGCTGGTAGGGGCAACTAGTGAGGACTTAAGGTCCAGGAATAGTGCTCAGAGCAGTGTGAGTTAGAGATGCTCATGAAGACTTGATATGAGAGGAGGGGGGCTTTGAAATGACCCCTAAAGACTCAGGGCAGTTGAGGAAGCAGAGGTGAGAGGATGATACAACAGAGAGAAGCCCAGAGAAGAGGCATGCATGGTTCTCAGCCTCACTTGTCACGCATGGGCAACCCCATGCCTAAAGATTCTTATTCAATACAGCTGATCAGAATCTTAGTTTTACAGGTAACCAGTTCTTCAATACAACAAACTAAAGTTGCACTTGGCCCTGGGGGAGGAGGGGGACATCGATTGCTCTTGATTAGGTATCTGGTACTAATTGACAGAAATGAATCAAACTTACTAAGAAAGTTAGCCAAATGCTCACACCCACAGAGACACAGTAAGTAGCTAACATGTAATATATGTTTAAATAAACATCTGAAAGGAAGAAGGGATGAAAGGTAGGAAAAAATTAAAAAAGACACTAATATTCCCCAGCTTTGAGTCTATGAACATGTGCCACCAAGCTGGGATTCTGAGATTGTAATTTCTGCCTCTTGGTAGCTCACTAGTTGGACTGGCGGTGACATTCTACTGCACTCAGACTGATATCCACACTTGTGACCATGATCCAGATGGTGGCATGTGAACTAATTTAGGTCAACTTTTCTGACCTCATCTTCTACCTCCTTTGCTCACCACCATCTCTCTGTTCCTGGGAGCACTGGTGTTGCCTGGCTGCCATCCATGCCTTTCCCCTTGTCTGCACAGGGCTTCTTGTCCTTAAGGTTGAATTTTCACTTCAGACAAGACTCCTTGACCATCCAGTCATAAGCAAAAAAACCACCCCCCATTCCTCTGTCCCTCAAAGCATTTTTTATGATCCCAAGTTGTCTTGGTTATTTGTTTTCTTTTCCATGTGCTTACCTCTCCACCACCACCACTGGACCATCTAAGAGTGGGATCCTCACTGATCTTGATCCTGGCTACATCCAAAGTACCTACAATCATGTCTGCCATAGAGAAATTGCTCAAAAATATTTTTTGGTGAATGGATGGATACAGTCAACAGAGCCCTCCTCCCCACCTTTATCTTCTCCCTCTTTTCCCAGTCTTTTTGTTTTCCTATCTCAGTCTCCTTCCCCGCTAAACCACACTTCCTTTGAGTAGCTCTTGGGAATTAAAAAAGAAAAAAAGGCTGCCCACCTCTCCCCTGTAGTCTGTCCACCTGAGCTCATACCCCCAAATCTAACGCCATTTGATATAAAGCCCCATGATCTCAGGCAGCTTTGACTCTGCAGCAATGGAAACACATCAGTGAGTCCCAGAGGGCCCATCCATTTTAAGAGCCCTTCCGAGATTTAAAGGAGAAAGAATTCTTTTTTTGGCAACTAGTTTGAGAATTAGGTTACATTCTGAATTAAGAAGGGCAAAATTTGTCATATACGACCCAGTTCTGCACCTAGAACTCATGCACGCACATGCACACGCACACACACACACACACACACACACACACACACACACACACAGTCTCTGAGGATTCAAGTTAGTTTGATTTGATATAACAGCATATACATTTGCGTGCCTAAGGCTTTGACATTAATCAAGGGCTTTCACAGATATCATCACATGTTATACCAAAAAGGAGGCAGGCAGTTGTGTGTATCCTTATTTTACTCACGTGGAAATAAAGGCCCCAAGAGGTTCATGATAGTGTCAAAAGTTACACTGCAGAATCGGAATCCTAGAATCCGAACTGGATTCTGCTGTGGGATGTTCTGGAAAGTCACTTGATTTAGCTCAGGTTCCCTCCCTGGAATATCAGGGAGTTGAATTAATGACCTCCACAGCAGAACTTTCAAACTTCATTGTATCAGTGAATCACCTGGGGGTCTTGTTAGTTTGCAGTCCTGAATCAGTAGGTCTGGACAGGGTTGGCCACTCTGCATTTTTTTTTTTTTTTTGCAAATATTACTAGCTCCCAAGTGATGCCCAACCTGCTGGTTCATGGACTGCATTCCAAAGAATGAGGCATTAGCGCTAATTGGACTTTTGGTGGAGGAAGATCCTCTGAGATTTGTGGGTGCGTGGTAGAAACAGCGAAGTGGGCCCTAATGAACTGCCGTTCTGAGACGAAGATTCTCCTCAGGTGCATTCCTATTAGAGCTCTAATCTTTGGGAAAGTCACTTAGCCTGACTGAGCTGCGTTATGGGGATCAAACTGCATCTGAGAGAGGCAATATCTAATGTCGGTTTAGCAAGGAAGGGGGTGTTTGTCAAATAAGGCTTTGAAAGCAGAATTTTTGAGTTCTCCAGAAGCTGGGGGGCATTTTGTGTATAAATGATTAAATATTGTCCCCACACTCTCCTGGCTTACCTTTATCTTGAGAGGAAGGGAAAGGAAGGATTATCTGGCAGTAGATGAGAAGCCTGAGGCTTAGACAAACTCCTGGTTTTCCTGGAAGCACCCAGGTTTACTGGCAGCGTGGTCTCTGTCTGGATGAGCACAGAGTGTTATTACAGCTCTGGCCTCTGTGGATTTGCATTTGAGTGAACATCTGAGCAGATAAAGAGAAATCATTGTATTTTCATTTTTCATCATCTAGCGAAGCAAGAGCAGAGTTTTCATTATGCCTTGTCAGGACCTGACTCCTTGGTCACTGAGGGATGTGTAATCCCCTCTGATTGTCCACTAGTCACAGGGTTGTTTCTGAGTGGCAAGTCAGTCCTCTGCCTATGGAAATTCCAGTGCAGTCACGTTCAAGGTGTGTCTGTGGTCCTCCCCAACACCATGGCCTGGAGAGAAGTCACGCTCAACATGGCCTCTTCAGGGCCACTGCATCAGAGAATGCTGGAGAGGATGAGATGTAGGGTCGTGTTAGGGGTCATGGTGAGTCTGTGTATGCACAGAAACAGAGCTGGGGGCTGTCCTTATTTTCTTCCATTTGCCCATAACCACCCAGTGAGTCGGGTATGATTATTCCCCTTTTATAGAACAGGGAGGAGGAAATTTAGTCTCAGGTAAAGCAACTGGCCAAAGCATGCTATGATTGATCCACCTTGCTAATTTCGTCCTCACGGCAGTTGTCAGAATTAACATTTCCATCCTTCTGACATCTATAGTCTTCCTGCAACACTTCCAAGAACATGTCTGTGCACATTTGATCCTAGAATGAGCTACTAATCAAAACCACCAATAATTTGACAGAACTAAGGAAATAGTGCCTTGTTGACCTCATACAGGATCTGCTTGCCTGGTTCTCATTGCAAAGCTGATGCTGTTTCTTCCACGGTCTTATCACCATCTTTAGTGTCAGGTAGGGAGGGAAACACAGACTATGAAGTCACAGATACCTGGGGTTCAAATGTGAGCTTTGCAGCTTATTAACTGAATGGCTATTAACAATTTATTGTTCTTCTTTGAGCTCAGTTTTCTCCTCCATCAAATGGGATTAATAATCCATCTTGGAAACATTAAGGGGATTAAATGCAAAGTGCTTAGAGTCATCCCTGACCCATAATGAGCATTCAGTAACATCATGAGCAGTTAACAAAAACAGCTGCAGTAAGCTGCAAGTAGGTTGTAGTAAATTGCAGAGTAGAGATTGGAACCTCAGCTCATAATCACTAAAATATCGCCTCTGCCACAAATGGTAGTTTAGGCTATTAATAGACCCGCAATATCCACAAGAAGAGACTAAGGCATTACAGGGTGTGCACTGGTTGGCAAGCACATTGATGCTTTCTAGGAGCATTTGTAGCTGAGGCTTCTCAAACCAATGTCTTGGCAGCCTCTTGTCTTCTGAAGAACAGAGACCATTTTAATACCCCTATATTTCTCAGCAAACATATTCAATTGGTTCTCTTTGAAAAGAAATGTAATAATAAATGTCATCATAAAGTGATTGAACAAAAAATTTATAAGTTGAATACAAAAAAAATAAGCACAATGCCTATATCTATCTTTTCTACATTTGCACTTTGGGAATTTCATTACTTTCATAAATGGATTTCTGAATCAAGCATATTGATTCTGATTCATGGTTGAAATCAGCAACCTCAGGCAAAATATACAAGCTCCCTTAGAATGAAATAACAGGGATTACCTTTTATTATGGACCCATTATTTTAAGCAAGTTATTTAAACTTCTCTAGACTCAGTTTCACAGCCCTACCTGATCGAGGTGGTGGGGATGAAAGGGGATAATGTACAGAAAACCTCTTGTTCTGAGTATGCCCTTAATAAATGGTAAGTGTTAGAGTTCCTTCTGCACCTGTGTTAGCTTTAGGAATCCTCTGGGATGCAATGTTGCATAGACTTTGGGTTGGGGACCACGTTAAGAGCTCACCAGCGGAGAGACACACAGGAGTTCCTGAAGGAACTGAAGTTTCATGAATCTCAGTTGCTTTATCTGGAGGATGGAGATAGCTCAGCCTGTCAGATTGGTGAGATGGGAAAATGGGATAGAATTTATCATGTGGACTGCCCGGTGCCTAGAACATAATTCTTGATTCTCTCTCCACTCAACCACCCACCCAGCTGTGGCCAAAGACTGCAGTGAGGGGAGGCAAGCCAAAGTGCCACAATCAAATATTCTCCCCTGTGCATGCAAGACTCTTGCCTGAGATACCCACATGTTTGCTCCCTCTCTTCAGTCAGATATCTTCTTAAATATCACTACTTCAGAGAAATTTTAAGCACCCATCATTACTGTGGTGGGTAGTCAGGGAAATAGCAAGGTCCAAGCCCTACTTTCTTTTTTCACAGCACCTGTTACTCTAGGATATTACCTACACAGTGATTTCCCTCTTGTAAGCCTTCCCCAACTAGATCATCACCTCCTTGAGTCCAGGAACCTCACCTGTTGTGTTCACTCTCTTTCTTCAGTGTCTAGAGCAGTAACTGGCACATAAGAGGCTCTCCACACACACAATTTGCTGCGGTTTGCAAATCTGCCTGGGGTCATATCTGCATAAACCAAAATAATTCTGGTTCTAATTCACTATAGAAATGTTCAAATGATAATGTTTTAAATGAAGGATGAAACTTCACTATATTTCTGTTGCTCATATTTTTATATACTGGACAAATAGTAAAATTTTTCTACCTCCCTCTCTAGGTCATGCATTCTTTCCCATTTTGTCAGTGAGGTCTGCTTTGAAACTAATAACAATGACATTTTAAATACAAGAATACATAACATTCTTTAAAATAGTTAACCTTTCCATGTGACATTTCATTGGATGTCTAATTAGCAGTAACATTTTATTGTTTGTCATCTTAAACGCAACATGTTCATAAGCCTCAAAAAACTAACCTTGCTTAAATAATCAGTCTTTATAATGAGAGAATTTCTATCTTTAAAAGAGCTTCTCCTTTTGTCCTTTTATCATCCCTTTGACACTGGAATTCTCTTATTTGCAACTTTCTGTCTGTGCTAAGCTCTCTATTCTCTCCTTTATAACTTTTGCTTTGAGGTGTGGTTTTTGGGGGGTTTTTTTGTCCAATTAAGAAAAGTTCATCCAATTTCTACTTTCATATAGTCAAGGACAAAGCTTTGGCAACCAGTCAGGCAAAGCAGAAATAAGTTCATTACCCACACAGGAAAAAAATACACATCATATTCACTTTTATTTTACTAAAAATCTTACTTTTGAGAAGCCTATTTCCACCATCCACGTTAATACAAATTAGCATGCAAATAGCTAGACTATTCGAACATTTATTTAGTTCCTTCAGGCTTTTCTATCTGGTCCTTGCATAACATCTCTACATAGCAAAATGGAAAGTCAAATTATTGTGCCAGGTATTTTAAAGGCATTAGCTCATGTAACCTCACAAAATTCCGGGAGTGGCATTGTTATTGCTCTTTTAAACGGAGATGAAATAAGGACCAAGTGCTTCAGAAAATTGCCTGATATCAACAAGTCCATTGAATGTTTGATGTTAGAATCCAGAATGTCCCTCTCTAAGCTCATGTTCTCACAGCAAGCATGTAGTCCATGTCCATGTTTCCTTCAAGTTTAATCTTTGGTGGAAGCAGGATAACATGGACAAAGGCAGGTCAAAGGCAAATGAAAAAAGTAATGGTCAGAACACTCCCTTGGATAAACAGTTGTGGCCGGAATAAAACCCTTGGTTAAAAAGAAGTCTCAACTGGGCGAAAATCTGAAGTTATTTTCTAAGTTTGATTTTCCTAACAAATGAACAATCTGAATATTATAGGAAATGACTTCACAAGTCATTTATTTCTTAAGTTTCATATCCTGAATGCTTAACAATAAAGATCTGAAAAAAAGTACTCAACCCATTTATTTCATCAACCTCTGAACATGAAAATCACATCTTATCCCTGCTTTTCAATGGAAAAATAAAAGTTAAAGTAAATCACCTCCTCCATTGTCAATTTAATATTTTTAATGTCTGTTTTGTGCTCAGAGCATCTTAGATACAGACCCTTCCCTCAAAGAGCTTACAGGCTGTTAATTATAAAACAGTTAAATGATAGTTATACTAATTGGTCATTGTAGAACTACTGAGAGATGACATTTAATTCAACTTGAGAAGGACAAGGAGTTTTCCTAGAAGAAATGATAACTGAGCTGTGTTTTAATGGACAAATGAAAAATAGCTGATTGAAAGTAGAAATGGAAAGGCATTGCAGGTGGAAGAAAACATTGCAAAATCAGAGACACATCACTGTGAAATAACTGGTGAATTCAGGGTTCTACATAAAGTGCACATCATGCAGTTGTGGGAAATAAATCTAGAAGTGAAATGACACAGTCATTTTTGCATTTTCATGGAGCATTGCTTGAGGTTTACATATAAGAAGAATAAAGCTAGTGGTAAGGAGGTGAGTTAGGGTGCTATAGAAGAAATCCACATATTGAGAAAAGCTGGAACTGGTGCAGTGGTCATTGAATGAGGTAAAGAAGAGGTGGAGAGAGCAAATAACAGAGTCTATATGTCAGAGCTAAACTTAGCAGCATCTTGTGATTAGTGGAAAGTGAGGTTGAGGATGGTTAAAGATGAGTCCAGATTTGCATTACATATCATTATGGTAGTAACATTCCTTATGTATTGCATTATTATCAATTCAGATAAAAAGAAAAGATGCATATGCTGTTTAGTGGAGAAGATCAGAGGTTTAAATTTTGACATCCAGCACTGAGGGAAACATGAGAAATATAGGAGGATCTGCCTTGCAGGCTGTCGGATGAGCTAGTCTCTGGGTGGAGATGGCAAATGAGGACATAGAGTTTGGAAGTGATCACTCTAAGAAATGTGGACCCTGAGGTCAAAGATGATGTAACGTATTAGAGTAATATTTAAGGGTGAGGAAAAGTAAGAAGAAAAGGTGAGAGATTTAGGTTGAGATATCAGGAAACCGTAAAGATTCCAGAGTTTCCACAGTGTCGGATGCAACAGAAAAATTCAGTAAGAGATCTAAAATAATTCATTGAATTTGAAGATTAGGGGATAGTAGAGGAGGTTGTAAAAAACCGTTTTGCTCAAGGGGTAAATTGCAAAACTATTTCTAGCTGATCAAATAATAAATGGGCAATGAGAAATTGGAGAAATAAGCATAAAATAGCATTTCAACACATTTCCACGTGAAGATTAGGAGGAAGAGTTTGCAGTTCAATTCTAAGGTTAGGAATCATCAGAGGCATGAGTGTCTTCTGTTGGTTTGGGGTTGGATGAAGCAAACTGTTGGTAAAGAGAGGCAGTAGTAACCAATGTTCATTGCAGCACTATTTACAATAGCCAAAGCATGGAAACAACCTAAATGTCCATTGACAGAGGAATGGATCAAGAAGATGTGGTACATATACACAATGGAATATTACTCAGCCATTAAAAAGAATGAAATACCAGCATTTTTTGCAACATGGAAGGACCTAGAAACTATCATGCTAAGTGAAGTCAGCCATACAATGAGACACCAACATCAAATGCTTTCACTGACATGTGGAATCTGAAAAAAAGGACAGACTGAACTTCTTTGCAGAACAGATGCTGACTCACAGACATTGAAAAACTTATGATCTCCACAGGAGACAGTTTTGGGGGTGGGGGGATGTGCTTGGGCTGTGGGATGGAAATCCTGTGAAATCAGATTGTTATGATCATTATACAACTACAGATGTGATAAATTCATTTGAGTAATTAAAAAAGAGAGAGAGAGGCAGTAGTAAGAATGTGCTACAAAATTGGAAACTGTGGGAGAGGAATTTTATTTCTTTGTTTTGTCCCTATGTTAAAGTGTAGGTCTCCTAAATCTTAATGAAAAGGGTTTGATGGATGCAAGTTGGAGGAATTGGTGAAACAGGGAGGGGTTAAGTCTGGAAAGGAGATTAGACATAGTTGTATGAGAAGTGTGTGGGAGGGACTAGTTCTTTGTGCAGTGACCAAAGTTGGTAGAGAGGAGAGACAGAGTTGGGAAAGTCTACTTTTACATGTCATAACTTGAAGTCTAGTCATTCTGGTACCTCAGTGACTGGGGACACTAGCCATCACAGAACAGTAATAAAACTTAAGATCAGGGATGACCCTGGTTATTTGGTGGTGACAAACACAGTGGTAGGAACACAGTAAAATTGCATTTGGCTTCGTGAAAATAAGACTAATCTCTGAACCTATCAATACTAGAAGTAAACACAGGGGATTTCTTGGGCTCCTCCTTATCTTGCTTCACCTATTTCAATTCTATCTTTAATTAACTTGTACTGAAAAACTCAGTAGTAAAATCTTTTGTATGTGAAAAAACCTAGGGAAGACTCAATGTAGGTGCACTGAAAGCTCCATTTAATATTCAATGTGGCATTGCATGAGTTCTGTCTCTTTGGAACTTAAAGGTGTGTATTTACAATTAAGCCTGTTCATACTCAGTCGACTGTTTCTTTTTGTGTGTGATTTAAAATTAAAAACCATCATGGAAGTTCCCCTGTGGTACAGTGGGTTAAGGATCCTGGCATTGCCACAGTTGTGGTGCAGGTTGCAACTATGGCATGTGTTCAGTCCCTAGCCCAGAAAATTCTACATGCTTCAGGTGCAGGCTGAAAGGAAAAAACTAATTGAAAACCACCAGACAGGATGCAGCTACCTGTTTTAGCTTTTTAAAAATCTTTGTGTGGTAGCTTTGGGGAAAACATATTTTAAAAATATGTTTATAACTGTAAACTGAAGAAAGACTAATTGTATGGTTTGACTTTGTTAACCCTCATAAATAATTGTGGCCTAATTATTTATCAAACGCCCTGGAGAAACTGAAATGTTGTCTATAAACAGAGAAGAGTCTCATTGTGTGAGTGGCAGTGACCGTGTCCAAGATAGGTCCTAACTTTCACTCAGGGCCATGAGAAATCTTTCTGAAGTATTAAAAATTAATGAGTATTTGGTAATTTCCCCTTCCATATTGAAAATCAGCTCTAAATGATAAGATAAAGGCAAGAAAATCAAACTGCATTCTGATTTCCCTATGATAATTTCATCCCAATTTCGAATATCAGATTCTTTCAAAAAACTCTTTGGGATCCCCTTTTGCTAGTGCTCTAATCATGTGCCTATGAGAAGATCCAGCACCAAAGAAAGAAATTTCCTACAAGTCATGCAAATAGCTCTAGACTGTAAGTGGGTATTGGGTGTTTCAGCACCAAGCTAGCCCTTGCCCCCAAGGAAGTTTTCCCCTCTTCTCTCTTTTTTTTAGGAGCGGGGGGAAGCACACTCCCAGCATGCGGGTCCTTCACCCACTGAGCCACCTGTGAACTCCTCTTCCTTTTTTTTTTTTTTTTTTTTTGATAACAGCAAAGCTGTGCAGCACAGGGTAGAGAATGTGAATGGGGAGCTTGCACAGGAATAAAAATGGCTTAAATAAAGGCAGTAGAGTAGGGCTAGAGATACCTTGGTAGATTTTTAGGAGGTAAGATTAACAGGATTTAATGATTGTTAGGACATGGAGGTAAGTTGAGTGGGACCTAAGAGTCTAGGATGATTTCTAGTTTTCTAGCTGAGGAGCAGGGTGAGTATATGCAAGAAGCTGTTTTTAAGAGAAAATTAAGATGGCTTCCACTTTGGCTATGTTGACTTTGAGGTCCTGTGAGCTATCCAGATATCTCAATGATTTCCTCATTTCTCCATCTACCTTTGCAATCAATATTTTGTAGCCTTTATAGTAGGTGGAATAGCATCTCCTCAAAATCCATATTCACCTGGAACCTGTGAGTGTGACCTTATCTGGAAATAGCATCAAGCATGTAATCAAGTTAAGATGAATTCATGTTGGATTTGGTATAAGGAGAGGGAGATGTGGAGACACAGAGACATGGAAGACATGGAAGAGAGAGAAACATGAGTGAAAAAGCTTTGTAAATACAAAGGCAGAGATTGGAGATAGGCTACCGCAAACCAGTGGATGCCTAGAGCCACTGGAAGACAAGAGGTGGGAAATAATTCTCTCCTAGAGCATTAGAAGGGATTACAGACTTGCAGACACCTTGATTTTAGACTTCCAGCCTCCAGAACTGTGAGAGAATTAATTTCTGTTGTTCTAAGCCACTGAATATGAAATAATTTGTTATGGTAACCCTAGGGCAATAAAACAGCTCTCTTCTCAGCTTTAATTTTCTCTGTAGCACAGCTGATACTCTATATTTTATTATGGATATATTGTCCATTTCTCCTCACTAGCATTTAAGCACCCTGATGGTAGAGATTTTTATCTTTATTTTTTAACCCACTTTAATATCAGCAATGCCTTGTACAGCTGACCCTTGAACAATGGAGAGCTGAGGTTCCTGACCTTCCAAAAAGTAAAATAATCCACTTATAGATTAG